>NC_057345.1:182053815-182724440 GCF_016509475.1 Prionailurus bengalensis | reverse complement strand
TTGTTAACTAGGTTTAACAAAAGGTGATTCCTTTGCTTACATAACTAAGGATCAATATTCAAGACATCATGGGTCTAGAGATTGCTTCTTCCTGATTTCTTCTTTTTGTTTGTTCTGTATATTGACCACATTCTGAGGCAGGCTTTTTTTCTCTATGTGAAGAAAGGTGGCTGGCTGCTGATAGTCTTAAGCAAATATGGGTATTTATAGCATGTGATCCCATGGGCATAGAGCCCATCTCATTTTCAGAGGTGATATATCACATCTCATGGGGGACTCTGACTGGCTTCACCTGGCTGAAGTTCCCAGTTCTCATCTGTTGTTCATGGGGGATGTCATAGTTTGAGTGACTAGCTTGGTTGGCCACAAGACTAGTCTAGTTCATGTTACCAGTTCTGTGACCAAGAAAGATCATGTACTGTGATTGATGGCCCCCTAGAATTATGAAATTGAGGAAGAGTCGGCATCTTGATGTCAACTGTTTTTTTTTAAATTTTTTTTAATGTTTATTTATTTTTGAGACACAGACAGACAGACCATGAATGAGGGAGGGTCAGAGAGAGAGGGAGACACAGAATCCGAAGCAGGCTCCAGGCTCTGAGCTGTCAGTACAGAGCCGGACGTGGGGCTCGAACCCACGAACCGTGAGATCATGCCCTGAGCCGAAGTTGGAGGCTCAACCGACTGAGCCACCCAGGCGCCCCTTGTTGTCACCTGTTTTAAAAAAAGTTATTTAATGGGTGCCTGGGTGACTCACTTGGTTGAGTGGCCAACTCTTGATTTCAGCTCAGGTCATGGTCCCAGGGTCATGGGATCAAGCCCTCCCTGTGTCAGGCTCTGCACTGAGCATGGAGCCTGCTTAGGATTATCTCATTCTCTCCCTCTGCCCCTCTCACCTCCTCATTCTCGCTCTTTCTCTCTCTGAAATAAAAAAAAATAAAATAAAACCTAAAAAATTAAGATAAGTCACTCAAGAAATGAGGTTGAATGTTTTCACATATTTGGTAGAGAAGTTCATGTTTTTGGACACCTACTTCCAGTAATGGCAGACTTGGTAATTTCAACTAACTTTGGCTCTCAAGAAAATGAAAATATGAAATAAAATATTTAAAAATGACCTGTTAAAGCATCAAGTAACTAATAAGTTAGAGAAATATTTCTGAAACAAAATCCCAGAAAAATAAGGATTCAGAGAAGCAAGAGCAGCACTTGATACTAGTTTTACTCAAAGAACATTTGCTTCTCTTAGAATCTAGAAGTGGGATTGCTGGGTCGTATCATAATTCTAGCTTGAAGTTTTTGAGGCACTCCCATACTGTTTCCCATAGCAGCTGAATCATTTTACATTCTCACCAACAGTGCATGTAGGTTTCATTCCAGGCTTCTCTTTCTAATGCATTTTTATTATTCTCTAAAAAACCGTAATGTTATAAAATTGTTGAAAAACCTCAACTTCTAATGACTTTTCCCCCTCTTTTCTCCTGTGAACCATGAATCTAACAGGAACCTCAACTCAGACTTAACTGTAGCAAAATTAAAATCATTGTGTACACACACACTGACATGCTGCATGGATTAATAGTGGGTACAGGGACGGTTCTCTCAAAGCAAAAATAAGTTACTATTATAAGAAAGGGCAGATGATTGATGGGACGCAAAATCAACCAAATCTTACTATACTGTTTAGAGAGATTTTCTTTCTTCTTCACTGTCTTAAGAACTTACCCTTTCCAAAAATTTGAAGATGAAAATGAATAACATTTTCCATACGTAAAAGATTAAAAAAAAATTAAACTGCATTAGAGGCTACACCTGACTATGGTGATGTAGAATGGGCTTGTGCAAAATTTGCCTTCTCACGTTCCGTTATTATTTGACAATGGAAAGAATACAAGATAACCCTTACACCAAATTCTACTTAATAGAGAATGATGCCATAGTAACAGCACAATATAGAGTATCCAGACTTAAAAGTTTTTACTAGACCAGTATAACTCCGAAGGGTGTTAAAAATCGATCTCTTTCATCTCTTTCAAGAAAATACTGAAAGGAGTTCAACTTTCATATACTTAAGGTAAGGAGAGAGTAGAGCAAATTATAGTCCCAAAGCTTCTGTTCTCCTCCTCTGTAATAACCATTGAAAAAGGGAACAGCTGGAATTTTTAAGGGACATCTTTTTTCCCAGTGTTGAATTTTGTAAAATGAAGCAATTAAGTGAGTTGGTTAATTCTAACTCCTTAAAAATTTGTGATTAGTTATCCATTTTCTAATATGCAAAATATCTAATACTTTGTCTATCTATACACAGAAGTAAAGAGCTACAAATCCTGTTCTTCACCTAAGAAAAGGGCTATTTGTCAACAACAAACTTGACTTTTTTCTTTGGAGGAGTTTTGAAATATCAGTAACTTTTGTGGTAGGTACCCCATGATCCTAAACCTGTTGATGGTTTAAAATTCTTAAGAACAGGTTTAGGAATTTTGGTCTTACTAGTTATTTCAAAATTGATATAAAAGATAAGTAAATTATGATAAAATTGTATTACTCAAAGTGTCTGAAAGCAGTATTGAGAGTTCCTCTGAAATTTTAAATAAGTGAGGTGGCTTAATGTTTCAGCTAAATGAAGGATTATCACACTTGTGGGCTTATTTCCAGCACATTTCTAGAGGACAAGCTGTAGAACAGAAAAGAATGTGGTGGATAACTCAGAAGTGAAACCGAAGATGTAAAGATGGAATGGTGTTGAAACTTCTATTTTTACTCCACATGAAAACTGCACATCTGTGAGCCAGTTTTCTAGAGATTAATAGACTAGAGCTGTTAACCTTGAGCTGTCCAAGGAGGAACAGGATGGGGTTATTACTCAGTGAATGAAAGAAAACAAAGTCATAAGTACTAATTCAAAATGAGGTGAAAAGTTCAACATTTTCTCTGGAGGAGTTTTCACCGGAATATCTGAGAAAATCTGAAAAAAAAAGTCTTTCCCTAAACTTTTGAGGGACAGTGGTGAGAATATTTGGGATGGAGAAGGAGGAAAAATGGGCCCGGCTGTCCTGCACACACAAGATTTAGCTAACTACAGTGAATTGTTTTTTATGAGGCTTCCTTTGAATGGATTAGTACATGAAGGATCAGTGAACATTCTTTCATAATTTGCCTTTGCCTCTTTTAGAAAAAAAGTGGAAGGCTGATTGGGAGTTTTGATATAGCATTTTTTTAAAATAAAAAATTGTGAGAATGTCATAACTTTCCATAACTTTGTATGTTTCTTGGCTTAATAGATCTCTCATTTTATTTCTGAGATTCAAATAAAATAAAAATGACCAACATAAAAATAGATTGCTATTTTTTTCATTTAGAAATTATTTATTCACAGAAAGACAAAACAGTTAAAAAAATCTCTAATGAAGAATTCAGATGATGTTTTTCAAGAAAAGGTTGTATATTATTGTGTTACCCACATACAATGATTTCCTCACAGGATGAGCACAGTATTTAACACAAACAATTGCACTGCTTTTCCTCAACCCATAAATTTATATTGTGGACCCACAAGAGGTACTGAGCACTGTGTGGAAGGTCATTTTATGAGCCCCATCTTGTGCTGTCAGTTGAGTTTTACTTCATTCCCTAAAATTTCAGAATGTGGGTGAAGAGTCGTCAAGTCTTTTAAATTCACTGAGGAGTAAGTGGGAATTGATAAATTATTTACACAACTCAAATGAAGTCTTGCAGCTTTCTACTAAAAAAAGTGTTCAGCATGGGTAGAGCCTAAAAATTTCTAGTAAATTCATTTTACCACAGTAATCTCTTCTGAAAACCAGACTTATGCTAAAAAACTATAGAATTGTGTGGAACTTTACTCCACCTTCATCACTGAACCCAACACTTCTCTGAAACTGAGGAGGGCGCTTCATACCAGAAGGAAGCTCATTTTTGGTCCTAAGAACCTGGATTTGAGTAAACAAATCAAAATTACTTATAATCAATCTCTGCTCAGTCTAACATTACACATGATAGCTTTAGCTCCCCCGCCCCCATTTCTGATGCGATTGTGTAGTTTAGCGAATATTACATAAAAAGCAAAACTTTTTAAAACCATGTATTTTTTGCTTTTTCTGTCTTTCTTGGTAGTTATGGCTTCCTATGGTTAAAAGGCAATTAGGGATTAAAGAAGGTGATTGAATTAATGTAGGCAGGTTTTATTCTCCACCTTGCTTTAGCACAGATCAAAGAAGATGAATGTCCAGCCATTAGTGAATAATTAAAAACCAGGGTCCCACACAGGAATTGTTGTCCTTGTTTCTCCATGTATATCATCAAGAACTCTTCACTTTTTTGTCCCTCTTGTCCTTGCCCGCATTTTAACTTCACCTATTCTCAAATGCTAAGTGTACAGAGTTTTCCATGTAGTCCTCCATATTGATTTGTGAACCCCTTTTGGTGGACAGTTCTGCTTCCTCCTGAGGGAGGGTTGGGAGGAGGAACTGAGGAAATGGTCCCAAACAACTCATTTTTTGGTCTTCACTAGATGACTGGCAGTGGTCAGTTATTGTGTGGTTACTTTTTCTCCTTGAACCAATTAGAGTTCTATTGGTGGTTATTTGTGATTTGGAGTCTTATCTTTCCATCCTTCCTGAACCTTTAACCAGCTTTTAATACAAAAACAAACAAACAAATTTGTAGTGTAGAAACTTAGAGAGAGCTAATTATACTTTCTTAACTAATATTCTAATGCATGCTATCTATAACCCTAATGTGCAGAGATTTTTGTTTTCAAGAGTTAGAGTCATCAAAATTGATTGGAATCTATTCTATTAATGGTTAAGGACAATCTTATCGAACTTTTGGGAAGTATTGAACTTTGATTTTGACTAGCCCTTTTTCTTTTCTTAGTACTCCTTCTATTTAGTCAGGACAGTCTTCAGTCTTCTCAAAGGCCATGCCCAGCTCCTATCCTTCCACTGGTATTTTTCTTCAACAGTATTTCTGAAAGTTCTTCACATCTTTCCAGACTTTCTTTTCCTTTCTTTTCTTTTCTTTACCTTCTTTTCTTTTCTTTACCTCTGTCGTAATATCTTATAGTCTTGTTACTGCTTAATCTATTCACAAATTTAAAGGAAATACTAAAGACTGGTAAAATGAAATAGTTTATATTTATATTTTGATGCAAAGGAGTTAATACTTTGTGATTTTCAGGCCTCCGTCAAAGCCTGTGAGAAAAAATTTTTGCATAAGATTTCCCCTATTAATAGAATTCATTAGATCATATCTATCTTCAAATGAGCAGTAGAGGGGGAAAGATGCCCTGAAAATAGCCCAAGTAGTACCTGAATGACTTTACCTTCCTTAGTCTCCATGTATGTTACAGGTAACCCTCTTTCTCACTGCCACTTTTCCTCTCTCATCACCATGGATGCTTCAAAACCTGCATAACATGATTAGGACACATTGCTATTTTATTTTGAACCCGTTTTATGCTATGTCAACCACAATGGCCAAATCCTCTTTAGGGCTAGAATGTAGTTTTTCATGTACATGATTTTCTATTATAATTAGACCAGATCAGTATGACATAGATTAATGGGTAGTTTTAATAAAACAGTTTTAGTTTTTCACTCCCAGGCACCCCTCTTTACTTGCAATTTTAGCTGGAAGTTTTCTATTTAAGACTATGAATAGGTCAGGAACTTAATCTGTTTAATTTTTCCATATACCATTCCTCATTATGGCTAAGTATAAGAGGGCATTTAAAACATGCTACTTGAGGAAAAGACTAAGAAACAATTATTTCTGTGCCTGATTCTGTATTTTATATTTTAAAAGACTACGATTTAAGTGTTGCAAGCATTAGGAACTTGAAAATTGCTTTATTATCATTTTTGACCTTATCACAAAATGCAGGTTCATATTAGAGCAATGATTAAGTGATTTTCACCTTTGTGAACACAGACATAACTAAAACAGTTTTATTAACATAAAATTCATGTCGTATTAATTTGCTAAATAGGCATTCATAATACACAAAGGCTGACTAGTTCTTGATGTCAAAGGAATTGTAGTTACAATGCTATACACACACACACACACAGAAGAAACTGGACAGTGTTATGCACATGTTTATGATTTAAAATTTTTATCTTTCCATAATGCAGTGAATGAAAGTCAGTCATAATTTACTGAAGTCTGTTGCCTGGGGGCTTAGAACATTCTCAATATTTAGTAAGCAGAAAAACCAAACTAAAATTATGACTTATGAATAATGAAACAGACAAATCCCCCTCTGGTGAAATGGAAATAAATACTGCACACCTTCCCAAATATTTGTTTATTTGTCTATTTTACTCACTTTTGCCCATAGGATTCAGTTTTCTTCCCCCTTCTCTTTTTAAATGGAAATGACTACAAAATGGTTCCAATTGAGAAATAAATTTTCAGAAATACTAAGGTTTTTACTCTACTAGTAAGCATCATTGGCTGTTTGCAATTATATATATATTTTTAATAAAAAGTGAATATTGAATAGCAAGGCCTAGTGATGGTGGGCAGACATCCTAAATGGAGGAATATCCCCAAATTAAAGCTTCTTTTCCTCTCAGAAAGTGACCTAGAACTAGGATATCTGGACTCATCCGCCTCAGGGAGGGTCAGGAGATACAAGTTGTCTCTGAAGTTTGTCTTTATGTTTTATGAACAAGTCCCAACCTGGAGGCTATGTCTGATTTATGGGGTTGGCTTTGTTCCACCTGTCACAGTGGTGTCCTGGGGAAGGCAAGGCAGCAGCTAAGCTATCAGTTACCAAAAGCCTCACTGGTTGGAATCACTTTACCTAATGGTGTTTTCCAAGCTGTGTTCATTATTATAAAGACAATGGTGGTCACAATGTCTGAAAAGGCAGACTTTCAGATACTTTATTTTTCAGTTTGTACCTCTCCTGGATGGGATAGTTAGTATATTTGATAGTGTTTAAGTTCAGGTTGTTTTGAAATAGTGTGATTTTGATGGTATGGATATATTAGGAATATACTTCCTTTTGTATAGTCTTCTTAATATTTGAATATTTGAAAATAAGAGATGGGTTCAGAAGTTAAATTTTTCTTTAAGGTTAATTTTTTTCTACTTGCTAAATTGGTAGCTATTCTAGAAGGGCTTTAAGACAGAGCACTGAGTTATTTTCTTACCTTGGTGAAGGTGGGATCTGGGGTCTTCCAGAGGGTCAGCTAAAAGGGTAATAATGCTGCATGTAGCATCATTGGAGAGGGGAGAAAATAAGGTTTTTAGCTATTTCTGGGCTTAATAGTATAGTATCATTATTTTACTTAGAAGAATTTCCAGATCTTAGCTATAATTAAATATAATAGTACTGATGGCTATGTACTAAATATGTTAAATACATTATTTCATTTAATACCTAAGCAGTAGTTATTATTGTTGCCATTTTCATGAGTGGGGATTCTGAAACACAGAAGGGCTTAGTAACCTCCCCACAGGTCACATAGCTTGTAGGAAGTAGAGGAAATACTTGATCT
The DNA here is from genome assembly GCF_016509475.1 of Prionailurus bengalensis. Classification (NCBI taxonomy): domain Eukaryota; kingdom Metazoa; phylum Chordata; class Mammalia; order Carnivora; family Felidae; genus Prionailurus; species Prionailurus bengalensis. The sequence goes on along the minus strand of NC_057345.1, from coordinate 182,716,911 downwards.
GTGTCTTGTGACTCTTCTGCACATTCTCTTAACCACTGCAGTGATTACTGATAACACCCAAAGACAAAAGGACAGGAGTTAAATCATTTTACCACTTTCCCCCATGATTTGTCCTAGCTTCATGATACATGACTGTTTCAGAGACTGAACAAAAATAAGCACTTCAGTTATTTCAGTTATTCTAACATGCACTGTCCAACACACATTTTCACATGTCTTAAATTGGGGTGCATATAATAATCACTGAGCTTTTATAATCACTAACTACCTGGAGTAGTTGTGACATAGTTGTCATTGCTGTAACCAATTCATTTTGCTTTTATTTTCCTTTTAATGTATGCAATAGAGTGATACATAAAGAAAATCAGTGTCAAAGTAAGGCTAAAAGAACTCTCTCTAAATGTAAAAAAAAATAAATGATGGGAAAGCAACTTTTAGACTTTGTCAGTGCAGTGGGTTTTTTTTGTTTTTGTTTTCTGTTTTTGCCTTGTTTTTGTTTTTTTTCTTATTGTGACATAAAATAGTGTTTAACAGCATCTTAGATTCAATGAAGTATAGGATGTGTTATATCTAGACAATGGCCACCCAACCTATTAGTACTAAGAAAAAAAAAAGCACCAGTGCTACATTTCTCACTGTGCCTGCTAAATTGTAAATTTCTTGTCAATTGTGTTATCTTTATACCTCCATTTCATCCAGTATAGTGTCATGCAAGTGATAGATACTGAATAAATCTATGTTGAATTGAATGTGTAATGAGACTGATTTTCTTGTTTTCCCTGTAAGGGAAATTTGAAACAAGAGTTCCAGAAATATTTTAAGCAGTGTCAGCATCACTGTAATTATTGTAGGACCTCCTATGATGATGACCTCCTTGAAATATCATGCTCATTTTAATGTATTCATCATAAAGAGTGGTGGCCTTCTAGAAAGGGCACAATTTATGAAGTCAGGAGATTTTAATTTTAACCCTGCCACAACCTTCCTATCACATCTTAGGTAAATCACTTAACCATGTCCTTAGTCATATATAAGAATAATAATTAAGGGTTCTCACAGCTATTGTACATGGTCAAACTCATTGTGACTATAAGTGAAATTATAAATGCAAATCATTTTAAAAGCTTTGGAAAATGCTCACAAACATAAATGCATAATTGTAAAAAAAGTTGTCTCAATTTAGGGAGCTTGAAGTTTCCAGCAGAGCCAATGAGAACCAGAAGCCCCTGCTTATTATGAACATCATCAGGACAGAGACTGTCCTACTCATTTTTAATTGGTACTGTTTGTGGCACAGTAGATGTTCAAGACATATTTGTTTTATGAGGGGATAACTGAATACAAAGGCAGAATGAATAATTAAAATAGATTTAGGGGAATATGTATAGATTTTGTTCTCATACGACTGCATAATCCTTTGACAGGAAATGTGGAGCAAGGTTTAGAGGTCAACATTTTTAGGATTATATGCTACTTAAAAAAAAAATCTTTGTCCTTGATCTGATATGTTTGAAATTTCTCAGCAGAACTATAACGTTTTGTATTACAAAATCTTTTTCTGGAAACTGTGCAGATTTCTAAACCAAGACCCAGTATATAACCAATAAGTTTTGGAAACTGAATTCTTGTCGATATTAATTTTTATAAATACCAATAACTGTGGATAGAATTTCATGTTTAAAAAATTTATCATGGCAGATTTGCTCATCAACACAGAAAAATATGCCACATTACTTGCCATATTACTTTTCTACTGTCCATATTACTTGGACCCTTGAAACATGTGTTTTATTTTATTTTATTTTGTTTTATTTTATTTTATTTTATATTTTATTTTATTTTTTAAAGTTTATTTATTTTTGAAAGAGAGAGAGAGAGAGAGAGCATGAGCAGGGGAGAGGCAGAGAGAAAGGGAGACACAGAACTGGAGGCAGCTCCACTCTCTGAACTATCAGTACAGAGCCCAAGGTGGGGTCAGAGTTGTGAACCAGGAGATCATGAGCTGAGCCAAAGTCGGATGATTAACTAAGCCACCCAGGCACCCCTGAAACACATGGTTTAAAATAGGCAGATAAACCTGTCTCTCTTAAGGATGTGAGCTCAGTTAACAAAAGTAAAGTGTATCTTCTTCTTTATTCCTTTTTCTTTCTTTCTTTATTTCTTTCTTTCTTTCTTTCTTTCTTTCTTTCTTTCTTTCTTTCTTTCTTTCTTTCTTTCTTTCTCTAAAGAACAGATTTAGGAATATGATATGCTGCCGCTTGGTGGCACTCTTTACTCACTTAATGTTGCTTTGATGATGAGAAAAATGTGTTTATAATAAAGGAAAGTGACATCCAGGGAGAATTTCAATAGTCTAATTTTAGACATAGCATTCAGGTGTTTTGGAATTCTAGTAGCTTGGATCAGTTAGTTTCCGGAGCTTGCCAGTGTACTGTTAGGTTTAAGGAATGCCACTCGGGTTATGAAATGCATCAGGTTTGCATATAATGATGATTTTACTCTGCAAAATTTGGCACAGTTGATTTACCTCTTTGATTTTCTTTTGTCTCTATTCTGGGGGACATGGTTTTAAAAGCCTGACCAGTATATGGATAGTAAATACATATAATGAATGCTTCTTAAAAAGAATATTCTTCTTTTAAGAAGAAATAATTTGGTTCAGTAAAAATTCAACAAAGTAATGTATGACAGCCTTTTGGTTACTGGATAGTTGAACCTTATTTACAAATAAGATTTAGGAAAAAGTAATCAAGCAACAGCTGTCATGAGCCAGTTTACTCATTAAAGAGCATTTTTTAGGTATGCAAATTGAGGTAAATGTACACACATAATACCAAGTGGAATGGGGTTGTTGTTAGTTAAGTCATTCAGAAGGCAAACTGTTAATAATGGCATGCTGGCCAACTGTCACTCTTTCACATGATCAGCCACTATTCCAAAGGTTTAATTTGACATCAATCATTTTCATAGAACATTAAAAATTATATTAGAATATTGTCACTGGGATACATGGGAAGAGAAATATCTGACTCAGTCTGTGTTATTCTTGCTATGTATAAAAAATACTCAATACTAACCGTTTTTCAGCATTTGGGTTAGGGGGTGGAAAACATTAAAGATCCATGCCTATCTTCATTACAATCACAGTGTCTGGGCAACAGTCCCAGCCTCCAGCATAAAGAATCTCCCAGAGCATAGCACATTAGTGAGTACAGTTCAGCTTTATCAGCTGTGGCATCAATCACATTCAGAATAGTTATATCAGGTCCCCACCCAAGCCACTCAATTATGAAAATCTCTCCAATGAAGAACTAGCATGTCATTGCATTCACAATCCACCTAGACAAGCTCATTGACACTAAGATACCATGTCTCCCATGTTAATAAATGAAGATCATTGAGAAACACCTACATGTTTTTAGGACATTGTTTCTCCAAATACACTGCCCCTCCTTATCCGTGGAAGATATGTTCTAGGACCTTCAGTGGATGGCTGAAACCGCAGATAGTATCGAACCCTATATATTCTATTTTTTTCTATACATATATACCTATGACAAAGTTTAATTTACCAATTAGTCACAGTAAGAGATTACTAACAATAGCTCATAATAAAATAGAACAAATAACAATATACTATATAGTAAGAATTATGTGAATGTGATCTTTCTCTCTCAAAATACCTTATTGTACTCTACCCATGTTTCTTGTGATGATGTAAGATGATAAAATGCCTAGTAATGAGATAAAGTGACTTGAACGATGTAGGCATGCTGACATAGAATTAGGCTACTATTGATCTTCTGTCCATACATCAAAAAGAGGATCATCTGCTTTGAGACCATAGTTGGCCACGGGTAACTGAAACTATAGAAAGTGAAATTATGCATAAGGAGGGACAACTGTATAGCCTGGGAATGAATGTACTTCCAAATACCCAGATGATGGCTAAAATGCACATTTCCAGGCCCTGCTAAAGGGATGGGGGTTAGTGTGGGCGGGCAATCACTGTTTTCTTTTGTTTTCTTTCTTTCCTTTTCTTCATTTTATTTTTTAAAGACAGAGACAGAGAGAGCAGGGGAGGGGTGGCAGGGAGAGGTGGGGGGAGAGAGAGAATCCTAAGCAGGCTCCATGCTATCAGAGCAGAGCCTTGATGGGGGGCCCAGTCTCACGAAATGTGAGATCATGATCTGAGCTGAAATCAAGAGTCAGGTGTTTAACTGACTGAGCCACCCAGGTGGGCAGTCACTATTTTAAACAAGTTGTCTGAGTGATCCTTATGCTTATTAAAGTTTGAGAATTACTGCTTGGTGAGGGGCAAGTCTCGTGACTATTTAAACATTGAACGTAATTTCTGTTCTCTACTGTATGTGCGTGTGTTTGCCACTGTTCATCTTAACAGTGAGACAGTTTTTATTTTAAATCTCTGTCTAGGGTTCTTAGGAAGCAGGGGTTGGAATTTAGAAAGTTAGGATGTATCAAATATCAGAGAACCAGACAAGTTTAGAACTTAAACTACAGAGGAGTATTCTGCTTGAATTCTTTGTTTATCCAGAAATCTACTGTTTTCACAAATATTACTTGTCCCCTATATATATATCCTAGGATGGTGTTTAGGGTTGGTACTTTTTCAGGGAAACTGACATTTGTCAATCATCTGCTCTGCAACAGATTTTTTTTTAAGTAGCAAAAATGAGTTATTCAGGAATAACAGACAATTATAATTTGGGGCAAGCAAGCTATAGCAGAAACCATAGACAAGTTTCTACAACAGATCTTTATATTTGTTAAATACCTATTAATCCAAAGTTGTGCTCTTTGATCTATTTACTTATTACACAAAATGATGTGAATATCTCATCATACAAACCTGGTAAGAATAATGATGGGGTGATTTGTTCACTGTTAATCAGATTCTCTTAGGAATGTTTGAATTATTATTCTTAAGATGCACTTCGAAGACTGTTGAGAATCTTTGCTTCATCTTTAAGTGTGTCTCTATTTTGAAAATTTTGTGTCATATGGTGTGTTTTTAGGAACTTTCACAGGCTCTGTTCTTATCTTTCATTCTGTGAGCTCACAACAATAAAACATGGCCTTGAGCCAAAAAGTTCAATCAAGTACTTGACCTTTATGATTTCCACCATAATATTTCTTTAGCTAGTGTAGAAAGTGTATGTAGCTGAATTGGCATACTTTGTATGCTAAGTATGCTAACATAGTCAAAAGGGATACATAATTGTGAATAACAAAATCCAATTTTGTCATATGTTTTAATCCTATATTTCTAGGAGGATATTCTATTGCACTGTGCAACTTAACAAGAATAATTATCACTTCAACTTCTTAATCACTATGAAGGTCCATGATAATGCTCCTCGTTCTCCAGAAAGGCAGCCGGGAAATCACACAAATCAGACTTAAAAAGCTCCTTTTTTGATTCCTACAAGAAATGAATTCCATGACGACCATTGTGTGATGTGAGTGGATGAGAGAGCATTTCTAGGTTCATCAGCATTCTATTCTGTACCCACAACTTATTGATATGAAAACCATGCTTCTAATAATTGAGACTGCTTCTATCATTTTTCTTTAAGGCTTGCATACTGATGGTAGTTGGAAAATAGCTTCCGTTATTTCAACTCTTGCTTGCTAATGAGTGTCTAAAAGTGGTTTGAGAGTAATGTGAACAAGATCTCTCAAAAATATAGCCACTTTGGAGGCAATATAGTAAATATCATCTATTAATTGTTGAATATTACAACTGAGATGGGCTATAGAGGTTGTGTGGCTCAAACCCCTTATTTTATAGAAAAGGAATCAAGTTTAAAGAAACCAATTTTATTTTCACTGTAAAATCAAATTTACAGCTTTGCATAATAAAATGCTAATATGAACTGCAGAAGAATGAATAAAACTTGATCATTCAGGCTTACACTTCATGGTTGAAAAGTCTCAAGCTGCTTTTCGTTTTGTTTTATTGTCTTTTGACTTCTTTCCATAATCATTTATACTTAATGCACATTTCTCTAAATGAGATATCAATAAAAACCCTAGTTTTCTCCAGTTGTTTCTATATTAGAACATATTTTTTTTCTGGACAATATACATTTACTCTTACAATCATAAGGGGAATTGCTTAGTAATATTTACCATAATTCACGATAATACTTCTAGCAGATTTTCGCTTGGTATATTCTGCTCTTCCTTGCCTTGGACTGGGAGAATTTGACTCTGAAGACCCGATTGCTTATGAAGTTTATCTGTTGATGGTGCTTGGGCTGTGCTTTTGGTGCTTCTGACAGTCCCTGAAAGAAAGGGGTTGGGAGAGGTGAAGGCAGAAGAGCGGACTCAGTACAGAACTCTTCTTGATGCCTTGGTGTGACTGCAACGGACTCAGCCTTGCACAGGGCTGAGCGGGGGAGATTACAAAGAATAAGGACAGACACGATGTGTGGTGGGAAGATCACAAGCTGGGATTCTTTTATTTTAGCCTATGGCGTGTGACATACAGCATACATGCTGTGATTCTCGCATCCCTCCTTCGCCTTCCCACATCCAGTCACTCACACACTTTTGCCATTTTCTTCTTCACTGGGTCTTAGGCATTTGTCTCTCTTCGATAAAATGTTTCACTCTGAAAGACTATTAGAGATCATCCTGCTCAATCACAGATCCATTAAAAGAATCATTGCTATAGCATTATTGATAGATGATTTTCTAATGTGTACTTGAATATTTCTGGTACCAAAACCTCACTACTTTTACAGGAATTTTATTTTATTATTAGACAACTCTAATTGTTAAGAGTTCACTTACATTATTTCACTGATATCATCGTAGTAAAATAATTTCCTTTGCAATTTAACCTTTGGTCTACGTTGTGGACATAAATTATTCAAAATAAGTAGTTTTATATAGTAATCTTACCCTTCCCCTCCACATAGATACACACATTTCCCTTCTTCATGCCAAATATCCCCAAATTCTTCATGTTGACATACTGTTTTTCAGATCATTTGTCAACCTCTTGTGCCTTTATCAAAATATATCAGACTCTCCCTAAGTGGGAGCTCCTGGGTGGCTCAGTCCATTAAGCATCTGACTCTTGGTTTCAGCTCAGGTCACAATCTCATGGTTTGTGGGTTCAAGCCCCACATTGGGCTCTGCACTGACAGTGTGGAGCCTGCTTGGAATTCTCTCTCCCTCCCTCTCTCTGCCCTTCCCCTATTCGCTCTAAATGAATGAATGAATGAATGAATGAATAAATAAATAAATAAATAAATAAATAAAAGAAACTTAATATGGGTGAGTTGAGCACAGTAATTTTCCCTTCTCTGGAGGCTATACTTCAACCAAAGTTTAAGTTTGAGATTGCACTAGTTTTAAGTAGCAGTGGTGCACTTGTTTTGGTCTTAGAGTCAACCACTCATCTTTCCTTCAAATAACTCTTGAGTCAACAGTTCCCCATTGTGTACTTTTGCAATTAATTTATTGAATGCTACACTCATAATTGTTTGATTTCACCGTTTTCTTTTTTTACTTTTTGAAAGAAAAATAAACTTAATTCTGTCAGTCATTATAGTAATTTGTCCCAGTTCTAGGCCATATGAAAATCTGAAAAGCGTATCGCATCCAGGTGGAGCAGGGAAGCTTGAAGGTCAGCGCCTGTGGCACAACTACCAAAAACTCACTCTGTAGGTTGATCAGCCATGGATCCACATAGCTGTATTTTTATCAGATCCATATCTAATGTTACCAAGACTTGTCAAATCACTTGTCTATGTTAAGGTGCTCTGCTTCTTTTGCTGTTCTCATCATTTACAGCTGTTCTCCATCTCTTGTCCCTCATTTTATTCATAGTTAGCTATAACATATTCATGTAGAGTCTTGCTAGGCATAGACACTTTCTCATTCCTGTTCTCTAGAGATGCTGGAATTATTTTCTTAAATACTATTCTTTAGCAAGTCATTGAACTAGGGTCTCAATATGATATTCATGGAACTTAGGCATTTTTGTTTTTGTGGGCTCCTTCCTCCATACACACAAACATATTTAAAGTTGTATTTTATAATTGTTTTTGGCATAAAGTTAGTTTTTTGATGTAGAAGTTAGTTTCTACTTTGCATTTTAAATGAAAATATTGTACACTTCAGCATGGGGCTAACTGTACCTAATAGATAACCTGGTCCTTCATTGAAGTCTAACATTAAGTTTCTGCTCCCAAACCTACCATGATAATTCCTCCATTACTTTTCCTTCCTTAGTCCATCTATCTAATGTTTTCCCTGACTGTGCTGAAATTGGGCCTCTGTATTCTGGATGGCCTACATACTGACTTTTCTGATCACGAATTCTACATCTTTCACATTATACAACAGCTATATGTATTTGGTAGCGGTTCAAGATACTTACAAATTGTTTCTTTTTGTTAAATAGGATAAAAACTTCACTTTAATATTTAGTTTATAATTAACTATTACTAGTTTAGAAGTGACAATCATCATTAGCAGTTACTAAAGGTTGCACTGTGACACTCTTTTCGATTGATAAGTGCCTGAAGACATTTTCTACATTAAAAAAATTTTTTAATTTTTTTTCCTGATTCATACATGTACACTAAGTTCAATGGAGATTTTTTAAAAATACTGGATGTTATATAGAAGAAAATATAGGTCACCAAGAATTCCATCACAAAGAAAAAAATGTAATTATTTTTCCCTGTTTCTTTCCAGACAATTTATACATAAACTATGTATACTTTTAATAAAATTAAAATCATACTGTTATCATACCATACCCTAATTTTTTCACTTAGCAATATACTGAAAACATAAGTCCATGTCATTAATTATTCTACTAGGCTGTGATTTTAATTACTAAATTATGTTTCTTTTCTGAGTATACCATAGTTTATTTAACGTATCATCTATTTTGGGGACATTTAGGTTGTTTCTAATTTTTATGAGATTATAGTTGGGTCTATTGTGTGTATATTTTTATATTTTTTTATTCTTTAATTGCTGCTGGAAAATTCAGGATCCTGATACATGGTGGTAAACAGGAAGTATGGTTAATGCAGTAATTATCCTCATCAAAATTTCTGGGTGTTTGTATTTCTAAAAATAGAGTTAAAAAATTAGGTTGGTTTGCTTTGAATTAAAGAAATATGATGTGAAGGCAAATGAAAATTAGGAGCATGAGTTTTGAAAATGAAAATTTTCATAAGTTTAAACCTTCAAAAAAGCTTACAGTAGTAATATTTTGTCAGTGAAAGTCTAATCTGCTTATAATGAATGAACTGGCTTATCAAAATGATCCTAGTTTTTCATATAGTTTCCACATTGAAGAAGCTGTGTATTGCTTTGTGCACTTTATCTAATAAATGTTGCTTAAGAAACTAAAAAAAACCCCAGCAAAATTACAAGATCTATCATGGTTTGGAAATGCAGTGTGAAAAATCTCTTTTATTAGGCATTGTCTCCCATTTGAAGAAGAAAGATGGATTGATAAAAGCTATTAAAAACTGGAATTAATGCATATTTTATGAACTCTACAACATTAAGGGGAAGATTAAACTTAAAGGTGGCCATTTCAGACTTTACACAGCAGTTTATAATTTTATTTTCATCCCTTAGAGTAACATGGGTGTAATGCCAGCAGACCAATTATGTTCCAGAGATGAAATAACCATCTTCAGCAGCTTGGCAATCAAGGATCTATTGTCTAAAAATCTTCCTGGTGTTTATAGTGTAAAATTGCCCAGGCATCTGCTTTTTTATTCTGGCCAAATTCAGATGGTTTCCAGTGTCCACAGGCCCACATATCATCTCTGACCTTCTACTGCAGTGCTCAAAATGTTTTATACTGACTTGCAAAGTGCTCTTTCCCATAAAGGAAGCTATAGCCATGAATAAAGGTAAAAGAGCCGCAAATATAATTACGTGAATGAATTAATCCAACACCGATTTATACTACAGGAAAAATAAAAATGGCAATGTTTTCACATATAATGTGAACAGAATTTTGTTTCTTTTTAATGCATTCAGACACCAGTCATATCTTTTAACATTTACAAAATGCAACTCTAATTGTTACATGACTTCTTCCACTCATGAGTCACGCCTGTGAATCATCCCTCAAAGATACAATCTATGAAGAATTGTTGGATGGAATGTAGAATTGGAGATAAAAACAAAGGTAATGTAGGATCATTTGACTCCAAAGAATAATGAACTTGTAGATTTTGCATTTTGCTTCTAGTCCCATTTCAAGAAGTTGTTTCAACAAAGTGGTATAATCACATACCAAAAACATGCACAGTAAATAAACTGGATATGGGATTGTACTGGATAGATACTTAGGGGTGGGTTGGAGTGGGATTTAAGGAAAAGTAATTTGAATATAAATCGATGATATTGTGTTTTTTAATAAATATTTATTTTTTTAGAGAGAGAGAGAAAGGGAGAGAGAGAGAGAGAGACAGCGCAAGCAGGGTAGGGGCAGAGAGAGAGAGAGGGGGGCAGAGGATTCAAAGCTTGGAGGCTTCCAAGCTGACAGCAGAGAGCCTGACGCAGGGCTTGAACTCATGAACCGTGAGATCATGACCTGAGCTGAAATCAGACACTTGACTGACTGAGCCACCCAGGCGCTCCAATGATACTGTGTTGATATAAAAACATTTCATTCAGCACTTAACCAGGTGCTGGTCAATTTACAAAGGTAATCATAATAACAGTTGTTACTTATCAAAAATTTATACATCTCAACTAGACCATTTATATATATGATAGCAAATCTTTGCAAAAAGCATACTAAGTACTATTAAAAAATTAAAATAAATTAAAAACTAAGGCTGGCAGGAGTTGGAGGGGTGCTAAGAGGCTACTGGTAGAGCTGATATCCGAACTGACGTTGTTTAATTGCAAAGTCTACATTCTTTCCCATACACTGTGTAATAGCTGGGCAACCATCTTTCCTCTGTGGTTCATACTGAATAGACCCTGGAGGCTGTTGTCTACATCTGATAACCTCTATGACTTTTTGGATTTGCTTCCCAACTGTAGAGTAAATGCTTAGCCACTCACAACACATTCTGTTCTCCCATGCTTGAGTATGACAAGTCCTTGCTAATGAACAATGTAGGCATGGCTCAGTGGGCTGTCAAACCTCTGGCAATGGCAAAGGATGCCCAGAGGGTAATTTTTGAGTTTGTGGAATGCCTTGTAGTCAAAATTCTTCAGCTTGTATCATTGGAAGACTAATTGTTTGAGTGGGTTCTTTTTCTGTTTTATATCTTAGGCTGCCCTTTGGGGAGTTAATAATCACCATTAAATACATAATTTCCTACTAACACAGCCACACTTTATGAAGTTGTCCCTATAAGAATCAGCTCCATTATAAATCAATGCTTATATGTCTCTATGTCGTGTGTGTGTGTGTGTGAGAGAGAGAGAGAGAGAGAGAGAGAGAGAGAGAGAGAGAGAGAGAGATTTTAGGTTTGCAGGTCATATTTTCAATCACTATTTGCCTATCCCTTCTGAATGGCAATTATGGCCACCTTTTAAGTCCAGGTAGAGTTTCTCTGGAAGATGTTAGCCTGCTGCTATGAGGGACCTCCTTGAGATCCTCCAAAGTGATTTTTATATATAATCCAGTGTCTACATTTAAAATCTGGTGATGCAAAGCATTTTCTCAAAATTTGGTAATGTTTCTCTGAACTCTTTTTTCATAGTGAACAAAAACATTGAAATTTTATTTTTATTTAAATAGATTATGACTTTTGGCAAGTTGCTTACTACTTATCCTTGGTTTCCTAATCTAAAAAATGAGGAAGATAATAGAATTCATATTTGTAGATTATTTTGAGGATTAAAGTAAATCATACAGAGAATGCAAGATGCCTTGCTAAGCCGTAGTCATATTAAACATTCTATAAACATTAGCTAATACTAGTCTGTAGAAGCATGAATTCCCTTCGTGTTGCGTAGTTTCATTTAATTGGTATAGTTTATGCAAGTGAGAGAGAGTGGAGGCGTCAGAATAAAGGCTGTATTAGAAACAAGAAGAGAAAGCATGCGAGGAGAAAAGGAGAGTGAAGATGGGAAGAAAGGAAAGACAAAAGGAGTGTAGAGGAATGGAAGAGGAGGAAGAAGAGGAGGTGGAGGAAGGGAGGGAGGGGAGAGATAGTGCGTGTGTGAGTTTGAGAGCAGCACGAGCTGGCCAGCTGGCTAGCAAGAACATTTGGGTTCAAAGGAGGGAGATGCTGGCTGTAGGCCAATATGAGATGAGGGACAGAGGCTATGAGTTTTCATTACCTTCTGTTTTCAAATTTTAGTTTATAAGAAACTGTTTTAAAATGGTCTACTCTATCCACATGTTTTTCTCAAGGTGGAATTTTCTTGTGGTTTGCATATGGCTGAAGTGGAAAAGTTTTTGTTTCTGTTTTGGTGGGGAAGGTATATGATACTTGGTTTTCAGAAACGTTGAGACACTTATACTGGGCAAAAAAATAGAGAAACCATTGACTTGTGATTTAGCAAGTTCTGAGAAAGGAAAACATTTGATAGCTTTTTCATTAAAAATAATGACTGTTCCATGGATAGTGAGGCTTAAAGAAAATATTGTGCTGCCTTCTTTGTAGAAAAATTGGTTGCAACAAAACCATAAAAGACCTGTAATTATAGACTATTCTGCCAGGACCCAGAGATCTGCAACGTATAGACCTTTGTGCTTTGATCTATTTCTTGGAGGATTTGATATTTTTACAACCTAATGGACTACTTAAATCCCAGTGGATTACATCCTCATGAAATGGTATATAATCAGTTTGATGAAACATAACTAGCATGCCACTGTATAATAGGATACATCTTATGTATTGGAAGCTGGACCACTAAAAATAAATTTCCCTCTTACAGGCTTATATAGTTATTTCCTTTTTCGAATACACATGCGGTAAAAATTCCTATGTACTTTGTTAAAACCTTATGTAATTTCTGCATATCTATTGTTAGATTTTTATTATTTTAGTGAACATTTAACCTGTGCTTTTTAAAATAAAATAGTTTATTTAGATTACCAGTGTAAGAGAATTGTCTGCTTTATCTTTTATTTTTTGTTTAAGAATTTAAAGTTATATTTATAATTTCTTCAAATCAAATACAGGATGTCTCAGAGATCATCCAGTCTCCTGATCCAAGACTGATTCCTGGTGACCTTGTTAATGTGAGATTTCTTTTTAAATCCTGGTTTTGTCCTTTGTTTCTAGGATCTTTGAAAAATGACATTTCTGTGCAATTAAGTCTCATCATCTGCAAAATGTTATCACAGTAGCTACAGTTGAGGTTGACTAGAACAAACTGTTTTACAATATTACATGTGATACTCTGCCAGCAAGCCAGCTTAGAACATGATGCATAACATTGCTCTCAGCAAAATTTCATTGCCAGTTCCAGTAATAATCAGTACACATGAAGATACAAAATTAGATAGTTATTGTTCAATTTGAACTTATGAGCTCCTAAAAAAAGTAGCTCATAAATGTTCAAAAATGGAGAATTTTACCCCTTAGCTTGTGCGACAAAAAGAACAGCAAGGGATCAACTAATATCTGTAGCAGGCCAGGCTAGATTATGGTTAAACTCAGAGTCACAAGAGGCCTTATTGTCAACAGCTCGTATGGTAACTTTATTGTCTTCTGTGTGTGTGTGTGTGTGTGTGTGTGTGTGTGTGTATAGTTTCCCCAAGATTTTTAGAATAAGCCCATCCGAGTCAGAATGCAAACACAATGCAATTAGTAAACTCCACCTACATATTGAACATATGTCAATATTGTGATTTTATTAATTTCACCCTCATAAAGTGGTTTCATTTACAGTATGATCTTACTGAATTTTTACCGTCACCTTAGAAGTCCCATTAAAATCAACGAGAGCTGTGATCTCATGCCAGTGCTTTAAATGTGTTGTGCCCGGGACTGAGTAGACAGGGAAACATAGTAGAACGACAGGAGCAAAGCTTATGGTACCATATATTTTCTAAACTGTCTGATTCTGATGGACTGGAAGTGTGTGTTTCATGTTTGGTTTTCCCTCTTTTGGAAAAAATATTTTAAAGGGTTTGAATCTTGAATTTGGCTCATTATTTTGTTTATTTAAATCTAGATTGATTTACTTTTGCATATATATCAATGCCAATATATCAATTTTTTCTACTTTGCATTACTGAATTTTCCAAAATAGTGGCTGTGCAGATGGTATTGTCACATTTCCTTTCTGTATTATAATGCCTTAAAAAATCCATAAGCCAAAATTTAGATTTGGTAAACTATAGAATATTCCTGTTTAAATTCCATTTCATAGAATTTACTCTTGTGATGTATGATTTTAACCAGCTGGTTATTGTTTCATCTTTCTTGCTACAAATAGGTAATTCCTGTTGCCTGACCAGTAACATAACAATAGCTGCGACCACTTCTGATATCGATCTCTTGAGATCCTTTCAAGCAGCTTTCTGAAATGAAGTGTCATTGGAGGTTAAAAACAGGCTGCTTCTATTCCTACCACAAATCAAGACTTCAGAAGCTGAGGCCTGAACCAGAAACTAGATTTCTTTCTTTCTTTCTTTCTTTCTTTCTTTCTTTCTTTCTTTCTTTCTTTCTCTGTCTGTCTCTCTCTCTCTCTCTCTCTCTCTCTCTCTCTCTCTCTCTCTCAATGTCTTGGAGAGAAAGAGAGAACATGGGGCAAGAAAAGACCAAGAGAGGAGTTTGAGTCAGTAGAAGACAGACGGGGATCACTACACAATTGCGATGTGCTTTAGAAGTGTTAACAAACACCTTCACACTGACAAACTGTAGAGGGGCAAAAGAAATTGGTTTTAAATCCATGAGTAGTGGTAGACATATAACATTATTATTTTGGTTTCTCAGTTGTTTTTTGATGGGTCTGAGCAATTAATTTTTTTTTTAACATTCATGTATTTTAGAGAGAGAGAGAGAGAGAGAGAGCAAGCGAGCAGGGGAGGGGCAGAGAGAGAGATAGAGACACAGAATCCGAAGCAGGCTCCAGGCTCTGAGCTGTCAGCACAGAGCCTGATGTGGGGCTGGAACTCACAGAATGTGAGATCGTGACCTGAGCTGAAGCCAGACAATTAACCGATTGAGCCATCCAGGCACCCCTGGGTCTGACCAATTTAAACCATTGTGGACACCATTGTGAGAATAATCTCTTTGAGAATTTACAGGAGTTTAAAGAATTAATAGTAACAATGTTCATAGTAGGTAATATTTTTTAGGGATTTATTATTTTCCAGAGATTAAAAAATGTTTTGAAATTTAATCTGCATCATAATTCCAATGGCACAGTAGTGCCAGTTTACAGAGGAGAAAACAGCAACAGAGAGGATATATAACCAATGTCAAGCAAATACTTTAGATCAGAGGCTTAGGTGGTTTTGATCTAGAAAGTCTTGACTACAAAACTGGAGTGATCAACTTTGCACTTGACTGCCTCCATGTCTAAAGGACTGGGAGCAGAGCAAAACGTCCGATCATTTCATACATCTTAATGGTTCCTTCCAGCCTGGGTGCTAAGACCAGGAGTTTGCCAAATAACTGTATCAGAGAAACAATCCATGTTGGAGTTGTTCTTGTGGTCCCTGTCATACTGCTATGTGTAATCTCCACATTTTCATTCTTTTCTATTTTAATTTCTGATCTTCTTCCATCTAAGACAATTACTTTCTGATTGTATTTGTTACCCTGATTGCTTGGGCAAAGTAAAATTTTGGGTATCAAAAAACCAAACAAACAAAAACCAAAATGAGACATTTTCTGGAATCACCACATCTTACATTCTACTGAATGTCCTTCTTTGTATGTTGACAATGTAGAACTATTGCCAAAGAGAAGTAGAGAATTGTGGCAAAGCTCTGAAGTTTTTCTAGGGGAAAATTTCAAGGATTCGATCTATTATTAAAACAATTGTTGAAGCTTTATGGTCTATTTATTTTCTGCTTGAACTGGATTGGTTTTTGACTTTTACTACAGACATTCAGTAGTTATGTCTCTGAAGAAGAAAAAAAAAAGAATTAGTGACTTGGAAAACTATTTGTACAATCCAGCCAATTGCTTTCCTTGTGCTGCTTTTCAAATGTCTGGAAGGCACTTACTTGCCTCATCCAGCATTACTGTTTCCTCATTTCTTTCACACTTGTTTCACTGCATATAATTCTTCCACTGACCTTATTTGAAATTTATCTCTGAATAAAGGTATGTAAGGTCAATGCTTATATGTTTAGTCCTGTTGAAAACCATATATACGTGTCCTATTTTACTTACAAGAGGGCTTGTTGGTAATTATAGCCACATGGGTAGCAATTTTTCTATACATGTAATGAAACCTACATTTTGGAAAACTATGAGGAGAACAGTTATTCATTTATCAAATACTTGGGGGAGAGTGTATTTAGAGTTGGGTTTTCAAAGGTATAATTTTAGAGTATTTCACTTTAAAAGATTTCTCTTTTATCTTTATAATCTTTAAAAATATTATTACACAACACTTTTTTTAGAGATTCAGACCATTTGAAATGCTAAGATAAAGAACATTTACAGATTTTAGACGAGTACAAAAGAGAAAGCAAACCTTACTTATATCCCCTCAATTTCAACACTGAAAGAAAACCACTGATAGACTTTTTTACGTGTAGTCTTCCAGCTTTTTTCTTATGATATATATGGACATATACATATGAAAAATATATGTATAATAAAAGCAGTATTGTAAAATAACTGCAGGTTTTTAATGTTATTTTTTCTCATTTGAATATATTAAAATATTTTCTTATGTTGAATATTCTTCCATAATAGCATTTTAACCTCTCTTGTAACTGAGGCAGCTCTGGCAGTTTGTTGAGGCCTCTTGTTATGGATTGATTTGTGTCCCTCCCTTCCCCCCCCCAAAAAAAGATATGTGGCAGTCCTATGCCTAGTACCTCAGAATGTGACCTTGTTTAGAATAGGGTTTTTTTCAGAGATAATCAAGTTAAAATAATATCATCAGAATGGGCCATGGTCCAATATGACTGTGTCCTTATTAAAATAGAAAATCTGGGGCATTTGGGTGGCACAGTGTGTTGTGTCCGACCTGATTTTGGTTCGGGTCATGATGTCACAGTTCATGAGACAGAGCCCACCATGGGGCTCTGTGCTGATAGTGTGGACCCTGCTTGGGATTCTCTCTCTCTCTCCCTCTCTCTCTCTGCCCATCCCCAACTTGCTCAGTCTCTCTCTCTCTCTCTCTCTCTCTCTCTCTCTCTCTCTCTCTCTCAAAATAAATAAACATAAAAAAAGAAGAAATTTGGTGACAAGCACATACAGGGAGAATGCCATGTGAAGGTGAAAGCAGACATTGGGGTGATGCTTTTACAAGCCAAAGAGTGCCAACGATTGCCAACAAAGCAAAAAAGTTAGGAAAGAGGCATAGAATAGGTTTTTCTTCACCCATGAGATGAAACCAGTCAGGCTGACACTTTGCTTTTGGATCCAGAATAGTGAGGCAATACATTTCTGTTGTTCAAACCACCCTGTCTGCAGTGCTTTTTCTGGCAGCCCCAGAAATCTCATCCACTTACGGACTTCCTTTTCAGAAATTCATAAAAAATACCTAGGATTAACAAAGAAACTAGTTACATTGAAAAATACTAGAGGGGCACCTGGGTGGCTCAGTGGGTTAAGGGTCTGACTTCAGCTCAGGTTACGATCTCACGGTTTTTGGGTTTGAGACCCACATCGGACTCTGCTGTCAGCACAGAGCTGGCTTCAGGGACTCTGTCGTCCTCGCTCTCTGCCCCTCCCCCATCTGTGTGCGCACACTCATTCTCTCAAAAATAAACATTAAAAAAAAGAAGATAAAAAAGAAAATATTAGAAACATTTTGTAATATAACAATCAACACATTAACTGTGACCTACCAGTAGATTTAATAACTGTCATAATTTAAAAGTAGTGATGGTTGTACGAGTTATCTGTGACAACTATTACATGACATGAGATGAAAATACCTGTGATTTCTATTGCTGACAGTATAACAAAACAAATACTGCTAATACTAGTGTGGTTTGTTTTCTCCATTCATAATTGAAACATCAGTTAGGGGCTAGTGAAAATAAGGATGTCAGTTTTTGTTTTTTCATCTAAGTTCATGGACCCCAAGTGAAGAAACTCTACGCAATATGATTTTTTTTCCCAGTGACTCCATACTATAACATTACTTGCAGGATCCATGGCTAACAAATAGTAGACATTTGAGAAGATAATTTATTAGTTTATAATTTAAAATAATGGGTCAAAGGAATCAAAGCATGCATACTCCAATACTTCCCACTGTAGAACGTACTATCATCAGTCCAGATATCCCTTTCAATTCCTGTCTCTGTTCACTTGCTGGACATTTTCACATGGATGTCCTACAGGAGGCTCAAACTCAACCTGTACTAATCTCATTATTTTGCTTTCCAGTATTAACTCATGTTTCCTAGAAAAGAGAGCCTGAGGCGAAAGTTACATGCTAGCACTATATTGCAGGGTGCAAGCCCAGGGGAGCCAGTGAGGAGAATAGGAAAGCAAGTCAGAGATAAAGGAGAGCATATATAAGTGGATGTGTTACCAAGCTGCTCTCAGGTTCAAAACAAGTTTCCGTTGTTGCTCAGTTTCACAAGACATTTTCCAGGAGGCAGTATGAAATGATTGCCTCTTGCAATAGTCTAGAGCAAGGAAGAGAAAAGATAAATTGATCTTTTCATCCTCTCGATCTTTTCATATCCTATCTCTCTGTGATCAGTTTACAGAATAGGCTCTTAACTCCCCAGGCCTTCTAGGTTGTGCTATTCACCCCCTCCAGGCAGTCCCTGGAGAAGGCAGATTTCACAACTGAAGCAGCAGCATTTACAGGACAGACCGCAGCATTCAGGGCAACCTTGGGGCACTCCTGTCTTCCTGTAGCTTGTAGCCTCATGGGCTTAGGTGGGTGAGCCTGTGCACATGTGTGGGCACCAGGTGGGATCCCACTTGAGTTCCCACTGTAGAAAGGAATTGCCAAAACAGGTGGCAGGTGACATGTGTTGTGAGGCATGAGGTAGATGTTTTCAGGTTGTACCAAAGGGAATTTGGGAGATTAGGAAAAATTTGCTATAGTGAACCTAAGTGGCCAAGCAGGGGGAACACACAATGGTCTATCTGGCCATGGTCATAAAGGTAGAGATGGAAACCAATGAGCTTTTATCTAATGAAAATTGAAACTCCCTTTTGGGCTTAGCTAAATGTGATTGGGCCAGATCGTTCTCCTGGAGGGTCATAATGACATCAGGCAGAAATCAGGGCTGAGGAAATCTGGGGAGGTACATAAATTGGGTCTGGTGAACTCTCCACTTCATCCTTCAAAACCTGCTCTTACTTCATATTCGTGCTATACATGAGTTCTGAGATAGCTAAAAGATTATACACAGCCTTTAAAATTATGCCTCAATTGTGCTAGATGAGTTGATCAAATCAAGCACTCTCAATTGTAGATACTTTAAAAAAAAGGTAGAAGTGTAGTGGATGACAAAGGATATGACATCAATTCTTCCTTACTAGATTTCTCTCATCTGTGGTCCAGGGAAAGATAATCTCATGGACCAGGTATCTTCCTTTTAGGATGATTGAAGTGGTACTTTATAGAACATACTATGGGTGCATTGGTGTCCTGATGCCTTTTGGTAGGGGGAGAGTGTTAGAAAATTTAAGACGAATCATCCAATTTGGATAAATGGAATTTACTTACGAGGAATTCATTTTCCGAGCCCCTGAACCTCTTCATTAGAAGGCTATGGCATGACTTCCTTTGTTAAGAAGGAGGATCAGAGAAAATGCCTGGGCCAGACTCAATCACTGTCTATTGAATCACAGGACAGAATTTACTGAGATTATTGGCTTTAAGTCAATGAATAGTGTTCAAGAGACAATAGAGAGTTGGCTTTGTATTAGTTGGAACCTGTAGGCAAGTTGGCATTTGGAAGCCCTATTTGATATGCATGCATCTCAAACTCAGATTAGATAGGCAATATTTTGTTTTGGGGGCAGACTCTCCGTCTTCCTTTTCTACAAAACCCCTTCCAGTCTCCCATGGAGTATGTAAAGGCTGGGGATTAGAGTTTAGAGTTTAATTTTGGTTTGATTATTACACACGTATCTTGAATGTGTTTATCTTTTTCTCTACCCTGTGAATTACTTAAATGATGCCTGCCCTTGCTTTCCTCACCTTTGCCAGGTGTTTTCAAACAGAAGGGCTATTGCATTCTCAACACTTTTTCTGAGCCATGCTGTGGAGGTCCAGCTGACATTAAGATTAGGACTTCACCTAGTGCTGGCATGACTATTAGTACATTATCACACAAGAGTTTTAGTTGTTCATTATCTGTTGAGTTGTTTTCTAACATGGATGTACAAGTTCCTTTGCTGGTCCCATTGGCCATTGCCAGACCTCCCAGGAATATTGTCTTCACAGAAAGCAGTGGATCAGGGCCTCCTCCTCTCCTTTTTTTGGTGATGTGGTTATCTTCTTACAGAAAAGCACCATATGCAAGCACTGTATGTTTTCCACACACAGGGCTCTGTTTTATTACCCTCCTCCCATCTGAGTTGACAAATAATTACTTGTTACAACTTTAGCAGCCCAAGTTTGCCTGAAAATTCATGCACTGTCATGGGCCACTCTCATTTTCTTCTTTCTTATTTGTAGATAGGATAGAAACCCTGAATTTAGAGCTAGATACCATCTTGGATGGTCCTTGGGGAATTATGGGGACATGCTTACATTGAGGTATCTAGGGATCTTTCTAGGTAAAACCTATAGTAATATTCAGAGTATTGTTTACAGATTGTGGCACAAAGGACCCTCACACTGATCAGAGACAGGAACTTTATTCATATTTCAGGCAGAGCTGTTACGTCAAGGCAAATAAACAACTTATTCCCCAGCAGGATCTCAATATTAAGTTCACACATCTTTAAACTTGGAATAGTTTTACTTCAATTTTACTTTTCTACCTGCTCAGTTCCATTTTCACCTTCTTTCCCTTTGTATTTGGCAGAAATTTCATAGTATGATAGGAGATTTTGTGAGCATGTTTCCATTGGGGCTTATACTCTACAAACTAACTAGAAAACAACTAAATAATTAAAGGCACAGAGTTCTATCTTTTCTAATATTGTCTTGAATTTTTCTGACATAGCCCACTCTCTACCATATATGAATGATTATTTTATAAAAGGGATTAAATATAAATAGTTTGAATCACAGTCTTGAAATTAAACCCTTCTTCTTGACATCTAGTAGATTCTTGGAATACTTCTAGCAAGGCTCCCTGAGAAGCAGCTTTCAAAATCAATGGGGTGTCCTGAAAACAGAGAAATCTTCCCAGAACTGAAATAAAGTTAGGGCAAAAGGAAAGGTATATTTAGCAAAACTTCAGAAGCTATTTTTTTTTTCAAATAGATTTGCCTGAAGTCTGTTATATGCTACAGACATTAAAATACTAAAGAAACCAAGGATGATATTCTATAGTTTTTATCATTTAATTTGATTTCTAAAACATTTATCTTTCAGTAGACAGATTGAGAACATGCATACGAAAGAACCATCAATGGAGCAAATTTTGGTGATTCTGATCTTTCCTGAGCAAATGTGGAGATTAGTTTTTAAAAAGGTGAGGATTTATATATGTGTTATTTTTAACAAATTCTGTCATGTTGGAATTATTAAATCTTCCTTGCATACAATTTATGGATTGGGGAGTGAATTTGTTAATATGGAACATATTTCCTGACTTTATTACTGGGCTATATATTTTCTTGTCTTCATACTGTAGGCTACCTTAGTCATTTTTATGTTCTTTCTTGAGAAAAGTCTTTGGCAAGCATAAATGAGTGACTCAATTTTATATTTTTGTTTCAAGATTGTACATATTCTCTTATCTGGTCTAATGTCTATGTGGTTAATATCTACATGGTACTAAAACATAAATTTTATAATCTCTTGGACAATTGAGTGCTTTATCTTTTGATACACCAGGATTAAACCCTAGGTATTATCTTATCCAGTCAAAAGCCTTCTTGTTATTCTGTGATGCAAACATGAAGCAGGTATATTGATCTTGCCTGACAAGGCTAGATATTGGTTCAGATACTAATGGATGTGAATGCAGTCTTTTTCTAGAGTGTTTATTCTTGCTCCTTTTGAAACAATGCATTTGCCAGAGTATTATGGGGGTGCAGTCTATGTCTTAAAACAGTACTCCAATTGTATTGTAATGTAGTCTATGTGGGTTTGCTAACCAGAAATAAAAGTTTGTGCTTGAATATCTTTATGGAATTTTGAGTCATCAGTTGGCTATATTTTAGCTGGAATAAAATTATTATTTTGGAGAAGGGATCATAAAATGGTATCCAGGGTTGATTAAAATAATTCTACATTATCATACTGTTTAATCAACTGCACTGTTTCCTGAGTAAGAGTGCTGGTATGTAGCACAGGAACAATTTTAATAGCGTTACGAGTTGTTTACAGGGAACACAATGTTTGCTGTGTTAGGCTGAGGGGAGTCATACAGCAACTGTGGCCAAATGGAATAACATTGCTTTTGGTTTAACGTTTTGGAACATCATAACTTCATAGAGGTTTATGAAGAGATGTCCAGGCAGGGCTCACTGTATGGCATCATGTGAACCTAGAGGATGTGTGCATGCGTGGATGGGGAGGTTCTCACATTAAGAAGACATTTCCTCTGCAACCAAAATGCTCTCAGGTCGGGAGTAGGATGATGTGGAGAGTGATTTCCCAGCTCCGGCAACACCACACAGCAGTCTGCAGCAGGAACCAAGGGGTATAATAAGCAAATAATGCAAATTACTGCAAACCAAATAAATTCAACCATTGCCCATAATTAGTAAAGGATTCAGCTCATTTTGCAGAAGGCTCTGTAGATTAAATTCCAACTCAGAAGTGTACAGCTTGATCAGTAAAGTTTGTAAATGGCTTTACAGATGAGGGATGCCATTGAATAGTGAAGATGCACTTCAGTTGCTAAAGCTTTTAAAAAACTCCACAGCTGAGATGTGCTGCAGCCCAGAAGCAGGTGCCCGGATCTGTTACAAGTTAAATGGAATCAGTGGAGTATTCATATTCACTAAGAGTACAATCTGAAAGGACAGTAAATGATATATAGTGAGTATTTTATTTATTAAATTCTGCAAGTCAGTTAGCAAAGTAGGTACCCATCTGACAGGTACAGAATAAATGTAAGACTAAATGAAGAAGTCATCAGAAATAATGATACATTGGGGCATCTAGGATATCAAAAATTCACCCTAGAACCACAGTTACCATTCCATAGGGGGGTACATTCACAAGGAAGAATGGCCTACAGGAGGAAAGTACCACATTATTGTTGGCTGAACTTGTACAGTACAGGGAGAACTCTAGTAAGCTGATCTATGCCCATGCTTTTTCTTCAACAAGTTGGCTTTTCATAGCTTCATATCAGAAAAGGCTATAGGTGGGTAAAGCATGCTCCTTGTTTGAATAATTAGACCTTTACATTCCTGAAGATAAAATAAACATGTAATCTTTTATCTTACTTTGATCAATAAAATTGTTTGGAACATCAAAAGTGGTAAAGACAATATAAAATTTAGCATTTTAATATTGATGTTGTCCATTGTTTTACCTAACATTTTGGGGAGTAACTGCCTCTGATTTTTTAGATTTTGCTACTGAACAACATATATGTAGAAAGAATTCAAATGGATGGAGGTGGGGAGGAGGAAGGTAATTGGGATGACAGAGAGAGAGAGAGAGAGAGAGAGAGAGAGAGAGAGAGAGAGAAGGAGAGAGAATGAGAGGTTAGTATGGTTTCAGGTCTTTGCCCATTCAGGTAATCTTTGCCTTTACTGCCAGAGTTCTGCCGACCGGATGGAGAAAGAAGCCAGCAAGTCACTTCAGTTGCAGAAAGTGTCACCGACAAGCGCTACCCTTTTAATATGCAGCCTTCCTCCCTCTTGCAAATGGTGTCTAACATGTGTCTGGAGACAGGATCAAACAGATTTTCACTAAGCGTGCTAGCCTCTCCTCTGAACTACTGTTGGGCATGTCAGACTTTCCACCAGCAGCCACACCTGGAGGCTTCCCCAGTTCTCATATACAATTTTCTTTGGAAGACTCTTGATTTTTTCCCACGAACTACATTCTCCTCTCTTTCACGCTCTTTACCTCACCAGTTTTACTCTGTTTAGTAATGTCCTGCCATCATCCTCTCAGTTGCCCAAGCCTGACAGGTAACTGCCATCTTGATTTCTCCCCTTCCCTAATGACACAGTGAGGCGTGTTTTATCACATGCCCATTTCATACAGTATCCTGAAGTCTACAGGAGTAAAGTTAAACATGAGAAAATGCAGAACATTCCTTGTGAACAGCAGAGAAAACCCACGTTCTTTGCTTGAAATCAGTTTTCTCAGGTCTGAGCATTTTATTTGAGAAGTTTTACATTTTATATTGTTATTTCATTTTAATCTTAAAAAGCATTATAAATATAAGTCTGTCCTGAACCATCTCAATCATCATCTTAGAAGTATAGCATTTCAGTGCTTGGGTTTGCATTTTTTGACTAAGATTTCCTTGGTATCAGAGAATAAAAATGACATTGTCAAGAATTATGAAAGATGGAACAGATCAGATTTATTATGTGAAAAATGAATTTTATATCAGTTTAAGACCAGGTGATTTCAAGACACAAGATGCATTCCTGAAAGGAAAGTTTTAATAGTCATTCAAAGAGCAAAAAGGGAGTTTAGTTATTACTAAAACCTCAAGAGTAGAATGTAGGTCTGAGCACTCAACACTTTATTCACTTTGCTTACACCATTGAGTTTCCTACAAAATAGTAACATCCTATCAGATTAAGGTAGTTTATTTGGATTTCACTGGCTTTGAGATTAGTTAGCATTTACCTTGCAAAAGTTAATTTTGTAATTTGTAAAAAAAGTAAGCATTTAAAATTGATATTAATGTTACATGTGCATATTTTAAGTTAACATAAAAATAATTGAAGTCAGTTTGTACGGGGCTGTCTGTGAGAATGTTTTCTTTTTCTTTACTTTTTTTTTTTTAATATTTATTCATCTTTGAGAGACAGAGCATGAGAGGGGAAGGGGCAGAGAGAGGGAGTCACAGAATCTGAAGCAGGCTCCAGGCTCTGAGCTGTCAGCACAGAGCCCGACGTGGGGCTCGAACTCACGAGCTGCGAGATCATGACCTGAGCCAAAGTCAGATGCTCAACCAACTGAGCCACCCAGGCACCCCTGTGAGAATGTTTTCTATGCCATCTAATTCAATAATGAGAAGAGAAGTTTAAAAAGAAATTTTGACTAGGGTAAGATTGTCATGAGTTATGTAAGAATAATAAGTAAATAGATGATGTGCACTGCATATTTACAAAGATCTGTCACAGGGAAGGAGCTGCATGATATTTTTTTACGGAATTCTGCAGAGTTGTTTTGTTATGTTGAGAATTGTTTTATTATTTGAATATTTCTATTATCAGGATAAGCCACAGTGAATAAATTTTCTGAAAAGCAAAGAATTTGTAAACTAGACTAGAATTTGTAGACTAGTTTGGAATAACTAACAGAGATTTCACATTTGGCACTTGAGCTGGTTTTGGTGAAATTCATTTAGTTGTGCGGTGTAAATTTTAATAAAAAAAACCTTACCCTCCAGTTATTCTAAATGAACTTTAATTATTGTATTCTTTTATATTTCCTTTGTAAAATGTATTAAGGAAAATGCAATGTTAATTCAGATGACAAAGGCACTAACTGTTTTTAAGCCACAAATACTGTGAGGCTTAGTTTTGGCATATCCTGTGAAAAACACAGATAGAAATGTTATCATGACAGCTTATCTGTGCAGGAATTTGTTGACACTATTCTTATTTATGCTTAAACAATAACCTGCTTCTGTCGTTACAGTCTAAATATAGAGAGGGGCTCCTGGGTGGCGCAGTCGGTTAAGCGTCCGACTTCAGCCAGGTCATGATCTCGCGGTGTGTGAGTTCGAGCCCCGCGTCAGGCTCTGGGCTGATGGCTCAGAGCCTGGAGCCTGTTTCCGATTCTGTGTCTCCCTCTCTCTCTGCCCCTCCCCCGTTCATGCCCTGTCTCTCTCTGTCCCACAAATAAATAAACGTTGAAAAATAAATAAATAAATAAATAAATAAATAAATAAATAAAGAGAATCATATTTTCTTCTCTTTCATTTTGTGTAATATGTAGCTAATGGCTATT
Source organism: Prionailurus bengalensis (assembly GCF_016509475.1). Taxonomy (NCBI): domain Eukaryota; kingdom Metazoa; phylum Chordata; class Mammalia; order Carnivora; family Felidae; genus Prionailurus; species Prionailurus bengalensis. The sequence goes on along the minus strand of NC_057345.1, from coordinate 182,690,532 downwards.
GTTAGGATGTTTCTAATTTTATTTTATTCTGATGATTATTTTACAATATCAAAGCATATAATGGCTTTGAATATTAGTGATATCTCACGTCATATCTGTGAGACAGTAGTATTACTCAGATGGATCTTCTCATACATGTTACACACAGCCCTATACTAAGCGAAGCAGTGTCTTTTCCTTATAAAATTACGCTCTTTACCCCTTTTGATTTGTTCTAAACTCTTTTTTTTTTCCAGGAATGGGGGCAATAACAGGTTGCTGCATTTAAAGTATTTCATTAGATTCTAATTGTGATTAAGGGGTACATTTGCAGTTCACCTTACGGGTATAGTTTAAAGATGTGAAGCAGCCCACAAGGGACCTCATTAGCATGGTGATTACAAGTTAATCAGTAATACCTAGAACAGAGAAATAATGAAACAGGAAAACAAATTTTTGATGCATTCATTATTAGATTTTCTTGGCTTTTATAGTTTAGAAACTATCAGGCTAATGTTTGGTGCTTTCATTCTTCTAAATTATGCTATCCTGAGGGAATAGTTCTGTGCTTTCCAGCAAAACCACTGAGGGACAAGTGTCACTGGGTCATTTATTTTATTGTAGTTTCTTCAACTCAAATAAACATTTAGAAAATGAGGGGTAGGAGCAAGGCACACTACCAGGCACTGTGATGGGTACAAATGCAAGCAAGAATGAGGCATACGTAGGAGTAAACACATGAAACAAAGCAACATGTAGTTCCAAATGGACAGGGAGAGGAAATTTCGTTGGAAATATCAGAGAAGGATGAAAATACTAGAATTCGACCATCGCTGAAGAAAAGGAGGTTAAAAGTCAGACACAGTAACATGGCATTCAAGGAAGAAGATATAGTATTAGCAAAAGTGGAGAGGTAAAAATTGTTTGGTTGTGTTTGAAAAACATAGGGTACGGAGTTTTTTTAGAGAGTAAGTTACATGTAAAAGTGTAAGAGGAGATAAAATTGAGAAAGAAAAATTGGGCCCAGATGGTAGAATAACCGAGTGAATACAGTGTTGGGCTTGAACTTTTATCTGTAGGCAGTAGTGGTCTGTTGGAAACTGTTGTTTTTAAATACACAAGTTTTGTAGTACTTCCATTTTTATTTATTTTATTTATTTAAAAAAAATCTTTAAAGATTTATTCTTTTTGAGAGAGAGAGTGCAAGTGGGGAAGGGGCAGAGAAAGAGAGGGGGGGACAGAGGATCCGAAACGGGTTCTGCACTTGCAGCAGCGATGTGGGGCTTGAACCTACGAGCCGTGAAATCATGACCTGAGCCAAAGTCAGATGCTCAACTGACTGAGCCACCCAGGTGCCCCAGTATTTCCATTTTTAAAAGAGAAGAAAATGATCACTTTTGACAATTTGGAGAATAGAAGGAAATAAAGTATAACTTATTTGTATACTACCTTGAATCGTTTAAGTTTTTTTGTTCATAGATTTGATGGAAGATGAGAGATAGGACTCACACTAGACTTTGAGAATAAGCTATGACAAGCCAATGTAAAGAATCCATGCATGCTGCAGCTTACTTTTTTTGGAATGTGAAAAGCAGGCCTATGGATTTTCTAGCATTGCAGCATGCATCTTACATATTTCCCAAGATACTCTCACATCCATTATTTCATCTTATTCTTGTGAAACATGTAGCAGGCCTAGTATTAGCATCACATGTTAGTGAAAAAATTAAATGGCTTTGCTAAGGTCAAATAACCAATGGAGAAGGCAGAGCTAGATTGGAATTCAGGTTTCTCAGCACGTGTTTGTGTTCTTACCAGTCTATTATTTCAAACCACCAGAATTAAGGCATGGAATAATAGTGGTTTGCATTTCCTTCACATATGAACCAACCCTTCCAGGTCATCTATTAGTGCCAGGTGCCAAGGCACTGTGAGGTTAAGAGGTGATTGGATATGGCCTTGTCCTCAAGGTCCCTAGCCTTTCCTGGAACACTGATAGTAAAAATCATAGTGAACATTCACTGGACACCTTGTCTGTTCTGCATAGTACTGGGCCCTGTTTCATGAAAAACGTTCTTTCTTCTGGAAGGACTTCAGTTGGAGTAGAGCATCACTTCAGATGGCTCTTTGCATTACCCACTCATACCAAAGGGGAGAAATGACATCTCCAGTTGGTGAGTTTTGAAGAAACCAGGGTGAATTCCATCTGGCTTTGTCTTGCAGCCAGTCTGCCAAGCAGGTGAGGCCAGTCTGGTCTGCCCTGTGCTGTGGAGTGCCCCCTGCAGGGGAAGCCTGTGGTGATTCAGTTGTGCCAGTGACTAGGTAGGAAAATTTGACTCAGGGGTGAAGACTACCTATGCACACCTAGCTGTGGATCTAAAGGCATGTCCCCCAATGGACGTTCTTAGTAATAGAGCTGACATCTTTATTTCTTTATGTCTGTCTGCATTGGATCTATACCATGTATGGGAAGAGAACTGTTATTTAATCACCAGTTGAACATTGTGTCTATTATCTTCTTATAAATAGCAATAGGTGGGGCGCCTGGGTGGCACAGTCGGTTAAGCGTCCGACTTCAGCCAGGTCACGATCTCGCGGTCCGGGAGTTCGAGCCCCGCGTCAGGCTCTGGGCTGATGGCTCGGAGCCTGGAGCCTGTTTCCGATTCTGTGTCTCCCTCTCTCTCTGCCCCTCCCCCGTTCATGCCCTGTCTCTCTCTGTCCCAAAAATAAATAAACGTTGAAAAAAAATTAAAAAAAAAATAAATAGCAATAGGTAATAGCTGATTTAATTTTCCCAATAAGGAAATTGAGGCTTAAAAGGTGAAGTGATTTGCCTATGGTCACACAGCTAGCTGGTAACAGAATTGTGTCATGAGCTAACTCTCTGCTTGAATACGTTCCAGACCATAATAAAAGATAAACATATGCCTTAAGAAAGACACACCATGTTGTTATGTATTCAGTTCCCAAAACAAAGAGAATAGCTTGTTTTCCAGTAATGGAAAGGCTCAAACAAGTGCAAAACACCTTTTGAGAACAATAGCATTTGTTATGACCAAGCTAAACTATTTTTAAAAACATGGGGAAAAAATCTTCTGATTTTATTTATGAATCAGATGCCATAATGTACCCCATTTTGTTCTGCATAGTATGACTCTTAGCTTCTATTCCACTTCCTACTAGATAGCACTGAATATAAATTTCAGTTAGGGAAGTAAAGGGACATAGTTTCCTATGGGTGTCACCAATACCTGACTAAATTGCATCCTAACAAGAAGAATCTGGTTTTTTAACTCAAGCCGGGACACAACCCAGTTAGACTCAGTGGAGTGTGTCTTTTACTTGTCTGACTATACTTGGAGATTCTCTCTGTATCAGTTAATTACAAGAGCACCATGCAGAGAGGTGTTCTGTGGATTCATTATGTCATGTTATATAGGAGATAACCTATGTTAATCGTAGTATAGTTAATACAAATGTATGACAGAGGGCTAGAAATCCTACTCTGCAATTTAGCTTCTGTGCCAGGGGCTCCCTAAGACCATCTCTAGGTTCAGTAATTTTCCAGGAGGACTCATAGGGCTTGACATGTAGTCATACTCAGGGTTATGATTTATTACAGCAGAAGGACATAAAACAAAAGCAGCAAAGGAAAAAGGTACACAGGGTGAAGTAGTGGGGAAACCAGGCACAAGCTTCCAAGGGTTCTTGCCCAGTGGAATCACAGGGGAAGCCCTTAATTCCCCAGAAACAGCTTATGACAACGTGTGCGAAATATTTCCAACCAGAGAAGCTCATCAGAGATTCAGTGCCCAGGGTTTTTATTGAGAGTTGGTCAAGTAGAAAGCCTCTGCCTGGCACATACCAAAATTCTAGACTTTCAGAAAGACAGCAGGTGTTCAGCATAAGCAATATTGTGTATACAAAGAGTTTAGGTGAGGTAAGCCTCTCTTATCAGTTAGTGGTAGGAAGTCTGTTTCCAGATGTCAGCGAAGGGCCAACCTTACAAGAAGGCCTTTCTAAGGATAAGCAGTCTCAGATCTGCTATATTAGCACTTTCCTGCACAGCTTTCAGTGAAAAAAAAAATGCATAAAAAATAGAGCTCAGTGGTATTTTATTAAGGAATGATAAATAGAATACCATTAGGCCTTTTTTAGTTTTTAAAGAAAATAAATTAAAAAATTCCACTTAGGGGCACCTGGGTGGCTCAGTCGGTTGAGCATCTGACTTCCGCTTATGTCATGATCTCACAGTCTGTAAGTTCGAGCCCCACGTCGGGCTCTGTGCTGACACCTCAGAGCCTGGAGCCTGCCTCAGATTCTGTGTCTCCCTCTCTCTCTACCCCTCCCCTGCTCATGCTCTCTCTCTCTCTCTGTCAAAAACAAATAAACGTTAAAAAAATAAAAATAAAAATTCCACTTACTTTCGGACTCTTTTAATTGGCTAGTTTTCAAAAATAGGATTGATAAAAGCCTATTTTCTGTTTCTTACACCAAACTACTTTTCAATAGTAAACTGCTTTGGACATCTTCTTTGGGTTTTAGTTATAATAAGAATTCAGTTAAATTGAAAAAGAGACAAAGAATCACCAGCAATTCTATCATGCTAAGATCACTACTTCAACGCCTTGATATGTGTATTTCAATTTTTTTTTGTGCATATGTGCACTCGTTTTTTCCTTTGCAAATAGAAACCACGCTTTCTTAACAATATATCTTCTCTTATCACTGAAAATTATTCCATATTACTGTAGATTCTTCTGTATAGAGGTACTGCAATGTATTTAGCCAAGCCTCAATTTCTACATGCTAGACACTGTTTTAGGTAACACAGCCAGACAGTAATCTACTCTGAAAGAGTTGACATTCTACTGGGCAGAGGGAAAAAGAAAGAAAAAGAGAAAATGAAAGAGAAAGAAAGAAATTACAAAATTAGCAAGTACAGTGAAAAATTCCACTATGTGATGGAGAGAGAAGAGAAGCTGCTTTATCTCAGATGGCAACTCAGATCTCTTAAGGAACATGTGGGTTGAACCCTGAATGATGAGAATTAATCATAGGGAGATCTGGAGGGAGAATGCTCTAAGCAGAGCAGCAGTCATTGCAAAAGCTTTGAGCCAAGAATAATAGTGGCCATGGGAAGGGGATTGGTTTATTTTTTTTCCTCCTATATGCTGGGGGGAATCTTTAGGGGTTCCTAAACTAGGAAATGATGAATTAAAATTTTAAAACAGCACTCTAGTTGTCATGGGGCATCCACTTTAGGAAGGGTACTGTTACTGTAAGAATTGAAAGAGGAAGGAAAGGAGGCTTGGCCCAGAGCTACAATAGCAGAGATGAAACAAACTGGTCATAGTTGGGAAATACTTTGGAGATAGAGCTGGTTATATACTTGTTGATTTGAATGAGATACGAAGTTTGACCCCTAAATGTTTGACTTGACCCCTAAATGTTTGGCTTGACCATTCATTTGAAAGAACAAGTTAATTTTCCCTCTTTGCAGTTTGTCTTATAATTTATTTATACTGTTTTTTCAATTTTTTACTTAAGATTTTTATTTTAATTCCAGTGTAGTTAACATACAGTGTTCTAATAGTTTCAGGTGTACAATATAGTGATTCAACAGTTCTATACATTATTCAGTGCTTATCATGATAATATACTCTAATTTAGTCCCCATCACCCATTTCACCAATTCCCCCACCCACCTCCCTTCTGGTAACTATCAGTTTGTTATCTATAGTTAAGAATCTGTTTCTTGGTTTCTCTCTTTTTTCCCTTGGTCATTTGTTTTGTTTCTTAAATTCCACATGTGAGTGAAATCGTATGGTATTTATCTCTCTAACTTATTTCGCTTAGCATTATAATCTCTAGTTCCGTATCTATCTATCTATCTATCTATCTATCTATCTAACTATCTATCTATCTATCATCTCTCTCTCTCTCTCTCTCTCTCTCTCTCTCTCTCACATGTTTTTTATCCATTCATCTATCGATGGACTCTTGGGCTGCTTCCATAGTTTGGCTATTATAAATAATGCTGCAGTCAATATCAAAGTGCATGTATCTCATTTAGTGTTCATCTCTTTAGTGTTTTTGTATTTTTTGGGTAAATATCCAGCAGTGCCATTGCTGATCATAGGGTATTTCTGTTTTTAACTTTTTGAGGAACCTCCATATTATTTTCCATAGTGGCTATACCAGTTGGCATTCCCACCAGCAGGGCACGGGAGTTCCTTTTTCTCGACATCTCACCAACACTTGTTTCTTGTGTTTTTGATGTTAGCTATTCTGACAGAGATGAGGTGATAACACATTCCAGTTTTGATTTGCATTTTCCTGATGTTGAGTGATGTTCAGCATCTTTTCATGTGTCTGTTGACCATCTGTATGTCTTGTTTGGAGAAATATTTGTTCATGTCTTCTGCCCATTTTTTAATTGGATTATTTGCTTTTTGGGTATTGTGCAGTATAAGTTCTTTATATATTTTGGAAACTAACCCTTTATCATATATGTCATTTACAAATATCTTCTTCCATTCTCTGGGTTGCTTTTTAATTTTATTGATTATTTCCTTTGCATGCTCAACATCGCTCCTCATCAGGGAAATACAAATCAAAACCACATTCAGATATCACCTCATGCCAGTCAGAGTGGCCAAAATGAACAAATAAGGAGACTATAGATGCTGGAGAGGATGTGGAGAAACAGAAACACTCTTGCACTGTTGGTGGGAATGCAAACTGGTGCAGCCTCTCTGGAAAACAGTGTGGAGGTTCCTCAAAAAATTAAAAATAGACCTACCCTATGACCCAGCAGTAGCACTGCTAGGAATTTACCCAAGGGATACAGGAGTACTGATGCATAGGGGCACTTGTACCCCAATGTTTATAGCAGCACTCTCAACAATAGCTAAATTATGGAAAGAGCCTAAATGTCCATCAACTGATGAATGGATAAAAAAATTGTGGTTTATATACACAATGGAGTACTACGTGGCAATGAGAAAGAATGAAATATGGCCCTTTGTAGCAACATGGATGGAACTGAAGAGTGTTATGCTAAGTGAAATAAGCCATACGGAGAAAGACAGATACCATATGTTTTCACTCTTATGTGGATCCTGAGAAACTTAACAGGAACCCATGGGGGAGGGGAAGGAAAAAAAAAAGAGAGAGGTTAGAGTGGGAGAGAGCCAAAGCATAAGAGACTGTTAAAAACTGAGAACAAACTGAGGGCTGATGGGGGTGGGAGGGAGGGGAGGCTGGGTGATGGGTATTGAAGAGGACATCTTTTGGGATGAACACTGGGTGTTGTATGGAAACCAATTTGACAATAAATTTCATATATTAAAAAAATAATAATAAACATTTAAGAAATAACTTTAAAAAGTGATTATTTCCTTTGCTCTGCAGAAGCTTTTTATTTTGATTTAGTCCCAGTAGTTTATTTTTGCTTTTATTTCCCTTGCCTTAGGAAATATGTCTAGAAAATTGTTGCTATGGCCGATGTCAGAGAAATTATTGCCTATGTCTCTTCTAGGAATTTTATGGTTTCAGGTCTCCTTTTCAGGTCTTTAATCCATTCTGAGTTTATTTTTTGTGTATGGTATAAGAAAGTGGTCCAGGGACGCAGCGAAGGCAGTCCTGAGAGGAAAATACATTGCAATCCAGGCCTATCTCAAGAAACAAGAAAAATCCCAAATACCAAATCTAACAGCACACCTAAAGGAAATAGAAGCAGAACAGCAAAGGCAGCCTAAACCCAGCAGAAGAAGAGAAATAATAAAGATCAGAGCAGAAATAAACAATATAGAATCTAAAAAAACTGTAGAGCAGATCAATGAAACCAAGAGTTGGTTTTTTGAAAAAATAAACAAAATTGACAAACCTCTAGCCAGGCTCCTCAAAAAGAAAAGGGAGATGACCCAAATAGATAAAATCATGAATGAAAATGGAATTACTACAACCAATCCCTCAGAGATACAAACAATTATCAGGGAATACTATGAAAACTTATATGCCAACAAATTGGACAACCTGGAAGAAATGGACAAATTCCTGAACACCCACACTCTTCCAAAACTCAATCAGGAGGAAAGAGAAAGCTTGAACAGACCCATAACCAGCAAAGAAATTGAATCGGTTATCAAAAATCTCCCAACAAATAAGAGTCCAGGACCAGATGGCTTCCCAGGGGAGTTCTACCAGACGTTTAAAGCAGAGATAATACCTATCCTTCTCAAGCTATTCCAAGAAATAGAAAGGGAAGGAAAACTTCCAGACTCATTCTATGAAGCCAGTATTACTTTGATTCCTAAACCAGACAGAGACCCAGTAAAAAAAGAGAACTACAGGCCAATATCCCTGATGAATATGGATGCAAAAATTCTCAATAAGATACTAGCAAATCGAATTCAACAGCATATAAAAAGAATTATTCACCATGATCAAGTGGGATTCATTCCAGGGATGTAGGGCTGGTTCAACATTCGCAAATCAATCAACGTGATACATCACATTAACAAAAAAAAAAGAGAAGAACCATATGATCCTGTCAATCGATGCAGAAAAGGCCTTTGACAAAATTCAGCACCCTTTCTTAATAAAAACCCTTGAGAAAGTCGGGATAGAAGGAACATACTTAAAGATCATAAAAGCCATTTATGAAAAGCCCACAGCTAACATCATCCTCAATAGGGAAAAACTGAGAGCTTTTTCCCTGAGATCAGGAACACGACAGGGATGCCCACTCTCACCACTGTTGTTTAACATAGTGCTGGAAGTTCTAGCATCAGCAATCAGACAACAAAAGGAAATCAAAGGCATCAATATTGGCAAAGATGAAGTCAAGCTTTCGCTTTTTGCAGATGACATGATATTATACATGGAAAATCCGATAGACTCCACCAAAAGTCTGCTAGAACTGATACATGAATTCAGCAAAGTTGCAGGATACAAAATCAATGTACAGAAATCAGTTGCATTCTTATACACTAACAACGAAGCAACAGAAAGACAAATAAAGAAACTGATCCCATTCACAATTACACCAAGAAGCATAAAATACCTAGGAATAAATCTAACCAAAGATGTAAAGGATCTGTATGCTGAAAACTATAGAAAGCTTATGAAGGTAATTGAAGAAGATTTAAAGAAATGGAAAGACATTCCCTGCTCATGGATTGGAAAAATAAATATTGTCAAAATGTCAATACTACCCAAAGCTATCTACACATTCAATGCAATCCCAATCAAAATTGTACCAGCATTCTTCTCGAAACTAGAACAAGCAATCCTAAAATTCATATGGAACCACAAAAGGCCCCGAATAGCCAAAGGAATTTTGAAGAAGAAGACCAAAGCAGGAGGCATCACAATCCCAGACTTTAGCCTCTACTACAAAGCTGTCATCATCAAGACAGCATGGTATTGGCACCAAAACAGACACATAGACCAATGGAATAGAATAGAAACCCCAGAACTAGACCCACAAACGTATGGCCAACTCATCTTTGACAAAGCAGGAAAGAACATCCAATGGAAAAAAGACAGCCTCTTTAACAAATGGTGCTGGGAGAACTGGACAGCAGCATGCAGAAGGTTGAAACTAGACCACTTTCTCACACCATTCACAAAAATAAACTCAAAATGGATAAAGGACCTGAATGTGAGACAGGAAACCATCAAAACCTTAGAGGAGAAAGCTGGAAAAGACCTCTCTGACCTCAGCCGTAGCAATCTCTTCCTCGACACATGCCCCAAAGGCAAGGGAATTAAAAGCAAAAGTGAATTACTGGGACCTTATGAGGATAAAAAGCTTCTGCACAGCAAAGGAAACAACCAACAAAACTAAAAGGCAACCAACGGAATGGGAAAAGATATTTGCAAATGACATATCGGACAAAGGGCTAGTATCTAAAATGTATAAAGAGCTCACCAAACTCCACACCAGAAAAACAAATAACCCAGTGAAGAAATGGGCAGAAAACATGAATAGACACTTCTCTAAAGAAGACATCCAGATGGCCAACAGGCACATGAAAAGATGTTCAGCGTCGCTCCTTATCAGGGAAATACAAATCAAAACCACACTCAGGTATCACCTCACGCCAGTCAGAGTGGCCAAAATGAACAAATCAGGAGACTATAGATGCTGGCGAGGATGTGGAGAAACGGGAACCCTCTTGCACTGTTGGTGGGAATGCAAATTGGTGCAGCCGCTCTGGAAAGCAGTGTGGAGGTTCCTCAGAATATTAAAAATAGACCTACCCTATGGCCCAGCAATAGCACTGCTAGGAATTTATCCAAGGGATACAGGAGCACTGATGCATAGGGCCACTTGTACCCCAATGTTCATAGCAGCACTCTCAACAATAGCCAAATTATGGAAAGAGCCTAAATGTCCATCAACTGATGAATGGATAAAGAAATTGTGGTTTATATACACAATAGAATACTAAGTGGCAATGAGAAGGAATGAAATATGGCCTTTTGTAGCAACGTGGATGGAACTGGAGAGTGTGATGCTAAGTGAAATAAGCCATACAGAGAAAGACAGATACCATATGGTTTCACTCTTATGTGGATCCTGAGAAACTTAACAGGAACCCATGGGGGAGGGGAAGAAAAAAAAAAGAGGTTAGAGTGGGAGAGAGCCAAAGCATAAGAGACTGTTAAAAACTGAGAACAAACTGAGGGTTGATGGGGGGTGGGAGGGAAGGGAGGGTGGGTGATGGGTATTGAGGAGGGCACCTTTTGGGATGAGCACTGGGTGTTGTATGGAAACCAATTTGTCAATAAATTTCATATATATATAAAAAAATAAAGACCATGATTTCTGAAATTCTCAAAAAAAAAAAAAAAAAAAAAAGAAAGAAAGTGGTCCAGTCTCATTCTTTTTCATGTAGCTGTGCAGTTACCCCTACACCATTTGTTGAAGGGACTGTCTTTTTCCCATTGTAGATTCTTTCCTTTGTTGTCAAAGATTAATTAACCATATACTTGTGTGTTTATTTCTGGGTTTCCTATTCTGTTTCATTGATCTATATTTCTATTTTTGTGCCAGTTATTTATGCTATTTTTGAAAGAGAGTTTAGCCAGCTTAAAGTAGAATAAACTAGGAAGTTCAAGTGGCAATGTCAAGGGATGCATGGAAAACTTAGATTCAGTTCAGACTTAATAATCTCCAAGGAGGTGAAATGTACGGGTGATGCTTATAATCAGTCAGGTGTTATCTAAATGGGGCTTGTCCACTTTCATGCTATGTTTTTATACTTATCTGCCAGTCTGACATATCTATATGCCTCATACTCACCAATTCAAATGAGCCAAAGGTATGAAATAATGTTCAGAGTAATTGTCCAAGATTCCTTCTGCTTTCCCTACTTTAGTCCATGTTTGCCTTCCACCAGACTCTTGACTTCATCTCCATTGTTCATTTAAAATTCCAGCTCCTTTTTGGGATCAGCTTCAACACTGAGTTCCTCCAGTTTCTAATATTTCCTGTTATCCTCAAGTTTAATCTTTGTCTTCCAATTTATCACTCACTTCAGGTAATCTCAGTTTGTTAGTGACAGTTAATACGTGTTATGCTAGAATTCTTATTTCTAGTTCCCAATTTTATTCCCCACCATGGCACTGTCCAGTTGAACTTTCTGTGATGATGGAACTGTTCTATATGGAAACTATCCAATATGGTGGATCCTAGTCAAGTTAGCTATCAACTACTTGAAGGTGACTGGTATAACTGAATTGATTTTATTGAACTTAAATTTAGATTTAATTCAGTGGCCAGTGGCCACTATATTGAATAGTGCAGCTCTACAATATGGTTTGAGTGGTATATTGTATGGTCACCCTTAATTTAAGTCATCAAAGCATATATAATCCAGGTAGAAGATTTTTTAAATTTTTTATTTCATTTTTTAAAAATGTGTACTTATTTGTTTTGGGAGAGAGCACAAGCAGGAGAGGGGCAGAGAGAGAGAGAGAGAGAGAATCCCAAGAGGCTCCACACTGTCAGCACAGAGCCTCAAGAACTGTGAGGTCCTGATCTGAGCCTAAATCAAGAGTTGGATTCTTAACTGACTGAGCCACCCAGGTGCCCTTAGTAGGTTGTTTTAGAAAATCAAAGTGACTTTGCCTCTTTGCTACCATAGGAATTAGGTGACCACACATGGGAATTTTTCAGGTAGGTGAACGAATAGTTTAGAAAGTTTAGGTCAAATGATCTTAATAAAAGCCATAAAACAAGGGGTATCTTCTAAAAGCGAAGAGGAGGTGATTGGGAACCACAAATTACCATGCATCCTAGGGAGGGAACCAAGGCTTCAAGTGGGAACTAAACCTTCTCAGCTGTGATAATGATGCTTCATGTTCTTCCCATGTTTCCCATTCCATCTTCATTTTTTATCATTTCTTATCTACTACAGTTCAAATATTCTATCACCTCACAAGTTGCTCCTTGTATGCCTAATTAGCATACAACCAGTAAGAAAAGAAAGTGACCTTTTCTTGACTAATTTTTCTTCTTCAGTTCAACAAGAGCCTATGAAGTACTGTGCAATTAACAAGAATGTAGAGAGCAGTAAAGGTCTTATTTTACGGTTTAAAAGGGATTAATTTTACAAAGAGCAAACTAGTTATGATTCTAATAGTAGTTAGTATTTGTTCTTTAGCACAGTACCTAATTGAGACATTTTCTGTGTGTTAAGAGACTAAAAGAATGTGATTATTTATTTATTTTTGCATTATGTTTAAATATAGTTATTCATTAAATCATAATTAAGAGTGACATACAGACCTAATTTATCACCTTAACACTTACTGGCATTCAAAGTTTGACTTGTTTATATTTATTCTTATTGAAGAACAAATGGAATTATTCCATTTCAGATTTGTGAAAAGTTATTTTTAAATGCTTCAGCAAGTTAAGATTGCTCTACTTTGACTTAAATTTATTTTTCTTCAGCTAAACATTCATAGAACTTTAATCTAGTATGACCCACTGATTATAATATTAATTTAGCCTTTTCTACTTATATGGGGTTGCCATAAGAATTAGTGATACATGTTTTATTATTGTCTCTAGAAAATATTATTTCACAGAAGAGGGGAAAAAATGTCTTTTTTTTTTTTTGTTTTGTTTTGTTTTTTCACCTCTGAATCTCTGGAAAGGCCAGCAAAAATGACATTGCTTTCTGTGTCTCTTAGGAAAAAAAAATGCTGGACCTAAAAATCACACAGCTGGTCTTTTCAATTTTCTTAACTACTGAATTGGATTAACTGCATGATCTGAGTCAATTGATTGTGCAGAAATCAATGGCTGAGAAGGCCAGATCTTCTCTCCTGGTTGGCCTCTTTCCTAAGCCTCTGAGCATGTGGTGTTCACTCAGTGCACCATCAACTTTTAAAATAAATGACTTTTTAAATACTCAAGTTATAAACTTCAGTGTATGTTATTTGTCTTGAAAATATCCAGTAAATGAGTAGCAAAATATAATTTAGCAACTTGTATGAAGAAATAGCATTTATCTGCCTTTTTTCCAGTTACATTTTTTATAGAACATCTAGTTAACAGACATATAATGAAAAAAGTAAAACGCTGTATTCAGCCTCCTAATATTGTCATGACATACATATTTGGAATATTTCTCTTTACATATATGTATATATATTCATGTATATGTATATGCATGTGTATATGTGTATGTGTGTATATATTTATGTATGTGTGTGTGTGTGTGTGTGTGTGTGTGTGTGTGTGGGTGTAGGTGTGATAAGCAGATAATGGCCACCCAAAGAGTCCCACAGTTTAATGCCTGGAACCTGGAATGTGATAGATTGGTTGCAAGGCAAAGGAGAATTAGACTGCAGATAAAATTAAGTTTGCTAGTCAGGTGACTTTAAAATAGATTATCCTAGCATATCCAGATGGGTGTGCTCTAATGGCAAACGTCCTTAAGGATATAGAGGCAGGGGGTGCCTTGAACCGTTCATGGGTTCAAGCCCCGCGTCGGGTTCTGCGTTGACAGCTCAGAGCCTGGAGCCTGCTTCTGAATCTGTGTCTTTCCCACTTTTAACCCTTCTCCCACTTGTGCTCCATCTCTGTCTCTGTCTGTCTTTCTCAAGAATAAATAAACGTTAAAAAAAAAGAATATGGAGGGGCGCCTGGGTGGCGCAGTCGGTTAAGCGTCCGACTTCAGCCAGGTCACGATCTCGCTGTCCGTGAGTTCGAGCCCCGCGTCGGGCTCTGGGCTGATGGCTCAGAGCCTGGAGCCTGTTTCCGATTCTGTGTCTCCCTCTCTCTCTGCCCCTCCCCCGTTCATGCTCTGTCTCTCTCTGTCCCAAAAATAAATAAACGTTGAAAAAAAAAAAAAGAATATGGAGACAGAAAAAGAGATAGGTGATGTGATATGTGAAGGATGCAACGTATCATTATTAGCTTTGAAGGCAGAGGAAAGGAAGCACTGCAGACCACTCAAAGTTAGAAAAAGCAATAAAACAGATTCCTCCCTAAGGCTTCGAGAAAGGAACACAAGCCAACTGGCATTTCAATTTTGATCTAACAAGATCGTGTTGAACTTTCTTTTTTTTTTCAACGTTTATTTATTTTTGGGACAGAGAGAGACAGAGCATGAACGGGGGAGGGCCAGAGAGAGAGGGAGACACAGAATCGGAAACAGGCTCCAGGCTCCGAGCCATCAGCCCAGAGCCTGACGCGGGGCTCGAACTCCCAGACCACAAGATCGTGACCTGGCTGAAGTCGGACGCTTAACCGACTGCGCCACCCAGGCGCCCCATGAACAATAACATAAATTTGTGCTATTTTAAACCACCAAGATTGTGGCAATTTGTTATAGCAGACATAGAAAAATTATATAATATGTATATGTGTGTATGTATATGTAATATATGTGTAAATACGTGTGTATGCATATATGTGTATATACAGATAATATGTACTAACGGGAAACATAATCTACATGCTATTTAATTTGTATTTTCTTTTAAAAAGTGAGCATTTTTCATGTTATTAAATATTCTGAAGCACAGTTATAATAGCAGCATAATATTCCATTATATTGATATAACTTATTTTTTTGCTGTTCTCTTATGTTGGAGAAAGATTATTTTCTTTGTTTCATAATTATAAATTGCATGCATTAAATATTGTGAATCAATATCATAATTTTCTTAGGATACATTTGACAAACTTTTAAGTTATTTTATACTATTAGGTCTTTATATTTAACAATATCACTACTTTAGAAAAAAATTGGGAAAGTGTTACCATCTAATTAAAATTAGTTTTTTATCTGTATGAACTTGAATGTGATACAGATACCCAATTCTACCTGCTGACACTTAGTATAGTAATTTTGGGTTAATATCCAATGCAGTAATGAAATATGGACCCTTTATTCCCTTGTCCCCATGCTTCTATAAAGGACTTTAATGTGAGATGCTATTCAAGTAGCACACCAGCTCCCTGTTTCCATTTTCTTTATTGCTTGGGAGAAGTGAACTAACCTGACCGAGACAGTTGGTAAGAAACATCATCCAATATATCACACTAATCAGACTCCTATAAAAATTTTTCTTGGGTCATCTGGTTGCTCTCTGGCTCTTCTGAGCCTGTTTCTACTATTCAGAAAACACAATAGGTCAAGTATTTCCCTGTGTGGTTGGAAAACACAATATTCTCGGGCTATTGTGCTTAGAACTACAATCTGTGTAGATAGATTAGCTGCTGGAGAAAGGGGTTTCTAGGTAGCAGTTCATTCAATAAATACCCGTCCTTTCATTTCTAAGGATGCTGTGGAGTACTAAAATTATTAAGTAATTATATTATTTCTCCATGGGAATTTGGAGGAAGTTTAACATGAGACTATTCTTCCTTACTCTTATGCTCATAGCCACAGAATAGAATCATTTGTAGAGCTTTTTTTAAAAAAAATAGTGAAGTCACTATGGAGATTCTGATTTCCTTGGTCTGAAGTGGGCCCTAATTATTTTTTAAGCACCCTAAGAGATCTTAGGGTGAGGGGCCCCATATGACACCATATCAACTGGCCAGCTGATGTATCTTTACATCAAAAACACAGAGGGAGGAAATAATAAGATTTACATGACTAACAGGTCTTGGTAGTATATGAAAATCTTCAGAAGGCAGCATTAGTCTTCCACTGTGAAGGAACTTAGTAGCACTGTTTCCAAAATAGGTGGTTTTCCTAGCATAGCGTTATTGCAATGTACTCCCAAAGATTCAAGTGCTTATGTCCCAGTCCATTGAATTAGGAGCACTCACTTTCTCTTTTGTATTATCCTTCCTTAGAAAAGGTAGTAGTCAATGGCTATTTCTACTCTTGTTCTGAAATTGACTTTCCTTCTATTTCCTTGTCTCTGAGTTTTATTTTCACCTTGCCTCAAAATCACAACAAAAGGAAATTGAATGAGTAAAGCGAGGAGAAACAAGGAGCTGGAAAAAAAAGCCTGTAATGAAGAAAAAAGCAAATAAGTGGTAAAGAAAAAAGACATGGAAGAAGGTGGGGAGAAAATGGAGGTAGTATGCTATAGTCTATGCTTCCCTGTGCTTCACATGTGTTAAAATGTCAAAAGTAATTTACTTTCCTTATGTGTGTTCTTCTAATAGGAATAAGATGTGATAGGATGGGCTAAACAAAATAGAAGTGCATGGAACCAAAAAATAATTTACCATCTCTTATCTGTTCCGCTAAATCACACCTAGTAGTCAACATGAGATGTGTTAAAACTCCAGCTTCCCATTATAAAGTGTTACCTTCATCCATATGTAATTCCCATTTTCTATACAAATTCATATGCAGAGGGAAATGGGAATCACATATGGACAGAGGTAACACTTTTTTCCATGCATTTTTCCATAATATGTGGATATATAGATATATCTCTAGAGGGATGATGATGATGATGATGTTGATGATGTTCATGTTGATGAAAGATAGATAGATAGATAGATAGATAGATAGATAGATAGATAGATAGGAGTGGGTGTCCACATGACTATTCCATAGACTCTATATTGGATTTATAAATGTTTTATTCTTCACTGGAAACCCTAGTATAATCAAAGAATCTTTACACTATGCAAAATTTTTCTATGGCTAGTCTGATGTTATTTTGCAAATAGTGAAAATCAGAAACACAAAGTTATGAAGGTCAAATTACTATTAATGATGATCTTATGTCTGAGATTTTGGTGTGTAACAAATCTCTTTCTTCGTGATATGCAATGATGAAAAATGAAATGGAGTAGAAAAGCAATGTGAGAAAATTACCATGAAACATTTTTACGAGAGGATCCTAATTATAGCAGTCCTGAGGCATGATAAACAGCTGAAGAATAGAATATACATTCTATTCTTCTGTAGATGGAGTAAGTGGCTGCTTGCCTAGGACTTGTGATCTGAGCAGTCTAGGAATCACCTCCTCACCCCCACTCTCAGCCAGCCCCTGCAACCTCAACCAGTGGCTTGTAACACTGCTAGAAATCCATCTTGTCAAAGCAATTATTCAGTTATAGTCAATGATTTATGTGTCTTTATATTTCTATAACCAAGCCTAATTTTTTATGAGTATTCTGTCTTCATTTGACTATTAGTGGGTAGAGATGTATTTGTACTTTAGATGGTCTTAAAAGTCATGAAAATTAAATTTCACAGTCTGAGTGAGACTCAGTTAACACATTCTTATGTACACATAAAGCCCAGGCACTTAAAACTTAGGAGTAGAAAAACAAATAGTATCACTGGCAATTGTAAGAACTGAGTCATTATTGCTACAATACAGTATGTTAGTGCATGCCCATGTTGTTTAAACATAGTCAGAAAATGATCAAAACACCTTCAGGAGATTTGTTTCAATATTGGAAAGCTAGTCAGGCAAACTGTTCAGTTTATCTTGATATATATACATACATATATATATATACACACACACACATGTACATATATGGAGAGAGAGAGATCTGCAGGAATAGCATTTTTCTCATGTACACATATAGAATATTTATAAGGAACATATATTATACAAGTCCTTAAGTAAATAAGAATATATAAATATGTAGGTGCTTCATGTCAAACAAGACAATGGATGTATAAAAAATAGCTATATGAGAATTTGATGATTAAAGCTATCATCACACATTCCCATTTAATAAAACTCAAATGAGATTTATTTTATTGTAGCTAATATGCCATTCCTGCCAACTACTTGAGACTCCTATATCTCCAAAGCTTAATGGCTAAACCTTTAGAGATTTAATATGCCACCATGTCTTGAGAAATGAGCAAGACATGCTTGATTAGTTTGAAAGTGAAGTGTGCATTTCTGTGAGACTATTTAGCAGGCTATGGCTTATGTGTGTAAAATGTCAGGCTTTTTAAGTTTGAGGTGAAGCCAGTGTCTTGAGATCAATTAACTTAAAATTTATTAAGAAGAGAAGAAATCTGTCATTCAGCATATTTTGAAACACAAAAAGAATTCAGGGAGGCTGACAACACGTTCAATTCAATATGCACTGTCAGACTGTCAAATGACTCGAAGATGTTTGATGCTTCATAGTTGCAATAGGTGTCTTTGCCAGCTTTGGATATGTCTGGTTTTACCACAATGTGACAATCTTGTGCTCTGATTGCCTTGAAGTTTAATGCACTTCTATTTTGAGGCATTTACTGAATTGTATTAAGAACCGTGGTGCTTGGGTTATAGAAGCGGTATCATTTTTCTTTATTCCATTAAAAAGGTCTCTCATCTTCTTCCTATATATTTTCCCTAGCTGGAAAAGAAAATATTGCTGTCACTTTCAGTGGGGTTTGCCTTTCATCTCACAGTGGCATTTCAGGTCTCTAAGTGGTATCCAGTTTATTTGTATTCCAATGCCACTTCAGTGAAGTGTGCCTCTCTGTCAGCTGAATGCAAGCTTCAGGTGTTCACTACTTGGAAGCCATGCCATGAACAAATTGACAATATCAATTGTAGCCAGTCCTCTTGCAGGTAATTTCCACATACCTGCTGAATAAGAGTTCTCAAAGTTATTCAGCAGCACTATGTATAATATTTTTGAGAGTAATCTGAGATTCCTTTCCTTGACTTTCTCAAACTATGATATTTTATTGTCAACTCCCTTTCATCATATTGAAGAGTAACTTTTATTTTATTTCCAAGAAAATAGTCTTAATTTAATATTCAATTTTAGTCTTTTCAAATTCTTTCAATTTACTGTTGAGGTCAAACTTTAATCCCTATAATTTATAATTTCATACTTCCTAATTTTATAATTTCTGAAATCTGAGGGATAATTCAGAATTACAACATACATAGCATAACACAATATAACAACATATTTTGCTGTCCTTTTTAAAATTTTTTTCCCTTTTTATCACTTACTTATTTTAGAGACAGAGAGAGCAGGGGAGAAGGGTGGAGGGAGGGAAGGAGGGGGGCGGGGAGAGAGAGAGAGAGAGAGAGAGAGAGAGAGAGAATCCCAAGCAGGCTCCATGCTCAGCACGGAGCTCTATCCTATGGGGCTCTATCCTATGATCTTGGGATCATGACCTGAGCTGAAGGCAGGAGTCTGATGCTCAACCAACTGAGCTACCTGGGTGTCCCCTACTCATTCACTTCTAAAAGGTTCAATTATTTTTTTTTTTTAATTTTTTTTTTTTCAACGTTTATTTATTTTTGGGACAGAGAGAGACAGAGCATGAACGGGGGAGGGGCAGAGAGAGAGGGAGACACAGAATCGGAAACAGGCTCCAGGCTCTGAGCCATCAGCCCAGAGCCTGACGCGGGGCTCGAACTCACGGACCGCGAGATCGTGACCTGGCTGAAGTCGGACGCTTAACCGACTGCGCCACCCAGGCGCCCCTAAAAGGTTCAATTATTATAGAATATTATGTGATTGGCGTATCACATTTTAAAATATCCCCTCAAGTTTATGGTAGATTTGCTGCAAAAAAAATGGCCCCAGTGTTCCACTCTTTCTTTATGATGTTGCATTGTAGCTCCTCTCATCAGGGCTCAAAATCTTCCTCACTAACTCTTGAATCTCGGCTGCTTTGTGACTTGCTTTTGAGTGAAATGCAGTGAAATGGAGAGCATGCTAGTTCCACGTTCAGGCTATAAGAACTCTTGTATACATCCACTCTTTCTTGGGACCCCTTCTTCAAGGCTGGCCTTCTGGAAGATGAAATACAACTTGAGGCAGAACCAATTTATTCAATAGAATCACCTACATCAGTGTGTTCACATTCAACCCAAGGTAACCACAGATGAATAAGCCCAACTAAAATCATCTGAGCCCAGCTCAGGCAACTCATGGACTCATGATAAATAATAACGTGTTGAATTTTGTGCCTAGATAGAATGCAAAATAAAACAACTCCTTACATTTGGTTAAAACACCAAAGAGTCAGGTCAAGGAGGAAGCATGACTTTTAAAGATCCTTGTGAAAGATAGGGGCACCTGAGTGGCTCAGTCAGTTGAGTGTCTGACTCTTGATTTCGACTCAGGTCACGATCTCATGGTTTGTGAAATTGAGCCCTGCATCGGGCTCTGCCATGACAGCGTGGAGACTGTTTGGGATTCCCTTTCTTCCTGTCTCTTTCTCTGCCCCTCCCCCACTCATGCTGTCTTTCTCAAAATAAATAAATATTTAAAAAAATCCTTGTGAAAGATAAAGCTAAATCTAGCCATACTCGTTTTCTCCAAAAAACTTTCTGAATTTCCTAAATCAATCTCTTATGCTTAGTCATCACTTAGGTGTTGCAAAATGCAACATAGAGAAACCAATATTTGAGCTGGGCTTTGAAGAGGGAAAAAGAATTTGTAATACAGAAAAGGAACAAAGTTGTCTTTTTTTTTTCTGAAATTTATTGACAAATTGGTTTCCATACAACACCCAGTGCTCATCCCAAAAGGTGCCCTCCTCAATACCCATCACCCACCCACCCCTCCCTCCCACCCCCCATCAACCCTCAGTTTGTTCTCAGTTTTTAACAGTCTCTTATGCTTTGGCTCTCTCCCGTTCTAACCTCTTTTTTTTTTTTTCCTTCCCCTCCCCCATGGGTTCCTGTTAAGTTTCTCAGGATCCACATAAGAGTGAAACCATATGGTATCTGTCTTTCTCTGTATGGCTTATTTCACTTAGCATCACACTCTCCAGTTCCATCCACGTTACTACAAAAGGCCATATTTCATTTTTTCTCATTGCCACGTAATATTCCATTGTGTATATAAACCACAATTTCTTTATCCATTCATCAGTTGATGGACATTTAGGCTCTTTCCATAATTTGGCTATTGTTGAGAGTGCTGCTATGAACATTGGGGTACAAGTGGCCCTATGCATCAGTGCTCCTGTATCCCTTGGATAAATTCCTAGCAGTGCTATTGCTGGGTCATAGGGTAGGTCTATTTTTAATATTCTGAGGAACCTCCACACTGCTTTCCAGAGCGGCTGCACCAATTTGCATTCCCACCAACAGTGCAAGAGGGTTCCCGTTTCTCCACATCCTCGCCAGCATCTATAGTCTCCTGATTTGTTCATTTTGGCCACTCTGACTGGCGTGAGGTGATACCTGAGTGTGGTTTTGATTTGTATTTCCCTGATAAGGAGCGACGCTGAACATCTTTTCATGTGCCTGTTGGCCATCCGGATGTCTTCTTTAGAGAAGTGTCTATTCATGTTTTCTGCCCATTTCTTCACTGGGTTATTTGTTTTTTGGGTGTGGAGTTTGGTGAGCTCTTTATAGATTTTGGATACTAGCCCTTTGTCTGATATGTCATTTGCGAATATCTTTTCCCATTCCGTTGGTTGCCTTTTAGTTTTGTTGGTTGTTTCCTTTGCTGTGCAGAAGCTTTTATCTTCATAAGGTCCCAGTAATTCACTTTTGCTTTTAATTCCCTTGCCTTTGGGGATGTGTCGAGTAAGAGATTGCTACAGCTGAGGTCAGAGAGGTCTTTTCCAGCTTTCTCCTCTAAGGTTTTGATGGTTTCCTGTCTCACATTTAGGTCCTTTATCCATTTTGAGTTTATTTTTGTGAATGGTGTGAGAAAGTGGTCTAGTTTCAACCTTCTGCATGTTGCTGTCCAGTTCTCCCAGCACCATTTGTTAAAGAGGCTGTCTTTTTTCCATTGGATGTTCTTTCCTGCTTTGTCAAAGATGAGTTGGCCATACGTTTGTGGGTCTAGTTCTGGGGTTTCTATTCTATTCCATTGGTCTATGTGTCTGTTTTGGTGCCAATACCATGCTGTCTTGATGATGACAGCTTTGTAGTAGAGGCTAAAGTCTGGGATTGTGATGCCTCCTGCTTTGGTCTTCTTCTTCAAAATTCCTTTGGCTATTCGGGGCCTTTTGTGGTTCCATATGAATTTTAGGATTGCTTGTTCTAGTTTCGAGAAGAATGCTGGTGCAATTTTGATTGGGATTGCATTGAATGTGTAGATAGCTTTGGGTAGTATTGACATTTTGACAATATTTATTTTTCCAATCCATGAGCAGGGAATGTCTTTCCATTTCTTTAAATCTTCTTCAATTTCCTTCATAAGCTTTCTATAGTTTTCAGCATACAGATCCTTTACATCTTTGGTTAGATTTATTCCTAGGTATTTTATGCTTCTTGGTGCAATTGTGAATGGGATCAGTTTCTTTATTTGTCTTTCTGTTGCTTCATTGTTAGTGTATAAGAATGCAACTGATTTCTGTACATTGATTTTGTATCCTGCAACTTTGCTGAATTCATGTATCAGTTCTAGCAGACTTTTGGTGGAGTCTATCGGATTTTCCATGTATAATATCATGTCATCTGCAAAAAGCGAAAGCTTGACTTCATCTTTGCCAATTTGGATGCCTTTGATTTCCTTTTGTTGTCTGATTGCTGATGCTAGAACTTCCAGCACTATGTTAAACAGCAGCGGTGAGAGTGGGCATCCTTGTCGTGTTCCTGATCTCAGGGAAAAAGCTCTCAGTTTTTCCCCGTTGAGGATGATGTTAGCTGTGGGCTTTTCATAAATGGCTTTTGTGATCTTTAAGTATGTTCCTTCTATCCCGACTTTCTCAAGGGTTTTTATTAAGAAAGGGTGCTGGATTTTGTCAAAGGCCTTTTCTGCATCGATTGACAGGATCATATGGTTCTTCTCTCTTTTTTTGTTAATGTGATGTATCACGTTGATTGATTTGCGAATGTTGAACCAGCCCTGCATCCCAGGAATGAATCCCACTTGATCATGGTGAATAATTCTTTTTATATGACATTGAATTCGATTTGCTAGTATCTTATTGAGAATTTTTGCATCCATATTCATCAGGGATATTGGCCTGTAGTTCCTTTTTTTACTGGGTCTCTGTCTGGTTTAGGAATCAAAGTAATACTGGCTTCATAGAATGAGTCTGGAAGTTTTCCTTCCCTTTCCATTTCTTGGAATAGCTTGAGAAGGATAGGTATTATCTCTGCTTTAAACGTCTGGTGGAACTCCCCTGGGAAGCCATCTGGTCCTGGACTCTTATTTGTTGGGAGATTTTTGATAACCGATTCAATTTCTTCGCTGGTTATGGGTCTGTTCAAGCTTTCTCTTTCCTCCTGATTGAGTTTTGGAAGAGTGTGGGTGTTCCGGAATTTGTCCATTTCTTCCAGGTTGTCCAATTTGTTGGCATATAAGTTTTCATAGTATTCCCTGATAATTGTTTGTATCTCTGAGGGATTGGTTGTAATAATTCCATTTTCATTCATGATTTTATCTATTTGGGTCATCTCCCTTTTCTTTTTGAGAAGCCTGGCTAGAGGTTTGTCAATTTTGTTTATTTTTTCAAAAAACCAACTCTTGGTTTCGTTGATCTGCTCTACCGTTTTTTTAGATTCTATATTGTTTATTTCTGCTCTGATCTTTATTATTTCTCTTCTTCTGCTGGGCTTAGGCTGCCTTTGCTGTTCTGCTTCTAGTTCCTTTAGGTGTGCTGTTAGATTTTGTATTTGGGATTTTTCTTGTTTCTTGAGATAGGCCTGGATTGCAATGTATTTTCCTCTCAGGACTGCCTTTGCTGCGTCCCAAAGCGATTGGATTGTTGTATTTTCATTTTCGTTTGTTTCCATATATTTTTTAATTTCTTCTCTAATTGCCTGGTTGACCCACTCATTCGTTAGTAGGGTGTTCTTTAACCTCCATGCTTTTGGAGGTTTTCCAGACTTTTTTCTGTGGTTGATTTCAAGCTTCATAGCATTGTGGTCTGAAAGTAAGCATGGTATAATTTCAATTCTTGTAAACTTATGTAAGTGGTGTATTAAAGTCCCCTGCAATTACCACATTCTTATCAATAAGGTTGCTTGTGTTTATGAGTAATTGTTTTATATATTTGGGGGCTCCGGTATTCGGTGCATAGACATTTATAATTGTTAGCTCTTCCTGATGGATAGACCCTGTACCTATTATATAATGTCCTTCTTCATCTCTTGTTACAGCCTTTAATTTAAAGTCTAGTTTGTCTGATATAAGTATGGCTACTCCAGCTTTCTTTTGGCTTCCAGTCGCGTGATAAATAGTTCTCCATCCCCTCACTCTCAATCTAAAGGTGTCCTCAGGTCTAAAATGAGTCTCTTGTAGACAGCAAATAGATGGGTCTTGTTTTTTTATCCATTCTGATACCCTATGTCTTTTGGTTGGCGCATTTAATCCATTTACATTCAGTGTTATTATAGAAAGATACGGGTTTAGAGTCATTGTGATGTCTGTATGTTTTATGCTTATAGTGATGTCTCTGGGACTTTGTCTCACAGGGTCCCCCTTAGGATCTCTTGTAGGGCTGGTTTAGTGGTGACAAATTCCTTCAGTTTTTGTTTGTTTGGGAAGACCTTTATCTCTCCTTCTATTCTAAATGACAGACTTGCTGGATAAAGGATTCTTGGCTGCATATTTTTTCTGTCTAGCACCCTGAAAATCTCGTGCCAATTCTTTCTGGCCTGCCAAGTTTCAAAAGAGAGATCAGTCACGAGTCTTATAGGTCTCCCTTTATATGTGAGGGCATGTTTACCCCTTGCTGCTTTCAGAATTTTCTCTTTATCCTTGTATTTTGCCAGTTTCACTATGATATGTCGTGCAGAAGATCGATTCAAGTTACGTCTGAAGGGAGTTCTCTGTGCCTCTTGGATTTCAATGCCTTTTTCCTTCCCCAGTTCAGGGAAGTTCTCAGCTATTATTTCTTCAAGTACCCCTTCAGCACCTTTCCCTCTCTCTTCCTCCTCTGGGTTACCAATTATGCGTATACTATTTCTTTTTAGTGTATCACTTAATTCTCTAATTTTCCCCTCATACTCCTGGATTTTTTTATCTCTCTTTTTCTCAGCTTCCTCTTTTTCCATAACTTTATCTTCTAGTTCACCTATTCTCTCCTCTGCCTCTTCAAGCCGAGCTGTGGTGGTTTCCATTTTGTTATGCATTTCGTTTAAAGCATTTTTCAGCTCCTCGTGACTGTTCCTTAGTCCCTTGATCTCTGTAGCAAGAGATTCTCTGCTGTCCTGTATACTGTTTTCAAGCCCAGCGATTAATTTTATGACTATTATTCTAAATTCACTTTCTGTTATGTTATTTAAGTCCTTTTTGATCAGCTCATTAGCTGTTGTTATTTCCTGGAGATTCTTCTGAGGGGAATTCTTCCGCTTGGTCATTTTGGATAGTCCCTGGCATGGTGAGGACCTGCAGGGCACTTCCCCTGTGCTGTGGTGTATAACTGGAGTTGGTGGGCGGGGTCACAGTCAGACCTGATGTCTGCCCCCAGCCCACCGCTGGGGCCACAGTCAGACTGGTGTGTGCCTTCTCTTCCCCTCTCCTAGGGGCGGGATTCACTGTGGGGTGGTGTGGCCCGTCTGGGCTACTTGCACCCTGCCAGGCTTGTGATGCTGGGGATCTGGTGTATTAGCTGGGGTGGGTAGGCAAGGTGCTCGGGGGCAGGAGGGGCAGGCTTAGATCGCTTCTCCTTAGGTGATCCACTTCAGGAGGGGCCCTGTGGCAGCGGGAGGGAGTCAGATCTGCTGCCGGAGGTTTGGCTCCACAGAAGCGCAGAGTTGGGTGTTTGCGCGGAGCGAGCAAGTTCCCTGGCAGGAACCAATTCCCTTTGGGATTTCGGCTGGGGGATGGGCGGGGGAGATGGCGCTGGTGAGCGCCTTTGTTCCCCACCAAACTGAGCTCTGTTGTCAGGGGGCTCAGCAGCTCTCCCTCCCTTTGTCCTCCAGCCTTCCCGCTTTCCGAGCAGAGCTGTTAACTTATGACTTCCCAGAGGCTAAGTCGCGCTTGCTGTCGGAACACAGTCCATCAGGCCCCTCCGCTTTTGCAAGCCAGACTCGGGGGCTCTGCTTGGACGGCGAGCCGCCCCTCCGCCCCGGCTCCCTCCCGCCAGTCCGTGGAGCTTGCACCGCCTCGCCGCCCTTCCTACCCTCTTCCGTGGGCCTCTCGTCTGCGTTTGGCTCCGGCGACTCTGTTCTGCTAATCCTCTGGCGGTTTTCTGGGTTATTTAGGCAGGTGTAGATGGAATATAAGTGATCAGCACAACGTGCGGTGAGCCCAGCATCCTCCTAAGCCGCCATCTTCCTTATTTCCTCCAACAAAGTTGTCTTAATAGCAGGGTGAACCACATGAGCAAAGATGAAGTGAACTCAGCTGGAATACAGTTGCTTATAGAGGCCAGGGTCTGATGAGACTGAAAATTGGGTTGGGACTAAATTGTAAAAAGCTCTCTCAGGCAAGTTAAAAAAATGTGAATCTAATCCTGTGGGTATTAAGGAGACCAATGATAATTTTTGATAGAGAAATGACAATAACTTAGGAGATAGAGTGGAGAGTGGCTTCAATGAGGGTGAGATTAGATGCAGGGAAACCAGATAAGGTGATTTATCCAAAATCAAAATGATGAAGGCTTCCAGGGCAGTGTCTAGAGAGGATGGAAAGAAGAACTAAATTCAATACGTTTTCACAGTTAGAATTGAATGCTTTTTCCGAGTTAACTGGTTAAAGTAGGTTAGGAGAGGGGAGGAACAGGGAAAGCACAAAAGCCTAGCATTTCCCCCAAATTTACAGATTAAGAGATGGGATGGATTGTGATACTTTCATTCAAATGGAAAATATTAGAATAAAAACATGCTGTGAGAGGGGAATAATAAATTTGGTTTTAACATATTAATTTTGAAGTAGTTTCAGTTCATACAGGTTAACATGGGAATTGAAAATATAAGATAAAGCTAAGTATAATAGAGTTGCAGTTGCCTATCTCAGCATTTTGATGGCAATTAAAGGCATGGGAGCCTGGGGATACCCAGGGATAAAGTTAGAATACAAAAAGAGTAAGAAAAGAAGAGAATCAAAGAATGGAACTCTGGGGAATACAAAAATTTAAAGGACAAGAAAAGGAGGATATGCTATAAAAACACTTAAAGGCAACTTTCAGATGTGGATAAAGTTTTAAGAAAAAAATATCCTGGAAAAGAATGGTGCGAATTCTTCAAGGGCACAGTGGTCAGTAATGTCAAGGGATACATAAAAGATGAGCAAGATGAGGTTTGAAAGAGCAGCTCTATTGGCGATTAAGAAGTGACGGCAGGAAGAACAGCTTCATCAGGCACTAAAATTCCCCACTTGTTAAGAGTAGTTAATAGATAGATGAGAATTAAATAAATTGAAAAATTTAATCTATGCTATATTGTCACAGATTTTGGTGAGGAATTAAAGGAGAGAATTAGGGCTTGAAGGAAAGGTAGGTAAAGGATGAGCTTATTTGGGCTTCCTTATAGACCAGTAGGAGTGATCCCTAGAGAAAAAAGACTAACTGGGTTTCAAAGACCTAGCAGGAACTTGTTTCTAGGGTGTAGGTGAAGCACATTTGAAAATGAGAGAGGGCACCTCAGCCTGGTCAGAAGAGAAGAATGGACATCAAAATAAGAATGTTTAGGAGAGAATTCCATCTGATAATCTTGGCTTTTTCTGTTAAGTCAGAGTCTGTTGAGTGTGAAAGTATTGAACAGAATAAAGGTTTTGTTATAGACATCATGAGAATTCAAGAGGAAGGTGAAAGAAAAAGGAAGTATGATCCGAAACAGTTCTGAAGGCTCAGTAGAGATTGAGAAACTCTGAGGTTATGGTTATAATGATGCGCACTGATTTGTGTGAAGTCCAAGGGTAGCAGTGGAGGAAGTAGATGATTGTATTCATTTGTTTGAGTGAGAACGAAAAAAAAAGGCTGTGTAAAAGCATGCAAAGTCGTAATGACACTGTTTTAAAGAAAGACTGTAGTCAAGATAGGAACCTGGAGAGAAGCCAGAGTGCAGTTTATATTTACAAGGAAGATTGAAAATGCAAGGTAAACCCTCTTCAGTTCAATTCTACTCTGCTACAAAATAACCCCTACTGTGGCTTTTTCATATAGAAAAGTTAGATGTTACCTGACTCATGTCTGTTCTCCTTTAACACTAATTACAGTTTCTCTAGTTTGAATATTTTATTACTACAGCTTTTTTAGGGAGCATTCACAATTGTAACCTACCCAAAACATCATTTCCTCTATTAATAAGACACTATTATATTTACCTTTCCCAAGCTAAGGTAAATGTCAGGCATAGTTCAACAAAATAAATCTATAATTCTCAATAGACACAAATGCTTATTTTATTAATGCCAACTCTTACTCCATTAAAATCACATAGGATTGGCATTGTGTACATATTTCAGATAAACTAATTTTGTTTGTTAATATGAAATACATAAGGAGAGTAATTAAAGCATTTGGTGCCCTTTTCTCCTGATTCCATATGCATGGACTTAGAAGATAATAATTAAGATGAATTTGCTCAACTCAAACACAGACAACATAAAAATACAAAGGTAGATAGACAGATGGGATATATGGATAAACAGATGGCCATATCACTTTAGAAAAATAAAAACTTGCTTGTTCTAATTAACAGTGAACATCATTCTTTAAACTTGCACCTTGGATCAAAGATAACAGTATAAGCACTAAACCATAGTATTATAACATGTCGTCTTAAAACCAAAAACAAATACAGAGTCTATTTCAAGATTTTTACTACAGATATTGAACAATTCTAAAGACTGTTGATATGAGTAGCTTTTACGTGAAAGGAAGGAAACTAATACAATTTTATAATTAATACATTTTTAAAGAAATATAGTGATCATTTCACCTTCCTCATTCAAGACTGAGGTCCAGGGGAGAATACTCTTTTTTTAAATGTTTGTTTATTTATTTATTTATTTATTTATTTATTTATTTATTTATTTATTTATTTTGGTGGGGGGGGGGAGAGAGAGAGAGAGAGAGAGAGAGAGAGAGAGAGAGAGAGAATCCCAAGCAGGTTCCATGCTGTTAGCACAGGGGCTGACTGACTTGGGGCTGGATCTCATGAACCTTGAGGTCATGACGTGCGCCAAAATCAAGAGTCGAACACTCAAATCAGGCACCCCAGGGGAGAATACTTTTTTAAAAAAGGGACGGAAGTAATCAGGTAGAACTGAAGAGGAGGGTTTGAAATATAAGGTCAATCCCAGGGACTGGCCAAATGTATGAGAAAAGGGACAAATGTTGAAGGTAACTCCAAGGAAAATTTAGGCTTAATCGTGGGTTAGATTAGTTTCAATGAAGAGTCAGGGGAAGGACTGCTGGAATTTACCTGTGAGGGCCATCAGGTCCCATATTTGATGGGTTATTTCAAGGTAGGAAGCATAGACCATTGCTATATTTCCTGCTGAAATCCACCAAGATATCTATATCTATATATCTATATCTATATCTATATCTATATCTATATCTATATCTATATCTATATCTATATCTATATATCATCTATCTATATCTATATATTTTTTACATGTATATTTTTAAAAATGGAGACATCTTATGCTTTGGCTGGGGGGTGTGGGAGGGAGGGGAGGGTGGGTGATGGGTACTGAGGAGGGCACCTTTTGGGATGAGCACTGGGTGTTGTATGGAAACCAATTTGACAATAAACTTCATATATTGAAAAAATAAATAAATAAACATTAAAAAAATGGAGACATCAATGCTTGCCTGACTTTGTACTGGACCTATGCATAAGTTTCAAAATACAGTTCAACAGAATATAAGAGGCCAATATAGATAACACTATCTTAATATAGAAGTGGCCTTACTTCTGTTGTTTGTCACTGGGTAACAAAGCTCCCTAATAAAGCTTGGCAATGACTGTTAATGAAGTGACAATTTGGCCACATGTAACTATCCCACATTTATTTTTCATAACCAAAGGCCAATTTATCCAGGAGCAGAGGAGGAGAAAACACACTGAACTTTTCCAGAACAAAGATTGTGTCTGTGTCTGATAGTTGTGGTCTTTCAGCATCGTGTAGTATCTAGAACATAGTAACAGATCAAATAAATGAAATGAGAAATATAGCTTGCTTGTGCTTTTATTTTTACTTAAATATGATTTGTATTCTATATTAATAATGAAAAAAATATTTAATGAAGTTTTTCTATATTTATAAAGTATGAAATAACATCCCTGAAAATTTCACTGATAGCCAATGAGACCATAATTACAGAAAACAGTTTAGTTCAAAGAAATGAAATATCAGCATTGAAAATATAAATAGCTAAATGTTAATAGCCTTTTAAGTTAACAGGCATTAAAACATAGTTAATTTTATATGAAGCCAATATAATTTCCAAAGTGATAAAGGGGTAGACTCTGGAATCAGAAAGACTTGGGTTTGAATCCCACATGAACACCTTACTGACTTTGATTGTCAGGACTGGGCTTTGATTTTCCTCTACTGACAAGCTAAATTAGCCTATAACTATTTTCTGGATTCTAACACAGATTTGTGGGTCAGAGACAATGGACTTTATTACTCACAACACAAAAAGGGGCATGAAGGTCCATGCTTTGCATTGGATCTTCTTGCCTGCAAGTCCATGGAGGCAACATGACAAACCCAGATAGATGCACCATAAATAGCAGATTTGCATCACAGCTGATGATAACTGAGTTTGGGGGATCCATTGTTTTTACAGCAATCAGTAAGCAAGCCTGCTGTTTGTCCAAGGGAGAGGAGAGACATTACCTCACTTCTCAACCTTGAGAAACAAACCAAAAAAAATAGTCTAGTGGTCAGGGACTTAGACTTCGGCACATCCAGCAAGCTTTGTAAGAGTGCAGAAGACCCAAAGAGTACTGTTGCTCTAAACACTATGTTATACAAATTATTTCCATTCATTTATTAATTTACATATTCACTGTGTCTTCTTTTTAATTTGTTTCATTTTTAATGTGCATCTCTCCTACCAGAATACACAGATTTTGTTTTATTCACTACTATATCTCTAGAAGTATGCCCTCCTATATTTGTTTTATAAAATATTTGTAGTTGAATTTAAACATTATTAGTTGACTAAAAGTTAGGTGCTTTGCTGAGTACCAGGAATAGAGCAATTAACAAGGAGAAAGTCCCTACTCTAACTCGCACGATCCTCATGAGTAAAAGATAGACTATAATCATGGCTACCCCATATAGTTTTTGAGAGGATGTAATGGATAATACAAGTAGAATATTTAGTAAAATTGCTATTACATAGTTAGTGCTCATGAATTTTAGCAATTATTTATTACAATGTAATGCCCCTACTATTGATACTTATTGCATTTTACACATTATAGTTTGAAAAAGTACTTAAAAATATTTAAATTTTTAATTAAAAATTTTTAAATGTTTATTTTTGAGAGAGAGAGAGAGAGAAACAGAGTGCAAGCAGGAAAGGAGCAGAGAGAGAGGGAGACACAGAATCTGAAGCAGGCTCCAGGTTGCAAGCTGTCAGCATGGAGTTGGAGCCTGACGCGGGGCTTGAACTCACAATCCCTGAGATCATGACCTGAGCCGAAATTGGATGCTTAACTGACTGAGCCACCCAGGTGCCCCTAAATTTTCAAATTTTTGAAACAAAGTACTCAAACACAGACCTTCCTAGAAAATAATGCAATGCAAGATTAACTATATAAATATCTCATTACTTATAAAAGAATACTGTTGAATAAAGAAAATAAGGTACAAATACAACTAATGCACCATCCTATGCCTTTCTCTCCCTGTCCTGAATTAATGACATAATTTTCATTCATATTCTTAAACAATCTGGGGTTTATTTTATTTTATTTTATTTGTGCCAGATGTAGTGTTTTGCAAGTTATAAAAACTTAAATCAGAAAACCTTTCCTTTAAGACACCTGTCAGATCCTTTTAGTCCTTCCCAAATTACCTCAATGGCATATTTGTAAGAAATGAAAGACTGTGAAATGGTACCTGAATTTGCTATAGTAGAGTCACTTCACCAAATCCTATGCTCTATGCTTTTAATATCTTCTGCTTACACCTATAAGGAGTTTCCCCAATATGCTCATCTAGCATTCAGAAATGATTATGAGTACTATGACTTTAAGACCTTGACCTTTTAAGAATATTTTATTTGGAATATTTTTCTTCTTATCACTAGTTCACACTTCAGGGACTTATTAAAATGTTCTTGCTAATTTCACTTGCAAACTATATTGCTATTACTGGTATTTACTGCACTTAACCTTCACCTTTACGAAAATAACATTAAGGTGTTATTTGCATAAGTTAAAATCATTACATTTGAATGCTGCCCTGACTATATTTTTAAAATGACTTTTCCATAAATTATATTAGAGAAACATTACTGAGGAAAAGGCATTTTGAAAGGCGACTGAAGAAATTTTTTTTTTCATAAGATAAACTGATTTTTGATTTTCACTTTAGTAATGGGTCTTTGGCCAATGTAAATTCCTTTCACTCACTGGGGTTCTTTACATCATATCCCCACTACAGTGGCTACTTGCTTACTTCAACCAAAGAAGCATATCAAATCTCAAGAAACTAATTCTTATAAAGAATGAGAAAAGAAATGTTGATACATATAATTTTTCTGTTTTCAAAAATTAAGTAGTCTCATGATTGATTATGAAAAATAAAATACAGTGTATTTCCTGTTGTTTTCAAGAACTGTAAGAAACAAATCTTTTTCTTTCATGTTTATTTATTTTAGAGAGAGAATGAGAGAGACAGACAGAGCGTGAGCGGGGGGAGGGGCAGAGAGAGAGGGAGACACAGAATCCGAAGCAGGCTCCAGGCTCTGAGCTGTGAGCACTCAAACTCATGAACCTGCAAGATCATGACTTGAGTCGAAGTCTGACACTCAACTGACTGAGCCACCCAGGTGTTGGTGCCCCAGAAACAAATCTTAACTTTACCAACACACTTAATTTGTACTATAGTTTTCACTTAATGTTTAGATCTTGTTACGTAAACTTGATACAAAATTCTGCAAAACAATATTTCTAATGGGCTTTGGGATAAAAGGTTGATCAACAGCCTTGGCACTTTTTTCATAATAATACCCAAAGCAACATTAAACATGTAACCAGAGAAACACATTTTTAACCTGAAAAAAATTAGCACTCATCCAAATATTGTTGCAGAATTCTACAGCTAATCATTTTTCAGCCCAGAACTAGACATTGTTTGTTCCTCCAGGTTTGAGAAACTACTATTGACAACCCAGAAACTAAGGCCCTCACTAGAGTTGGGTGTCCTTTAGGGTCTGCTGAGAGTTTGTCAAACTCAAGGTTAAGGGCACAGTCTTCCACAGATTGCCCTCACTACAGATACCAGCCACAGGTTTGAGTATCCTCTGGGGCACTCTTACTTCTGATAAGCTAGTGACAAATTTGGATGGTCCCATGACCAATCTCGGGTTCAGTAATTCACTGGAATTACATGTAGAACTCAGGGAAGCACTGAACTTATGGTTATAGTTTTATAGCAAAAGGATACACATCAGAAGAAAGAAAGGGAGAGACACAGAGGGTGAGGCCTGGTGTAATTCCAAATGCAAAGCTTCTCTTGTCTTCAGAGACACAGTAGTCTCCTGGTATCAGTGTATGACAATACTCAGAGTACTGCAAACCAGAGAAGAGTCCAGAGTTTTTACTGGGTTTCATTAGGGTGGCATGATTGATGAAATCATTGCCTATAAGGCTCAATATCTAGTTTTCCCTCCCTGGATGTCAGGCTGAAATTATGTGGCTCAGAACCCCAAAGCTCTAATTTCATGGGT
Source organism: Prionailurus bengalensis (assembly GCF_016509475.1). NCBI lineage: Eukaryota > Metazoa > Chordata > Mammalia > Carnivora > Felidae > Prionailurus > Prionailurus bengalensis. The sequence goes on along the minus strand of NC_057345.1, from coordinate 182,656,339 downwards.
GGTCTTCCTAGTGTTGTTGGTCCTGGTCCTGAGTTATCTTGTCTTCTTAAACTATCTAGGGGACAATCACGACTAACCTCATTAGCATAAAAAACAGGTATAGTCTGGGGGCCTCCTATGAATACTAAAGACACTCATCACTAGAAAAATTCCAAGAGTCTAGAGGTTATGTTCCAGGAACCAGAAACAACAGCCAGCCAAATTCTTTATTATACAGGGGAAAGAAACTACTGTTTCACAGGTTAGTATATATTGCACTAAGCCTCTCTTGGTAGTCCCAGAATCTTTTTCACTGTGTCTTAAATGTGACTCAGGGTTAAATAATAAACCTTGTATTTTCTGTGGATCTGATTTGGGATAACATATTATCAGATAAGGGTTTTGTAAGTTTACTTTGAGTGAGGTGGTTTAAATTGCAAAACTCATACTAATCAGAGTGGATTGTTTGTTCTTAGTCTGGGTGCCTATACACCATTGTCCCTGCTACATCTGTGAACTGTGGTCTCTTAGACATATATAATTAAATACTACTACCAGAGAAAGGAAATGTATTGATTTGAGATAAGAATTTCTCAAACTGCGTTCAGAAAAATGTTTTCCTCAGTGCTCCATATTATGTTGGTAGCATATCTTCACTCTGTAGAGTATAAAGTTCTTATACATGGGGCACCTGTGTGGCTCAGTCAATTAAGCATCTGACTTCAGCTCAGGTCATGATCTTGTGATCCATGGGTTTGACCCCCGCGTCGGGCTCTGTGCTGACAGCTCAGAGCCTGGAGCCTGCTTCAGATTCTGTGTCTTCGTCTCTCTGCCCCTCCCCTACTTGTGCTCTGTTTCTCTCTCTCAAAAATAAATAAACATTAAAAAAATTGTTTAAAGTTCTTATATAAGCCATTGAATTACCTGGACCTTACCTAGATATACATGATACTCCAAAGCTATTATGTGTGCCATATGGAGAATGAAAGCTAAGGAACTTAAATGATATGAAAGTAAAAGGGCACAATGTCCCTGGCTGTTTCGGTTTGTTTGCTTTTGTTTTGTTTTGTTTAAATAGAGAAAACGTTACCTATGGAAAAAAATTAAACATCATCACACTGTCTTGGGTTGGGTGGGAGTAAAAGGAGGACATATAGCAGGATAAAATGTGGATTTTAATAGTGTTCTTCCTCTCCACTGAGGGCAAAATAAGAAGCTATAAGCCTAAGTTGCTGCAAGAGAGATTGAGCTGGGATATAAACAAGAAATTCTTGACAAGAGACACATATCTATGCAAACAGGTTACAGAGGCAGGTTCAGTTCTCTCAATGTGAGATAAAATCTCATATCTGAGATCTTGAAAATGTAATCTGCTTGTGCATCAATGCAAACTGAAAGAAAATTTCATTTCAATGGTCTTTTAACTCAATAATTCTATAATTCCATGTCTAAGCCAAGGTGCAATGATTTTTTTTTCATGAACGTTTAGAAAGATTATGCTTTTAAAAATCATTGATTCATGCTATTAATAACTAATGTAATTGGAATGCTTTATAGTTTGTCTAGTTTTTATAAATGTTTACGTCTGCATTAGGACATTTGATCAATCAAGGTGCAAGAAAAGTTTTATTAAGTAAGGCAGATCATACCCTATTCAACATATCTTCATCCCAAGTTTCATAATAGCTATTCTGAGTAAAAGAAGCCAGGCAGACAAAAAAAGAATATATACTATGAAGGGGAGGAAAACTTTTCCTTTTCTCCATTCTAAGTTCTTTGGTTTGGCTAATAAATTGGTATAAGATTAATAAGAGAAACAAAATTATTTAATACATACAGAAACCCCATTTAAAAATATGAGACTCTAAGATGCTCAGGCAGTTGAGGGCTTATATACCATTCTGAGCTAAGGAGAAGCAGGGAGGGGTCTGAGGCTTCCAAGGAAAGAAGACAATTCACAGGAAGATGAGAAAAGCAAATGTTTGGTAAACAGATGTTTGCCCTGACATACAGATAAGTCCTTCTGATATAAAAAGTTCTCTCTGGTAATAGCTCTCTTCCTGGTATAGGCCCCCTATCTAAATTCTTTTAGGCAGTTAAGGAAGAAGTAAATAGCTTTTCCTGAGTCGGCTGGGTCTTAATTGCCTTTAGCTCAAAACAACCCACATGCCAAAGTAGCACACATTTTGCTCCCCCTCAACTGTATGATTCCATTTCTGTAACACTCTAGAAAAGCACAAAATAGTCTATGCTGACAGAAAATAAATCAGTGGTTGCCTGAGTATGGGAGTGAGAATGTAAGAGTACTAATGCCATTTTGAAGGCCCCCCCTTCTCTTCTGCCCTCAATTGTTTAAAAATAAGATAATCTATATGTATGGAACTCTGACTTACAACACAAGGCAAACTATGTTAACATTCCTGCACATAACTCTCAGACACAATCTAAAACTTACACTGTAACCATGATAATAATATCATTTAAGGCTCTACAGGGAACTTAAAGAATGCAAACAATGCCAACCCCAAAGCATGTGACAAACAAGTGACTGCAACTGGGGGATCTGCTCGGGACAGATAACTCTGCTAGAGCCTACACGTTCCTCTGAAGGGTTATAATTAACCTTTGATTTTTATGTGCTTAACCTTTGAGCCCTATTTCCCCTTTAAAATCCCCTGCCTGCACCAAGATGGTTAAGACAGTTATTTGGGACTTTACTCAGCCATCTTCTCGGTGAACTGGATTTCTTGAATATAGTTGTATTCCTTGCGTCAACAACTTGTTACTCAACTTATGGGACAGTGGAGCAGATGGAACTTGGATTTGGTAACAAGAAATGGGTGGGGTTTGGGACGGAGGGATGACAAGGAGCATTAGGAAACTTTTGGGAGTGATTGATTCGTTCATGATCTCAACTGTGATAATTCATGTCAAAACTCATGAACGTGTACACTTTGAATATGTGTAGCTTATTGTGTATTAATTACACCTTGAAGCTATTTTTAGAAGCTCATTGAATGATATAAAGTCAGTGCCTTCTTTTCTTCCCCTAGCCAATATGATACTCTGATTTTTTTTGTAGCTCATCCTCATTCGTTTCTAACTACAGTTAGAGTACTCTTGTTAAACTAGTATATTTTCACCTACTTCCCACTTTATCTTCTTTATAATTTACTGTATTCTTTTTATAATCTTCTATCTCACCTCACTCTTTAATTGAAATGTTTATTTTATTTTTGAGAGAGACAGAGAGTGTAAGCAGGGGAGGGGCAGATGGTAGGGGAGCCAGAGGATCCTAAGTGGGCTCTTGCCTGACAGCAGGGAGCTCAAACTCAATGAGAGGCTTGAACTCATGAACCAGGAGATCCTGATGAGGGCGGGGGTCAGATGCTCAACTGACTGAGCCACCCGGGTGCCCCCTTTTTTACATTTTAAAAAATCATTTCTATTAATCCACCTTTGAAGAACTATAATTGAGGAGCTGGTCACTAGTTGGCTCTCTTTTGGATAATTTTATACATTCGTATCTCTGATATGCTCAGTTTGCAAAAGAGATGTTGAAAAGTATTACAGATAAGAGGTAGCTCATTTATAATTTCCTAAGGGAAAATTCATCTGGTAACTCCAAAATACTATGTCAAACACAGGTCCATGAAACCAAATTAAAAAAAAAATGTTTATTTATTTTTGAGAGAGAGAGAGACAGAGCACGAGCAGGGGAAGGGAGACACAGAATCTGAGCTGTCAGCACAGATCCCGATGCAGGCTCGAACACAGGAAGTGTGAGATTATGACCTGAGCCAAAGTCTGACGCTTAATGGACTGAGCCACCCAGGTGCCCCAAAACCAAATATTTTTAGTTGACATAATGAAATGGGAAGAAAAATCAGTAAACTAAAAATGGCAAATATAAGGGAGTTATAATAATATGTCAGTGATAAAATATCACTGAGCTATATCATTTTATGTCTAATACATGTAATTTTATATGTACTATGGGCAGAGTATAGTGCTACGTGTTTTACTTGCATATTAATTCTGAACAATTGTAACAGGTAGACATTGTCTTCACTTTATAAATTATGAAAATAAGATTTTACAGTAGTTTAAATATTAAGTTTCCCAAGAGCCCAAGACTAATAAACAGCACTCAAACCCATGTCTCTTCTATTCTAAAATGTTCACAAGTGTTGGTGTGTGTGTGTGTGTATACATGTATGTGTACATGCATGCATGCATTTTCAAGAGGGACATTGGTGCTGAAGATGTTTGCTTTGATTTTTAAAATCAATGTTCAAATCCTAAAGTTAAAATTAAAAATCTTAGGGGCGCCTGGATGGCTAAGGTGGTTGGGCGTCCTACTCATGGTTTTGGCTCAGGTCAGATCTCCTGGTTCGTGGGTTCAAGCCCCTCATCGGGCTCTGCACTGACAGCGCGGATCCTGCTTGGGTTTTTCTCTCTTTCTCTCTTTCTCTCTGCCTGTCTCCCACTTGCTCGCTCTATCTCTCTCTCAAAAGAAATAAAAAAAACAAAAACAAAAGCAAAAGAGAAAAAGCTTAGATTTTTATGCAATTTACGTATCTTACTATATTTGTAAATCTGTCAAATATAAATAAGCATGTTTAAGGTAATATGAAAAAGTTTGGTTCTGCTCGTAAACTAAATTTCTTCAAAAGAATTTTAATATATTTGATTTTTCTCATTCTTTGTCTGAAACAAATCCTTCATGAGGTTTTAAATGTCTCCTGTAAATTAAATAAACTTATAAACATTGTGAAACTTGAGTTCTCATAAACGTTATAATATTGTAGGTTACTTTGGTAGGTTTTTAATTCTCGGTTTGTAATTCTAAATTAGTTGCTCAATTTCAAAAATTTAAATAGAAATTTAAGGCTTCTCCTCTAAATAATTTTTCTTCAATATTATAATACACAAAATCCTAAATATATCGAATTCCTTCTTAAAATAAAAATATAAATACTATGGCTTTGATTCTAAACCTTTCTATTCTTGATTCTTATTCTTCCCAGAGTTGAATATTGCTGACTCACTAAAAAGGCAGTTATAATTCTTTAAACATTTTTGTCTGTTGCTCAATAAAATGTTGGAGAAAAATATGTTATCAAGCAGACAATGCCTTGTACTGTAGAAGGCCATAGTCATTTAATTGAGACTAATCACTTTCTTTTGGGTGTTGATAATGTTTTTGTTTTGTTTTGGTTTTTTGCTGAAACATGCAGAGAATGTTTATTTATCACAGAAGTTGATACTTCTATTTACTTGTAAAGCAGAGTCACAGAGAAAAATGTGGGCAAGGTATTTGCAGGGTTTAAAGGTCTAGCACAGCATCTAATACCCAGAAGGTTGTTCAATAAGGACTTGTCATACTTTTGAGATGCCAACTTTTGGTGCAATACATTGTCAATAATTCATTTTTTAAACATAGATTTTTTTTTAAATGTTGTTACACTCCTTTTTGGCAATTAAGGATTTAATTCCATTTGGTGTGTTGTTGTTTTGTTCTCAGTTATTTTTAGAGGTTGGGTGGTGGAGCATCATTTCCCTTCCCCCAACAACAGCATAGTGTTCTTATTTGCAGTTCCTCCGACTGGGCAATTCCAGATTGCAAAACATGGTAGGACACAGCCAGGAGAATGAGGACCTGTAGCTATCATCTAGGTTTATAATATTACATCACTGTGCTCCTTGCAACCTGAGGTCCTTCTTCCAGCCCTCCCGATTAAACTCCCCATTAAAAGATCTTGACATGCAAGATCTTTATCTGGTTCACAATGGTGCTTTTACCAGATTCTCCAGCACTCTTAGGAGCTCCTTGGTTTGGCTCTTTGGCTAATAAAGAAGTGAAGAGAGAAAAGAGAGAGAATGGGGGGCAGGTGCTTGGCAGGCTTGGGACAGGGTGGCAGTACCAGGCACCCTGCTCTGTTCCATCCCTGCCCTAGTGCTTCTTGATAATCTGTTCTAATATGTCAAATGTGTGAGTAGAAATGTAATTATTTTCAAACCAAAAGGGAAATTACCAATATAACTATATATAAGTAGTAATATATATTCTCAAGTTTCTATCTTCCAGTCCATCTGTCACATTTTTAAGGCACTTTGACACATCTAGAAATTGAAATTTTGGCATGAATAAGTAAATCTCTGTTCAAAGCCAGTGGAGAAACCCTAACTTTATAGGATTATTTTTATCCTGGTTATGCCTAATTTTAGTTGCATAAACATAAAGGTGTCTCTAGGTGAGAATATAACAAGGCACTTGATTCATTTTGGAAAACCTTTTTTTATAGTCTCTGAATTTGAAAAAAGTGTAACATGCTAATAACCAGGGGGAAAATCACTTTGTAATTCAGATAATTTATTTTCTTTTTTTCTTTCTTTCTTTCTTTCTTTCTTTCTTTCTTTCTTTCTTTCTTTTTTTCTTTCTTTTAGTTTATTTATTTATTTTGAGAGAGTGAGTGTGAGCAGGGGAGGGGCAGAGAGAGAGAGAGAGAGAGAGGATCCCAAGTAGGCTCTGCACTCTCAGTGCAGAGCCCCACACAGGGCCCAATCTCACAAACTGTGAGATCATAGCCTGAGCTGAAGTCAAAAGTTGGATACTTAACTGACAGAGCCACCTAGGCACCCCTCAGGTAATTTCTAACTCTTTGCTTTCAATAAAATTATAGGATGCCCTAGTTGAGTTGCTAGTTAGTAGAGTATTAAAATTAAAATTTGATGCTAGATCTCTAATCTAATGTTCTGACTGACTTTGTTGTAACAGAACTTTTTTCATTCCCATCTACATATTTATGTAAATAAGATTTCTTGAAGTTTATAGCTAAGAATATAAACCCTATGTTATTCTGGTAATAAGTAGCAATCATCTATGAATATATACATTGATTAAAAATAAACAGCCTCATTCATCTAATTAAGAGATATATTTTCAAAAATTAGCTTTGTCGTTATAATTATTAATATTGTGTCTCTTTAATTTTTAATATTGTGTCTTTTTAGACATTTACTATTAAAATTATAACAACAATTCAATGTATAAGACATTCTTAATGTCTTAGTGTTAATTCTAGTTTATAGAGTTAAAAAAATTGAGGCATAAAATAAAATACATTATATTAAAGTTCTGCTGGGGAAGTGAAATGGAAATGCAAAATCAAGGGGCAAAAGAATTAATATAAAATTTCTGACTCTTAACAAATAGTCTGTTGATGCATTTCTTTCACTGGATATCGGTGATTATCAGTTCACAATATTGGATGATGATAGGTGCTAGGGAAAGTAGATAAAGTTAAGGGAGATTGATTGTTATTTTACTTAACATGGCCAGGCAAAGCCTCACTGAAAAGTTAACATTTTAGTTAGCAGATACCTGGGATAAGAATCTTCCAGGCAAAAGAATCTTCCAGAAGACAATGTGTAGAGAGGCCTTCAGGGAGGAAGGAGCCTGCCTAGCATGTTAGATGTCCAGTGTGGCAACAGTGCCTGGTGCAAAGGAGGAAAATAGGTAATGATAGATTCTGTCTTTTCAAAATTAAAGAATCCACAAGAAAATAGTTTGAAGATCCCTGTGTCCTGTGTTATAAATTGGGTGTTGTAAGACATGTGTCCCAGATCGAGGATACCAATTATACATCTGTTACTACAAAACTAAATTTCTGCCCAAGCTAGTTTCTTGATTGGCTTTCTCATGTATATTTTACTCATAAGTTGTAGATATGCATTTTCTATCTAACTCTAAAGATGTTTGTACTTAGTGGAAGCTAAGCTATATGTACATTCCTTACCCTTCAGACTTTATGGAATCTTAAATTTTCTTATCTCTTTGAATACTCTATTCTTATGTTTGTTTAAAATAATCTCTGAATGATTGGGCTCTTATGTGGATGGATGTGTCTCACTTTGATCATTCTTCTTATATACCAACTCCATAGTCTTAGCAACTATGCCACACTGCCTCCCTCTTCTATTAAAAAAAATGTTAGATATATAAATTTAGGGGCATCAAGCTGGCTCAGTTGGTAGAACGTGCGGTTGTGAGTTTGAACCCCACATTGGGTATAGGGATTACTTAAAAAATAAAATAAGAAAAAAGATATATAAATTTGTATGAACTGCCAAATTCTATAATGAAACCAAGTGCTATACACTTAAATGACAAACAACATATTTTAAGTATTAAACAAATTTAAGTATTAAACAAATATTAAGTATTAAATATTTTTTAAATCTCTCATTTGATTAAATTGCTTATAAAAAAAATTATTCCAAAGCAAACATCTGTTGAAATGAAGTATTCATCTGTATATTGATAGTTTTTTCAGAATTCATTTTTGGAATTCAGTAAATGACAGTCTCTGATAACCTGGTTATATGCAGCTTTATGGGGAAGGAAAAAAGTTTATCTCATTGGGTTTTATAATAATTGCACTGTCCTCAGCAAAACAGTAATACAGTGTGAAATATGTGTCAAAGGATGACTTATTTTAAATTCATTTTTTTTTCATCAAAATGAAGTTATAAAATTCTATTCTTGATAGTGGAATCACTCAGAATTTTGTGGTTTATAATTCTGTATTGGTGTGGAAATCATAAAATTGGAAAAAAAGTCTTGAAAGCAATTTTATGTACTACTGTGAAAAGAAGTTAGAACAAAGGGAGGAAGGCAAATAAATTATGACTCTAAGGGAAAACTACAAATCCTAGCCTTAGTGGCTTAAACTTAATTACATTTTCTTAGGGGGAAAAAGAAGTTTCTCTCTGAAATCTCAGTATTTATAATAATGTCACTAACTTTGCAGATGATAAAGAAGATTTCTATTTAATGGGTAGAGATGATTCCATTACCTAACTGGAAATGCAATGAATTTTTTCCTAAGTCTTTTTTCCAAAGGAAAAGCTTCTAGAGAAACTAATGGAGAATATCAGTGCGCGGAAACAACTGTCCTTCAGGGCCTTTTAAAAGGCTCTAATGATATATAATTGACAAATAAAATTATAATGTATTTAAAGTGTACAATGTACACCTCTCAAAAAATAATTGTTGATGATTTTCTGTCCTGCCTATTTGTAGGGTAGAGTCCATACGAATGATTTTGTTATAAGTCGTGACAGTTTTCTTATTTATTTTTTAAATGTTTATTTTGAGAGTGAGAGTGAGAGTGAGAGAGAGAGAGAAAGAGAGAGAGAACAAGTGGGGGAGGTGCAGAGAGAGAGTGGGAAAGAGAGAATCCCAAGCAGGCTCCACATCAGCATGGAACTCAATCTTACAACTGCAAGATTATGACTTGAGTTGAGATTAAGAGTTGGATGCTTAACTGACTGAGCCACCCAAGCTCCCCAGACATTTTTCCTATTTAAAGAAAACACAAAACAAAACATCCTTCTTCCCAAGCCATAAATAAATAAATAAATAAATAAATAAATAAATAAATAAAATGTAGAATGTAATGGTGTGAAAGGATTCCCATAATCGAGTTAATTAACATATCCATCACTTTACATCTTTACCTTTTTTTATTGATGAGACCGCTTAAGATCTTCTCTCAACAAATTTCACTTATACAATATAGTATTATCAACTACAGTCACAATGTCCTACATTAGATTCTCACATCTTTTTTTTTTTTTAATGTTTATTTATTTTTGAGAGACAGAGAGACAGAGTGTGAGTGGTGGACGGGCAGAGAGAGAGGGAGACACAGAATCCAAAGCAAAGGCTCCAGGCTCTGAGCTGTCAGCACAGAACCCAACACGGGACTTGAACTCGTGAACTGTTAAGTCATGACGTGAGCCCAAGTCGGACGCTTAATCCACTGAGCCACCCTGGCACCCGTCACACCTTATTCTTCTTATAACTGAAAGTTTGTATCCTCTTAACAAACCTCTCTTCATTTCCCCCACTTCCTACTCCCTGTTTTTGCCTATTTAGCCGGTTTCTTTTAATTGTAAACGTGTCGCTAAATTAAGTGTGTATCTTACAGTGACAAGACTTATAGCATAAAAAGACCCTTTATTGATGTGCAATTTAAACATTACATCATAGACATTTCTCTTTAACCAGTGAGAGTACTTAAAATGTTAAGCCCATAAGTTAATGTCCCAGATGTCCCCTGTATTAGTCTGCTCAGGATACTATCACAAAATACCACAGACTGGGTGATTTAAATAACATATTTACTTCTTACAGTCCTGGAGACTGGGAAGTCCAAGGTCAAGATGCCAGCCAGTTTGAAAAGAGACTCTTAAATATGGAGAACAAACACAGGGTTGCTGGAGGGGTTGTGGGAGGGGAGATGGGCTAAATGGGTAAGGGGCATGAAGGACTCTACTCTTGAAATCACTGCTGCACTATGTGCTAACTAACTTGGATGTAAATTAAAAAAAATAAATTAAAAAAAATAAAAAGGTGCCAGCCAGTTTGGTTCTGGGGAAGGATTCTTTTCCTGGCTTACAGAACACTACCTTCTCACAGTACACTCACAAGGGCAAAGAGATAGCTGTGTCTCTCTCTTCATCTTCTTTTAAGGACCCTAATAACCACCCTCCACCCTCATGACCTCATCTAATCACAATTACCTCCCAAAGGCCCCATCTCCAAGGTTTAATGGGGGGACCACAATTTAGGCCAAAGCCTCCCAAAGTATTTGTATGTCATATGTGTATAACTTTCATCATTCTTGGTTTTCTAGTCCAAAACTTCTTTACTCTTTATCTCTTTCTCTGTATTTAAAGACAACAAAATAGTATTTTTAAATTGCTTTACTTTTTTTTTGTTTAAAAAAATTTTTTTTTCCAACGTTTATTCACTTTTGGGACAGAGAGAGACAGAGCATGAACGGGGGATGGGCAGAGAGAGAGGGAGACACAGAATCGGAAACAGGCTCCAGGCCCTGAGCCATCAGCCCAGAGCCTGACGCGGGGCTCGAACTCACGGACCGCAAGATCGTGACCTGGCTGAAGTCGGACGCTTAACCGACTGCGCCACCCAGGCGCCCCTAAATTGCTTTACTTTTAAGCATAATCCTTAAGATTTAAAAATAGATGTTATTTTTTAGATAAATTTTAGATTCCCATCAAAACTGAGCAGAAGGTACAGGGATATCCCTTGCCCCTTTATGCACAGCCTCTTCCATTGTCAACAGCTCCCATCAGAGTGGTGTACTTCTTACAATTCATGCACCTACATTGACAGTCAATGGACTATGGACTACCAAGTCCATAGTTTACATTAGGGTTTCGTCTTGATGTTGTACATTCTATGTGTTTGGACAAATATATAATGACATATATCCATTATTATAAAATCATACAGAGTAGTTTCACCACCCTAGAAGTCCTCCATTCTTTGTCTATTCATCCCTTCCTTCCTCCAGCACCATCAGTGCTAGGTGGTCCCTGACAACCACTGATCTTTTTTTTTTTTTTTTAGTGTTTATTTACTTTTGAGAGAGAGAGAGATACAGAGTATGAGCGGGGGAGGGGCAGAGAGAGACAGAGATACAGAATCCCAAGAAGGCTCCAGTCTCTGAGCTGTCAGCACAGAGCCTGATGTGGGGCTCCCAACTAATGAACTGCGAGATCATGACCTGAGCTGAAGTCAGGTGCTTAACCGACTGAACCACCCAGGTGCCCCCCACTGATATTTTTACTATCTCCATAGTTTTGCTTTTTCCAGAATGTCATATATATAGTCCTTTCAGATTGGCTTCTTTCACTTAGTGATATCCATTTAATGTTCCTCTATGTCTTTTCATGGCTTGATAGTTCATTTATTTCCAGTTCTGAATAATATTCCACTATGTGAAGGCACCATGGTTTATATATCTGTTCACTTACTGAGGGATTCTTGGTGGTTTTCAAGTTTTGGAAGTTATGAATAAAGCTGCTATAAACATCCATGTGCAGCTTTTTGTGTGGACATAGGTTTTCAATTCCTTTTGGTAATTATCAAGGAGCTGAAATCATATGGTAAGAGAATGTTTAGTTTTGTAAGAAATCACCAAACTGTCTCCCAAAATGGCTGTACCGTTTTACATTCCCAACAGCAACAAAGAGGGTCCCTGTTGCTTCACATCCTGACTATCATTTGGTGTTGTCTGTGTTCTAGATTTTGGCCATTCTAATAGGTATGTAGTGATGTCTCACTATTGTTTTAATTTGCATTTCTGTGATGACATATGATGTAGAGCATCTTTTCATATGAATTTTTTGCCCTTTGTATATATATTCTTTGGTGAGGTGGTCTGTTAAGGTTTTGGCCCACTTTTAAATCAGGCTCTTTGTTTTCTGTAATCTTGAGGTTTATGAATTCTTTGTATATTTTAGATAATAGTCCTTCAGATATGTGTTTTGCAAATATTTTCTCTGTGACTTATCTTTTCATTTACTTGACAGTGTCTTTCACAAAGCAGAATTTTGTTTTTATTTTAATAAAGTCCACTTTGTCAGTTCTTTCTTTTATGGATCATGTCTTTGGTGTTCTATGTATTTTAATAAAGTCCACTTTGTCAGTTCTTTCTTTTATGGATCATGTCTTTGGTGTTTTATGTGAAAAATCATCACCAAACCCAAGCTATCTAGATTTTTTTTGTATCTTATTATTCCCCTATTTTTTGCGGTCTTTTAAGAGCTATTTTATAGTTTTGCATTTCATATTTAGGTCTGTGATCCATTTTGTGTGTTAATTTTTATAAAAGGTGTAAAGTTTGTAACTAGGTTCATCTTTTTGCATGTGTATTTCCTTCTTCAGCTTTACTATACATTTTACTGAGGATAGCGGATAGTAATAATAATAGCTAACATCTATTGATGTTTGCAAATGCTGTAGGTGCAGGCAACGTTTAAGAGCTTTCGTGTTTTAAGCTCATTTGATTGTTATGACAACCCCCTGAGTAGTCAATATTATTTACATTTTATAGAAGAGAAAACTGATTTTCAAGAAACTAAATAGTTTGCTCAAGGACACAGAGGCAGGCCATTGAAGGAGCCAGGTTTTAAAGCCAGAGCACACTCTGCTATTCATATACCTATAAAATAACTATGCTATTATGATATTCGACAATAAACACCTTGTTTTAAGATTATAGATCTAAATAACAATTGGAAAAGGTAAGGGCAGTAGTCTTGACTAGAGAAAAAGACATGTTTTTAAATTTTTTAAATGTTTATTTACTTTTGAGAGGGAGAGAGAGAAAGGGAGAGGGGCAGAGAGAGAGAGAGGGAGAAACAGAATCTCAAGCAGGCTTCAGGCTCCAAGCTGTCAGCACTGAGCCCAGTGAGGGGCTCGAACTCAGGAACTGCGAGATAATGACCTAAGCCCAAGAGGGATGCGTAACCGACTGAACCCAGTGCCCCTAGACACGTTTTTAAGATAGAGAATGTCTCATCACTATGTGTATTACATTGACTGAAATATTTGGATTTTTTGGATCAATGTGTATTACACATGCCTTAAAGTAAATCTGAAGAAATCTCTCTCCTTAGACTTGAAATGGTAGGCAGTAAGTAGATGGAAGTATTTGCCCTCGTAGTTTGTGGATTGATATTTTAAATTGTGGTATGATTAATTATGACTCATCAAAAATAATTGGTGATAGATGGTATCCAGATTTATGATGATGCTCACTTTGTAATGTATATAAATGTTGAATCACTGTGTTGTATACCTGGAACTAATATAATATTTTATGTGAAACTGTACTTCAATAAAAAGTAACAATAATTGGAAGAAGTTTGCTCATATTATGTAACTGATTAAATATCACACACCAGGGAAATTTATGACAAATCATTCGTATTTATTTATATTTTAATTTTTTTAAGTTTATTTTTGAGAGAGAGAGAGAGCAAGTGGGGAAGGGGCAGGAGGAGAGGGAGACAGAATCCGAAGCAGGCTTCAAGCTCTGAGCTGTCAGCACATGGAGTCCCATGTGGGGGTTGAACTCACGAACCGTGAGATCATGACCTGAACCAAAGTCAGACGCTTAACTGACTAAACAAACCACCCATGCTCCCCAAATCATTCTTATTTACAACCATCATACATTGGTGATATTCAGGATTGTAATCTGCATAGCCTACAATGGTTTCCTAGTTTTCAAAGGGAACTTTAAACTTTTCACACAGACAAGCTGGAGACAAGAATTCATACTTTGGATACTTTAGCTCCATCACCTTACATCTGTTTTGTCTAACTCATAACCAAAAATTCACTCATGTAAATTTAGTCTTCCAGGTAAAATAGTATAATAACAAATACATGGGTTACACAGGCCACACCAGATGTTTATAGGCTGGTGCTCACATAGTTTGTGCACAGAGAACATCGTAAAGCTCAGGGTTATAAATCTTCATTTATACCTTCTCTGGAGCAGAAGTTTTCATTTTTCTAGCAAACTGCCCAACCTATCACTAAGATCTGTCACATTTTCCTTTATGACATTTCTTATAGCTAATAATTTCTGCCAGTTTTCTGTCACTTGAATTACTGCAACCTGATCCTCATGATGTGCCCTAAAAGCAGCCCTTGACGTTATCATTTAATTTCTTCTTCAGCCAAGAGTGAGTTTACCATAATGTCTTACAATCACACAACACTTTATTTATGGATATGAGACAACGTTTTCACCCTCATATTTCCCCTTCATAAATGTTGCTCTTTGGATTACACTAATTAAACCACCCAAAAAAGTGCTCCTGATGTAACTGGCTCCAGACTAGGGAGTTCTCTGGACTGTTCTTGGCAGTTCTTGGTAACACCAGATGCTAAATAAAAAACTGGTAGTCAAAGCTGGACATAAGATGCTGTAAGAAAAGTGTGCTGTGTATCAGACTCAGAATATGATTATTCGGCCATGTTTCACTCCATCTAAAAGGAGGGGAAAAACAAAACAAAACTCAACAATTATCTTGGAGTCAACCGCAGTCTGAACATATGCATTTTAAATAAACTAAATGTGGATTTGCTGATAAAAAAAATCATTTTCGAGACATTTTTTTCTTCTAGCGTATGTGTAAAGCAGAAATTTACATAGCTAAATTTAGCTAGGTTGAACCATATGAAATTGCTATTTTAGTAAGGCAAACACGGTCAAATATTGGCAATTTCCTACAATTCTGCTTAAAACTCAGGTTGTAAAATATAATGACCTTAATTTTTATTGAGAATAACGAGAAACATCGTCATACAAGCAGACAACAAAAATAGCAAGACACAGCATTTAATGTCCTATAATTTATCTCACTTGTCTGGATAAAGTGTCATGCATTACCTTAATTTTCAGCTACTGCTTATATCTCACACTCTCTAGAAGACTGCCACACAGCAGATTAAAAAGTGGCAATATAAATTACAACTTCTGGTATCTAACATTGTGGTTTCCAAACACTGTGCTGACAAATGATGAGAGTATTATGAACTCTCCAGTTCAATAATCCAATATTCCACCAGTAGTTAGCAAAAGTAGTGTGAAATAAAACAAATTCTGAAATAAATGCCAAGGTTAAAAATACTGCTTCAAAGTCTATAAACTTATTACATGCTATTATAAAGTGCCAACAGTTTTCCATTCCTAGTACTTTCGTTTTACTTTAAATCGATTGGAATTACCACATTAAATCTATGTCTTTGAGAGCTCAGCATGGGAATAAGAAGTCAGATTCTACACAATATGGCCAGAAAACTCACAGTATAATTATTTTTTCTTATCATTCTAAGGTCTTTCCTCAAATCCACATGTATTTAAGGAACACACTATTTTCAAAGCACCACGTGTGTGCTATGAAGAAAACAAAGATTAAAAAACTTCTTTTTCCCTCAAAGAATTTACATTCTAACTTTAGAGACAAGATAGGAACATCTATGTGTTTTTTAAAAATAAATTTACTTTAAGCGACATGTTAAGATAGCAAAATACAAGAGGCATCACACAGCAGTATGTGATTGTCAGATGTATATAGTATAAATGGTAATTCATACGAGAATTCAGAAGCAGAAAAGATCTTTTCAGACTTGGTCCAGAAGAGGTTTGCCAGTGAAGTGGGATTTGTGCTTCCTTTAATAAAACATCACTGGTGTTTAGAGGAGGGAAAGGGGAGAGAGGTTGCTTTTATCCTGGATGCCAGGGGCTTGGGCTGGGTAGATATTAGAAATGAGAGTACATAGAAATAGTCATTCCCAACTGGGTTCCAATGGGACATCACCACTACTTTCAAGTTCACCATTGTTTCTTATCATAATTTTTGTTACTTAGAAACTTTATTACTCATTATCATCATCCACTTATTTATCACTATGTCAGCTTTTATTTATCAATAATTCTTTGATGTCTTCTCAAAATTCCAATTGATTATCATTTATTTTAGGTTGCTTGGGAAAAAACACATACCAGAATATTTATAGCAGCTGCTTAGGATGGCTAGAAATGTAAGGGCCACATATTTGGGAATAAGAGAGCTCTGTTTTATTCACTTCACAATGGAGTCTATGAGAAGTGTCTCTAAATTTGGAATGTCTTCCATTTCCAGTTTATTACAGATTTATATAGAAACATGTTCTAAGGTTTACTTCTTCTCAACCTATAAAGAAACACGATGAAAGAATTTGAATGAAGTGAAATTAAGACACTGTCTCCCCATTTTCTGTATTTTCACTTTTGCCCCCAATCAGAGTTAGTGACACCACACTCAACGACCAGTTCTGACAAAAGGCAGGAGAAATTTAAGCTGACTACCTTCTTGAAATTTGGAGTGACACTTAATTGTTTATTACCTTCTACTCAAAATGATGCTAGGTCAATTTATCAGAAATCACTACATCTGTAATTTAATTTTCCAGTGGAACAATATATCAAATGACCATTTTTCTTCTTTTGCCAATATTACCAATATACTAGAAACTTGCTTTTTTTCACTATGTAAATGTGCATGACATTCGTATTGGATGTGCAGTTTTTAGATAGATTTTAATTTATGAGAAGATCATAACATTTTTAGGATTGTTTAATTGACCTTTGCCCTGATTTTCTGCTGCTTCTGCTGCTGTTGAAGCTTGAGAAGTTGGATAGAAATGGGAAGCAATTTGCTGAAGGAGAAAGAAATGACTCTGAGTGCTAAGTACAGTCTGGGCTACTGAGCTGAGAAACAAAGGCAGTGAAGTAGGAAATTAGGAGCCAGAAAACAGAAGGATGGGACAGTGGAAAAAGAAGACAGAGTGATTGAGAAAAAAGGTAGGGAAAGGGAGAAGAAAGAAGAGAGATCATCATGGGAAATGGGGAATTTTGTGGGACTAGGAGACAATAGCAATAGAGAAGAAAGAAGAATAAAGAAACTTTAGGAGCAAAGAGAGGAGAGACTGAGCAGGGGAAAGAACTTGACAGGCAGAAAGGAGAGATAATAAGGTTGAGGAGAGGAAATGAGGAGAGGGAAGGGTGAAAAACCTGTGTGCAAGTTGCCCAAAGCAAACTAAGTCCTAATAATCCATCATATAAGTTGCTATAAACATTATAAATATTTAGAAGAAAAGAGGTGTTGGTAAATTGTTAACTTTGGTAAATTCTTCATGTTTGTCCCTCAGCACAATGTAGTAATTCATCATTGGGCAAAATGGCTGACTTTCATGAAAACATCCTTGGGAATTTATTTCAGAAATGAACACATTTCAGGGGCACTTGAAAGGCTTAGTCAGTTAAGTGTCTGACTCTTGATTTTGCACAGGTCATGATCTCATGGTACATGAGTTTGAGCCCCATGTCGGGCTCTGAGCTGACAGTATGGAGCCTTCTCTTTCCTTCTCTCTCTGCCCCTCCTCCATCTCAAAATAAACAAACATTAAAAAAAAAAAAGAAAACACATTTCATTACAAACTTTGAATATCATTGTTTGAATAGCATGTGATTTGAATGCCAGTGAGAATTTTCATTCATCAGATGTCCTACTGTCATGCAGACTGTGTTTTTCCCCCTTGTTTTAGTCCATCGTGACCCACCCATTTCTTAAGACATGGCCGTAAGGAATAATATTGAATATTAAATACTCTGATATCCTTTTGGCTTATTTACAACAAAGTTTTATATTGACAGACCCCCAATCTGCCTTAGTTCTGCCAAAAACTCTGAAATGTCTGAGATTTTACTCTTGTTAGCTAACAAATTAGCCTATCACAATCTCATGAGGGCCAGTTGAAAAACAAGACTCCCTTGGGGGGGAGACAAAGGACAGTTTATTACTCATACCAAAAAGCAGTAGCCACAGTATCAGCATTTCTGGGCTGGATCCCCAAGCCCCAGTTATTACAAGGTGATATGAAGAGAGACACATGACACAAGTCCATGGGTTGCGTTACAGGAAAGGAACCCCAAGCTTAGAGAACTGGGATCTTTTGTGATAGGTAGTGACCATGCTTGCCCGCTGCTTCAGAAAGAAGCATTTTTATTGTCCTAGATAGTAAGCTTGGCTTCTCTTTGCTCTGGAGAGATAGTATTTCTATCTTCCAAGGTACCATGCAGACATCCTTGAAACAATAGTCCAGAACAAAGAGCAGAGTCTCACTGGTAAGATGTGTGGAAAAACTAAGAGACGTATGAGAATCACTTCTTAACAGGTTGGTGCACATCTGCTTCGAGCTGTATATGTTAGATTGTTCTGAAACTTGTTTTACAAGTTAGGATATTTTTTTTATTCATTTTTGAGAGACAGAGAGACAAAGTGTGAGAGGGGGAGGCACAGAGAGAGGAGGCACAGAATCCAAAGCAGGCTCCAGGCTCTGAACTGTCAGCACAGAGCCTGATGCGGGGCTAGAACCCATGAACCGTGAGATCATGACATGAGTCGAAGTCGGGGACCGTAACCAACTGAGCCACCCAGGTGCCCCTACAAGTTAGGATATTTGATTAATAATTCAACTACCTTATATATACCTTGATTTCAAGTTTCTTTCTATTATTCCTCCATGTGATTTCATTGGGGAAAAATAAAAGCCAAACTGCCATGATAAACATGAATTTAATCCATCTGCTGTAACTATTTTTCCTCACAAATAGAAACACTGATTATCTCCCAAAGCTTCAAACCAAGCTCCGGATCTAGGGCCAGGTCTGTCCCATGTGAGAACTCAACTGACTCCATATTGATCTAATCTTGCTACAAACTTTTTGTTCCCTGGGACATCTGCCTTGATCACTGTACCAGCAGATCTCTTCTCTCAGGCTGGGGTCTTGTTTTGTTCCTCCAAATGTCCCAAGAACCTAAGTCCTGATCTTAGCCCCAGCCCAGCCTCTGGGCCTTCCCCCCAGCTGTGAGACCTTTGTCACTGACTGGGTTGCCACCCTTGTCATCACATTTTTCCTGCTGCCACCCTTCCTTATTCTGTGTCCCAACCTTTCATTTGGGCACTAACTAAATTCTCTGGCAAGATATTCTTGATATTAATCATCTATTTGAAGAACCACCTTATTATTAATCATTTAACCCCCATTTATTTGTTCATCCTATAGCTCCTGCAAGACTACTAAGTTTGCGGATCTGGGACAGATCGTGAGTTTGCAGTGGACTCCCCAGATACTGCACCTGATTGGTGATTACCTGACTAGTACTGTCTGTTGGCTACTCCTGGGAATATCTCAAGCTTCTGCCTGACCAGTATGTATGTTCCCAGTCTGGCTCCAGGCATAGCGTTCATTCTGAGAATCATCATGCTTTGTAAGTACAAGATCCTCACTTAAGTTGCCAATATCTGCTATAATTTTCATTTTGAAAGAATTTCGCAACATTTTAGTAGCACTGGATGTTGTAGCTGTCAGCACAGTAGGTTTATCATAAATTTTAAATTAGATACTGTGATATCATTGGCCATAGTTTGTTCATTTCACAGTAGTTAACGTGTCATCACCTACACAATCTAGTATTTTCATCTCAACAGTCCAATATTTTGTTTCCAATAGGAAGGTCTTTGAATATTTTGAATTTTGTTAATTTTAGCTTAAACTGTCATTTAGGCTTCATTCATTCTTGAAAGTTTTCCACAAATGAACTTTACATATTCACAGCCCCAGGGTCTCCTCTTGTCTAAAAAACAGCGCTGTACAGCTGTCTAACCCAAGACCATTGTTTCTTCCCTTCTCGGGTTGTATATTTATACATTTAAATGTGTATGTGAGTGTGTGTGTGTGTGTGTGTGTGTGTGTGTGGTTCCCTCTGATGTGGGCTATTATGGTTCACTGCTAATGAAGGGTTCTTTGATTTCTAATCATCTTTAAAGGAGGGAAAAAAGATGTATTGGAACATTGATGGTTTGTAGAAATTTTGAGCCCCAAATAGAGCAAAATGCTAGAGGAATATAAACACACTAATAAATAGCATAATATGCAACAGTATAGTCAATATATATCTAGCATGCTGTGAATAATTTATCCTCTTATATACTGAGGTATCTAACCTATATAGCTAATGATTAAGGGGCTAAAATCTTCAGCACATGAATCACAAGTCAAAATAATTCAGTTTACTAGGCATAGAAAATGGCAAAGTTCAAAATAACCTCATGGTGTCAATTTAATTCTGCCAGAAAACACAAAGCCGAATAAATCAGGAGATGTGACTTTAATGTCAATTAGTCTTTTTTTCTATCAAATGGAATCATCTCTCAGTCTTAAATTCTAACCAGGTTAAAAGGCATTGTCCAAATTTTATTTCCAAGAGGCTGCAAACCCTTATGATGGATGATCATGCAGAGGAAGTAGTTTGTCTTGAATTATGCAGTTCCACACTCACAGGAAACCCTTTTCTGATTAAACTTCTGTTACCCTTGGACTCTTCCAACAGAAACAACGATGATTTATATGTAGAAACCACTACTCCTGATCCTTTCCATTTTTTTCCTCTTTCATGAATTTTAGTTACTTACCTCAAATCTTTTGAGAAATGTTGAAGTATGAATAGATGAGTGGGTGAATAGGTACTGAGAATAGATGATAATAGGATAGATGATAGGTAGATACATACATACATATGTACATAGACAGATGCCCAGCACTACTTATTAAAAAATATATCCTTCCTCACTTACCTGCCAAGCTACTTCTGTCAAAAGTCCATATTTGGGCATTCTTTCTGGGCTTTCTACGGTGCTCCATTGCTCTATTTATCTACCTGTCTTAATTACTACAATTTACTACAAATATTTGGTGGAGCAAATGTTTTCACCATTTACTTTTTCATATGTGTATTCTCCATTCTTGACCTGTTGTACTTACATGTACATTTTAGAATCTGTCTTCCAAGTTCTACTGAAAACAAAACAAAATGAAGAACCCTACTGAGATTTTCTTGGAATTACATTCAAGCTCCAAACCATTATTGTTTTCAAACTCATATTCATGACATATCTCTGTATACTTCAGTAATTCATTTTAGTAATTTTACTTCAGTAATATATTTCAGTAATTTTTTTATAGTTTCCATGTTGGTGGCTTTGCATACCTTTTGAAAAATTTGTTCTTAGACATGGGATAGTTTTCAACTATTTGAATGATATCTTTAAAATTTTTCTTTCCTTTAAAAAATTTTTTTTAATGTTTATATTTTGAGAGAGAGAGACAGAGACAGAGCGTGAGCAGGGGAGGTGCAGAGAGAGACAGACTGAATCTGAAGCAGGCTCCAGGCTCTGAGCCCGATGTGGGGCTTGAACTAGTGATCTGTGAGATCATGACCTGAGCCAAAGTTGGACACCCAACGGACTGAGCCATCTAGGCACCCCTAAAATTTTATTTTCTATTTTTTGTTGATGTATAGAGATCAGATTGATTTTTAATATAATTTATTGTCAAATTGGCTTCCATACTACACCCAGTGCTCATCTCAACAAGTGCCCTCCTCAATGTCCATCACCCACTTTCCTCTCTCCCCCACCCCCCATCAACCCTCAATTTGTTCTTTGTACTTAAGAATCTCTTATGGTTTGCCTCCCTCCCTCTCTGTTTGTAATTTTTTCCCCCTTCCCTTCCCCCATGGTCTTCTGTTAAGTTTCTCAAGATCCACATATGAGTGAAAACATATGGTGTCTGTCTTTCTCTGACTTGTTTCACTTAGCATAGTACCCTCCAGTTCCCTCTGCGTTGCTGCAAATGGCAAGATTTCATTCTTTCTCACTGTCAAGTAGTATTCCATTGTATATGTAAACCACATCTTCTTTATCCATTCATCAATTGATGGACATTTAGGTTCTTTCTATAATTTGGCTATTGTTGAAAGCACTGCTATAGACATTGGGGTGCATGTGCCCCTGTGCATCAGCACTCCTGTATCCTTTGGGTAAATTCCTAGCAGTGCTGTTGCTGGGTCATAGAATAGTTCTATTTTTAGTTATTTGAGAAACCTCCACACTGTTTTCCAGAGTGGCTGCACTAGTTTGCATTTCCACCAACAGTGAAGAGGGTTCCCGTTTCTCCACACCGTCGCCAGCATCTGTAGTCTCATGATTTGTTCATTTTAGCCACTCTGACTGGTGTGAGGCGTTATCTCAGTGTGGTTTTGATTTGTATTTCCCTGAAGAGGAGTGACATTGAGCATTGTTTCATGTGTCTGTTGGCCATCTGGATGTCTTCTTTGGAAAAGTGTCCAAAGAAGAATTCATGTCTGGAATTCATGTCTTCTGCCCATTTCTTCACTGGATTATTTGCTTTTCAGTGTTAAGTTTGGTGATTTTTTTAAATAGATTTTGGACACTAGCCCTTTATTCGATATGTCATTTGCAAACATCTTTTCCAATTCTGTCAGTTGCCTCTTAGTTTTTTGATTGTTTTCTTTTCCAGTCCAGAAGCTTTTTATCTTGATGAGATCCCAATAGTTCATTTTTGCTTTTAGTTCCTTTACCTTTGGAGATGTGTCAAGCAAGAAATTGCTGCGGCTAAGGTCAAAGAGGTTGTTGCCTGCTTTCTCTTCTAGGGTTTTGATGGTTTCCTGTCTCCTATTCAGGTCTTTCATCCATTTTGAATTTATTTTTGTATATGGTTTAAGAAAGTGGTCCAGGTTCATTATTCTGCATGTTGCTGTCCAGTTCTCCCAGAACTGTTTGTTAAAGAGACTGTCTTTTTTCCATTGGATGCTCTTTCTTGCTTTGTCAAAGATTAGTTGGCCATACATTTGTGGGTCCAATTCTGAGTTGTCTATTCTATTCCATTGGTCTATGTGTCTGTTTTTGTGCCAATACCATGCTGTCTTGATGACAGCTTTGTAGTAGAGGCTGAAGTCTGGGATTGTGATGCCTCCTACTTTGGTTTTCTTCTTCAATATAACTTAGGCTATTCGGGGTCTTTTGTGTCTCCATACAACCACATTGATTTTTTTAAATAATTCACTTTAAATCCAAACATTTTCTAAACTTATTAATTATAATAATTAATGGAGCTTCTGATTTTCTATTTAAATAATTTTATTAACTAAAAATAATGTCATTTTTGTTTCTTACTTTACACTCTTTTTTCCCCTTCTACCCAACTGGCTACCATTCCAAAATAGTGTTGTCTAGGTATGATAAAAGATGAACTGATCTTAAAGGAAAGAGTTCAACATTTCAACACTAAGTGTATTATTTATTGTAAGTTCATTGTAGACACCAAGTATCTGCTCTGGTTTGCTTCCTGGTTCTTTTAAAAAGGATATCAAGGGGCGCCTGGATGGTGCAGTTGGTTAAGCGTCTGACTTCAGCCAGGTCACGATCTCGCGGTCCGTGAGTTCGAGCCCCACGTCAAGCTCTGGGCTGATGGCTCAGAGCCTGGAGCCTGTTTCCGATTCTGTGTCTCCCTCTCTCTCTGCCCCTCCCCCATTCATGCTCTGTCTCTCTCTGTCCCAAAAATAAATAAACGTTGAAAAAAAACATATAAAAAATAAAAAGGATATCAAGTTTTATCAGTGCATTTTCTGTATCTATTGACATTACTCCAATAATGTTGGGAATTTCATTAATTGATTGTTAAACTAATAATGAAATCCTGGAAGAAATTTAGCTTTGTCACAATATATTATCCTTGTTTGAAGATTGAGATTCTGTTTGTTAATACTTTGTTTAGAAATTTCATCTCAGTTTATGAACAAGATTGACCTATAATTTACCTTTCTTGTAATGTTCTTACAAGGTTTTGGTACAAAGTTACACTACTTTTGACATACAAAGGGAGTATTCCAAATTTTTCTGTCCTCTTGAATAGTAGAACTCACTAGTTGAGCGAATTAGGCCTAGCACTTACTTACTAGACTAATTTTTGAGAATTTTTTCATTACTGATTATATTTATTTAATGGCTTAGAATTGTCCAGGTCTCTCTTTTTTCCAGAATAATTTTTTGACAAATTATGTTTTTCTAAGAGTTTTAAAATTTCACATACATTTTAAAATTTGTTGGTATTTTATTAAATAAAGCAGTCATCATTTGCTTAATTGCAATACCAGTAATGTTGTACTTTTCTCACAGCTGATGTTGACCATTTGTTTCTTGTCTTTTTTGTCTGTTTGTTCTCACCAGAGGTTTGTCAGTTTTGTTGGTCTTAAAAAAAAAGACTTTTGGCATTGTTCATTCTCTCTATAACCTCTGCCTTATATTTAATATATTTTCCCTTCCACTATCTGAGAACCTGGATGGGCTATGTCTAGAATTAATCATTACATCTTTTTTGAAAAAAATATAAATTGGGTGCCTGGCTGGCTTAGTCAGTAGAGCATGTGACTCTTTTATTTTTTTAATTTTTATTTATTTTTGAAGTATAGAGAGTCAGAGTGTGAGCAGGAGAGGAGCAGAGAGAAAGGGAGACACAGAATCCAAAGCAGGCTCGAGGCTCTGAGCTGTCAGCACAGAGCCTGATGCGGGGCTTGAACTCACAAAGTACGAGATCACAACCTGAGACGAAGTTGGACCCTTAAGTGACTGAGCCATCCAGGTGCCCCTAGAGCATGTGACTCGATCTATGGGTCATGAGTTCAAGCCCTACGTTGGTATGGAACCTACTTAAGAAATTAATAAAATAAATAAAAATCAATTTCAGGTAGATTTTCTCATTTGAAACAGAAGAAGTCAAAGAGAGAGAGAGAGAGAGAGAGAGAGAGAGAGAGAGAGAGAGAGCGCACAAACCAGGGAGAGGGGCAGTGTGACACAGGTCTTAATACCACAACTGTGAGATCATGACCTGAGCTGAAATCTAGTCAGCCACTCAACCAACTGAGCCATCCAGGCTCCTTAAAGCTGAATAAGTCCTGATACAGTAAGTAAAAAGTATGCCATTTATAATGGCAAACTTTAAAATGGCATTAAAAATGAGCATTGACATCGTGCTCTACACTTTACAAAAGTGCTTTGATATACATTTAATCTCAAGCAATCCTTATAGAAACTTAGTAATGTAATCCTTATAACTTATTTTAGAATTATAATTGAGGTGTACAAATTTTTCCAGGCCTCATTATTGCTAAATGATACAGCAGAAACTTGGATTCCTGGCTTCAAAAATTATGCTATTTCCAAAATAATATGGACTGTTAGATTATTAAGCGTATTTTCACTTTACATTTTATTGAATTACTTGTTGTTGTTATTGTTTCTTATAATATTATTATTATCTGTCTTCCATGACCTGTTGTGAACTTGTTTTGGCAAAAAGTTCTCCAGCAGTACAGGGCCTAGTGCCTTCTAATTCTTTGTTCTGATTGTTACCATAAATCCTATTCATATAGTCTCCTTCCATGATCTGTCAACATTCATTTGATTGGAATAAAACTGCTATAATATTCCTCTAGGAACCTCCCAAATATTAGCTCCAAATCCTAATCTTTTAAAGCAGTATAACTCTTTCAGTTTGGCTAGATTTTAGTCTCCAGGACACATATTTTTGTTTTCTGTAGAAGTGTATTTAAAATATTTTGGAATATGTGGTTAATTTCTGAATGCACATTACCATTCTTTCTAGCACCCTGTGTTCCTGTGGCAATGCATGTAAAGGCATGTGTTGTCTGAGAAACTGTCATCATCACCATCTATTCTAAAAAGAAAAACTGAGGCCTCTTCTTTTTTACATGTGCACAATTTTTACAGCTTTAAACAGATGATGGATGTTAAATACTTTCCTGCAGAATGAATGTAGTTTAATAACACCACTGATTTCACGAGAAAGTCAACTCTTGGTTTTACCCAGCAGGTTGTTCTCACTTCCCTTTATGAAACAACAGGTAATGTTACTTTCAAGCTTACCAGTGTATTATAAATGCTTTCTCAATGACCTCTTTGGTTTATTTCACTGGTTCTCTGGTTATCCTTGCTAAACAAAGTGCTTGGATCCCAGCAGTGAAGCCCTTTGAGACCTCCTTAACCATTGCCCCTAACATTAAGGAAAGGACCCCAAAGGGTAAACTGCTTGGCATCCACATGAGAGACAAGCTGTTGACTGGCATCAGTGAGAGATGTTAGGGATTAATTGAGCAGAGGATCAGAATGGGAAACTAGAATTCTGGCTCTGTCTTCATCATCTCTTCACAGTGTGGCGTCATTATATCCAAAATGAAAGTTAAAAGGCTGTTCCTATTAAAAATAAATGAAGTAGATCATTGGAGTGTTTTACATAGAAAGAAAAGGATGGTGAAGTGTGACGGAACAGTTGTGTTGAGAGTTCAGGCCTTCTTTTGAACATGCACAAGAACATGTGTTCTAACATCACTTGAATATAGAATCTACAATGGTAGGCATGGCCATCGAGGAAGTGACATCTAGTGGACAAGTAAAAAGAGACTTAGGAGAGATAGTACAGCACTTCAGAAAAATTACAGATTGGCTTGAAGCAACACTGCACCCCTGCTACCACTCATTCCCCTGCCACCAGCAAGACATTCACCCCCAAAACCTATGCATGCACTTCCCAGATTTATTTAACCTAAAATACTGAAATCTGTTGGACATTCAATAAACACACCTCATTGCTCTTTCCCTTACCCTCTTCAAATGCACTGCTACCAAATTTGAGGAAACGGACATGTTTTTGTCTGTTACATGTTTTAACACTCCCTTCTGGGAAGAAACTATATTTAGTTTCTGCTCATTGCAATTCTGTTTAAAGAAGTATTTTCAACATCAGGCTCTTTTGGATCTTGAATCAAATTCACCATCAAGAAGGCCTTATCATCATGGAGCAAAGTTAGGTCAGTGCCCAGGGGTGATTGATCATTCTTTCTGCCTCCAACTCTCCAAAAAACGCAGAAAATACTTTTCCCTAGCAAATGTTGTCATGTCAGTCAAAGGAGGGCAGTTTTAAAAGGGAGAGATGAGTAAACAAGTATCAAATGTATCAAAAGGATGAGTACTGGAAAGAGATCACTGAGTTTGCAACTAAGTAGATATAGGTGACTTTACCTTTGCAATTCAGTGATGGGACTGCCCCCAGGCTTGCCCAACTCCAATCCATTATCCAGTCATCGCCAGAATGATATTTCTAAATCTGACCACTTTATTCTCTAACTAAAAGTCTTCCATTGCCTTCCTAATTATTAAAGAGCATAGTTTATCTGTTCATAATATAGTATACCCACCTATCCTTCATTCTAAAGTCACCCTTCAAATACCAGTTTTTATTTTAAACTTTTCCTGATCTAGCAGGTAGAATTGAAAACCCTCTTCTTTGTGCTATACTATCCCCAGAACTCATTTCTATCATACCACTGACAACATTCAATACAATTTACATATTTTCATGGTTGTCTTTCTTAGTAGACTTTGAGCTCCATGAGGGCAAACACAATGTCTAGGACATTGTAGAAACACAATACTTGATTGCTGAATGATAGGGACAGAGAGGGAGGAATAGAGAATAATGATGGGTGGGTTAATCTTAGAAAAAAGAAGACCTTCACCTCCAAACAGGAGGAAAGGAGAAGAAGTACTAAAATAATAGGAAACAAATTAATGATATAATTTGGAAACCACCACCACCATCAAAAAAGAATCAATATCAGCTCCATATAAAACTAAACTGTACAGGAAAGGAATGGTATGTACAAATAAGATGACCTTGGAGCTGGTCTGAGCAACTATCATCCTGTGCTTATCTCTAGGGATGCCTGGAACCATGATAGCCTTGCTAGGATTGGAATAAATGTACTACCTAGGAATTTATAATGTACAGTTTGAATTCCAAAACTTCCTTAGTGGCACCCAATAGCAAGTAGTCTACATTGTTTATTGAGAATGGAGAGTGTTGGTTGGCACCTGGTTTAACCAGTTACATAGCCTTATTTTAGCTATTGACTGATAATTTATAAAAGATTCCTCAAGAAACTTGTGCCCAGTTGCTCTGACACAAAAGTGTCTTACCCATATCTCGGTGAGTCAGCATCCAAAGACAAAGCACACCCTGTAAAATTGAGAAAGAACCATGAGGACTGTGCCTAGCAATCTCAAACCTCTCTGGTATTTACCTGTGCTTTCTTTTTCCTGCTGTACTATAGCCTTTAACTTTATCAAAGGTGCATATGAATACATACTGTGTAATCCTTACACTTCTCCATCCTTGTGTGATTAATGCAATTGGCACATCGTGTAGAGTATTAAAGTGACCCCTGAATCTAATTTAGATGATGGCTAAGGCTTTGGGAAGAAGAAAGATTGAGGAAAGGGAGATGCAAACCTTTGATGATAGCCTGACTCCCAGGCTACTTTGGCTTTGAGAACACGCAAATGCTATTATCACTCATGGTAGGAAAAACATGTCACTAGAACTTGGAGGTGGTAGATGCTGAACAAAGGGAGATAGTTAACCAACCACTTAAAAAATAAATTCAGGTAGAGAGGAAGTCAGCCAGAAATTTTGTAATTTGGGTTACTTTGAAAAAATGAAAGTAGCAGAAAGAACTGAGGAGTCCATGTCCACCAGATTATGGTTGGTGATCCTAAAGAGAATGGACAGCATGCCAAACAAGAATTGAGCAGATATTTCTTTTGATTAGAATGTGACTTAGTCTAAATGAGAATCACTGTAAAAAAAACTACACAGGTTGCACGGGAAAGGAATCAAAGAAAACAAAACACAATTATTCATTTTTGGAGCAATATAAATAGTTCCCTGGCAAGTGTCTACTAAAATGAATTTTATACATTCAGATCCAAGGAGCTATTTCTCTTTTATTTTAATTTTGACATTTTAATTTAAATTCTAGTTAGGTAACATACAGTGGTTTCAGCAGTAGAATTCAGTGATTCATCACTTATGTACACTGCCCAATGCTCATCACAAGTGCCCTCCTTAATACCCATCGCCGATCTAGCCCATCCCACACCCACCTCCTTCCATCAACCCTCAGTTTGTTCTCTATCTTTAAGAGTTTTTTATGGTTTATTTCCCTCTCTCCATTTTCTTTTTCCCCCCTCCTATATGTTCATCTGTTTGTTTCTTAAATTCCACATATGAGCAAAATCATGTGGTAGTTGTGTTTCAAAGAAACTATTTCTCTTGTGTTAGGTACTGCTGACTGGAAGAGTATATTTGGTCTTACTCAGGATCCTTAATTAGTTCCAGCTTTTACAGAAATGTATTTAGAAGGTCAGACTCATTCTATAGAGCTGGATAAAGACAAGATATATAAAACATACCTATAGTGGGGAAATTAGATAGTAAATGAAATACTTTTGGATACCAAATGAAATAATCTTTCTGAAGCTTTATGAAATGTTGAAAATACTAGCAGCTTTGGATTGTTCATATGATGATACTAGTGTATCTCCTAATTTTTATGCCTTTGACTTAAATGATGAGTTTCTAAATATTTAGGGTACTTCATTCTACTGATGGACGAGCAGGATTATGTACAAGAAGCTGCAATTGACCTCGTGGTTCATTTACTATGAGTAGGGTTGAATGATGAAAAAGATTAGAATTATTCAGAAGAAAGAAAAAAAACCTCAAGACATTTTAATTGAGTGGGGGTGTTTACATGGTTAATTTAAGAGGGTATGGAAAAGGAGGAGATAGATGAAATAGCTAAAATTTTAATGGATCACTATAAGACATTATGTGATCCAGCTGCTTTACCAACTCCTCCATTTATCGTAGATTTCATGAATTTTAAAAACCTCATGATGACACAAAAGCAGAATCTGCAATCTCTTCCAAAGTAGTACTGTTTAAAACAGCCAGTGTTTAAAAAGATTATTCTAAATGACAAGATGGCCAGAGACAGTTAGCACAATGTCCCAGCAGAGAAACTAAGACCATTTGAATTGTCATGCAAAAAAAAAAATCCAAGGTGTTAAAGAAATTGCATTAAAATTTCTAGACACTGGTGCACAATATACAACTATGCTAATGAAAGGGTAAAGAGTAATGTGATTAAGTTAGCAGAATAAGATGAAATATTCAAAAATAAAAGTATAGTTCAAAGTAGAATTTAATGAATGCAAATTCTATAATTTTGTTGCATCCCTCCTCCCAGAATCATTATGATGTATGAATGAGGAAGTCTTACTTTATCTAAGCCATTGGGAAAAAGGATGTCATACAAAAATATGTTCTTCAGTCTCTTTTAACAGGGCAGGTTAGATGGGGGAACTTTAGAACTACCTAAACCCACTCAAGTGCTAAATGTAAAACAATATAGGATACCTGAGAGGGGATGAAGAGAGAGGAAGGAACGTCAAGAAATTTCAGTTTTGATTAAAGATATGATAGACACAAGTGAATTAATATCCATAATTTTCTTATTTAATAGTCCAGGGTAGCATGTGAGAAAAGATGTTGGTTTCTGGAGGATAATTCTAGACTCTAGGGGACTGAATAAAGAGGGTCCTTCACTAGCATCAGCCATTCCCAATATGGTGTTAACAATTCAAGTTGTGCAACAAGCTAAGGGAGATTGGTATTCTTTGATCAGTTTGGCTAATGCTTTCTTGTAGACTCCTGTTTTGAAGAAAGTCAAAATTAAATTTGCATTCAGGTGAAACAGACTCCAGTGCACATTTACAGTGCTCCTTTGGGGATATTTAAATTATTCTGCTTATTATAATAACATGGTGAGAAGAAATGTTGATTTATTTCAATCAAAAAGTGCTGCTATTCATTACATCAGTAGCATAATGTTGATATCTAAATATAAAAATCATACTAAGCAGGAATTCCAAATGTTGATTAATTATATAACCACCAGGGAGTAGCCAATTAACCCAACTAAAATATAGGGTCCAGAATAAATAATAAAATTTTGAGTAATTACACGGGCTAGAACTACTAGCAGCATTTCTCAACCCACCACAATGAGTTATTGTCTCTCTAGCTCCAAAATTAAAACAAGAGGCACAAAGATTGCTTGGTTTCTGAAGAAATCACATACCACATCTGTATATTTTATTGGCTGCTATTACAATAACAAGGGGGAAAAAACTGAATTTAAATAATGCTTTGAATGTCATCATGATCTCTTGAAGCTTCAGATGGCCATTGACCTAAACAATTCCACTCTGATGCACAAATGATGTGAGAAATATAAGCATCTGGAAAACTCAAGCTGGCTAAAGCTGTTGGCAAAAGCCCATACTATCACCCAGTAATCATGAAATTTGAACTAGAATGTTACCTAAGCCTGCCTTATAAGCAGCATGGTTCACAGATTGTAGTTCAAGGATGGAGAGCCAAAACTCAGTCTAGAAGTTCACTGCATAAATACTGGTTGATCATTTCATTTTGACTAAAGAAGGAAAAACAACTCCACTCAATGGGAAGATTGCGGGGGGGGGGGGAGTATTCCTTGAAGAGCTAGATAATAAAAATGATGTGGTATGAATTTATGTTATTTTTAGGAAGTGCCCAATAAATTGTCAGTATGGGCCAGGAAGTGGCTCTTAGATGACTAAAAGATTAGATTAACCCCAGTGGGGGGCGGATTTTAAGAAAAACTTTGTGGACTTCTAGAGGAAACATACGGAAGTGGGATAAGCTGATGCCCATTAAACACACACACACACACACACACACACACACACACACACACACTTTACAGGGGCACCTGTTTAAGCCTCTGACTTCGGCTCACGTCATGATCTCACAGTCTATGGGTTCAAGCTCCACATTGGGCTCTGTGCTGACAGCTCAGAGCTTGGAGGCTGCTTCTGATTCTGTCTCACTCTCTGCCCCCCCCCCCTTCACTCTCTGTCTGTCTGTCTCTCTATCTCAAAAATAAATATTTAAAAAATTAAAAAAAATAAAAGCCAAGTTCTGAATTTATAAAGTTACTAAAACTAAGTAAATACCCTGTTTGCTCTTTGAAAGTAGTTTCCTGGATGGTGACAGATACTAACTAGACTGTTTGTGGTGATCATTTTGCAATAAATATAAATATAAAATCATTATGTTGCACATCTGAAACGAATACAATGTATGTTTATTATATCTAATAAAAAGAAAAAAAAGAAGGAATGTAGTTTCTTAGGTATACAAAATGAGTTGTCATGGACACATTCAATCAATCAATCAGCAACAATAAAAAATAGATGTATCCCACTGTGTGTTCAACAAGTGATTAACAATTATTCCATTTTATCACTAACATCAGAGACCAAAAGCAACTATGGAATGCCTGTTGAGAATGTCTAGGCCAGTTAATGGACTACATTAAGTCATCACACCTGAATCCAGGTGTATACTGATGTGTCTTGACCAAGAGAGACATTTATTAGAGATTTGAATATACATACCAAGTATCTGAAGCAAATGCCTCTAACACTATTAGAGGCCTAGAGAAAAAAAATACATACATAATGTCATTCCTGCCCCCCTCTTGATATATCATTGATGAAGGAACATATTTATCACAGGTGTAGTACAATAGCAGGCTAAGATACATCATGTATAATAGACTTATCATATAGTTTACCATGTACAAGTTTGTCAATTGAATAGAAATTAGAATGTACAATTAAAACATGTGTTACTAAAGGGATAACATCAGCAAGGTGGCGGAAATAGGAAACCCTGGATTCTACTTGCTTCCATGGACACACTGATTCAACAATACATGAAACAATTCCCCAATACATGAGATATCCAGAGACCAGTTGAGAGACTCCTGCAGCCCACACAATGAGGCCATTAGGTAAAGTTGGGACCCTTTTCCCATAATTTTTTCCATCTGGCATAGCACCACCTAATCAGGAGGAAACTTCCAGCTCCCAATTTCTCCATGGTGAGGGAAGGAGAGGACTGGACCATATATCCAACATTCTGAATTTTCTGATGGCTTCACATGAGACTGGTTTCTGTCTTGCCTGAATGTCAGAGTTGACAGGAAAGTGCCCCAGGTTATGAAACACTGAGAATAAAGGTGATGGCTTGGACTAGTGCCCATTCATTGGTCACAGCCCCCCACCTCCCACCTCCATTGTCTCAATGAATAACAAGCAGATGAAAATGCTTAAATATCAAATTCTCCCTAGGGAAAGAATTGGAGTAACCATCCAACATTCCAGTCACTCGGGGGCTGCCCAAGGGACTAACTTTATCACCTGTCTTGGAATACTGACAGGACTGGCATACTCTAGATGCCTGGTGGGGCCACTGAGAACAAAGGTAACAATTTGGGCTAGTATGCATTCACTTCCAGAGCCTGCCAGAGCAGTACAGGATTAAGAAAACTCATATCTCCCAGCTTCTTTTTGTGGAGGGCAAGAGAAGACTGAAATGTACATCTAAACTTCAGTCTTTTGGGGACTGACCAAGGGAATGATTTCAGTCTCACCTGTCTCAGAGTACTGATAAAGTTCTGCATATTCTAGATGTCTGCAGGCTGCTGAGAACAACAACAAAAAGGGAACTGGGCCATATACTGCTGATCTAGCAGGACCCATGGTACAGCAGACAGGTGCCAAGGGTAGCAAAAGATTGTAAACTCCTGGAGAAAACAAACTGGCAGTCTCTCTGATTAGGGATTTACAGGTACACATCCAGAGAAGCCATATACATAGGAAAGGTTTGCGAAGCCCCCAGAGTTTCTAGCCAGGCTTATTGGTGAATAGTTTCCAGCCAGGCTTATTGGTGAATAGTTTCCCCTATGCCATGCCAATTGATAAAGTTGGGAGGGTTGGCTTATATTTCAGATATTCAGATACCAATACAAAGTGTCAAGGAACACTAAAAAGCAAAGAAACATAGTCCAAACAAAGAAACAAAATCAATATGCAGGTACCAACCCAAAGAAATAGAGGTATATGGATTATTTGATAGAGAATTAAAAACAACCATCACAAAAATGTCAGAAAGCTCAGAAAAATTATCCATGAACAAAATGAGTATTTCAACAATAAGTTAAAAAATGTAAAAAATAAAATAAAAACTGGGAATGTTGGAGGTGAAGAATATAATGATTGAACTGAAAATTCACTAGAGGCATTCAACAACAGACTTGATCCAGCAGAAGAAAGAATCGGCAAAGCTAAAGACAGGTCATGTAAAATTATGCAGTCAGAGGAGCAAAAATAAAAAAGAAGTAAAAAGAACAAAAAACCTTAAGGGTTTTATAGGATACCAACAAATGGATGAATACACACATTAAAGGCATCCCAGAAGGTGAATGGAGAAAGGAGCAGAAAGCTTATTTAAAGAAAAAAAATGACTGAAAACTTTCCAAATCTGGGGAAGGAAATGGACCTCCAGATTCAAGAGCCCCCAAAATTTCCAAATATGATGAACCCAAAGATATTAGCACCAAAACATATTATAATCAAAGTGTTAAAACTCAAAGATAAAGAGAGAATTTTGAAATCAGCAGGAAAAAAGCAACTTACCTCATACAAGGGAACCCCCATAAGACTGTCAGTGAATTTCTCACCGGAAACTTTACTAAAGGCCAGAATGAAATGGGATGGTATATTCAAAATGTGGAAAGAAAAAAAAATCCTGTCATCCATGAATACTAAATCTGGCAAAACTCTCTTACAAAATTGAGGAAGAAATAATGACTTGGCCAGATAAACAAAAGCTGAAGGAATATGTACCAGTAGACCTGCCTGATAAGAAATGCTGAAGTAGTCCTTCAAGTTGAAAAGAAAGGACTCTAAACAGCAACATGAAAACATACAAAGGT
Source organism: Prionailurus bengalensis (assembly GCF_016509475.1). Lineage (NCBI taxonomy): Eukaryota > Metazoa > Chordata > Mammalia > Carnivora > Felidae > Prionailurus > Prionailurus bengalensis. Next base: position 182,621,251 of record NC_057345.1, on the reverse strand, counting down.
TAAAAAAACAAAAAACAAAAAACAAACCCTCATTACACAGGTGAAAAAAAAAACCTCATTAGTAAAACAAAAACAAATTGTAATACAATAATGGTAGTCCATAAATCACTTTTTAAAAAGGTTTATTATTTATTTGGAGAGAGAGAGAGAGAGAGAATGAGTGGGGGAGAAATAGAGAAAGAGGGAGAGAGAGAATCCCAAGCAGGCTCCAAGTGGTTAGAACAGAGCCTGATGTGGGGCTTGATCTCATGAACCATGAGATCGTGATGTGAACTGCAATCAAGAGTTGGATGCTTAACTGAGCCACCCGGGTGCCCTCATAAATCACTTTTATTTCTGGTATACAACTTAAATATCTATCAACAGATCAATTGTTAACTGTGTCACCTTAACTGGCATGGATATCCGGTTAAAAATTATATCTGGCTGTGTCTGCAAGGTGTTTTCCTAAATAAATTAGCGTATACATATTCATATACATTGAGTCTGTTTCTCTGGAGAATGCTGACCAATAAAATGGATAAAGAAAATGGCATCTGTATGAAATAGTATTTAGCCTTAGTAAAGAAATCCTATCATATGCAACAATATGGATCAACCTTGGGAACATTATGCTAAGTGATATAAGCCAGTCACAGAAGTAAATACTGCCTGATTCCTTTTATATAAGGTACCTAAAGTAGACAAACTCATAGAAACAGAAAGAGAATGATGGTTGCCAGAGGCTGTGGGGAGGGAAAAATGAGAAGTTGCTATTTAATGAGTAAAGTTTCAGTTATACAAGATTTGAAAAAGTTCTAGAAGTCTGTTCTCCAACATGGTGATTATAGTTAACAATACTGTACAATTAAAAATTTGTTAAGGAGGTAGAACTCCTGTTATCCTTTTTTAACCAAAAATAAAATAAACGAACAAAAACATGTGCTTCCTGGGGCGCCTGGGTGGCGCAGTCGGTTAAGCGTCCGGCTTCAGCCAGGTCACGATCTTGCGGTCCGTGAGTTCGAGCCCCGCGTCAGGCTCTGGGCTGATGGCTCAGAGCCTGGAGCCTGTTTCCGATTCTGTGTCTCCCTCTCTCTCTGCCCCTCCCCCATTCATGCTCTGTCTCTCTCTGTCCCAAAAATAAATAAACGTTAAAAAAAAAAAAACAAAAAACAAACAAACAAAAAAAAAACATGTGCTTCCTAATTTGGAGGTGGGGTTAAGACAATGAAGAAATGACTTGTGATATCAAATGAATGATATATTCAATATGCATGGAAGTAAAACCACTATTGGATAGATTGTGAAAATGCTACTACTATTTTATATTTAACGAAGAGGAAATAGAGAAGTCTTTGGAACTTGTTTAAACATCTTACCATCTTTCTAATTTTTTCCCCCTGTGCTTGATCTTGTGGTGCCAGGACCTAGATTACATCTTATGAGTTCCAAAGTAGGTATTAGTTATTAAACATCACACAACTACAGTGTCTCTAAGTATTCTGTCTGAATTCTTTAAGGAATGATGGTATGAGCTGTTGTTATTTCTCCTCTCATATCTAAACTGGGAATCACAATTACTGCTTCTTTCCTACCTAATGGGCAACACAGTCCTATAAGTTTGTACATAGGCAGCACTACTCCATAGGACTGGGACTGGGCAACCCTGGCCAGCTCCATGTTGGCCAGCTGTAGAAGTTGCTCCTGTTGGTGAACCTGATAATCCTACCTCAGGAAGGAGATCTAGTTAAAAATGAATGATAAATAAATAGAAATAAGAGGAAATGATTACTGAGGGAAAGCAAACCTATACATGAATAATAGAAAAATGAAAAGTTAAATTCACCTTGGTACCTGTTGAGTTGGTGAAAGTAAAAGAATATTATTTCCAATCTGTAATAACAGATTCCCATAAGTTGAAGCTATTTTTCTCTAGAAGCTTCCCCCTCTTTTTGAAACTGAAGATCCATGATGGTCCCCACTGAATTTGAGAAGCAGCCAATCTGAAAAAAAAATGAAGTCATCTATGTGATGCATTTTCATAATGCTTATGACATCCTGTAGAAAAATGTTTGAAATTACCATTTTATAGAATACATCTATTAGAAAGAACAGACATCTTTTGAGAGGTAACATGCTTTTAACATGCCTTATATTATAATCACCCAGACTTTCAAGTACAAGCTAGCAACATGCAGAGTTTATTCTGGTGATGGGAGCAATAGGGACAGTTGGTGGATCCAATTTTCAGAGACAATATTGAAATCTTCAGCGATATGTCAGTGGTAGTGTCTTCATGAGATTGTTCTGTGGAGTGTGAGTGAAGCCCTTTTGGAAATTCTGTGAACTGCATGGGTATTCTTTACTAAATTCTTTATTTGCTTAAGTTATCAGACTTGCTTTTATCACTTACAGTTAAAAGCCTAGAGTATTACCAAATCACATATTTAAAGTATGGAGTTGTTACAGAATAGGCCCTAAAGTGTGGAATTGGATAAATGCAGTACATGGCAGAATTAGGTAACTCCTTACTTTTTAGTAGAGGACACTGGTGAGTCTTACTATGCAACCATGAAACATTTGATTTGACAACTTCATGTACTTTAAGATGTAGGACTAAGGCTCAGACAGTTGCACAGGAGGCTAGAAAATAGGGAAAGTGGTAAGAAAATTCAGGATGTTAGAGTGCATTTGTTAGTTCATACAGTTTTCAGTAAGGTTGGTATGTAAGACAAAAAAAGGACAGTCTGCAGGTCACTAGTCTGGAAGTAGAAAGAGAAGGAAATGCAGATTTGCTAAGAGGAAAAATATCTGCCTGTGGCCTAAAAACTGAATTGATCCAGATACCCCCTCATTAGAGAATGGCAGGGTGGGATAATTGGAACAGAAGAAAAGAAGAGGATACTTAGCAAAAGAAAAAACTTTGAGGATTGTTGGACAATCTCTGCTGGATAAGGGGACAGTAGAAAGTCAAGATCAGATTCAGAGTGGGGCCTATCCAACCAAGGAAAGTGACTGAGTATCATAGGTAATGACTCTTGTATGTGCACCAATGGAGGCAAGATCTGGGCCATTTACTGCTTAACATCCCGAGGAGAAAATCCAAAGTAAAGTTGCAATTCCTTAACTCTAAAACACCCCAGTTTTACTACATGGCTTCTTTAAGAATCAAACTCATTTGATCTTTGCTTAGGGTTTTGAAAAGTCTAGTATATGAAGAAAGTTAGCTGACCACAAAATTAAAGCTGAAAGAGGTACACAGCACAGTCATTAGGAGCTCAGTCTAGGAGCCAGACTTGGATCTCAAGCCATGTCTGATCCTGGGACAGTTACTTCTCTGCTTTCTCTAAGCTTCAGTTTCCTAATCTTTACATTAGGGCTTATCTCTTGGAGTTTATGTGAGAATTAAAAAAAGAAACGAAGAACATAAACATCAAAGCATATTCCTAGGCACACAGTAAGTATTAGAAAACAATTATTATGGGTTCTTATTATAAAATATTTATATGGAAACTGAATTCTAAATTAAGTTTAATGGACTTAGTCAAAACTGTCACTTGGAAATTTTAAAAATACTTTCTTAACTGAAAGATTATATGATTATAACTTCTCAGCTATGGTTAATAACAAAGGATTCACAGTCAAACTCTGATTATTTAATGTTAAGGTTTTTATTATATAAATAAAAAATATAGGGACTTTACATATATAAGAAAGAACAAGGATAATAAAGGATTTGTCATACAGTAGGAAATATGCAAAGGAAAATATCCTACTATAGATGGCAAAATAAAACTAGATTGAGGGGTGCCTGGGTGGCTCAATTGGTTGAGCGTCTGATTCTTGATTTCAGCTCAGGTCATGATCTCACGGTCACGGGATCAAGCCCCATGCCCGGCTCTGCACTGAGCATGAAGCCTGCTTAAGATTCTCTCTCGTCCTCTGCCCCTCTCCCTGGCTCACATGCTCTAAAATAAAATAAAAATAAATTGTTATAAAAAAACTAGATTGAGAATCCCCTTGTCTCAGAGTTTAACAAACTTCACTAGAAAAGGAAAACTCAACCAATATAAGGCACCAACAGCAATAAACACACAAGACAAACTTGATGATGCAGACTTTGATCCTTACATAATTTAGTCTACTCTGTGTCCTGTTCTCATCACACCAATCCAAAATTGGCACTAGGACAAGAAAGAAGGTAAATAAACAAAATCCTAAAAATCCTTACTAACACAATCTCTGTGCCCCTTCCTTATCTCCATTGTAAAAAACTCAAGATTAGAGAGGAGGTTTCACTCCGGGAAAAAGTTAAGAGAAGTCATCAAATGTGGATATTCCTCTCTATCACCACCTGCTCTCAGTAGAGCAAGATAAACGGTTAGAGATCCTTATTTTGGAACCTCCAGGCTTGGAGAAAAGCAGATGAGGAGGAAAATAGCCATAATCATATAAACACCAATAAACTGTGACTTAGGGGAACTGATGGAATAGAGAAAACAGACTTTTGAGGGAGCAAGAAGCTAATGGATAAATAGAGATTCGATGCAGGTTAAAACAATAATAAAAATAAAAAAGAAACTCTACATTCAACAACATAGAGGAATCTCATATACATAATAATGAGCTAAAGAAAAAATTCATTAAGAATACGCAGTTTAATTCCATGTTTTTCAGAAGTGCAGAAATAGTTTATTAGATACACACATTACAGATTTTTATTTTAAAGCAGAAAAATGTACCTTTATTTGCCTATATTTTAATGTAGGGTCATGAGTTTTTTTCCCCAATATGGACCTACAGACTGGTTAATTTTCAATTTTTTTCATCACTGATAATCTCCAAAGAGAAACAAAAACGTCAAAACAACTGTGAAGCAGAGTGCAGAATCCTTCAAGGATTTTACCAATGTGTTTTCATTCTTTGGTGCTGTATCAGTCACACCAGATTTTATAGCAATTTTTTTTTCAGGAATTTTCCCTATTAAATTTTAAGAAAACATTCAAATTACTTTTTATGGAAACATCTCTTTTTCTTATCACATCATCCAAATGAGTTTTTTCAATGTTTAACCAAGTTATGTAATCATAATTCCACACCTGGCAAAATCATTTTTGAGAACAACTTAGTCTTGACCAGCACACAGTCCAGTCAGTGAAAGCAAAAATACATGGACACATTAGAGAGAACCTGACTAGCCACAGTCATGGGCATCACTGAGTATGTTTTATAGATGGTATATGGAGTATCAGTTAATTGGGCAGGTTATTTGAGTGGAAGTCAGCTAAGTAAGTGACATAGAGTAAAACAGATTGTCTAATGACAGTAACAGAAAGATAAATGGAATTGGAAAAAAAGATCATCTACTGAGGTGGGGTGGGGGATGAGGAATGGATGATGATTCACTAAAAGATATTTAGGTTTCTTGAAGTACTGAACTGAAGTGGAGAAGGAAAAATATTTGGATTCATAATAAAAGAAAACCTTCATTAAAAAACTCCTAAATCTATAAATAGAAATGCACAGCATATTCTAGGGAAAGTTAAGATAGAATCATCAGCAGTGATCTTTTTTTAAAAAAGCTTAAATTATACTGAATTTCCAAGACAAAAAATATTTCTTGAGCACTGAGGTCAAGGAAAAAACCTGAAATGCTTAAAAGTGTTAAAAATTAAACTGGCTTCACAATATTCCAAACAATGTACAAAGCCAAAACCAATATAGCAATAAGGTTTACAAATTTCTGGAGTAAATAGGGGCACCTTGCTGGTCAATAGAGCATGCAACTCTTGACCTTGTCAGGGTGAGTTCAAGCACCATGTTGGATGTGGAGATTACTTAAAAACCCCACAAGTTTCTGAGGTAAATAAAATGTAAGCCAATTGTATTTTCTTTTCATTTCATTTCATTTCATTTCATTTCATTTCATTTCATTTCATTTCATTTCATTTCATACCAGGAATTTTAGAACCAGCTAAATTGTCCTCCCAGAACATTGACAGTCCCAAACATGAAAGAATTCAAGAAATATAGCACTGAATATATATGAATATAGAACCAAAAGTAGACACGTAATTGAATTACACTTTAAAAATATATAAATGATATAAAACTTGACAATACAGTAACATAATCTTAATGTCTCTAATAATCTTTTTTTACTTAAAAAAAAGATCTTTTAGGAGCTAAAAATCCCTTTAATTTACCAGTTTCATTTTCTTCTATTAATTCAAGTAAAATTTAAATTAATGTATTTTAAACAGCATATATCCTATTTTCTCATTTTTATAAACTATTATTTCTGTTTAGCCTTCTTTCATTACAGTGCACAGAAAGAAACAATTAAATTACTTAATGTTAACTCAAATGTTATTTCTGGATGGTGAAATTTGGAATTTTTTTTCTGCATGGTTTGAACTTTTTGTAATGCATTTTAATGCCTTTGTTATGTATTTTACAAATATAGCCACTTCATTATTCTAAAAGAAATGAGAGAATACATGAAAATTTGTAGGTACAATAAAGATAAAATTTGCCTAAATCTTGACCATTGTTCTAACAATACCCTTTATTTTTAGTGTTACTCAGCTGATCCAAACGTGACATTTGATTGCATAGCAAACACATCATTAATGTAACAAAATAAATTAATAAAAAACCCCAGAATGCCATATGAGCAGCCAACCCTACGGAGAAACTTCAGAAGGAAAATTTCCCTCATTAATCTCTTGTCAAGAAAAGTACTAATTGACTTTAGAAGAAAAATTGGTAGGGAAAGAAAGGAAATGATTAAAAGGACTCAAGGCTTTGCTCTCTCACAAATCACACAAATGATTATTATTCTGTGTGTAACAGACGGAATGACTAAAAATGTGCTCTGTTTAGGACGTTATTGTATTTTTCTAGTAGGTGTAGGTTTTTAAACGTAGCATATCCAAGGTTTTAAGGCATGCTGGAAGTCTACTTCCAAAACATATGTAAATGCAGTACATTAACAACTGGTCTTGATTTGGAATGTTGAAAATGAAATTTGTTGTAAAAAATTAAATGGTCCCTTTTATAGGTATATTATAAAAGGAAATCATTTTAAGTTAGAAGAAAACTTCAAAATGTCAATACTATCAAAACAAAAGTTACAGTATTTCAAGTTTGGGAAAAGAAGAAAGCTTTTTTTAGGAAGGATAATTATTTCTTGCCTTTTCCAGATGAAGAAGGCTTTCTTTCTAATGATCTGTTTATTTCTGGTGTTGAGCTAAATTTAAATTTAAATTGTTTTATCTGTGAATATAATTGAACAATGGTAAATTCTTGAAATTAGTTACCTAGGGATGTTGGGTGACCTCCAGCTGGGGAAAAAAAAGCATTCACAGGAAAAACTCCTGTCCAGATATGAGGTCTCTACAGGCACTTGTAAATCCCATTAATGCTCTAGTTAACATTCTAACTATGACTTGATCTGGTTCAATTTCTGATTCTGTGATAACATGTAATACTGTTTTCTAGAAGACCCACATAATTATCTTTAAGCGTGGAAAACAGAGACTTTAAACAATGTGGTGTAATAACTATTTTCTTTAGTTTTCAATGCTTCCCTATTTTTTTAAAATGCGGTATGCAGCATAATATGCTTCTATCATCTTTCTTTCCCAGTGGGACCAATTTTTGTCTTTTTTGTTTCCATCAGCATATGAACTTGTTATTCCTCCTGAAAAGGAAGATAAGTGGGAGATAAAATGGGAAGGGTAAATCATGTTGTTGCTATAAAGTATGTCAATATTGCTCTAATTTAAAGGTGCCAGGACTGTATACTAGGGACCGGCACCGCTGAAATCCACTAGCCCCATCCACAAATAACTAAAAGTGACTAACCTGAAAACATTTGTATGTGAATTACCATATGTCCTTATTGTTTTAGTGTTTTTATCTATTTTATAAATGAGTTAAAAAAACTTTCATTTAGTTCTTTCACATCAAAGAATCAATTATTTGTGTTCTTTTTTTTTTTCAAAATTTATTTTAAGAGAGAGAGAGAGAGAGAGACAGCACAAGCAGGGAGGGACAGAGAGAGGGAGAGAATCCCAAGCAGGCTCTGTGCTGACAGCAGGGCTCAGTCTCATCAACTGTGAGATCATGACCTGAGCTGAAATCAAAAGAGTCAGAGGCTTAATTGACTGAGCCACCCAAGCACCCCTAGATTGTTTTCATTTTTACTAATGTAAGCAATGATTATTTCCTTAAAATAAATTCCTAAGATTTAAAGTGCTCATTATTAAGATATGTCCATATTTCAGACCTCTGATATATATGAATGACAGTCCTCCAAGAAATAATACAAAGCTCTGATTTTGCTGAATCCTGGATAATAGTAGTTTGTCACATTTAATGTTTCTGGCAATTTCTACGTAACCTTGACTCTCCATTTATAGTTTTAATTTCCATGCTCTACTTTCTAGCAAGAAGAAGTAAAACACACGTAGCTGTCTATAACTGTGGAGTTCATACCAGAGCCTTGCTGTATCAGACTATAGTTATGAGCAAAGGAAGAATTGACAGGAGTGAAGTGATTGTTGGGAAATAATTTAAATAGAAACAGAAAGAAAGATGGAGGGAGAAGAAATACAAGACTCAGCATGGGTAGGAGTTAGGGAAGAGTTTTAGGAAATTTGATAGGAGGGAGAAGGTACCTTCTTGGTAGCTTCCATAGATGAGAGTAAGAAAGAAATATAATTATTTCTTAAGTTTGTTGTGTGTTTAAAATGATCTACTCCCTCAACTGTTTTTATTTTCAGGAGATTTTACTAAATATTTATGCTGTTTTTAAATTACTTTTAGAATGTTTGGATGCTGTTTCTTTGAATGTAACTTCAAGTTGTGACTTGTCACCTGGACATGTTAGCTTTGGAAATGTTATATCAATTGCCATAATTTATAAATCTAAAATACTATGATGTCAGAAACATTTGCAACATTCTTCTTGTTATAATCTTTAATATGACTTTTTTATATTTAATATATTATTATATTTAATACTACTTTTATAAAAATGAAAAAAAATATATTTTGGATTTTGTCAATATATGAATATTCTGGCCTATTATAAATAAGGCTTTTGCCACTGCAAGTTCTGTTTTTTTCTCTGTGTTGGAATTACTGTGTGGGGTTTTTTTTCGTATTTTTTTTTTAAATTTTTTTTTTTCAACGTTTATTTATTTTTGGGACAGAGAGAGACAGAGCATGAACGGGGGAGGGGCAGAGAGAGAGGGAGACACAGAATCGGAAACAGGCTCCAGGCTCTGAGCCATCAGCCCAGAGCCCGACGCGGGGCTCGAACTCACAGACCAAGAGATCATGACCTGGCTGAAGTCGGACGCTTAACTGACTGCGCCACCCAGGCGCCCCTTTTTTTTTTCGTATTTTTAATCATGACATATTTTATATTAAATTACTCCTCCAGGTATCCAAAAAAATATTCACATTTATAAAGATAAGTGTTTCTATTGTGTTTAAATGTTTGCATATTTCAAAATAAATAAAAAGAAAGGAAAAGAAATGTTCCAGGTGTGAGAAAAGTATACCATCAACTCATTATATCAGGTATGTATCAATAATATCTCATTATCTTCAGGTGCTTCTTCCACTTTCAAATACTTATTACATACTTACAAAGTGTCAGACATTGTGCTAGACCCTGGAGCTAGGGCACTAATAAAAACAAGTACAGGGTCTTTCTGACTATAGTTGTTAGACAGGGGTTGGCGGGGGGGGGGGGGGGGGGGGGGGGGGGGGGGGGGGGGGGGGGGGGGGGGGGGGGGGGGGGGGTGGGGGGGGGTGGGCAGTGTAATCAGACAATCAAACTAAAAAGTAGAATTGTGTTTTACAAGTGCTACAGTATGATACAAAATCTTATAAAGATTCATAATGATGGAATTTGACCTGGAAATTATTTCCTTTTTATTTGATAAGAAACTGCTTTTTTTAAATCTAAGACTAAAATCTAAAATTTTAAACATATTGTATCCCATAGCAACTATCTTTGAAATGATATGGTCCATATTCATTACATTTTAGAAACTTCATATAAGTGCAATTGTAGTATGGAAAAAAGTTTGGAAGGAGAAACCAAATGACCCTCCCAAGGTTTCACCAAAAATATTCACAGGTAAGGTGAGCACAGTCAAAAGGGAAATTTTTCCATTGAAATGATAATTAGGTGAACTTTCTTGAGGAAAAGCAATAGAATTCATATATTTGAAAGAGAAAACATTCAAATGTTAAAAATAGATAAAGTAAGGTAAGATCTCATGTACTAAAAACTATTCTTTTTGAACGCTTTGGAAAATTTAAAACCTATCTGATACTTATAAGTTCACTAAATGTAAATATGTCATTTTAAATTTATTTATTTATTTTTATAAATGTTTATTCTTGAGAGAGAGACAGAACACGAGCAGGGGAGGGGCAGAGAGAGAGGGAGACACAGAATCTGAAGCAGGCTCCAGGTTCTGAGCTATCAGCACAGAGCTGGACATGGGGCTTGAACCCATGAACTGTGAGATCATGACCTGAGCTGAAGTCAGACACTTAACCGACTGAGCCACCCAGGAACCCCAAATATGTCATTTTAAAAGATGACAAAATTATCTTAAATTTCATGGGCAAATTTTAAAACTTTATACTTCTTTGAGATTTGATTGTTAATTGAGTTAAATGAAACTGATATTGAAAATATGTTACTTTAATTATTTAAATAATTTTAAAAGGAGACCAAAGAAATAAAATCATACACATGTTCTTTTAAACCTTATTTCTCCAAAATCACTCCTAAACTTGCTGAAACAAATTAGATTACCTTATCAATCAAAAACATGATAATTTATATTATTCTACCTTTCCTGCTTATACTAAAATAATAAAATAAGTTGCTTTGCCCATGAGACCTAAGAATAGGTGGAACAAGGAGTAAAGTTTAGCTTTTTTCATCTTTTAAATACCATTCCAGGTTATCAGGTAGTTGGTCTACTCTCTTCGGTCATTCATGACCTATGTCATTTTCATCTTGTTCCTCTGGCATCCCAGGGGGGTATTGTTCTCATTTGCACTGTCCTCAGTTAAGTACATCCATGTTCAGCTCACTAGAGGACAAATGTGTTTGTGTACCTCCCATGCTTTAAGACCTAGATGGGCCCAGAAGTAACACAGGTTACTTCTGTTTCTATTCCATTCGCCAGAAACGTGGTCATATAAGTACATTATGGGAAGAGGGGGCTGTATAGTCCTCAGCTGGTGGGCATGCCCAGCTATAATTTTATTTCCTATTTTTGATTCACATTTATCAGTTTTCCCCATAATTCTGTTTTGTAATGAATTTAATTATGCATAAAATATTTCTGTCATCAGATTTTTTTGCTTAAAAAATTTGCTACTCACTGTCTTGTTTTTATCACCTAAAATATTCATTCCTTCTATAAATATTTATTGAGCAACTGCTCCATATTGGTGCAACAGATATAGAAAATTATATGTCAGAATTCTAGACTTCCAGAAGTTTGCCATGTAGTTGAGACTGATATATGCCAACAAGTTTGTCATTTAATAGTAGCAATAACTCTCATAATAACTCTGTACCCTCTTTATAAACATTAGGAAAACTTGAAAAGTTAAGTAAAACAAATAGAAATGCCCTAGATCTGTCTTTTCCAAAGCCAGTGTTACTTGATATATTTAATTATAATATATATGCATCAAATTGTTAAAGCAAATATACACAAATTAGAATTCTTTCACAGCACCAAGTTTCACTGAATTTCAAGAATCTAAGCCATAAAGAAACTCATACATAGCAGACTATAACAGACAGTTGTGTAGTTTACAGGAAAATTTGCAGGGAGCCAGGCATAAACCAGTAGGTTTGTTTACTCTAAACAATCTGAGACAGTTGTACATCTTGATAAGACATTCCTCAGATAATGACTTAACAGCTAGCAAATACTATGAGTTTGTTTGCCAGGAGTTCTGTCATTAGCATGTTTATAAAGATTAGTCTAGGTCACCTACCTTCTTTCTAAGAGTGATACAGTCAGGCATCACCAACCTAACCCAACAAGAAACTGGATTACAACTTGCTCTGTTAACTATTTAATTCCCATGAAGAGTTCTAGTTTCTTTCCTCCAAACTTCCTGTCTCTCCAGTTGTATTCATGGTTAAATAAACTTAGTCATAGAGCTATGAACTTCTACATATATATGAATATTTCCACAAACTGTTTTACTAAACAAAAAATATCAGCTTGAACAAATAGCTGGCATGGGTATTTTATTTGCCAATTTTTAAAAATTATTTCTACATTAAGGGACATATTAAAAGAAGGGCGATAAAGCCATTACATGATATTCTTCTCAGGGCAAAGTCAGAAGCTTGAGAACAAAACCCAAGGTTTCCCAAAATTCTGCTGTGGCAATGAGTCCAAGCAAAGCTATTCACAGCTGGGATTTGAAGAGACCCAATATTAGGAGGTAAAGAAAAGACTCATGAGAGAATAAAAATAGAAAGAGAAAAAGATATAGAACATTTTAAATCACTTTCTTTTAGTACATCTAGATTCAGTCCAGTGGGGTCTCCAGACTCTCATACAAATCACTTTTCCTCATTGACTATCATGGAGAGTTTAAGAACCTACAGAGAGTTAAGATGCTCTGAAGTGAGGCTGTGTGAAGTCTATAGCTTCATTTCATCCAGCCTTAAGAGTCACTGCTGCTATATTTCAGAAAATTAATTTTCCATCTAGTGATTTTCTTTGGTTTTCCAATAATGGAACATTAAAAAATCTACAGATCCAAGAATTTAAAGAGCTGGAGGCAGTGTTCAGTCAACTAGTTCTAACACAGTCCAAGATACCCTGAAATTAAGGGCAGAGGAATAGAGGTTACTTGAAGCTATGAGGATATAGGAACCCTTTTAAGAAGACTATTTAAAGAGATCAGTGGGGTAAAAACTAAGTTATGATTAATGTTTACATTTAAAGGTTGAGAAACATAAGGAAGTCTAATATGTATTCCCCTTTTTTAGTGTGTGTGTGTGTGTGTGTTTCATTCAGAAAGGTGAATGTAGAGAGCTAGGATAAATGGAGCAAAGTGGAGCATAGTCAACAGTGCCATGTTTCAGAGAAGTCAAAATAGATATGGACTGAAGGGAAAAAATGAAATATGACGTTTAGTTCATTGTTGACAACAGAGGGATTTCATTAGAGTAACTGGAGAAAGAAACAAAGCTTCCAAAAGATGAAGAGTGAGTGGATGGTCACTGATTATGGCAAAGCATGTTAATTCATCTTTTGAAGAATATTGCAATTAAAAAGAAGAAGTCATATTGAATTTAGCCTACTAATATTTTTGTTGGCTTTAACATCTACCCAATGCTCTAATTTGCCAAATCACATATTCCCTTTTTAACCATTTATTGAAAAAATAATTTTTGTAAAACATCGATAAAATTAAGAATACTAATTTTCCAAAAAGTTAGAATTGTTCTCTTGGCATCTGTTCTGTTAAACCATACTGGACCTGTTTTTAGTCTAATGGAATAATTCACTTGTTGAGAGCACATAGGGCTTTCACAGATCACTCAACATAACTCCATTGTAGTCAAGCTTCTTTTTTAAAAAAGTTTAAAAAAATTTTTTTAAATTTATTTTTGACAGACAGAGACAGAGTGTGAGTGGGGAGGGGCAGAAAGAGATGGAAACATAGAATCTGAAGCAGGCTCCAGGCTCCTAGCCATCAGCACAGAGCTCGACATGGGGCTCGACCTCGTGAACCGTGAGATCATGACCTCAGCTGAAGTCGGCTGCTCAACTGACTGAGCCACCCCGGCACCTCTGTAGTCAAGCTTCTATCAAAGGGGTCTAGGATCCTTTTTCCCTTGAGACTTTTTTTAATTGCAAGAGAGAGGAGTATATTTACTTAGCTGACAATTTAAAACTGAAAATAACTGCACCTAATACCTATTTCAATCTTATTCAGAAGATATTTATTTTATCTTAAATGACAAACAAAATCTGGACTAGGAAAATGCCATTGTTTAAGTTTCCTTGAATTTAAACATGGGAATTGTGAAGATCAAAACAAGAAACTGAAAGAAGAGTTTGGGGTCAGTGAAAAGAAGAATTGTAAAGCTATGGATTGCTGGAGGAGATGGTCATTTCCTAAGCCAGAGAGGAGCACAGTCTAAATTAATATTGTAACAGCAGGAAAAAGAAATAATGAGATAGTGCTGATAGTTACAGTGAAAGAAAAGCAGCAGATATCAGCAATAAATGGATTGGATACAGAGACAAAAGAACAGAGATAGGATTATAGTACTTACATTAAAGTATTTTGACTAAAAAAAAAAATAGTGTTTTAACATAATTTGGCTACCGATGCAAGGAACAAACTTTATGACCAAACATAGTACTTCAGGCTGGTGCCTTCATTAAAATGTTATTTGAATATCACTAATCAGTGAAAGACATGAAGTATTATAGTTCTATACTAATTTTACTCTTAGAGAGTTTTTATGCTCCCACATTTGATGTCAGGGAATGTTGGGTCTTTTGTATATTAATGTATATTTTGCGTGTGTGTGTGTGTGTGTGTGTGTGTGTGTGTGTGTATTCAGTATACTGTCAAATTATTGTCAAATTTGTTTCCATACAACACCCAGTGCTCATCCCAACAGGTGCCCTCCTCAGTGCCCATCATCCACTTTCCCCTCCCTCCCACCCCCATCAAACCTCAGTTTATTCTCAGTTTTTAAGAATCTCTTATGGCTTGGATCCCTCCCTCTATAACTTTTTTTTCCTTTCCCTCCCCCATGGTCTTCTGTTAAGTTTCTCAGGATCCATGTAAGAGTGAAAACATATGGTATCTATAGGGGCACTTGTACCCCAATGTTTATAGCAGCACTTTCAACAATAGCCAAACTATGGAAAGAGACTAAATGTCCATCAACTGATGAATGTATAAAGAAATTGTGGTTTATATACACAATGGAATACTACTTGGCAATGAGAAAGAATGAAATATGGCCTTTTGTAGCAACGTGGATAGAACTGAAGACCGTTATGCTAAGTGAAATAAGTCATACAGAAAAATATATACTTAAATCCCCATATGTGTGTATATTTATGTTTATTTTTTCATAGTGGTTTATAATAAATCTCTATTCTTGTGTCGTGGGCACATAGAAAGCTTAATTTTTTTAAAGTTTCAAATTCCATTAACTGACCAAAAAAAATTATGCTAGTTGAAGAACTCTACATGATTTCTATATTAGCTATATGATAGTCCAAATATCTTCCCTTAACATATACCTTTATAAGCCATCTAGTCAGATGATGGTGGCACATGATAGAAGGAACCTGGATCCCCAAGTCATCAGGTAAAGAAGATTCCTCATCCCAAACCACGTTAAACTTGGCATGAGCAATAAGTAAACATTCATTGTGATAAGTCCATGGATTTTAGGGTTCGTTACCACAATAAAGTCTCACCTAATCTGACTAAAAATGCACAAGGCTCTGGGTAAACAAAAGGGAAACATCTACTCTGAAAATTCTCTGCCATAGGTCAGTCTTCATAGGGCTTGGGATTCAAATTAATGTCACCAGTATTGTTCAGAAAATGCCTAGCTGAGAAATTAAAGTTGTCTTTAGTTGGTGGCATGCGTTGGGTATATCGTCAAGGTATGAACTGATAAAACACACCAAGTATGTGACCCCAAGTCAAAACTGTACCATTAAAACATATGAGGAAACAAGCCACTATAGACAAAAGCCATCAGGTAACAAAATTATATTCCAATGATTTCAAATACTGGAATTATAAGACTTAGAATATAACATAAATATGTTTTAATTGATTGAATCTAAAAGCCCAGAAAAAAATATACTATCATAAACAAGCAGACAAATTTTAAAGTGAAACAAATAAAATAAAAAATTGATATTAAAAATACCTTGAATATGTAAAAATAGCAAGTTAGATACTTCTGAAAAGATTATTCATAAGCAGAAAAAATGTAAATAAATTACTCAAGAGACAAGAAGAAAAAGAAATAAAAGAGAGGTTAAGAGGCACAGAGGATAGATTGATGCTGAATATATTTTAATTGGAGTTTCAAAAGATAGTGAAAAAATAGGAAAGAAACAAATGACTGAAAATTTTTCTGAAATTGATGAAAATCATACATTCTCAAATTCAGGAAACATCATACCTCCCAAACAGGATAAATAAGAGAAAACTACATTTAGGCAAATCATAATGAAATACAGAACACCAAAGACAAAGAGAAGATTTAAAAGCAGCCAGAGAGAAGGAATGGCAATTAGGCTGACTTTGTTCACTTAAGTATCAATGATGGTATTTTGTGAATGACCACTTGTAAACATAGATGAAAGACAAGAATGGTTTAAAACTACAAAATTTATTAACTCAATTCAGTATATTAACAGATTGAAAAACAATGAGTGGATCATCTTATAAGAGTATGTTAAAGGAGCACTTTTCTGTTTTACAGAAACTACAAAGAACAGGAACAAAACAGTAGGTCCCATATACTTGCACATTTAAGAATTTGCAGGAGAAATGGTAGAAAACTAATTAGGGGATGCTTGGCTTTCACCTGATACAAGGATATACAAAGGGTAATGAAAACATTGATCAGCTGGTTAGAGAGATTAGTTGGGAATATTTCTTTCACAGAGTTGTTGGAGTGCTCACATTTCCTCCTGACAACTTTCAGGGAAAGTGAGGAGAGGGTCTTCAAACAAAGAGAGATGAAATACAAAGGAACTACTTTATATATATATATATTCCTGGGGTTTGGGGCCCTAGGTTTTGGAGCCAACAGGAGATTAGTTTGCTAAATATGCTTGAAAAGCATATTAAGAGGATGTAGCTATGGACCCAAGGCTGGAGAGAATAGAGAGGTTAGACTAAATTGGGGTGGGTGAAATTTGCACTGGCCTATCTTTTTTTAAAAGATTCAACCAGCACAGACCATTCATGAATGGGACTTTATGCAAAACAGAATTTTTTGGAGAGGGAGACACACAGAAAAAATAACTCCTGGAAACACAGAAACTGAGAGTCAGAATCATAAATGTTACACTGAAGATGATATAACCTGTAACACAGGAATTGGGGTTGAAAGTTTTCAGAGGAGGGGTGCCTGGGTGGCGCAGTCGGGGTTAAGCGTCCAACTTCAGCCAGGTCACGATCTCGCGGTCCGGGAGTTCGAGCCCTGCGTCAAGCTTTGGGCTGATGGCTCAGAGCCTGGAGTCTGTTTCCGATTCTGTGTCTCCCTCTCTCTCTGCCCCTCCGCCGTTCATGCTCTGTCTCTCTCTGTCCCAAAAATAAAAATAAACGTTAAAAAAAAAAAGAAAGTTTTCAGAGGAAAGCATTTAGATATCTCAGAAATGCTCTCCAGAAAGAAAAGTGGCAGCTTTGAATATCTGTCAAGTCCAAAAGTTTCTAATCTTGAGCTGGAGAATACGAGGCACTTAAAACAAGTCCTTTTTTTTGTTTTGTTTTGTTTTTTTCTTCCCCTTGATCTTACTCTGGAGGGTCCCTGACAGTTAGTGAACAGTAGAGGAGACAGAGTTCTGAGAAAAGAAGTTGACCATGTTCCTTGTCTTCCAGGTCTGATACAAAACCAAGCTTGGAAATGGAAAAAGTCTCTGGACTTGTAAAGCTCAGATTTCAGATTAACCCCACATGGATAATGTAGCACTATAATGACACTATTTTGGGGCTTAGAAGTGATTTTAGACTTGAATTGACAGGAAACACCACATGATCTACATTATATTTCATCCGAGGTCAGGAAAAAGCCAGGACATAAAATAGGTATGAAGTGAAGGGGTGGGGGGGGGGCAGATTTTGTCTGTTCACACTCAGCTGAGTTCTGCTCTTCAGTGGTTCCAATCTCAACAGATTTAGGCAAAGCTTTCTATAAACTTAAACACCCATTCATGCTAAGTAAATAAGTATCTCAGCCAACTGTAAATAGAAGGACATTTCCTCAACATTGAAAAAGTATATCTACCGGTTATACAAAGGAAAATTCATACTTAATAATAAATTTAAAAATATTCCTCTCAAAATTAGGCAAAAGGAAAGACTAGGGTGCCCTCTGTCATTGATTATTTAATATTGTACATGCGGTAGTCCTAATGCACCTACTAATATAATTTAAAGTATCATGATTCAAAATTAAAAACGACTGTCATTATTTGAAGGTGTAGATGGCTTCTAAAGGAAATGTTAGAAGAATATACAAATTGTTATAATTAATCAGATTTCAGCAAGAGTTCTGATGAAAATAAATATACAAATGTCAGTGATATTTCTATTAGCGGCAACAGAAAATGTAATTAAAAAATTTTTTTTTAACGTTTATTTATTTTTTAGACAGGGAGAGACAGAGCATGAATGGGGGAGGGTCAGAGAGAGAGGGAAACACAGAATCCGAAACAGGCTTCAGGCTCTGAGCTGTCAGCACAGAGCCCGACGTGGGGCTCGAACTCACGGACCATGAGATCATGACTTGAGTCGAAGTCGGATGCTTACCGACGGAACCACCCAGGCACCCCTGAAAATATAATTTTAAAAAAGATACCATTTTCAGGGTACCTGAGTGGCTCAGTTGGTTAAGCGACCAACTCTTGATTTTGGCTCAGGTTATGACCTCGTTTTTGTGAGATGAAGCCCTGTGTTGGGTTCCATGCTGAGTGTGGAGCCTACCTGGGATTCTTTCTTTCCCTCTGTCTGTGCGCATCCCCTGCTTGTTCTCTCTCTCTCTATCAAAATAAATAAATAAAAATAAAAAAAAAGATACCATTCACAATAGCAACAAAAAAGTAATAGGGTAGGAAAAATGCTTTTTAAAAGGGTCTTCGTGGAGAGAATTATTAAAATGTATTAAAAGACAATAAAGAAGACCTACATAAATAGAGATAATACCATACCCATGAGGAATAAGACTTTATATCAAAGGGTGCCAACATTTCCTGTTAATCTATAAATATGTTGAAAAGCCAACCAAAATTACAACATAGTTTTTCTTTTTTTAAATTGTTTATGTTTATTTATTGTTGAGAGAGAGAGGCAGAGAGAGAAGGAGATACAGAATCCAAAGCAGGCTCCAGGTTCTGAGCTGTCAGCACAGAGCCCAACGTTGGGCTTGAACTCAGGAGCTGTGAGATCATGACCTGAGCTGAAGTCGGATGCTTAACTGACTGAGCCACCCAGGTGCCCCACAACATAGTTTTTCATGAAAAATAATAGACTAATTTGAAATTTTTATATGGAAGATTAAAAGGCAAGGGGAGCCAAGAAAATGTTAAAGGAGTTAAAGATGGTGATGAAGGAGTAAAAGGCAGGGAGTAGAGAAGGTTCTTGTCCTATGTCTTTTTATGAAGCCGTAACACTTAGAATAATGTGCCATGGTGATAGACAAATAGATCAGTAGAACCCAGAAATAACATCTGGAAATTGGATAAATATCAGAGGTGGCATTGCAGATCACCATAAAAGGATAGACCATTCAATAAATACTATGTTACCTATATGAAAAAATAAAATAAAATTGAATATGTAAAACATCAGGTAGATTAAGGACCAAAATAGAGTAAGCAAATATTTTATAGGTGAATAACTTTATGGTCTCAAGAAATTGTTAACAAGACACTGAAGAAACATAAGTCATGAATATTATGATTCATCAATTTGACACATTCAAAATAAAATTGCCTGTTCATCAAAAGACACCGTTAAAAGTGAAGAGACACCACAGATTGGGAGAAAATACTTGAAGAGCATTTAAAAATGGCATAAGATTAGAGTCTATAACATACGAAGAATACATCAATAAAAGAACAACAACCAAGGGAATGTACAAACTATGTAAACAAATGATTCTAGAAAGAAATACAAATAGCCAATAAACATAGGAAGAAATGCTCAACCTTAAGGAAATAAAAATTAAAAGCACAATAAAATAACCATTTTACATTCAGAATTAAGAAATTAAGAACACTGACAATACCTAGATCAATGGGAATTTTTATGCAGTTCTTTATGGGAGTATAATTTGATGCAGCTACGTTGGAAAGCAAGGTGGCATTATTTTGTAAAGTTAAAAGTGCACACATTCTGTGGATCAACAAATCCATAACTTCTTGATAGTTAATCTGAGAATCTCTAGCACTGTCTAGACCAGCATGTGCACTGAGCCATCATAAAAATATGTAGAGCAGCATTTTTTTTAAACAATCCATTCCAAGAAGAATGAATACATAAATTGTGACATGTCAG
Source organism: Prionailurus bengalensis (assembly GCF_016509475.1). Lineage (NCBI taxonomy): Eukaryota > Metazoa > Chordata > Mammalia > Carnivora > Felidae > Prionailurus > Prionailurus bengalensis. The sequence goes on along the minus strand of NC_057345.1, from coordinate 182,600,917 downwards.
CATGATAGAATCCTCTACAACAGTGAAGACGGTTTCACTAGACCTGCACAAACATCATAGATAAGGCTTAGAAACAAAATTCTGGCTGAAAACTGTACATTCAAGCATATTACCTACATTAATGATACCACTTAAATTAGAATCGGGTGACACAGAGAATTTAACAAAATTGTTAACAGGAACACATTTGTATCTAGTCAATGAAGTAATGAAAAAGCAAAAAGGGGAGTCTGGAATCTCAGAATAGTAGGTGCAGAGAGCAGCTAAAATTCCCTGGGGCTGTAGAAACAAAACTGAAACTCAGACTGGAGAAAAGGGCTAATTAATTGGTGCTGTTGTTTGCAAACGAGGAAGGACCCTATGAAGTTGGGATCCAAACTGCTAAGGTAAGGGGCATCGAGGGTCTAGTGCCTAGCCTCACAGGAGGTGGCCAGAAGGCTGGTTCTGGGAATATAAAAACTACAAACTGGATTCAACTGCTACCAGTGGAAGACACTGCTGCTGCTGGAGTGAAGACGAGTTGCCAAGCTAACAATCACAGCAATAGGGAACAAATCAGAAGAAGCAAATCCCCTTTTTCTCCAATATTCAATCTCCTTCTGGTCCTTCTATTGGTAGATCCCAACAGGAAACCAGCTTGTGAAGCAGAAATGTGGTCTGCAGAGTCCCTGCCCCAGCATCACACAACAGAGTGTAGAAGATGGGTGGCAGCTGAGAGACAGTTGTTGAATAACCAGTACACTATTTATTTAAAGTTTAAAACCTGCCAAACAATATTGTAGGTTCAGTCTATACATAATAAACATATAAAGAAATGCATGGGAACAGAAAACACAAAATTCAAAATAGAGACTACCTCTGATGGATATGGAGAGAAATGTGATCCTTTTAAAGAGGCACACAGAGCTCTTCTGTCCTTTTCAAGTTTTATATTCAAGCTGGATGGTGTATTCCTAAGTATTGCTTAACTTATCCTCTAGGCATTTTGGATGTCTGAAATGTTTCATTAAAAAAAAATAGCCAAGGGATGCAGTCCTTTTGCGGAAAGAAAGAAATTAAGTAAGTATACACACTTAAATCCAGAGAACTGTGAGACCGCACCATCTTGTCTTATGGTGAGTGTTTTGCTTACACAGTAAACTCAAGATAAAAGTTCCTACATTGTGATAACAACTAGAATATGGATTCAGATCGAGTAAGTGTTTTGTGGTACTAAGTGGCAGGTTTTCAAATCTCCTCCAGATTGACACTTGCTCCTGGGAAGAAGGGCAAATCGTCCATGAAGTCCCCATCTGCTTGTCTGAGAAACATCTGTGGGGCTGTGGACTCTCCTAATTTAGGTGACAGTAATGCACCTACTAGTGAAATTATTCCTCCTTAGTAATAACATCTACTGGCTAGAGAAAGCTTTGAAAAGACATTTGTTTCAGGTTGCTTAAAAGTGAAACCTTAAAACACACATTGAAATTTTTTATTCAATGTTTGTAACTTTTATCTGACATTATACAGATTTATTTTGACAACTTATTTAGTTGTTGACAAGTCTGTTTTGCTTTATTGTAAGTGCATTTTAAAGGTCTATGTTGAACATGTTTTGTATAAATCTCATAATGATGCGAAGACAAACATCAGGAAAACTGAATACATCTTCCAAATATATTTACCTTCATAAGACTGCTTGGAACATAAACACTAATAAAATGTTTCAAAATGCTTTCATTAGAAATCAATTCGGGAGCACCTGGGTGGCTCACTCAGTTAGGCATCCAACTTGCGCTTAGGTCGTGATCTCATGGTTCGTGGGTTCAAGCCCATGATGGGCTTTGTGCTGACAGTTAAGATCCTGGAGCCTGCTTCCAATTCTCTCTCTCTCTCGCTGCCCCTCCCCCACCCACACCATGTGTCTCTCCCTGTCTCTCAAAAATGAATGTTAAAAAATTAAAAAAAAAAAGAAACCCATTAAGTCTTCTGTAACAAAAATTGCTTGAGCGGCTGTATCTAATATAGTTAGATATCTATTCACTGACCAAACCTTGGGAGACAGGTACCTCCCAACATTCCACAATTACCAAGAAAGGATAATTATATCTCCCAAATGTCTCACCTTCATCCATTTCTTTCCATCCCCACTGCCAATAACAATAAAATCCCAGCATCTTCTCTCTCTTCTATCAGCCTCACTACTGATAGTGGCTGGTATATCATGGATTCTTTATAATATTCTTTAAAATACTAGTTTGAATGAATGGATGAAATTTAAGTGTCTCAAAGTTATTAATGCCAAAAGTGTTGAGTTACAGAATCAAGTAGGTAGAGGTATATGGAAAGTATAGGAAGGTAGCAGGAGGTATGTGAAGTGGTGATGAAAACATCATCATGTTACATTGTTTTCAGAAAGTCTTTGATATTTTCATAGTGTAGAATTAGGATTATGGTTTTCAAAATTGACCATAAAGATAAATTTTCCATGACTACTTTCAAAATGCAAAAGTGACTGAGATGGAATCATAAATGGAACTTTGTAGGAAAGCTGTAAAAATATATGTATAAATAAGCCTCTCAGTTCACGATTCACCAAATCAAGTTATCAAAGTTCTTAAAAGAAACTTTCTGACATTTTATTCTTATTTATTTTATTCATTTATTTTTAGCTTTCCATTTATGTAATATCATGTCAGTCACACAGCAGATATTTAATAAATGTTACTGATTCAAATGTCATTTGCTAACATTTCACAGACACTGACTTAGATATTTTTGTTCAAAAACTTATTTTGTTATCCTTAACCATCATAAGTACTTAAATATTTTGATGGAAAATTAACTTCTTATGTTTATGAGTGTATATTCTTCCTTCAACTAAATAATATTTGATTCAGCAGTCATGCTTGGGTTATAAGTATTTGTGGAATCCAATAATTTAGGAACTTGGTAATTGGTACAAGTAATGATTATTTATCACTATCAAATTTGTGTTATAAAAACCTTCTCTGGTGACATTGGATAGTGGTTATATATCTATTGTTTCATCTATAATCAAGACTAGAGACCATTGAATCATCATAAAATTTAGAGTAAGACTAACTCTTATTCAATTTTTTTTCTTAAAATTATTTAACTAAGCTAAAACTAATGGATTTTGTTAAAGACAGTATTGTGGTGTACAACCAAATTATTGGCTACATATTATCAATTTTCTAAATAGTTCCAGTACATATTTTTAGACTTGTAGATGTAGCATACACTTACCAAATATGTATTGTCATCCTTCATTTGACTTCTTTATATCTTGAAAGTACTCATGCTTGTGGTTCTTTCAACAGTGGAGGGACAGGAGAAGAAAATCACAGTCTACAATGTGAAATTACTACTGGGTCCACTATCAGACACTCACTGGAGTCCTAGATCTGCTATTTAGTAGCTATGAAAACTTGAATAAAGCTCTTACCTTCCCAGAGCTTCAGTTTCCTCTTCTCCATGAGAATAACAATATCTGGTCTGCTTATCTCAGAGAATAGGTAAGATGATAGACATGAAGTCTGGGTAAAATGCAAGGCACTGTGTGAATTTAATTAACATTTAATATGTTATGAGAAGGGGAGGATTAAACCAGCAAAGAAAACATGTACTTTGTGCTGGACAGCCTAGTAGTTCCAAAATGGGTCTCCCCAGCTCCTAGCCCAATACTCAGCATATGTCCAATGGACATCTATGTAATTAATTAATTAAATAAACAGAAGAAAGAAAAGTGGTTATATACTAGTAACAAGAAAAAGCCTAAGACTAGACTAACACTGGCAGAAAAGTCACCATGTGAAGTATGCTTAGAATCCAGGAGGCCCCTTGCTATTCTAACTACATCAGTGGTTCTACAGGATAGCAAAGCATGGAAAATAAGCATCCATTGGGAGATACAGTGTGTACTGCTATGGATGAGGAGTTCAGGGCTGAGGTTTCAGTTTCTTTAACAAGAGTGGAGTGTCTTGCAAGAGAGTGTAGTAGGCACTTCCAGGCAGACTACTTGAATCACTGTTGTTTCCCCCTCCTCAGGGAAATGCACCTGATCTACAGAGCACGGGTCTAACACATCTACTGAGAGACTCCATGTGTAGCCACACATAATTGACGAGTGGTGACTGCCAATCCCAGGCCACTTAATCAAATTCTCTTCCCCAGGAATTTTGTAGTTTTTACCAAGTCACAGAACTGAGAGATGTCAATCGAGCAAGACTGTATCATCTATCCCTTGTAATAAAGGGAAGATCCACAAATTCTACTTCAGAGATGCTTGGTTCCTCCCGAGTTGTTCAAATCTTCTTAGGATTCTGTATGATACATCATTATCCTCCCAATACATATCTCTTTATGCCTGAGCTAATGGAGTTAAAAAAAAAGATTTTTAAAATAACGATATGTAAGATACTTTCTGTGACACTGAGCTGTGTCATACAATCTGCTACCTACATTGAGCCAAGTTTAGTTGTGAGTTACAAATGCTGCCAAACTGGTGATCCTGGGGAGAACCACGACTCCAAAGAGAAGTGGTTCTAGAAAGAAAAGGGAAGACTTTTGATCAGACCATTGATTACATTAAAGACAAAGGAATTTAAACCCAGGTGGATGAAGAAGGAAAGCTAATAGCTTCATTACATGGAACAAAAAAGGAAATCTTGTATTTTTAGGGAAAATTTCTCATCTTCAGTGAAGGAAGGTGCTCACATTTAAAAACAGGTAAAATGTGAGTAGGATTTAACAGTGCATTTCCTTAGCCTGGGGACATTCAGTCCATAAATATTCTTTGGACATCTAATGTATGGGCAAGGAAGTAGACCATTGAAACTTTCAACTTTTTCCTAATTTATGTTTATGAAGTTACATAAACTTCAGGAGACTGTTGAATATGGAGCATAGCCTAAACCCAGAGTGTTCTAACTAGTAGTTCAGAATTATAAACCCATGTTATAATTAATAAAAGCCTTATAATTATGAAATCATACACTGAAGACCACAGAAAGACACACATGACAGGCAAGCCATGTTTATTCATCACCAAATGATTTATATGGATTAATTCCATAATATAAGTCAGCAAATTAAAAATTTTAACTGAATTTAAGCACAATCCTCCAGAGAAATTCATTGCCAGAGGAAGAAATAACATTTTGAAACAGTTTCCAAAAACAGGGTTAGTAGCTAATGTCATTAATATTCTAAAGCAGTCCTCTGAGACTCAGCGTAGACAAATCATTGATTTTTACATTTATCTTTCTTGGGACTTTTGTAGTCACTTCAAGGTGTCTTCATGTAATCCACTCATACCAGAGAATGTTCTCAAGGATATTCTAAATAATTAACCTTCTCACACTGGAGTTCAAGTGTCTCTCTGTGATAAAGCACTTGAACACCTCAAAAGCATAATTATAGGCATACCCTTGAGAGTTGGGATATATCAAGTTCTCGAAACGAGGGTGGATATTAAAACTGATATAGCAGCAATTAGTTATTATGAATTTTCTCCATTACCCAGCCTGGTGGATTGTGTCGGTGAAATATAATTCTGCTTAAAGGAGTCCACATAATTTCTGATTGCTGCTCTCAATCCTCAGCCTCACATTTATTATAGTATTTCAAAGGCAAAGTCATCAAAACTGATTTCGCTTCCCTTTTTCTTCTCTTCCATTGTTGAATCAGTTATGTATTAGCATAAGGTCACATCTAAAGTAGACTTCTTTTTTATAGATAAATAAGAAATTATTTCTGGAGACGAAATAATGCATCAATTAAAAATAGTAAAAAAGGAACCCTTGCAGAATAAGAAATCACTTAACTAGACAACTTACAAATGTTTATAGGTTTCATAATTCTTAAAAACTGTGGTTTTAAATGCATGAAACAAGCAATTTTGCATATTTGGCCTTGTGTCAAATACCAAACAGGTCTATAAACCTTTCATCAAAAGCCATTTGGACATTGATCTAACATGTACTTTCACCACCACTATCTTAGTATGTAGATTCTAAAATGCAAAATGAAAGTTTTTATATTCTTCTTATAAACACATACGTGCATCCAGCAAACAGAATATTTTTCTAAAACCTCATTCTACTAGAACCATTAAAACGATCATTCTATTGGAAGTTAAGACTATCCTATGACAGTGATAATTTTAATATCCTCTGTCTCTAGCACTAGTGTTTGATACATTGTGACAGACAAGTTTTTTAAATGATTTTGGTCCAAAGATTTTAGGAAGAGGGATTCCTAATAAACAATACACTCTACTTGAAGTTTTTAAAACTTACAGTGAAAATTTTTGCTAGGAAATTGCTTGCAATAGTCCCATTTATGGTGAGAATAAGTTTGTGTGTGTGTGTGTGTGTGTGTGTGTGTCTGGATATAGATCATTTAATATTATAGAAAGTAACTTTTTCCTCAAAACCCTTTCAGTGGCTTTTCATATACTGCTAAATTATATGAAAAGTCTTTGCCATGCCTATAAAATGCTACATAGTCTAGGCCTTCATTATCATTTTGACCTCATCTCCCACCTTATGCCACCAGTTATCCCTATTCAGCTCTTTTCTCCTAATTCTGGCTCCTTTATGTGCTCCCAAGACTTTGCTCATTCTTCCATACTTTCTCAGTGCTTTTTCGTGATAGCTTACTCTCTTAATTCCTTCAAATCTCTGTCCCAATGTCATCATTTTCTCTCTGGTTTATTTTACTTATCCTACCTTTGTTTGGTTTTGTTTGTTTTTATAGTACCCCTGACATGTTTGTATGTCTATTTTATGTTTTCTATCTATAGAAAGTATATTTTATTAGAGAGAAATTTAATTTTATTAATTGTTATATACCCAATGCCTAATAAATGGATGAATAAATGAATGAAATCAATTTTAAAAATCAAACACAAACATTGTTTTTCATGCTTGGTGTTATGACATAAAAATTCTGCTTTATTTTTTTCTTATAAGTCTTCAATCTATCTATAATTTTTTTACCTTAGTTTTTTTTTTGTAGCTCTAATAAGGTAATAGATAAATACCAGTCTGTAAAACACCATAACCATACCCATACATAGTAACATAATAACAAGAACTTTAGAACCATTTCATAGACGATAGTTGCTCTCCCCAGTGACTCTTCTTCAAAACCACAACAACGAGGAAGGAAGGAAGGAAGGTAGGAAGGAAGGAAGGAAGAAAGGAAGGAAGGAAGGAAATTAATTATGTGAACTTTAAACTGGATATGTAGTTTTAAGGCTAACATTTTTCTGATCCCTACATCTCTCTAATGTCTTTAGTTTATATCACTCAACCTTAGGTTTTTTGTGTAGAAGCATTCAAAAAGCAATTTAGTGAATATGCAGTCTTTCAGTATATGATCATTATAAATGAAGGTAATAATGACTGGTTATGGGAAACCCAACCACTCTGTGATGACTGAACACAATAATCAATTCCTTTCCAGGAATGTGATCTTGCTTAAGAAACATTATTATTCAATATACAAAAAATATAGTTTAATTTCTAAAAGTTTTCTTAGTCACTTGATCTTTACTTATTTGTCCAGTACTCCTAATAATAGCATATGTCATTCACATGTATGATAAAATGGAATCTAATTAAGACATATGCTCTAATCACATCCTTTGCACATTTGTACTTTACTTAAGGTCTGTTACATAACAAAACTTTAGCACCTAATGGTATATTGTATGATAAAACTTTAGCACCTTAAGTTTATTTTCCAATAGACACCTGAGAGTTTCTATTGGTAGATAGAATAGAGAGGGATGAATGCAGGATGGTACCACCAAAACTAATGATCAAAAGATAGACCTAGTGTGTGGTATCTAGACAGCTGTTGAGGCTAGAGTGGGCATTAAGAGAACAACATTATCTGTAACTGGACCCAAGTCACCAAATATCCCAATATGTTTTATTATTTCTAGAAAATAGGCACATGACTTAATAGAGTTATAAGTAAACAATTATTGGATGTGATAATGGCTATGAAAAGGGGTGTTGCTGAGAAAATGAGAAGAATGGGAATGAGAATAAAGACCTTTTTCAGGGTGTATGGTCAGGGATAGCCTCTCTGAACAGGTAACGTGTAGATTGAGACCAGAACGATTCAATGGAGTTAGTTGTCAGAGATACAGGGACAAGAGTTGTCCAGGCAGAGAAGAAATATGGGCAAAGTCCCTGAACTGGAGAAGAACTTAGCATATCTAAAGAAGTAGCAGCTCATAATATCAGGAGCACAGAGATCAAAAAGGAGAGACAGCAAAACAGGCAGAGATTTGTCATTCAGTGTTCTGTAGACTATGACAAGACATTTAGGCATGATTCTAAGTCCAACAGAAAACTCCATGAGTTGTTTAAAGCAGAAGGCTATGAACACATTTATGTTTTAAGAGTCACTGTGGCTGCTGTGTGGAGAACTGATTGGAGAAGACCAACAGTAGATGGCAGGGGGGTGGGGGGGAGGATGGTGCAGAGTCCCATGGGGAGAGGGTATTAGTTTCCATGAAGAGCTGTTACCAAAGTTTAGGAAAGATGGCCACATGGAGACATATCTGGTAGGAAGAATTGGTAGGCTGAATTGATAGATTGGATGTGAGGTGTGTAAAATATCAAAGTTGCTTGGCATAAAAGAAACACTTAAGTTACTTACATATGTGAATATATGATGTGGTCTCTTAGTAACATTTACTAAGCTTTTTTTTTAATAAAATTAAAAAAAATTTTTTAAATTTATTTTTGAAGGAGAGAGAGAAAGCATGAGTGGGGAAGAAGCAGAGACAGAGGGAGACACAGAATTCGAAGCAGGCTCCAGGCTCTATGCTGTCAGCACAGAGCCTGATGCGGGGCTCGAACTCACAAACCGTGAGATCATGACCTGAGCCGAAGTCAGAAGCTCAACTGACTGAGCCACCCAGGGGCCCCCATTCACTGAGCTTTTATATTATTTAGATATATTTTCTCATTTACTTTTTTTTTTTAATTTTTTTTTCAATGTTTATTTATTTTTGGGACAGAGAGAGACAGAGCATGAACGGGGGAGGGGCAGAGAGAGAGGGAGACACAGAATCGGAAACAGGCTCCAGGCTCTGAGCCATCAGCCCAGAGCCTGATGCGGGGCTCGAACTCCCGGACCGCGAGATCGTGACCTGGCTGAAGTCGGACGCTTAACCGACTGCGCCACCCAGGCGCCCCTCATTTACTTCTTTTAATAAGTCTCTTAAGTTCTTAGATATGAAAATAGTCACAAAAGATTCAGTACATAGCTCTATCACTAAGTAAGCTAGTAAGTCATAGAGCTTTGATTCATACGCATCTTTATTCAGAGCCCATACTTGTAATTGCTAAATTATACTATTGAATTTTTTTAGTATTAAAATTACCTTTCAAGATTTTAGATTGATCATGGCAGACTGAGCAAATATTTTTTTGCTACCTTCCCAAACCACATTAACATGACATTAAAATAACAGGGAAGAAAAAAGCAGCAAAGGCTTTTTAAGGGGAGAATTGAAGGCAGCAATATAGAGATGTCGACAAAATTTTAGGAACTGAAAACAGATGGACCAGTTGTTAGTGACTTGGTGAGCAGGAGGAAGTGGAAACATAATTTATTATACAGGTAACAATGGAAAGCGATGTATGTCTAGAGAACTAAAAAGGCTCAGGATATGTTTACATTGGAGTGCAAGGGTCAATTGAAAATCTGTATAAGTAGTTAGGCTCTCAGATTTCCTATGTAGTCCGAGTATTTTAGGTATTTAATCTTCTTGATCTTTCCAACAGGCTTATATTTTGGGGATACTTAGCCAAAAGTGTGGCAAAATCAGGGATATGAGAATCCCTGAAAGTGGAGGGGAGGCATTACACAGAGAGTAAAGGGAGAAAATGGTGAAGCCATAGTTCCTGCACTTACTCAACTACCAGAATGCCATTATCCACTCTTAACATCTATGAAGAAGTCGAAGGATTGGTCCAATTAAGATTTTGTGGTGCAGTCCCTCAAACAAGTGGGGTTTCATCTGATCACCCATGGGCAGCCCCTTCCCTTCACCTCTAACCTTATATGTACATAAAACTGCAAAGGATTGGGAATCAGAATAGATCGAAAATCAGGATATCACTGGGCTTCATAAACAATACTAGAAGCAGGACATCTGGTGCCTCTGTCAGTTAAGCCTCAGATTCCTGATAATAGATTCAGGTGGTGATCTCACAGTCGTGGGATGGAGCCCTGGGTCAGGCTCCGTGTTGAGCATGGAGTCTGCTTGGGATTCTCTGTCTCTGTCTCTGTCTCTGTCTCTGTCTCTGTCTCTCTGCCTTCAAAACAAACAAACAAACAAACATTTAAAGAAGGCTAGAAGACAAATAAAATGTTTCTGAATATCTGAGCAAAAATTATTTTCAGCCTCAAATTCTTTACTCTCCTGAGCTCTCAAGTAAGTATAAGAGTGGAAGAAAGATGAATTATATGCTATATTCGACAGTGCTGAGATTACACATATTTCTGTGGAAGGTTCGGGGCTAAATTATTGCTAGGTACATAAAAAACTAAGTAGAAAACAGTGACTCAGTTAATAGAAAAATGTTCAACAAGAAAGGAATTGATTTACTGGAAACAATAATTGTGATATAATCAATAATGCTATTTAAGCAAACTAATAGATTTTATTATATAAATATATATTCAGACTGTGCAAGAAAGTGTTTTACTATGTGTTTGGTGCCTGCTTTTATGAAATGCAAGTTGTTGAGAAGTGCAGATAGTTTGGGAGTGGGCCTGATGAAATTTTGAAGTCCCAAATAATTATGAAGTTGTACCTAAGCAGTCAGTTAAATAAATTTGTATTATTATAATTTTACTCTGCACAGAATGGTTCTACCTGGACACGTAAGAAGCTCAAATTACACTGTTAAAACAGAAATAAGCTCCAAGCTGGCCATCACTCTGATAGCAAGCTCAGAATCTCAGATTTAACTAAGGAACTTTATTTTATTTATTTTATTTTGTTTTGTTTTATTTTTTTTTTAATTTTATTTTAATGTTTATTTTTGAGAGACTGAGAGAGACAGAGTATGAGCAGGGAAGGGGCAGAGAGAGAGAGGGAGACACAGAATCCAAAGCAGGCTCCGGGCTCTGAACTGTCAGCACAGAAACTGATGCAGGGCTTGAACCCACGAACTGTGAGATCATGACCTGAGCCGAAGTCGGACGCTTAACCGATTGAGCCACCTAGGTGCCCCACGAAGAAACATACTTTAAAACACAATGACAAAAGCTTATTTTAAAACAACAAGCTTATGCCATAAATTATTTTTTGGCATAGGTTATTTTTGGCATAGGCATAGTTTTTTGGTTAGGTTGAGTTTAAAATAAGCAAAAAAACTGATGAAAGCAGAAAATTCAGTTAATGCCAGAATTGAATATTTGGGCACCGTTGGTCAACAGTGATACCTCTTTCCCACTCTGCAAATGCTTAGATTAGCCTTTAAGAAATATGGAAGAGATCGCAGATATGAAAATTTTATTATTTATTAGTTTGGGAATTCATAGAAGACAGGTAATCAAAACTTATCACATATGTTCATTGCATATAGATAAATAGTGTATTTACAGTCAACAAAAAGGAAAGGAATTCAAAGAAGAGAGAGAATTATTCTTTTATTAATACTGTTAGTGTAAAAGACTTGAATGACTCATTTTTTTTTCTACGTCAGAGGAAAAGTTTTAGAGAAACTGTTAAATATGAGTTTAATTTACATGGAAATACTGTTGCAGGATTTTTTTTTTACCACAGTATCCAGGATTCGTTGTCTCATCACTTCAAAGAATGAAGAGGTGGACACGAGATGAGCATCAAGCAGGCAAAAGTTTATTAGTGTAAGATTAGAAACGAAGAATAGTAGGAAACCTCTGTTAACAGAGAGGGGACATTTGAAAGTGAATGCCCAAGGACTGACTATAGGTGAATGTTCTTGTTTTATAAGGTTCTGGTCAGCCCTCCCCCTCTGCTTCCCCTCATCCCTTCTCAGATTCTACCCTTATTGGCTTGATAGCTCTAGGTGCTGGGTTGTCCATTCCTGATTGTCCCGTTTTCATTGTATGAGGAGTGGTCTAAGGCCATACTTTTGTCTTTTGTCAAATTCCTGAGGGAAACCTGAGGGGGAGTAGGTGGGGTCTGTTACATTCTTAAGAGGAACCTTACCCCTGAGGGGGTTGCTATGGTCAGAGACTCCCAGCATTGTTCCAGAATAGGTGTTTTTCCCCACCCAGGGACCTCAGGTCCTAATCTTTCCCTCTCTGCCTACTGAATCCTATCTTCTCCTATCATATTACTGTTTCTTTTTGATTCTTTTATGTTTATAAATAATCAATAATTTATGCTTCTGATAGCGTGGGGTTGAATGTGTGATTAAAAGATAAGTGTAGATTTTGTTATATAAAAATATAAGGGCGAAAATAAGGTGAATGATAATAGCTGCTTTTTATTGCCACTGTTGAATAGACATATTTAATTCAGCATGACAAATATTTATTAAGCTCCTACTATATATGGGATGCTGTACTGGATGTTATTGGAGAGGCAAAGATGAATATGTAATGTTGATGGGGAGAACATAGGAGGAAACTGTGATACATGAGTGATTGTAATTGAAGGCACAATATTAGCGAGAAACTATGTGCGACATCCTAGAGGCCATTTCTAAGCTCTACCTCTAGGGTTTCTGATTCAAGAAGTCATGAGGTGGGGCCCAAGAATTTGCATTTCTAACAAGTTCTCAGATGATGCTAATGTTGCTGACCCATGAACCACAGGTGAAAAATCAAAATCGGTTTTCAGAGTCATACATATCTTTACTAATGTGTTATTTGAGAAGGATCCAACATGATTTAATGGTTAGAATTGATTGCCTTCAAGCTAGACATTCTGATTCTGGTAGTTTTCTTAAAAATATTTATTAGAAAAACCAGTATGATCTGCAGAAACGAAGGAAATGTTGAAAAATAACCTTCAAAAGACAGGAACCAGAATAGCTTCACATATTAAAAATCAGGAATCAATGAGCCGTGATTTTATGAAGTTTTCTTAGTGATGTCTGACACCCAACAGATTTCAATCCTGGTGTAATTCCCAGAGTAGAGCATCTCTCCAGCCTAACTTGGAGCACACAGGGTCTCCCTAGCCAATGTAAGACAAGGCAGAGATCAACAGCCTTTCAAGATTCTGTGGTGGGGGCTAGAAGTAGTCTTACAAAGTGCATTTGGGATGCCATGACTAGAAGAAGGGGGAGTGTCTGCCAGATGAGCAAAAATAGTGAATGTCATTAAAATAAGCCATATTTTATTAGGCAAACCAATAGAGGATATGTTACTTCTAGACACAGAGAATTATAGGCATGAAGGAGAGTAAAAACAGAATATTTGGGACATATGGAATGGTCCATTATTTTGAAGTATAAAGTACAACTTTGGGAAATAAGGTAAGAAAATGTAGGTTGGAGATACTTGTGAAGGACATTGAATTCACGGAAAAAAACAACAACACTGCTGATTAGTGTTGCAGAAGGTCATCCAACAGTTTCTCCTACTATGTAACTCTCACTGACATGCCCACCCACCCCATTTAACAGCCCCTTCTTCCTCTATTGATTTTAGGTTTGAGATTCTTTATTTCAATTTCACTTTTTATCAGATTCTCTATTCTCTTGCTCTGTTGTTGGAGGAGGTCATCATCAGGATGAGACTACTGGTTATTGACCCAGGAGCTAGATCTGTGCAATCAGAGGCTCCTCCACCCCACCCTGTCCTTGACATTCACATGCTGCCCCCCCCCACCCCGTTCCCACTGTGGGAGCTGTTTCAAGGATGGAGCCTTGAGAGGTTCTTTGGATGGTACACATGGCTAAACCCAGTTAAAGCCTCTATATAAACTTAGTTTTAAGAGTCTGGCTGGTGTGAAAACTCACTCATCTTGCTGCTGCCAAAGACAAGACTTGTGCGTAAGTTCTGTTGCTTATTAAACCCACCACTTACCAATCTTCAATGGCCTACCTCTTCATTGGACTCTCCCTGCCCTCTGAGTTTGGGGGCCAGTTTCAGATTTCACCTGGGGAACCTTTTAAGGTTAAGATCCAACAATTAATGGGGCATTTTTGAGCAGATCAGTGATGTGTTCAGAAAGCAGCAGTGTGATTCTTTCAGGGACAAAATGGAAAGAGGAACCAACTTGGAGAGTGTTCCCAGATTCAGAAATCAGATGAAAGATCATAACTTAGGGCATTAACAAATGAAAGGGAAAAAAAGTGAAGATATATACTTTTAAGATAGAATCTACAGGATGGTTAAGATAAAATCTACAGGATGGATTGCCTGTAGGGTTGAAAGAAAAGGAGGCATTAAGCCTGAAACCTATCTTAGAGAACATCATGTACTGAGTGAATGGTTTAGTGGCTTCTAAAGTACCTTTTAACCCGATCATTTTAGAAGCTGATGATTGGCATGTCTGCCAGAAGACATCTTAGGTTAGCTCTGGAGTTCTTACTGGGAAATAATCCATTCTCTATTATCTATCTATCTATCTATCTATCTATCTACCTAGAAAATTAGAAACCACTTTCTAATGTTTTTTTTTTTAACGTTTATTTATTTTTGAGACAGAGAGAGACAGAGCATGAATGGGGGAGGGTCAGAGAGAGGGAGACACAGAATCCGAAACAGGCTCCAGGCTCCGAGCTGTCAGCACAGAGACCGACGCAGGGGCCGGAACTCATGGACCGCGAGATCATGACCTGAGCCGAAGTCGGCCGCTCAACTGACTGAGCCACCCAGGCGCCCCCACTTTCTAATGTTTTAATGTTTATGGAAATATTTGTTGTCTCAGCATTTAATTATGGTTCTAAATGTGCTAGTATTACATGAATTATTTTTTCTTATTTGTTTGGTTAAGCTTCTGTGATCAATTAATAAAAAATTTACATTTCATTTTAGGCTAAAATATTTTAAGCAATTTGCAATTATATACATTGGTACCAATTGCAAAGGCATATGATAGTATTTTTGTTAAAGTCACATTGAGATATTATTAACATGTGAGGCTGATTGATTTATTTTGTATCATTACGGAGTACAATTTGTCTTAAGTGAACATTTTATGATGTGCTTTTGAATTTTTAAAATGTCCCTTTTCCAACATATGAAAGTGTGATATGCACCCTTTTATTACAGAAGTATATGCATGAGAACACTAAATTAATATATTTTGTTTAATCTTATGAAAAAAGGGCACTTTCTCTTGAAGATATATTTGGACCCAGACTATATATAACAGTGTTGCTCAGTATTTATTCTAGAGGACAGATTTTAATGTTGGAGTGAAGGCAGATTAAGCGGATAGTCCCAAATGTCTCAGGTATATTTGAAGATCTAAAACCAAGGCACAGGGACTGATGTTTATCATTCCTGTATTTAGGTACAGAAATGTTAGAGCTGGTAATATTAGCTGTTTCATCAAGCCACTTAACCTTTCTGTACTGCTTTTGTTGTTGGTGACAGTGTAATAAATGTGCCTACAATTCATGAAGAAGTTAAAATAAAAAAAAATACATGAAACTTCTGAGTCATGAGATAGCATTCATTATAATTGTAATTAGATTTACAAATTTTGAGGTGAAATCCTCAGTGACAAGAGTATTCTGCTGTAAAACTACAATTTTATGTTTGAAAACTATTAGCAGAATATTGCTACTGGCATTTGTTTTCTTCAGGAGCAAAAATGAAGGAAAAGTTTCCTGAAAGTCAGCCAGCTGCTCATGATACGGGTTTTTAAAGTAGTCAGTTCATATTTCTTAGTTACAAATCAAGGGCAAGCTTTCCAAAGAAGTGCAGAAAACTCAAGGAGCTGATACATCAGAGTTTAATCAAGTCTTTGATGCAGCATTTCTTTGAAGCTTTATGGAAGTTATTTCATCTCAGTATGATTTGTTTTTCTCTAATTCTAAATTGAGACAGATTTAGTTTATGTTGGTGTTCTACCTGCTTTCAGTCAGGTTGCACTAAGCAGGCTGCAGTAAAAGTTGTAGTTTAGAGAAAACCCTCTGGAACAGACTTTCTGAATTCTTGCCACCTATTAGCTGCTGCCTCTGGACGAGCTATTTTATTTTTCTGTGCTTCAGTTTCCTGACTTACATAATGGAGATTATCTACATTAAGGCTTTGTTGTAAAAAGTAGATATAAAGATTTAGTACAGTGCTTGTAAAATGGTAAGCAGTACATAAGGATTTGCACACGGAAATTTAGACAACGGGGAATGCACATCAAAAACTAAACATTGCTGGGGCTCCAGGGTTGCTCAGTCGGTTAAGACAACGACTTCGGCTCAGGTCATGATCTCATGGTTTGTGAGTTTGAGCCCTGAATCAGGCTCTGCGCTGACAGCTTCAGATCCTCTGTCTCCCTGTCTCCCTGCCCTCCCCTGCTCATGTGTCTTCTCTCTCTCTCCCTTAAAAATAAACAAACATTAAAAAAACAAACAAAACTAGGCAGTGGTTTGCTCATTCCCCGGAGTTTTGCCATGATGTAATTAATAATTATAACCAGGCAATGGGAGTGTTCTAAATTCATTATCTAATATAATTTTCCAATGAATTCTATGGCATTGATATTATATCTTTATTTCTCTAATAAATAACTGAAAATTGGGGAGATACCAAATACTCGCCCAAACTTACTGTGTTAAATGGTGGGCCTGGGCTTCAAATTCATGTACTCTTAGAGGCCTAGAGATGAAGTATTTTGCTATGCAGACTCTAGGAAATCTAAGGAAACCTAAGAAAAAGTACTTGGGAAAATAAATTACCAGTGAGGTTCTGCAGAAAGATGATGGGCAAAATGAGTTCGCAAATGGAACAAATATTTGTGTGCCACCATTTCTCTGAGTGTGAAGCTACAGTCTTGGTCTTTCTGATCCCTTTCTTCAAGAGCTTCCTCAAAAGGGAGGTGGTTATGAAAATACATCCGTAAGCACATCATTCTTAGCAAAACAATTACTTTTCATATGCAGATACATAAATGCAAACTATCAAGTAATCCTCCTACGTCTGTCAGAAGCTAGTAAGTAAAAAAACAGTTCAGTTTTACTTCACTAAAAGATGTGTTTCCTGTCCACCACCCAAGAATAGAATGTATGTTACTTGAAAAACAGTTCTCATCAAATTTTACTGGTCTTGATGTTATCATTTGAATCCCATCATTTGGCTGCACCTTCCGGATCGTATGAAGTCTGTGAAACAGTGAAAGGGACTTCTGTATTAGGAAGAAAAAATGAGCTGACTTTATCACCTGCAAGAGGGAACTGAGTTAAATTTACACTGATGATCATTTCTATTCTAGGAAAGTCTAAATGCCTACCTAAGTATTCTTGTTACTCAGAAACATGGCAGATTACAGCAATGAAATCCACACGTTCCTTGTGCATCCACACAAAGAAGCATTTATAGAAAATCACTTCAAACTCCTTTTTTTACTTTAAATTTTATTACAACTTTTCTCTAATTCTAGCCACCAATTTAACTTTTCTTTATGTCCCAAGAGTATTGTTTTATCTATTTTTTTCCTTTTTATTATAAAGGAATATATGTTGTTACATGCCATCTGTTGAGAGTGGAAGAGTTTGGACAAGGTGGTAAATCAGGGCAAAAAACTGTAACTGGTGATTAGGAGATTGTCCTGAATCTATTAATAATCACATATGTAGTTTTGGGGTCACCAACCATGTGCCAGGTACATTGTAGGTGCTAGGGACCCAAGAATAAAAGTGTGGTACCTGTGTTTGTGGATTTCATAATCTAGCAATTATAAGTAGCTGACTATAAAGTACGGTGGTAAGTGATATAGTGGGGGTGGGGATTAAGAAGAAGGACAAGCACAATTACCATGTGCTATTTAGTGCTGGTCACTGTGCTGGGCCCTAATGTATGTTAATTAATTCATGAAGTTAGGCTTAACAGAAAACTGAGAAGTTGAGGAAGTTTTAGTTTGGTGTGTCATTCAGCTAGTGATTCTGGCTATGATTAGAACTCAAATCTCCCATTTTCTAAAGCATTTGCTTTTTATACCATAGCAGTGTTTACAAAACATGCCTGAGTACAACAAATTTGCTGGGGAATTTCTTTGAATACAGATTCATGGCTCTAGCACCAGAGCTACTGAATCAGACACTTTAGGACAGGGACAAGAGAATCTGCATTGTTTTTAATGTTTATTTATTTTTGAGAGAGACAGAGTGCAAATGGGAGGGGGATGGAGAGAGAGAGGGAGACACAGAATCCAAAGCAGGCTCCAGGCTCTGAGCTGTCAGCACAGGGCCCCACACAGGCTGGAACTCAGGGACCGCGAGGTTGTGACCTGAGCAGAAGTTGGCCACTTAACTGACTGAGTCACCCAGGCGCCCCGAGAATCTGTATTTTTAAGAAGTACCTCTTAAGTTTTTAAATTTTATTTATTTTTTATTTTTAATCAGGCAGGTTTTAGAAGCACTAATTATCAGTCTGCTACATTCTATGTTTATTATGGAGGACAAAGAGATCATACCTGGGTGAAGGAAAGGAATGTACATGAATGCTTTGGAAGAGGAATTTTTTTTTATGGTTTTAAATATTTATTTATTTATTTATTTATTTATTTATTTATTTATTTATAAATTTACATCCAGGTTAGTTAGCGTATAGTGCAACAATGATTTCAGGCATAGATTTCTTAATGTCCCTTACTCATTTAGCCTATCCCCCCTCCCAAAACCCCTCCAGCAACCCTCTGTTTGTTCTCTATGTTTAAGACCCTCTTAAGTTTTATCCCCCTCCCTGTTTTTATATTATTTTTGATTCCTTTCTCTCATGTTCATCTGTTTCGTATCTTAAATTCCTCATATGAGTGAAGTCATATGATATTTGTCTTTCTCTGACTAATTTTGCTTAGCATTATACCTTCTAGTTCCATCCATGTAATTGCAAATGGCAAGATTTCATTCTTTTTCCTTGCCGAGTAATACTCCATTGTGTGTGTGTGTGTGTGTGTGTGTGTGTGTGTGTGTGTGTACTTCTTCTTTATCCATTCATTCATCAATGGACACTTGGTCTCTTTCCATACTTGGCTATTGTTGATAGAGCTGCTATGGGTGCACGTGCCCCTTTGAAATAGCACACCTGTATCCCTTGGATAAATACCTAGTGGTGCAATTGCTGGGTGGTAGGGTAGTTCTATTTTTAACTTTTTGAGGAACCTCCATACTGTTTTCCAGAGTGGCTGCATGAGCTTGCATTCCCACCAGCAGTACAAAAGAGATTCTCTTTCTCTGCATCCTCACCAACATCTGTTGTTGCCTGAGTTTCTTAATGTTAGCCATTCTGATAGGTGTGAGGTGACATCTCCTTGTGGTTTTGATTTGTATTTCCCTGATAATGAGTGATGTTGAGCATTTTTCATGTGTCAGTTGGCCATCTGGATGTTTTCTTTGGAGAAATGTCTATTCATGTCTTTTGCCCATTTCTTCACTGGACAGTTCATTTTTTTGGGTGTTGAGTTTGATAAGTTCTTTATAGATTTTGGATACTAACCTTTTATCTGATATGTCATTTGCAAATATCTTCTCCCATTCCATTGGTTGCCTTTTAGTTTTGCTGATTGTTTCCTTTGCTGTGCAGAAGATTTTATTTTGATGAGGTCCCAATAGTTCATTTTTGCTTTTATTTCCCTTGCCTCCAGAGACGTGTTGAGTAAGAAGTTGTTGCGGCTAAGGTCAAAGAGATTTTTGCTTCCCTTTTCCTCTAGGATTTTGATGGATTCATGTCTTACGTTTAGGACTTTCATCCATTTTGAGTTTATTTTTGTGTATGGTGTAGGAGAGTGGTCCAGGTTCATTTTTCTGCATGTTGCTGTCCAGTTTTCCTAGAACCATTTTCTGAAAAGACTCTTTATTCCACTGGATATTCTTTCCTGCTTTGTCAAAGATTAGTTGGCCATATGTTTTCAGGTCTATTTCTGGGTTCTCTATTCAGTTCCCTTGATCTGTCTGTTTTTGTGCCAGTACCATAGTGTCTTGATGATTTTAGCTTTGTAATACATCTTGAAGTCTGGAATTGTGATGCCTCCAGATTTGGTTTTGTTTTTCAAGAGTGCTTTGGCTATTTGGGGTCTTTTCTGGTACCATACAAATTTTAGGATTGTTTGTTCTAGCTCTGTGAATAATGATGGTGTTATTTCGTTAGGGATTGCATTGAATATGTAGATTGCTTCTGGTAGTATTGACATTTTAACAATGTTTGTTCTTCCTATCCAGGAGCATGGAATATTTTTCCATTTTTTGTGTCTCCTTCACTTCCTTTCAGAGGCTTTCTATAGTTTTCAGTGTATAGATTTTTCACCTCTTTGGTTATTTATTTTTAGGTATTCTATGGTTTTTGGTGCAATTGTAAATGAGATTGATTCCTTGATTTCTCTTTCTATTGCTTCATTATTGGTGTGTGGGAATGCAACCGATTTCTGTGCATTGATTTTATATCCTGTGACTTTGCTGAATTCATGGATCAGTTTTAGCAGTTTTTTGGTGGAATCTTTTGGGTTTTCCATATAGAGTATCATGCCATCTGTGAAGAGTGAAAGTTTGACTTTCTCCTGGCTGATTTGGATGCCTTTTATTCCTTTGTGTTGTCTGATTGCTGAGGCTAAGACTTCCAATACTATGTTGAATAACAGTGGTGAGAATGGATATACCTGGTGTGTTCCTGACCTTAGGGTGAATGCTGTAAGTTTTTCCCCACTGAGGATGATTATTAGCAGTGAGTCTTTCATATATGGCTTTCATGATCTTGCGGTATGGTCCTTCTATCCCTACTTTCTTGAGGGTTTTTATCAAGAAAGGATGCTGTATTTTGTCAAATGCTTTATCTGTATCTATTGAGAGGATCATGTGGTTCTTGTCCTTTCTTTTACTGATGTGATGTATCACATTGGTTGTTTTGTGGATATTGAACCAGCTCTGCATTCCAGGTATAAATCCCACTTGGTCTTGGTGAATAATTCTTTTAAGGTGTTGTTGGATCCAGATGGCTAGTATCTTGTTGAGGATTTTTGAATCCATGTTCATCAGAGAAATTGGTCTATAGTTCTCCTTTTTTAGTGGGGTCTCTGTCTGGTTTTGGAATCAAGGTAATGCTGGCCTCATAGAATGAGTTTGGAAGTTTTCCTTCCATTTCTATTTTTTGGAGCGGCTTCAAGAGAATAGGTGTTAACTCTTCCTTAAATGTTTGGTAGAATCCCCCTGGAAAGCCATCTGGTCCTGGACTCTTGTTTTTTGGGAGAGTTTTGATTACTAATTCAATTTCCTTACTGGTTATGGGTCTGTTCAAATTTTCTATTTCTTCCTGTTTCAGTTTTTGTAGTGTATATGTTTCTAGGAATTTGTCCATGTCTTCCAGATTGCCCATTTTTTTGGCATATAATTGTTCATAATATTCGCTTATTACTGTTTTTTATTTCTGCTGTGTTGGTTGTGATCTCTCCTCTTTCATTCTTGATTTATGTATTAGGGTCCTTTCCTTTTTCTTTTTGATCAGACTGGCTAGTGGTTTATCAATTTTGTTAATTCTTTCAAAGAACCAGTTTCTGGTTTCATTGATCTGTTCTACTGTTTTTGTTTTGTTTTTTGTCTTGATAGCATTGATTTCTGCTCTAATCTTTATTATTTCCTTTCTTCTGCTATTTTGGGGTTTTATTTACTGTTCTTTTTCAAACTCATTGAGGTGTAAGGTTAGGCTGCGTATCTGATATGTTTCTTCCTTCTTTAGGAAGGCCTGGATTGCTATATACTTCCCTCTTATGACCGCCTTGCTGCGTCCAGAAGTTTGGACTGTGGTGTTATTATTTTCATTGGTTTCCATGTACTTTTTAATTTCCTCTTTATCTTCTTGATTAGCCCATTAATTATTTAGTCTTTAGGGTGTTATTTAGTCTCCAAGTATTTGTTTTCTTTCCACATTTTTTTGTGGTTGATTTCGAGTTTCATAGTGTTGTGGTCTGAAACTATGCACGGTACGATCTCGATCTTTTTGTACATGTTGAGGGCTAATTTGTGTATCAGTATGTGATCTATTCTAGAGAACATTCCATGTGCACTGGAGAAGAATGTATGCTCCACTACTTTAGGATGAAATGTTCTGAATATATCTGTTAAGTCTTTCTGGTCCAGTGTGTCATTCAAAGCCATTGTTTCCTTGTTGATTCTCTGTTTAGATGATCTGTCCATTGTTGTAAGTGGGGTGTTGAAGTCCCCTACTGTTATGGTATTATTATCAATGAGTTTCTTTATGTTTGTGATTAATTGATTTATATATTTGGTTGCTTTCACATTTGGAGCATAAATGTTTACAATTGTTAGGACTTCTTGGTGGATAGACCCCTTAATTATGATATAGTGCCCTTCTTCATGTTTGTTCAGTCTTTATTTTAAAGTCTAGATTGTCTGATATAAGTATGGCTACTCCAACTTTTTTTTTGGGGGGGGGAATCACTAGCATGATAGATAGTTCTCCGTCCCTCTATTTTCAATCTGAAGGTGTCTTTAGGTGTAAAGTGGATCTCTTATAAACAGCATATAGATGGATCTTGTTTTCTTATCCATTCTGTTACCTTATGTGTTTTGATTGAGTATTTAGTCCATTGACATTTAGAGTGAGTACTAACAGATATGAATTTACTGCTATTATGTTCCCTGTAGAGTTGGAGTTTCTGGTGGTATTCTTTGGCCCTTTCTAGTTTGTTGCTTTTGGTCTTATATTTTTCCTTCATCTCTTCTCCCCTCAGAGAGTCCCCCTTAAAATTTCTTGCAGGAATGGTTTTAATGCATGAACTCCTTTAATTTTTGTTTGTCTGGGAAACTTCTTATCTCTCTTTCTAATCAAATTCAACACCAGCTAGTATTATTATTATTATCATGATTCTAAATTCTGGTTCAGACATCTTGTTTGTGTCTGTGTTGATTAAATCCCTGGCTGTCATTTCTTCCTGTTCTTTCTTTGGAAGTGAATTCCTCTGTTTCATCATTTTGAAGGAAGAAAAGGAATTAATAAAATAAAAAAAATAAAAATTAAAAAAATTAAAAACAGCACAATAATGTCAAATAAATGATGCTTGATCTTAGGTGTGTTTTGGTTTGGTTGTTGAAAGGAGCTTGATAGATTAGAGAAAAAAGGATAAGCTAAGAAAAGAAAAAAAGGCAAAAAAAGTTTGAAAGTTTGAAAAAAATGAATGTAATAAAATAGAATAAAATGAAATGTTAGAAGTAACATAGGATCTAAAATTTTACAAAAATGTAAAAAATAAAGTAGGAAAAACTAAAGAAAAACATAATGAAAATAAAATTTTCTCTTTCTGTATTCAAGGATAAGAAAAGAAAAGAAAAAGAAAAAAATTGAATAGATGGACCAGTGAACAGACTAAAATATGATTGAAATGACATCAATTTCCCCTAGAAGTCAAACTATGAAGCACTTTACAGTCTGTAAACTAAGTAGGCAGAGAGATTAGTGGTGTTTCTCCTCAAGAGGGAGGTTGGCCCAGTTGGGCAGGGCTTAATGTAACAGCTTCATTCTCCACTGGGTGATACTGCTTAGCTTACTGGGGTGGATTGTTGTGGCAAATGTAAGCGTGTATGCACATGTGCAGGAGGTGTGAAAATGGCATCACCGAGCTACCCAGTCTCTAGTATCCGAATTCTGTGCTCTTCCCTACCGGCAATCAAGCATCCCTCCTTTGTCTCTTTTTGTGTCCACTTCTTGCTTTTACACTGTCAGTGACCATGCCATCAGGCTGCCAGGCGGCACCTCCCTCCTGAGTTTTATCTCAGATGCTGTATTTCCCAACCCCTCAATTCTGAGGGACTGTGGCTTTGACCCGTTCTGACCCTCTAGGGAAGGATATCACCAGGCAATAACCAGGTGCCTGCCTGCCCCAGGAACGTTTGTAAGACTGCTGCTGCCGATGCCTAGAGAGTGTAGTTGGATGCTAGCCTGCCCCAGAAAAAGTTCATGCGATTGTGGAGCAGCAGTGTTTCAGGGATTATGGTAAATCACAACACACATCTGGCACTGGGCTTCCCCCTTAATGTCCTTGTTGCAACACCAGTGAATGTGGTTGTTCCCCAAGGTCCACTGGAAACTTTGCCTATGGGGTGGTCGAACAGCCTCTATCAAATGTCCTTCAAGCAGGGGAACCACCTCTCCCCATGTGGCTGGAGGACCCCTTGGACCTTGCTCTCTGCTCCTGGGGATTCACCCTTCCCACCAGCGCACTGCCAGGTATCAAGCTGTGGAGTTTCAGACTCTGCACTTATAGAGTCATAATGGAATTTAAACCCTCTCTTTTCTCCTTTTTCTCTTGTTTGTTCAGTCCCTTGCATACTCTTCCTTTTCTCTGCAACTGCTTTTTTGGGGGGGGTGTGCTTTCCTGTACTCTCTCCCTGTCTCCATCCTCTTTCCACAAGCAAATATAGCTCCCTGCTTTCTGTGGCTTCTTTCTCCCCCAGTTCACCTTTCCGTGCCATGTAACTGCCGAGTTTTGTGGATCAGTTTGTGTGGATTATTGTGTTAATCCTCAAATCAGTTTTCTAGGTGTGCAGGATGGTTTAGTGTTGGTTTGGCCACATTTTGGGGATGAGAGATGCAAAAAAACCATTCATGCTCGAGGAATGTTTTTTATTTTAACCTTGATAGGAGTTTGCTAAATGGTGAAGGGAGAACTCTTGGTAATGACTTGATTGTGAGTAGTATTTTGTCTTGCTGTTGGTAAAGGTAAAATAGATTTCCTGTCTCTCTGGGTTACTTTAATTCACCGTGATATGTTCTAGGCAGACAGATGGTAGATAGATGGATAGATACATAATAGATTGGTAGATAGACAGATGCATACATACATACACACTTATACATTCAACATAATTTCTCATGATTAGCAATGTGTATATAGATGTATATATATAGCCATATCTAGAACTTGAATATGACACAACAAATGTAGGTAAATATACTTTAATAAAAAAATAATTAATTACAATATTTCTTTTAAGTTGCAAGTTTTACAAACATATTCACTATTTTATAGAAGCCCCTTAGTGACCTACAAGCTAATTTTCATCTCAAAGTCAGCTTTTTAAGTTAAAAATATAGTAAATGACTGTATAGAAAGTTTGAACATTGGGGACTTATCTACACTCTACTTATATTCATATATATATTCATATATGTATAATATGTATAGAACTATATTCCTAGCACCTTAAGATAAAAATGAAATTTAAAGTATTTTCTCTTACCTATCTTTATATGTATATATTTACATTTACTTGTTTTTTTTGGATCCTGCTGTTAAAATTTATTTTTTTCTTTCTCAACTAAGAAACACACAGTGAAAACAATCAAAGTGTACCAGTAGGCTTAAAATGAAACACAGCATCACTCCTCAGCCATTCTCCATTTCATAAGACCAGCTTCTCAGAGGCAACTAGTTTTGGCCCTTGTAGCTGCCTCTTTAGATACTTACTATAATATTTCCAAATAATGGACTTATCTTGCTGTGATGGATGCTGTGATGTGCTGTGCAAATCCCCCTTCTTAAATGAAGGATTTATTATTCAGATGTTGCATATGCCACTGACAGGCAGTTCTAAGTCAATAGCCTCTTCCAGTAATTGCCTCAGTTAAAAGAGCTACGTCCCCTAAGATCACACCCCTTTCTTGGTTAGTCTCTATTCACTGATTAATCTATAGGGTAAGGCAGGAAGAATAGATAGATATAAAGTCCTCATTCTCTCCACACCCTCATCTCTACTCCAGGACTGTTCCAAAAGGATCATGCTGCCTCCAGACTGTTCTGAATGGTCATCCTAACTTCTTTCAGAGCAGGGTTAGCTGAGATGTTCGATTGAAAGTGCAGTGCTGCTTAATTTTTCCTTTTGTTCAGTCCTATTCTCTTTCCTTCCTTTCTGTAGATGTTAGACCCAAGACTGCTCCTTAAGGAGCTACAAGGTAATTTCCTTCTCAAAGTCAGCTTTCCAGGGAGCTCAACCTCCACCACTGCTATTTGTTTATTTCTATACTTTGGATATTATGTATTGATTTGTGGCTATGACTCAGAAATATTTAATTCTTACACCATAGAACCTGCCTATTCTATGTTCTTAATTCCTTTTATGCTTGCAGGATTGCTATATTAGAATTCTTTTTTCTATCTTTTTTTTTTTAAGTAGGCTTCACTCCTGGCATGGAGCCCAATGTGGGGCCTGAAGTCATGATCCTGAGATCAAGACCTGAGCTGAGATCAAGAGTCAGATGCTTAACTGACTGAGCCACTCAGGTGCCCCCAAATTCTTAATTAAATAAAAGATTAGGGTGTATATTATTGTAACCAGGAAAATATGGCTCATAGTTTGGTCAAACAGTATATTGTAATTGTTTTTTTTAAATCATAAAACTTTTAGTTTATGTAAGAGTTAATAATTGCCTAACCTTTTCATTTATTTCTCTAATTGTCTTCAAATAACCCCTGAGATGTGTAATCATTCAATACTGTTTTCTAAAATGCCAAATGCATCGCATGGTTTGTTTTTTCCTTTTTAGAACACTTCCCTCCAATAACACCCTACTGTTTAGAATAGCTTTTTGCTGTCCAGGCCTGTTGCATGTTTATTGTTCTGGGGCTTCTCTTCATCATCTTCTACATTTATAGGATCCCACGTCTCCCTTTTTGTTTGCATATTCATTTTGTTGGAGCACATCCTTCAGCATATTTCCTAGGAATAAGTGAAAGGGAGATATTGTTTTGTCAGTTCCTTTGTTATATTTTCTTTAACCTTTGTACTCTGCATTTCTGTGATTTTAAGTAATAGTCTAGATTTTTATTATTTTTAACACTTAAAAAATGTTTATATATTTATTTTGGGGGAGAGAGAGAGAGAGAGAGAGAGAGAGAGAGAG
The DNA here is from genome assembly GCF_016509475.1 of Prionailurus bengalensis. Lineage (NCBI taxonomy): Eukaryota > Metazoa > Chordata > Mammalia > Carnivora > Felidae > Prionailurus > Prionailurus bengalensis. Next base: position 182,573,866 of record NC_057345.1, on the reverse strand, counting down.
AGAGAGAAAGAGAATGTGAGCACATGAGTGGGAGAGGGGCAGAGAGAGATGGAGAGAGGGAGAATTCCAAGCAAGCCCCATGCTGTCAGCACATAGCCTGATGTGGGGGTTGAACCCCCGTGCCTTGAGATCATGACCTGAACCAAAATCAAGAGTTGGAGGTTTAACAGACTGAGCCACCTAGGCACCCACTGGCGTAGATTTTAAAAATTTTTATCTATTATGCTAGACAGTTGATTTAGGAGATATTTCTCTTTTTTCAGTTTTTTTCATCCATAATTTTGTGCTTTCTGTTGTATGTTTTTTTAAATAAGTAATTAAATTAGTAGTAATTTGATGTGTAAGCCTTGTTAATTAGATATTGGGCTTTCTGTATTGATTTTTTTAACTTCCTAATTTTCTTTTCTAAATATTTGTATCATTTTGTTTTACTTTTCTGGAGATTTTCCTGACTGCTCCAAAATTGCCATTAATTTTTCAATTGCCATATTTTCAGTTTCTGAATTATGTATTATTCCTGTTTTTTTCTTTTATATAGAAATTGTTGTTTTAGAAATGAAATTATCTTATTTCCTCAATAATACTAATTATAGTTTGTTAGGTTTTATTCTGCTTCCTTCATTTGCTCTGTTTCCTCTTACTTTTCTTTGTTTTTTTTTTTTTTTTTTTGGTTTTTATTTGCTCATGTGCCTTTCCTTCTCTACCTAGTGATTTCTTTGATGTTCATTTAAATTTAAATTTAAAAGTGAGATTTTTAAAAAACTGCACAGAAGTTTTAGGTGCCTGGCAGAGCTTATCTGCTCATGGGTTTCACTGTATGATTATGTGATTAAGCCAGCCTTTTGGGTAGGAATATTAAACTTTCAGCACATTGTGGTTTATGTTTTTTCCAAAGAAGAATCTTGTGGTCTCTAACCTGGAGGTAAAAAAAAAAAGAATGTATGTACATTTGGTTTACAACATTCTGAGACCATGAATTTAGCGTCTACTATTTCTTATTAGATAATGTTTTATTTAGTATTTTTTTCATTTATATTCATGAGAGATTATTGTCTGTTTTTTTGTCTTTGTTTTTCTTTGTTTTTGTTTTTTCTTCTAATGCTGTCTTCAAGTTTGGATGTTAAAGTTGTTCTGGATTCATAGATCAACTTTTAATATTTGTTTGTTTGCTTGTTTTTAGTCTTTGAGATATTTTATATTAAACAGTGTTTTTGTTTTTATTTTTCCTTCAGTCATTTAAAAAATTCATCACTGAAACCATCTAAGCCTGAAGCTTTTTTATAGAAGAGTATATATTGTGGGGTGCCTGGGTGGCATAGTCGGTTGAGCGTCCGACTTCAGCCAGGTCACGATCTCGCGGTCCGTGAGTTCGAGCCCCGCGTCAGGCTCTGGGCTGATGGCTCAGAACCTGGAGCCTGTTTCAGATTCTGTGTCTCCCTCTCTCTCTGCCCCTCCCCCGTTCATGCTCTGTCTCTCTCTGTCCCAAAAATAAATAAACGTTGAAAAAAAAATTAAAAAAAAAAAAGAAGAGTATATATTGTAAGACATAATGGATATAAAACTTCAGATTTCTATTTTTCTTTTTGTGTCAGTTTGGTAGGTATTGTTTTTCCAAAATTTGGTCAGTTCATCTAGATTTTCTAAATTTTGGTGCAAGTACTTCAGATGTCTTATTATTATTATTATTATTATTATTATTTTGCTGTTTCTTGGCTTTATAATAATGTCTCCTTTCTCACTCCTGATATTCCTGCTGTATTTCTCCCATTTTTAGTTTAACTAGATAATTTATCCAATTTATTAGTCTTTTCAGAGAACCAAATTTTGGCTTTTTGTTTCCTTATTGTATTTGGTTTTATTTTATTAGATTCTGTTTTTATCTTTATTATTTTTCTCCTTCAACATTCTTGACTTCTATTTTTGAAATGAGTCCATATTTTGTATGTTTTCATACTAGATAATGGACTGAATTTTGGAAATTAAATCATATTCTAAATTCTATTCTTTTTTAAATGTTTACTTATTTTTGAGAGACATAGACAGAGTGCAAGCACGGGAAGGGCAGAGAGAGGGAGACACAGAGTCTGAAGCAAGCTTCAGGCTCTGAGCTGTCAGCATAGAGCTGGAGGTGGGGCTCGAACTCATGAGCCGCCATTCATGATCTGAGCCGAAGTTGGACGCTTAACGGACTGAGCCACCCAGGTGCTCCAATATTCTACATTCTCCTAAATATCAAATTTATCAAAGAATACATCAGATGGAAATTTTAAAAAATAGTATGAACTGTAGGATGAAAAAGAAATATCAGAGTTATTTCCACTTCTGGTTGAGTTTTCAAAATTGTTAAAATTCTGTCACTCTTTGTCTAAGAACTAAACAAGCTAGATAAACTATAAAATTTAAAAAACTCTTCCGAGAGTTGAAAACACAAAGAAACTTAACTGGTCAGAATTCCAGAAAATGCTCAGGACTACATGAGAGAGAAGACATCCATGCTGTTCTCAATCAAGATGGAATAATGGATAGAAAAGAATCTGTCCTGGATGGGGTTAAAGAGAAACCTGCCAAATCTTAAAAGAATTTTTAACGGGATAGAAGGAACATACTTAAAGATCATAAAAGCCATTTATGAAAAGCCCACAGCTAACATCATCCTCAACGGGGAAAAACTGAGAGCTTTTTCCCTGAGATCAGGAACACGACAAGGATGCCCACTCTCACCGCTGCTGTTTAACATAGTGCTGGAAGTTCTAGCATCAGCAATCAGACAACAAAAGGAAATCAAAGGCATCAAAATTGGCAAAGATAAAGTCAAGCTTTCGCTTTTTGCAGATGACATGATATTATACATGGAAAATCCGATAGACTCCACCAAAAGTCTGCTAGAACTGATACAGGAATTCAGCAAAGTTGCAGGATACAAAATCAATGTACAGAAATCAGTTGCATTCTTATACACTAACAATGAAGCAACAGAAAGGCAAATAAAGAAACTGATCCCATTCACAATTGCACCAAGAAGCATAAAATACCTAGGAATAAATCTAACCAAAGATGTAAAGGATCTGTATGCTGAAAACTATAGAAAGCTTATGAAGGAAATTGAAGAAGATTTAAAGAAATGGAAAGACATTCCCTGCTCATGGACTGGAAAAATAAATATTGTCAAAATGTCAATACTACCCAAAGCTATCTACACATTCAATGCAATCCCAATCAAAATTGCACCAGCATTCTTCTCGAAACTAGAGCAAGCAATCCTAAAATTCATATGGAACCACAAAAGGCCCCGAATAGCCAAAGGAATTTTGAAGAAGAAGACCAAAGCAGGAGGCATCACAATCCCAGACTTTAGCCTCTACTACAAAGCTGTCATCATCAAGACAGCATGCTATTGGCACAAAAACAGACACACAGACCAATGGAATAGAATAGAAACCCCAGAACTAGACCCACAAACGTATGGCCAACTCATCTTTGACAAAGCAGGAAAGAACATCCAATGGAAAAAAGACAGCCTCTTTCACAAATGGTGCTGGGAGAACTGGACAGCAACATGCAGAAGGTTGAAACTAGACCACTTTCTCACACCATTCACAAAAATAAACTCAAAATGGATAAAGGACCTGAATGTGAGACAGGAAACCATCAAAACCTTAGAGGAGAAAGCTGGAAAAGACCTCTCTGACCTCAGCCGTAGCAATCTCTTACTCGACACATCCCCAAAGGCAAGGGAATTAAAAGCAAAAGTGAATTACTGGGACCTTATGAAGATAAAAAGCTTCTGCACAGCAAAGGAAACAACCAACAAAACTAAAAGGCAACCAACGGAATGGGAAAAGATATTTGCAAATGACATATCGGACAAAGGGCTAGTATCCAAAATCTATAAAGAGCTCACCAAACTCCACACCCAAAAAACAAATAACCCAGTGAAGAAATGGGCAGAAAACATGAATAGACACTTCTCTAAAGAAGACATCCAGATGGCCAACAGGCACATGAAAAGATGCTCAACGTCGCTCCTCATCAGGGAAATACAAATCAAAACCACACTCAGATACCACCTCACGCCAGTCAGAGTGGCCAAAATGAACAAATCAGGAGACTATAGATGCTGGCGAGGATGTGGAGAAACGGGAACCCTCTTGCACTGTTGGTGGGAATGCAAATTGGTGCAGCCGCTCTGGAAAGCAGTGTGGAGGTTCCTCAGAAAATTAAAAATAGACCTACCCTATGACCCAGCAATAGCACTGCTAGGAATTTATCCAAGGGATACAGGAGTACTGATGCATAGGGCCACTTGTACCCCAATGTTCATAGCAGCACTCTCAACAATAGCCAAATTATGGAAAGAGCCTAAATGTCCATCAACTGATGAATGGATAAAGAAATTGTGGTTATATACACAATGGAGTACTACGTGGCAATGAGAAAAAATGAAATATGGCCTTTTGTAGCAACGTGGATGGAACTGGAGAGTGTGATGCTAAGTGAAATAAGCCATACAGAGAAAGACAGATACCATATGGTTTCACTCTTATGTGGATCCTGAGAAACTTAACAGGAACCCATGGGGGAGGGGAAGGAAAAAAAAAAAAGAGGTTAGAATGGGAGAGAGCCAAAGCATAAGAGACTGTTAAAAACTGAGAACAAACTGAGGGTTGATGGGGGGTGGGAGGGAGGGGAGGGTGGGTGATGGGTATTGAGGAGGGCACCTTTTGGGATGAGCACTGGGTGTTGTATGGAAACCAGTTTGTCAATAAATTTCATAAAGAACAACAACAAAAAAAAGAATTTTTAAAGGCCACGTTTAGGCTGCATGACAGATTAGAATAATGGGGAGCTCCAGCCACAGACACAGGTTAGGCACACAGTAAATCTGCACCCACCTTCCAACTTTTTCCCATAAATTCTCCCAAAGGCTTGGGAGTAAGATAACAAAGCCTGGGAACAAAGCAGGAGAGCTATGATATATGTTCTCAGCCATGCAGAGATTCTCTGAGATCCAAAGCAGCTTCCCTTTGAAGGTGAGGACATAGTAAATGCTGGGAGAAATTCATCCAAGAAATCTGGGCTCTTGGACTGAAGGCATGTCAAGAGAACTGAGCTAAATCTAGGTGAGATGCTCCAGAATTCAGCTATGGAAGACTGAAAGTGAGGAAGGAGAAATGAGAGAAACTCCTCTTGAGGCAATCTGGGTCTTCACTGAATGTAAAGCATCCACATTCCCAAGGCTAGAGATGGGACAGCAGAGCAGAGAGAAACCTCCCCAAATGCAGAAAACCAGGGGTGTGAATGTAGAGAAAAGAAAGGGAAAAACACACTGATGCAAAGGTTGGAAGACAGGCTATAAAGGAGACAGATAACCATAATGTGGAAGCTAGTGGCTTAGATATAAAGCTACAAGAGATCTCTTCAGTCTCAGCAGTGTTCAGACTCTGGCCAAACCTTACTGAAGGGAAAATCATGGCCTGGCTTTCAGAACATTTGAAGACAGTGTTAAACTGATTCAAGATGAAAGAGTTTGTTTTGTAATGTTCCTTTCTTTTAATGTCCTTCTCAGGTTTTGGTGTCAACATACAGAGTGTGTTTTTAATCCTTAAAATTTGTTGAGACTTCCTTTATGGCTTAGCATAATGTCAAGTTTTATAAACGCTCTACGGGCATCTGAAAAGAATATATATACTGCACTGTTATTTTAGTGTTCTGTCGTCAGTTTTATTAGTTATGTTATTAAAACCTTCTATATTTTTCCTGATATTTTGATTGCTGGTTCTGGTAGTTACTGAGAGAAATGACTATAAGTTTCCTAACATGATGGTTCTTTCCATTTCTCCTCGTATTTTTGTCGATATTTGTTTCATATATTTTGAGATAACATTATGAAGTTCTTACAGACTTGGAATTGTTTTGTTCCTTGTGGAGTGACAACTTTATCATTATGAAATGCCCTTTTTTTAAATCTCTAATAATGCCTTCTGTCTATTTGGTTTCACATGAATATAAGAATACCAGGTATCATTTATTTAGTATTTATATGGATTTTTCCTTGTCTTATGTTCAGCCTCTTTGTGTTCTATTTAAGCTGTTTCTTTTGTAAGCAGCATATATTTGAGTTTACCTTAGGTATCTTAGTAATTATTTTCTGTTCATCTCATGTGTTTTCCCTGTTTTTTTTTTCTTAAACCTTCTTTTGGATTAGCCAGCATTTTCTATGATACCATTTGCCCTCTATTAGCTTGTAGGTTACAGCTGCTTTTATTATCCTTTTTCAGTCTGCCACAACCTGGAAGTGGATGAGGGATTTAAATCATGCGACAGTTTTTAAGATGTTGGTTAGGTACCTCACCTTGGAATGCCATTATTGATAGCATTTTGGATACTCAGGTAGGAGTATGAAATGTCACATTGAATATCATTTGCAGTAGCATTTGGCAGACATGTAGGGGTCAATACTGACTGACAATACTGACTCCTACTTGGCCCTCTATTTTGTGCTCCCCTCTGGCACACAGATGGAACCACTTTAGATAACTGGTAGAGCTCCCCTCTGGCAACAGGTTGTGACACTTCAGATAACTAGTAGAGGCGACTGGTACACAGAAGGCTCCACTTTCGATAATTAGTAGAGACCCTCTGGTGCGTAGATGGTGCCACTTTAGATATAACTACCCTGTGACCTCACCACCATGCTCCTCACTCTATAAAAGCTGTGGGTTGAAGTCCAGGCTTCGCAGAGATTGCGGGAATGATGGCTCTGGAGGGTGGCCTTGCATTGCCCTTGATCGTCAGTGTGCCTGCCCACCCTATAGCCCCTGTCAGTAAGTTACCTTGAATAAGATTTGGTGTAAATGCATGGAGTGGCTCGCTTCATTTTTTGGTGTTAACATGCTTCTTGGTCTTGAGGATGTATTACTGACCATCCTCCATCTTGTAACATATGCTTTGCATCTTAAGGCAACAAAAGGCCCAGAATTGTTGTACTAAAGTTTTGTGTCAAATTACCTAGAAAATGGGGAAGGAAGTGAGGTAGGAAACTGTTCCTGAAGTTTTATTGTATTGTATAAGGATGATATTTAGATGCAGGTGGGATTTTTTATGTTGTGTGAATTTTTTATGTGTTGCGGGTTGTTGATGAAAACGTGCGGAGGTGGCTAAATCCTACCATCCTCAACTCCTTCTTTAACACCACCACTGAGTCCTCGTTTAGAGTTAATAGTCGTTTGCTTGTTGTGCTGAAGATGCAGTTACTTCTATTTTTTTTTAATTGGACATTGTGAGTTTCAAGGGAGGAAAGTAGAGTAACAGTGACTTTACTTCACATTCCTTACTTGGAAGATCCTCCCATAAAAACTTGAGGCTAGCCACTAATCCACAGTGACTAATAGACACTTGGAGGAAAAGCTTGGCATGATTGGGAATATCTTTGTTTGAACTTCCTGGCTTTCTATTCCCACTACAGCAGAATATTTCTTCTTAGTAATTTTATGGCTTAACCAGGTCAGCCTAGCTTTTTTACGCAGTCAAGTAATTGGATCTTTTGATTTGGATTTGTGATGATGATGCTGATGATGGTGATGATTCAAAAACTACTTGCTGATCACCTGGCACGTGCCAGGCATCACTCAAGCCATGTGATCTATAGCAGTGACTCCAACAGAGAAAAGTTTCTGACTTCATGGGACTTCTATCCCAGTACGTGGGGAGGTTTTGTAGAAATTTAAGAAACTACTAATACTTCTTGTGCATTTGCTACATGAAAGATGCCCTTTTAAATGATCTACCTATCTTAACTCATTAACCATCACATCAGTCACATGCAGCGGATACAACCTGATATGGAGGAAAGCTCAAATACACAAGTAATTTGGCCAATGCCATTTGCTTAGTGGGTGGTAAACTCCAGGGTTCAAACTTCGATAGGGTGGTTTCAGAGCCTCCCTCTTAAACTCTGTAATATAACCATGATAATATATAAATTGATTTAATGATGGTTTGGAAAGAGAGCCAGGGCTACAGTAAGTCTAGATAAAAACCATTCTGTGGTCCTTGCATGATTTTGAATTTTCTCCTTCATTGAATTAAGGAATTGATAATAATATTGAGAAGGTAACTTCAACTTGTAACATTACAAAATACTATATTTAGTGTAATGGATTAAAGATATTTGAACACTTTAAAAATTTTTTTTTAGATTTTTTTAAATGTTTGTTTATTTTTTGAGAGAGAGAGAGAGAGACATAGCATGAGTGGGGAGGGGCAGAGAGAGGGAGACACAGAATCTGAAGCAGGTGCCAGGCTCTGAGCTGTCAGCAGAGATTCCTACATGGGGCTCTGACTCACTAACTGTGAGATCATGACCTGAGCCGAAGTCGAATGCTCAAACAACTGAGCCATCCAGGCACCCTGAGATACTTGAATGCTTTTATGGTTGTTTTTAAAGAATTCAAAAAATAATGCTGTGGAGTATTAGATATGAGCATATTTTGGTATATTTGTAGTTACTACTCTGCAAGTAGACTTTACTTTTTAGAACCGTTTCAGATTTATAGAAAAATTGAGAAGCTGTACAAAGAGTTCACATACACCCTTGCACATTGTTTTCTTTGTTATTAGTATCTTACATTATTATGGTACATTTGTTGTAATTAATTAATATTGATACATTTTTAGTAGCTGAAATCCATAGTTCATTCAAATTTTACCAGTTTTTTTCCCAATATCTTTTTTGGTTCTAAAATCCCATTCACGGCGCCTGGGTGGCTCAGTCGGTTGGGCATCCGACTTCGGCTCAGGTCACGATCTCGCAGTATGTGAGTTCGAGCCCCGCGTTGGGCTCTGTGCTGACTGCTCAGAGCCTGGAGCCTGTTTAGGATTCTGTGTCTCCCTCTCTCTCTGACCCTCCCCCGTTCATGCTTTGTCTCTCTCTGTCTCAAAAATAAATAAACGTTAGGGGCGCCTGGGTGGCTCAGTCGGTTAAGCGTCCGACTTCAGCTCAGGTCACGATCTCACAGTCCGTGAGTTCGAGCCCCGCGTCGGGCTCTGGGCCGATGGCTCAGAGCCTGGAGCCTGCTTCCGATTCTGTGTCTCCCTCTCTCTCTGCCCCTCCCCCGTTCATGCTCTGTCTCTCTCTGTCTCAAAAATAAATAAACGTTAAAATAAATAAATAAATAAATAAATAAATAAATAAATAAATAAACGTTAAAAAAAACATTTAGGAGTGCCTGGGTGGCGCAGTCGGTTAAGCGTCCGACTTCAGCTCAGGTCACGATCTCACGGTCCATGAGTTCGAGCCCCGCGTCGGGCTCTGGGCTGATGGCTCAGAGCCTGGAGCCTGTTTCAGATTCTGTGTCTCCCTCTCTCTCTGCCCCTCCCGCGTTCATGCTCTGTCTCTCTCTGTCTCAACAATAAATAAATGTAAAAAAGATTAAAAAAAAATTTTAAATCCCATTCAGATTACCACATTACCTTTAGTCATTGTGTCTACTTACCCTCTTGACTGTGAGAGTTTCTCAGACTTTGCTTAATTTTGGTGGCTTTGACAGTTTTGAGGAGTATTAGGGTACATCATAGGATGCTCTTCTATTGAAATATAGCTGATTTTTTTTATTATTAGACTGATGTTATGGGTTTTGGGCAGGAAGACCATAAATTTAAGGTGCTATTTTCATCACAATATATTAGGGGTACGTGCTATCAACATGCCTTAGCACTGTGGCTATTGACCTTGATCACCTGGCTGTTTGCTGGGTTTATCCATTGTAAAGTTACTCTTCCCTTTCCTGTTCCCTTCACCCTTTCCATTCTGTACACTTATGAGGGAAGTTACTATGCAAAGTCTAATTTAAGGAGTGGGAAGTTCTGCTCTTTCTCCTTTTTTAAAAAAAAAATTTTATGTCTTTATTTTGAGAGAGACAGAGTGCGAGTGGGGGAGGGGCAGAGAGCGAGAGCGAGAGACAGAATCTGAAGCAGGCTCCAGGCTCTGAGCTGTCAGCACAGAATCCAAGGCAGGGCTCAATCTCACAGACTGTGAGATCATGACCTGAGCTGAAGTTGGATGCTTAACTGACTGAGCTACCCAGGTACCCCTCTTTCTCCTTGTGAATGAAATATCTGCATAGGTCATTTAAAATTCTTCTGCACAGGAGATTTATTCTTCCCATTTACTTATTTATGTCCGTATGGATTCATGGATATTTATTTTATTATTTGGGTTACATGACCCAATACTATATTTGTTGCTGAGATTATTCCGATTTTGTCCACTGGGAGCTCTTTCATTGGCTGTTGTGTTTCTTTGACATACTTTCATCAATATGGGTGTTTGTTTTTAAGCACTTCTTTACTTTATGACACTAAAAGTTGCTCCACACTCATCTTGTATATTTCCTGTCCTAATTATAGAGGCAGCCACTTCTGCAGGAAGCCCTGGTCTTTTGAGAATGGTAGTAGAAACCACGATCTGGGTACTAAGTGTGCTCATTTCTACTGGGACATGATTTCTTTTAGGCCCGCTCAGTTGACAGAGCAAGGAAATGTATGTATACTATCCCATGTGAAAGGTAGACTTTTTAAAATATTAATATATGTAACCATCTCTATCTATATTAAGTGAAACATGACTTCATACTGATGTTTCTGACTCCAGCACATTAATTACCACACGGATCATTCTAGTCTCCTTCACAATATATACTTCACAGAGTATAAATTTCCACTCTGATAGTGAGAAACTGGCTCACACCATTCACCATCTATATGTGTATTATTCAGTTTCAATATATGTGTATAGTAGTGTTGAGATTGTTAACCTGTATTCCCATGGGAAAGAGCTTTATTAAGCAGAATTTGGGGTTTATATGCAGTTTCCTTTGCTTTTCTCTCAGACCACTCCTTCCCAAAGTTATGTAGGTCAGCAACTTTTTCCTCCACTCCCCCTTCAGGGAGATCATTTCATACATTTGGAACACATTTAGATTCTCTTGTCACAGTCTCAATTTTTTTTTATGATTAGGTGAAATCTATTGAAAAATAGAGATTAATGTTTTGTGATGAGGAGTTCAATTTTAGGTAGCTCGATATCAATAACCGGACCTAAAATGAGAGTTACTGTGTCCATTTCCTGTTCTTATTCTTAATTCTGATTTATAGATGCTCATTTAGTGCAGTTATTGTTGTCTGTTGTTAAGCTTGCTTTAGTAGTAGTGTACTAAAGCAAGTAAACAAACTGTAAAAAAATAAAGTGTGATTTCATTTATATAATAATTTTATTTTCTAAATTTGTTCTTTACTCAGTAGGAGAAGTCAGGCAAGAAGACCCTGAAGTCTAGGCTTATTAGAAGGAAGACAGTATGTGGTAAAAGGAAATCTTGTAAAGTTGACCCAGTGAAATTAACCTTTAGCTCTCCCGGGCTCCAAACAATCACCACAGAATGTTCTGGGGTTGTTATTTGCTGAATCCAGTCTCCAGAATAGTTGAGAGGAGCAGTACTATCAGTATCTGAGTGTGTTTGCAGGGTCTTGTGAGCCGGGAAGCTTGTCTTTCCACCTGGGGGTGCTACCGAGTATCCGACTCTAGTGGCTTTCTGTGTAGAGTTATCTTTCACTTGCATTAGAGTAACTCATTTCTTTTCACTTTGATAGCATTTCTCAGTTAATCACATCACTGTCAGGTTGTAATAACAACCACATATTTTATAATGTGGTTTCAGTCGTAACACTTCATTTAAAAAAAAAAACACTTCCCCCTCATTCTCCGAGTTACTCTTTATACTTTTTACATTTCAGTCATAGCTTATTTTCATCTGTAATCTCACTCCTCTCTCTATGCACGTAGCCATGGAAACCATCACAGAATGCCTGCGTTTTACCAATCATGGTATAAATTACAGGCCATTACAATTGTGATGTTACTGTTCTGGTAAGAGTGCTGCATTTTCACCTATGAAAAGGGTTATGACTGCTATTAATTCTAAGAGGATTTTTGGTAGCTTGTGTGAGAGTAGGTCAGGAATGCTGTGGTCTTCCCCTCAATCAGTGTCACAATGAGATAAGTCATTATTGGATAGTTTTAATAGCTGCTTTTAAGGTTACTGTGAATGACTATGTCCCTAATTAAGATTCTTGATTCCATTCTAATTTCCCATTAAATATTAAACCTCACAAAACTCCCTTTAGAAATGGGATTCTACATATTCGTGAAACATTTACTTGGTGCTAGGAACTGTGCCAGATGTTACAGGCACTAATCTCAAAGAGTAATGGAGAGAATGAAACAAATGTGCAAATAAGCATAACAGCAGAATATAGAACATTAATTAGTCAGGGACCAATGAGGAAAATAGAAAGCAGTCAACATATTGAAGACATGGAATTTAATGCAAGGCATTGGTTATCCAATTAATGAAAATGAGGACAGTGAAACAACCCAGAGACTGGGAAGAACAAAAGGTGCTACCAGCCCTTAGCTGGAGAGACAAAAGAGGCAGTGTTACTGACACTCAGATCATTGGGTCACCAAGTGGAAGATAAAATCCTGGAGAGCTAGTCTGGCAAGTGCTAAAGCCAAGAAAGGACAGAGCAGCTGTCAGAGATACCAGCAGCATAGAAGGAGAGGGCAGACATCTGGCTTTTCTCTTCCTTCAGAGTTCCAGTCTCTCACCATTGCTTTCAACTGGTCAAACCCAGCAGAGGGTCTTTGATAGAAAGCATGGTGAATGCACACTGCAAGGATCGTCTCTTATTAGGACTTGGAGGGAGCAAGAGAAGGGCCAGGAATGCATCCAAAGGCAAACAGACCCAGGGCTGTTAGCGAGTGCTATTGAAGTTTTAGCCCAGGGCTAGTTGAGATGAGAGTACTCCAAAGTTCTTCTCACATGCTGAACTTGGCTCTTTTCTGTATTTGGACTGCATCATCATGCACAATGATCAGATTCTACTTGATTGGACAGGCAAAGTTTGAAACTACAGAACAAGTGCTATAAGATGTTGGCTTGTGAATTTGTTCTCTATCCCCTTCTACAGATATGTCCTCCATCTTTAACTCTGGTCCCTGGCTGAAAAACAGAACAGAACAAGATTTAACGCTGCTCTGACTACCTCCCACACCACAATAGCTTCTTTATCATTATTTTTTTAAACATTTACTTATTATTGAGAGAGCATGAGCATGGGAGAGGCAGAGAGAGGAGGAGACACAGAATCCCAAGCAGGCAGCACAGAGCCTGACATGGGGCTCGAACTCATAAACCGTGGGATCATGACCTGAGTGGAAGTCAGACGCTTAACTGACTGAGCCACCCAGGCACCCCAACACAATAGCTTCTTTAAACTGGTAAAGGTTATTTGCATATCAGGACCTGCTTCTGTTCAAAACAAAACAAAAAATTATAAAACATGCACACACCCAAATCTAGAGTTGATCATGGGTAGTTTCATAAATGTCCACGCTTAGGTAAGTTATTTTGTGTTATATGGGACCATTTATGTTAAAGAACATGCTAAACCATATAATGTTTTATTGATACACATGTAAGGACAGCAAGTCCATGAAGACAGAAACAAATAATTTGAAAGATTTTTAGAAAAGATAATACACACACAGCAATACATACTCAAATATGAACAGTCTACACTTAGATGATAGAATAACAAAATTTAATAATTTGGGGAAGCCAGAGTCCCCAAATTTCCTAAAATTTATTATGTTATTATAAAATAAAAATGTTAAATAAAATCTGGGGTTCAGTAAATCTTATGATATATTTGATACTTTAAATTTTTTTCTACCTTTTGCTTTTCCTTTCATTCTTTCCCGTTTATTCTAAATAGGAGTGTATCCTATTATTTATATTTAGTACTTTATTTTGTACTTCCTGGACATGACAGTCTTCAGAGATTTCATCCTCTGCTATGGATTTAATTATCATATTTGTGCAGAAACTTTTTCCAAGTATACATTTTTAGTTCTGAATTTACTCCTTTGTTTCTGTGCAGTATCTCTAATTAAATGCTGCCATCTCACTCTTGGGATGTTCTGCCATCATTTCTAGTAAAACACTTGAGTATCAGTAAGGGTCCAGGCAGGAAACAGGTGGCATGCTCAAAGAGGTAGTTTATTCACTTAATCACTTCAATTATTTACAGTGGTGTGGGCAGGATTAAGGGAATATTAAAAAAAAAGCATGTTGATACATCCAGGGACTGGAAATATCGAGAAATTCACCACTGAATGTCCAGGGAAGATAGCGGTTACTAGAACCTGGAGGGAACTGAAGCTAAGAAAGACGGATGTCCTGAGAAATACTGTAGCCAGGGAGATGTATGCAACCCCCCTTGCGGGGAGCAGTACCTGGCCTCTATTTTCTCCCACCTGCTCCTTTCCCAGCCCTCTCACTGGCTTAATCTAATAGGAATTCAGAGGACACAGGAACATAAGTGATGTATATATCTCATCATATATCCTCCTGGAGGACAGACCAGGCCAGTGGAAAGCAGAGAGTAGGTATGGAAGCCTGAATAGAAAACAATCAGCCTGAAATCTAAAACCCAACTCATTATTTTTCCCAAATCAACTTCCTTTCCAAATTTTCTTAATCTTACTAATGTTATGTGTTTTTTGTTTTTTTTTGTTTTATTACTAAAGGGAGACAAATCAAGCTTTTCTGCTCATCTTGGATGACAACTTCCAAGGCTACCCATCTGATTTCTTTCTGTCCAAGTCTCCAGTAATGAGGATGGAATCTTGGGAATCACCCACCGGCATTAGGAGACACTATAGATAGATGAACAAAACCTCTAGATAGAATCTATAAGAGCATCAATGCTCTTATAGTTAAATCAAAGCCTGTGGAGTGTTTACTGCTCATCTGTTTTCTGTTCATAGGGATGTAGAGAATCTGGTGAGCTCATGTCACATCAGATTCAAAGAATTGAGCTGGTACTGGTGGTGAGTTAACAAGACTGAGTAAGGCGATCAAAGGGTGCACATACATGGAGCCTGCAGTCATGATTATAGGAATGGTACAAAGTCATTAGATGGAGGGGAACTTGTGAATCTTTTCACAGGAAACAAGGCAGGAACAGAGAGAATAGGGATTAGAGAGTATACACAGGATGGGGTGACTGGGTGGCTCAGTCAGTTAAGCATCTGACTTCAGCTCAGGTCATGATCTCACAGCTTGTGAGTTGGAGCCCCACGTTGGGCTCTGTGCTGATAGCTCAGAGCCTGGAGCCTGCTTTGGATTCTGTGTCTCCGCTCTCTGCCCCACCCCCATGCATGCTCTGTTTCTCTCTCTCAAAAATATACATTAAAAAAAAACCCAAATACCTTCATTATAAAAAAAAGAGTATACACAGGTTTGAGTAAAGTGCTCTGAACATAGAAACTGGTGCATCATAGAAAGCTACTATAGAAAAATTATGTGTATTCTTGATACCATAAATGTGTGTGAGTTTTGAACTTACGTGGACCCTGAAATGTGTTTAACAATCCTTTCATGTCTCTCTTGGACAGCTACAAGAGAGAAAGACTATTCTAAAACTTTACCATTCTCTTTAAACCCCCTACTTCATCATTGATCTTCAGTCTTTTCTTCAGGGGATGATTTTCTCCAAACTCTACATGCACAGAAAGCAGACTCTGTGCTTGGAATTTATTCAACTGTCTTACCTAAAAGCTTATTTAATTTTTTCTTATATTGTCTTTTTCTCTCACCTGTAAGAGATACTTTTCCTTGACTGGCACCTCTGATCTCATTTCTTTTTTTTTTAATTTTTTTTAACATTTTAATTTATTTTTGAGACAGAGAGAGACAGAGCATGAACGGGGGAGGGGCAGAGAGAGAGGGAGACACAGAATCGGAAGCAGGCTCCAGGCTCTGAGCCATCAGCCCAGAGTCCAACGCGGGGCTGGAACTCATGGACTGCGAGATCGCGACATCGTGACCTGAGCTGAAGTTGGACACTCAACTGACTGAGCCACCCAGGCGCCCCTGATCTCATTTCTTATCACCTTCTCTGATACTTTGATCTACCAATTGACGATTTTTCTCTCCTTTATTGTTAGCATTTACCTTCATATTATCTTATCACTAGCCTATAAATATGTTTAAATATCAGCCTTATTAAAAAGGATTTCACAGACCCAACCTTGCTCTTTATTTTTTTTTAATTTATTTTTAATTTATTTTAACATTTATTCATTTTTGAGAGAGACAGAGCATGAGCAGGGGAGGGGCAGAGACAGAGGGAGACAGAGAATCCAAAGCAGACTCCGGACTCTGAACTGTCAGCAGAGAGCCCTATGTGAGGCTCGAGCCCATGAACTCTGAGACCATGACCTGAGCTGAAGTTGGATGCTCAACTGACTGAGCCACCCACATGCCCCTCCACCTCTCTTTTAGCTATCATTTTATCTTTCATTTCCTCTAATACCAGCCTTCTTGAAAAGGTATACTGTGTTCATAGCCACCTATTTGCACCTCAAATTCATCCCCTTATCTGCCCCAATTTGGCAACAGTTATTCTACTGAATATGTTTCACCAAAGCACACGATTGAGTTTTGGTGTGTGATTTTTAACTAGCGCATCAATCTCATGGCACTTAACTCAACACCTCGAATGAACAAGTGTCTTACCGTCTTTTTCTTCATAGTGTATCTTCTTTCATAAAGCAACATTTTTAATATCATGAATACACAACATTTTGGGTATCTAAACAGTGGGCTGGTGAATAAAGAGATGACCATTTGTAACTATGAAGAAAGGATGAGCCTGTGGAGAGTTGAAGGCACTGGTGGAAAAGCATTTTACCTCATCAGCAGTGGGGTTTAGCCTGGCTAGGGAAAGAAGTGAGAATGGGAGACACTGAAAAAATTGAAGAAGTTAGGTTGTGTGAGAGGGCTGGAGTGAGGAATTGGTCTGGATACTTTCCATAGGAGCAAAGTTGTATTAACATGGAAGACAGTGGTAGCAGAGAGGGATTTTACTCTAGACTTACACCTGTATCAGGAAGCAGTTCTGGGTAATGACAAATTCTAGACTGGACACCAGGGGACGTGGTAGAATCCAAGGTGAAGAGTTGTAGTTTTAAATGGTTAAAAAATGGTGAGATGATGTGTTTAGGTGTTGAATGGGCAAAACACGGAGATGCTGACCATTCCACGAAAGTATTAGTTTTTGGTGATGAAAAGCCAACATGAATAAAATTGAGCTACTATAGTCTGGAAGCCTGTCAACAAACACAAGTGGAGAGAAGAATTTGACAAGAACTGAGGGATTCGTGATGAAACTTCTTTTTCGCCACCAACTCACAATCGGCTCTTCATTCTTTTTTACTGACATTTATTGCTACACAATTCCTTTATGTAGCTAGCTGCTGCGTGAACTACTCTTATTCAGTGCTTCTTTCATGTATGCTTATTATTTCATCTTACAAAGAGACTGATGTTTTGTTTGGGTGGGGATTTTGAATATTATGATTTTTAAAATAACTTTTTTAATGTTTTGAGATAGAGAGAGTCAGAGTATGAGTGGGGAAGGGGAAGAGAGAGAGGGAGACACAGAATCAGAAGAAGGCTCCAGGCTCTGAGCTGTCAGCACAGAGTCTGACGCTGGGCTTGAACACATGAACTGTGAGATCATGACCTGAGCCGAAGTTGGACACTTAACTGACTGAGCCACCCATGTGTCCTGAATATTATGATTTTTTAAACTCTAAGTACATGCCTAGGACAGTGTCTTTATCCCTGTGCTGATTTTCTTTAAATATTTGTTGGCCAGTACATTAAAGATCATATTCTTAAATAGTCCTATCTTTGAGTAGTGCTTTCTTGATTATTTAGAAACTATATTTATGGCAAAATATTTACTGAAGAGTACTGTCATCTCTTTTGTTTGACAAATTTAAATCATTTTGTGTCAGTGATGCTAATTAAAATCTTTCTCAGGTAATTTGTTAATTGGTACATGTTGGTGAATTAAAAGAATTGACCAAAAAAGAAAGTTTTAAATTTCACATTTGTACATTTTGTTTGAATTGCCACCAAAATTTTGATTAGTTTTTTTGTTTTGTTTTGTTTTGTTTTTTTGGTTATGATAGTCATGAATCTTTGAGAAGGAAACAGCTGCAGATGTTAGGGGATGGAGGGAGGTTTTAAGAGTATATTCTGTTTCCTCTCTGAGACAAAAGGGAGAGAAATCTGTTAGCTCAGCAGGGGAAGGTTGTTTTGCAACTTGAAAAGCTTTTGATTCTCTTTTTTTATTCGTTTTTTTTATTTGGGAAACAGCTGAAAGGCTATACTAGCAGAAATGGTGGAACCAGAGAAAGTCAAGTTTTTAAAGATAGACTAGAAACACAACCAGGTTGGAGCCAGGCACAAGGACATTTCCAGCAGAGCAAAGTGTGTGCACAGACAGAAAATTCTGACCTCTCATTGGGCTGTCCAAGGATTCTTCATCCCAGGAAGCTCTGCAAAGGAAAGATCAGAGTTGTATAATTTATTGCATTTGATCCCGAACCCAGAAATCACTCAGGCTTAAAAAGGCATTTAAAAATATCTACATGCAGTATTCTTTTTCATCCAGCCTTTAAAGATATTAGAGCATAAATGAGCCCACATCTGCCTTAACTGCATTGTTGTTTTTTAAGACTGCTTTGTTTTGAATATGTGAAAAATAAGACTGATTTTTAAATCCTTAGGGAGAAAATTGCTTCCAAAAGCCCATTTCATTCTTCAGGACTATTATTACAGACCAAAACATTAAAATGCCAGAGAGTTGGTGCAGCAAGAAAGTAAAGGTCAGTCGGCATGATACTAACTTAGTCAAAGAAAGTACTTCCCAGGTAAAAGCATTTCTGCTTTTTTAAGAAAATAAAAACGGTAAAGAAAACAATTCATTCACATGAGGTTCATTTGACTTTCTCGGAGAAATATAGTTCATTTTTGCTGCCTGAACTAGGAGGCCTGGAAAAATCATGGTGAGCTGCTGTTTGCATTTCACAGGTTGACTGATTGACTGACTAATAGCCACATCTTGCTCTGTAGGGGGAGAAGAAGGGGAAAAAAGGAAAAATGTAAGTGTACCTCTGTGTGTATGTGTGTGTGTGTGTGTGTGTGTGTGTGTGTGTATGTGTGTGTGTGTCCATGCATGCACAGGCTTGTGCAAGCGCCTGTGTTTGTTGCAACCCTTGTTAAAAAATTCAAAAGATAGTTTTGGAAAATGAGGAATGGCCTCTCTTACTAAGAGATTATGAAGTTGTGCACTTTAAATGAAAACAGCATAACTTTCACTTATTCACACTACAGATATTCATTAAACAACTGCTGTGTGCTTGGTAATTTGCTGTGTGCTGAGGAGAGGTAAAGTAGCAGATTCTCTGTTTTCCAGTTGCTTATGAGTATGTTTTGTATAAATGTTTAGAGATTTTGTCAAGGTACTTTGGGGAGCAGGGTTAAAGGTCAGGGAAGGTTTAGTTCCCAAGGATGATGGTGGTAGCTGAAGGCAACGTTGGGCCAGAAAGATGAGTAGATACAGAACATGGAGGAGTATTGTGGCACATAGTGAGAGATTTGGAAGTGCAAAGCGTGGGTTCACACAATCCTCGTTTTTCCCCTTTCAAAACCTCTTTATCTTTGCTTCTCTCAAAGCAGTGCATTTATTTGTAACAGTAAACAACATGACATTTTACAAAAGAAAACTGAAATATGAAAAAATTCCAATTAAGATGTTTACAATTGAATCTGACACCATCAAAATAATACATTAAGCACATAGGCTTTAGAAAAATATTTTAAATTGGCTTTCTTTTGGGGTCTGTGTATTGTCCACAGTTCAGTTACTGGTTCGGTGGAGTGAATTTGTCCTGGAATGCATAAATCCAAGAGGGAGACCTAGTTGAGCTATGCTTTTCAAAACATGTAACTGCTGCCATGATTCCATTACTCACTTCCTGAAGCATGCATCTGTTTACTCAAATATAATATTTATTTGCATATCTTACACTTCTACACTATTTCTCTGTAATAAGAACTTTATAAACCAATGTATTATTTGCCTTAGCTTTGGAGCTTCCAGAAGGCAATTCCAGATCTAGCAGACACACAGCTTCTTTATTACTTATCATTGCTCCATAATGTCTTGATTAGGAGTTGTAGGGCTATTTCTTTGATTAGTGCATGTTCCTCTCAGCAATACCTATATGCTTGTGTGTGTGTGTGTGTGTGTGTGTGTGTGTATGTGCGCAAGTAATATCGCGGGATATTCCCTATAACTGACTAAGGATTCTCTGCCTGGTCTCAGAGATGTGTGGGTAACAGACCTTTGTTTTCCATCTCCTCACCAAATGCAGAAAGATCCTAAAGCCAAGTTTTGTTAGCAGAGAAAATCTAATGGAAGCACGTGCTTATTTCTGAGTGCCCTATAATTCTCTGTTCTTGGCTGTCATGCTCGCATATAACCCCAAGATTTGTGAGGATCACCTGGCCCAGGAGAGGTATCCCCCTTGACCCTCACACATGCCCAGAGAGCCTACATGCATTGGGTCTCATTATATGTATTGTGCATGCAACTCAGGGAAACAGTTTACAGAAGGCTGCTTTGTAGAGAGATCACTGTCAAGCAGGACACCTTTGAGAGACAAGAGAAACACCAGTAACAATTGTGCAGGGATACAGTTGTAAACCAGGACTGTCCTGCTGAGCTGCACTATCCATTTATGTTGAACTCTGATACAAGTCCCATTCACTTACTCATGGACTTCCTCCTCAGCTGTGTGTTTTGTGGCGAACATTTTGGGGCGAATGCTTGCATCTCTGCCTTTCTTGAAAAATGTTGCTGATTTCTTATTTTATATCCTAACTAGGTGACTTCTTCCTTTTTTTAAAGTTTATTTTAATATATTTTGAGAGAGAGATAGAGAGCAAGCAGGGGAGGGGCAGAGGGGGAGACAGAACCTAACCGGTCAGCACAGAGCCCAAGGTGGGGCTTGAACTCATGAACTGGTGAGATCATGACCTGAGCCAAAATCAAGAGTCGGACGCTTGACCGCCTGAGGCACCCAAGGTGGCTTATTTCTGTATCTTTATGTGATAAACTTTGTATCTGCTTTTTCTTCTGTCAGTATAAGCCTGCCATTGATATTTCTGAAAATGGGAGTTGTGCAGATAATAATTGGCATCTATAGATATATAAAGAATTTGAACCTTGGCCAAGTTGCTTAACCTCTCCCTGGCTTAATTTGTCTGTAAAATTGGATGATAATAGTATCAATCTTATATCCATTATAATATTTACTTCGTATATATTAACTGTACTCAGAGTTCTGGTGATAATGGAATTAATGTATTTGAACTTTGAACAGTGTCTATCATGTACAATGCCTGGGATCGTAATAGTAAGCACTGTTCTTATCCTGCTCCTCACTGCCTCCGTCACAGTCCTAGAATCTGTGTTCTTTCCCCAGATTTAGGAGATGTGTTATGATACCTCTTTGTTCACATCCTCAGATCTTCTTAGTTACAGTAACTCATCGCTCCATGTGTCATTTTCTCCCACACATTATTGTTGAGATGCATTTTGTTATTTAGCTCCTCCTGCCCCAAAGTCACCAACAGCACAACCTTAAGGAAGCCTGCAAGAAAACACCCAGATTCATTACAGCGACTTGCTGTCTCCACAGCTGATAGTCTTGTGACTCTTCTTCTGATCTCTATGGGATGCAAGAGAGAAAAAACAGCGCCACCACTGGGCTTCTGGGAGCGCCAGCAACAGCTGCTGCTGTGCTGTAGGTGCTCAGCAAATGTTTGTTGAATTCAACTGCGTTTTTAAACTTTGCTAAATATATCTTCGCAATAGACTTAACGAATTCCACAATATTTTCCTGTGACTAGAGGTAATTACATGGTTTGTGATACTATAATGATGTTTTTGGTGTTGTTGACAGATAGTTTCCCCTGACCTGTGGCAATGTATTGTTAGTGAAATAAATGTTGGGTAGCTTTGTACACTGGCTTCATTTTTTTTCCTTATGTCAGAGATAAAATGAGCTTAAGCCAAAATTTTCAGTGGAGTTTTTAACTGTAATATTTAGAGCTCCAGAAAACGTTATTGTGTACACATGACACTAAATGCAATTGGGATAAAATTATTTTTCTGGAATGCTTGGTTTCATAGGAGGTCGGAAATTTGGGACTTCCATCAGTAAAAAATGTTAAGTGACCATTTACTCTGTTAGACATTAAGCTAAACACTCCTGGAATAAAAAAAGACAAATAACACATAGGCGCAATTATTGACATAATAAGTTTTAAGATGTCATAAAACACCGAAGCAGAGATGGAAGATGTCAAGTGGGCTGTTAGATGAACAAGCCCAGAGGTTGCAAGAGGGGTCTACACTGGAGACATAAATTTAAGAGGGTTGGCTCACAGAGGACATTTAAAGCCTTGAGACTTGATGAGCTCACCAAGGGAGAAAGTATAGATTACAAAGAAAAACATGCAGATCTGGGCTCTGGAGTGCTGTGATGTTAAGATACAAAATTCTTACATAGTCCAAAGGAAGAGACTCCTCTGCTACTGGTCCATGTGAGGCAGATCTAATTAAATATAGAAGCAGAACTGTGATTATGCCTGTAATTTAAAATGTTAGCAGAAACATGATAAAATATGCCTCTGTTGTTTAGTTTTGATCTAAAGATGGCCAGTCACTTTTGAACTACAGTGATCAGGAATATACACCATAGGAGCAATCAGCATTTGAAAGACTCATGAAAAGCTTGCCCCATAGCAGTGATTCAGCTGTCTGAATTTTCCATCAGCATCACAGGGTGTACCACATAGCTAATGGAGAACTGAAGTTTTCCATTACTGAAGCTTTGCTAGTGAAATGGATACTGTTCAAGGTATGTGCATTCACTAGAAATATAAAAACAACCCCACTCTTTGAGAATCAGAAAAATCTATTCTAATGAGTCCAGTAGCCTATCCCCTTCAGAAATGTACCCTAGGCTTAAGATTTCCATCTAATCTGTGTTCAAAGATCTAGGGAGAATTCTGTCATTTGACACTTCATTGGTAATTTACCTGAATCTTGCTGCTACAATTGTTGTAAGTGCCATGACTGAATTTTCATACAGATGATTTTAAAAACACGAGTTATTGAATATATTATATCACATTCTCTGTTTGCTTGATAAATAATTGTATCAGTGGCAGAATGTAGTCAGATACTGGTTTTCTTTACAACATGTGGCCTGGTAGCAAGGGGTGTGTGTGTGTGCGCGCATGTGTGTGCATGCACATGTGCCCTCAACTATTCTGTCAGAGACTATATTGATATCTATCAACTTAAAAATTATAACACCATGTAATTATTCTAGGTTAGTTTGTAATATGACATGTGAACATCTAGTGTGATAGAGTGATTCAAACCTATTAGAGAAGTTTGTAAGAAGAATGGAACACCCAAAATATCTATGGTGTAGAGAGCTGAGGAACTATAACTAAAAACAAAATCTTCTCCCTTCCCAGAAATCCCTTCCACAAAGTTAGTAAAGAAAGAAACCACTTTTATTATTGAATAAGCATTAAACCAGAATGTGACACCCATCACAGACAGTTGGCTAAGACAAAAAAAGAATCTTATCTTTTCATATAGTCAAGTAAGTACAGTTACATACATCTTCTAGAGATAAATAATAACTCGTCTTCATATAAGAGGATTTCATGGTACCATTTATTACATGGTTCATCCAACTTTGCCTGGTAGTTGGGGTAATCATCTGTTAGCTAATTGGTTTTGTTGAGAGGAAAAACAAACTTATTACTTATGACAGAGAATTTTGCAACTTGGAACAAGGTACCCACTGAAGTTAGGCTTCTACCCGTCCACAGAAACTGGGCGATAGGAGCACTATCCCCCTTGATGTTTACATTTCAAAGAGATGGCCCCCTGATCCTTGAGAAAGGCAAGGACAGGAGGTAAGAATTTGTGGATGTCATGGTGGAATGTTAACACAGGTCAGGTCTGTTTAAAGATGCTGAGCTAGGACAGGCATAAACTGTGTAACCAAAAGCATAACAACATGCATTCTAAGTGGCCCACAAAATAAGTTAATTTGGAAGGAATATTATATAGGGTTTATAAGAGGAGAAGTTTGCCCTGCTTCTTTTGAAAAGTATCTTTTAAGGGACTTCCACAGAATAAGCAAATGATAGATTAGAGATAATAAAGAGTACCATAGAAAGTGTACATCGAAATTGTAAAAATGATCAGGAAAAAAGAAATATTTAGAACATAGAGAAATTGATATAATTTAGCTATAAGTTTTCTGAACAGCATAGCAGTCATATTAATTAAAATGGACATAGTGATTTATGATTGTTCTGTTAAAAACACAGGAAAACTGGGGCACCTGGGTGGCTCAGTTGGGTTAAGCATCCAACTTTGGCTCAGGTCATGATCTCACAGTTTGGGTTTGAGCCCCACATCTGGCTCTGTGCTGACAGCTCAGACCCTGGAGTCTGCTTCGGATTCTGTGTCTCCTTCTGTCTCTCTGCCCCTCCCCAGCTCATGCTCTGTCTCTGTCTCTCAAAAATAAATAAACATTAAAAAAAAACAAAGGAATACTTTAATAGTCTAAAATTTTTATATGTAGCTTTATACAAAAGGTCTAAGTAATATCCTCAGCAACGTTCAGACAGCTAAAGCAGTGAAATGCAGTCCAGTAAAGCATTCTGATAGGTTGACATGAAGTATGTATAAATTTAAAAGGCTAGAAAATGGGTTTGGTTTGATGATAGAGGGTTGTGATGAACAGGTTAAGCAAGGCATTTGAACTTGATCTAATTGGCAACAGGAAGATAGGAAAATATTTTGATTAGAGTGAGGGACATGACATCATCATTTGGAATATAAATGGGACGTTGTGTTCAAAATAGATTAGAAAGAGGAGGAAAAAGCAAGGGCTTTTTAAAGATTTTGCTATAATCTAAGGTACAAGATAATTTCAAGAGTATGTTAAGGGGAAAAGGGAATGTATGTCAAAGATACTGTGGAAGAAACATCTACAGAATATGACCATCCATTTAATATTGAGAGAGAAGTATTTGTAAAATAATGAATTGCAGTTTTGAACAAGCATGTCTTCATAGTTTTATAGACCTTCTATAATCACTATACAATAACATGTATCTATTTGTTACTTTTTTCTTATTCTTTAAAAAGTAAAAACAGGGGCGCCTGGGTGGCGCAGTCGGTTAAGCGTCCGACTTCAGCCAGGTCACGATCTCGCGGTCTGTGAGTTCGAGCCCCGCGTCGGGCTCTGAGCTGATGGCTCAGAGACTGGAGCCTGTTTCTGATACTGTGTCTCCCTCTCTCTCTGCCCCTCCCCCGTTCCTGCTCTGTCTCTCTCTGTCCCAAAAATAAATAAACGTTGAAAAAAAAAAAAAGAAATTTAAAAAAAAAAAAGTAAAAACAAAAGCCTTTGTTCTCCTCAAAAAACAGAGTTGGAAACCACTTTAAGTTACTTGGATTTGTGGATATGGGTTAACAGTTACATTAGATATTGGCATGACCAGGGTAAAAAAAATCAGAGATGTATATATATCAGAGAATAAATACACATTCTGTCTTATTAATTGGCCTACCGACTCTTTGACTCTTTGCCTTCATTTTTATTGTCTTTGCCATGAATTCAGTATTAGGGTGAATAACACTTGATTGGGGAAACATTATTGGGTGTTTCTATTGAAGGAAATTTAATCCTTACATCTATCTTTGAGGTAGATGTTAGCATTTGCCTCGTTTTGTTAATGAAGAAACTGAGCTCAGTGAGTATATCTTCCTCAAAGTGACTTAGCTGAGAAGTGGCAGGGATGGGGTTCTTGCTTTGGTCTAATTCTACACCATGTTGTTGACTGATAATTAGGATTTGATTTTTTGGCCGAAGTCTTCTTGCATCTTATTCCAAATAAAGTTTTAGCTGTTAATCTCTTCTGTAAGACAGCAAAGACACAGGTCTTTGCTTTGCACTTAATCTTTGTTGTCATCCGATCTTGCTTCTGTCTAGCCATATTTCCACTAAGGTTTAAGTTTTTCAGTTTATCTACTTGATTGTAATTTTCTATTGCTCAGCAATGTTTGAAGAAATCAGCATATAAACAATCCTGATGTCCAGTATCCCTATACCTTTATTATAATGATATGAAAATATTTTTCATTATTTCTTAGTTTATTTTACAGTGTTTTCCACCTGGGTAACATGGTGGTGGAGAATTTGTCGAGTGGCGGAAAAAACAGTGAAGCCATGTTTGTGTGAATACCGTGCCAAAGCAATTAACTAAAAGCTTAAGTGTCAATCATGTCTTTCTTTTGTTACCCCAAACTAGGTCCCCAAACTGTTTGGAATAACTTTTTTAATTAATCTATGCGTTGGTTTTTCTTTGTATAGGCAGTGCAATAGTCAAATATTGTTTTCCTTTTCATATCACTTATTAATTAAAAGATGATTCTTTCTTTTTTGAAACCAATACCTAGTTTGTCAGAAACCGCTTTGTTTCATTTTTCTAGATGCATAATTACCCTGAGAAATAAAGCAGCTATTAGATGCAAATTACATTTAATCCCTTTGAGTCCTAACAAGCACATCAGTATTTGACATCTAAAGAAAAGTTCTGACTCAGAAGACAGCTACAAAGATTTTATCTCATGTATTTAGGCACACACCCTACACATTAAAATTATTTTATAAGTAGGATTTTGGAAAGTCATGGAATTTTCTTTTTTTAATTCTCATTAGGATAAATACTATGAATGCTATTGCTATCACATATGTAATTTTGCTTTTGAGTAGAGCCTAAAAAAAGTTGGCAAAGAGATGCTAAGCATTGGTGCAAACCTAATTTATGATGGCTTTTAACAACCAACAGTCCAATAAAATACTCCAGCAAAAGAACTTTAAAATTAACGTGTGTGTGTGTGTGTGTGTGTGTGTGTGTGTGTGTGTGTGTTGCCCTGGTATGGAAAAATTTTTAGCCAAAACCATGATTAAGCCAGATTCCCTGGCTTTTTTTACTCCTGTTTATCTGCCAACAGTTCATAGACGAAAGGTGCAGGACATCAAATTGACTTGGTGGGATGTTAACTCCCATTACTGATCCCGTAGCTGAGATCATAGCCTTATAAATAACCCCTGTATTTGTCTGAACCATAGTAATATTAGGAGAATGTTAAAATTTGAATGTTTTAACTAGTAAGTTCGGAAGAGTAATTTGACTATCAAACTAAATTATAATTTGCCATATAAAATGGCAGCAGAGATTGGTTTATTATAAACTAACTCTAATAATAATTATCTCAAACGTGACTTAGTTTGATTTAAATCAGAAATGATGCAGAACAGACCTAATCTTCTGAATGAAGAATAGAATTATTGTGATTATGAGTAAAATATAGAAATACATACCGCAATTTCACAGTTCTTTTCAGTGAGCTGAAACCATTTAGACGGTCACTTCCAGGAATACCATATTTTATTCAACAATTGCTTTTGGCCCATGTTGTCCAATATAAAATATACAGTGAACTTAAAGTGTAAAGATTAATTAAAACCATTGAAAATGAATGAAGAACAAGGTAAGAGGGAATGAGAAAATGCTTTCAAAACAGGATAAATACACATAATTAATCGATACTACTTCTGTGGGCATAGAGAGGAGAAAAAACAGTAAACATTTGGTTAAGAAAGGGAGATTCACTATTAATTTCCTATTCTAATTTCTGTGGAATACTACACAGAAAGATTACGCAGAACCCCTGTTATGTAAAGAGGAAAATCCAGGTAATCCTATAGTGGATGATGTGGCTAGTTTCTGTCTTAGCCTCCACTCTCTGAAAATGCACATCCTCAGATACCATTGCTATAAGGATATAGGCTGCTGACCAGTGTTTTACAAACCAGATGTGTACTTAGAGATTAGCAACACTAGGAGGTGGCTTTGCCTGAGCAGGTGGCAAACATCATGATTGAAGGTATCACAGTTCCCTGGGTGGCAGGAACATATGTTTTGAAGTCCAATCCCAGATGGGATGGTTGTATACTGAGGATATTCCAGGCAGAGATGTTGTAAATGTGTATGGACATGGTGTGTCATGTAATTTCAGAGCTATGTTCACCACCCCTCTCAGAGAGTCTATGAGCCACCTAATGTCATTTCATAGGTTGTTTTTTAGTTTTTAATGGAAACTAGCCATATTGGATTTTCTTGTTTATAAATAAGAACTGGAATAGATTCTCTTGCCTCAACTCTATCCACTACCAATAGAACTTCCCCTAGAAGTTAATGAATTCCTTTGTCACTTCTCCTTCCTCCAGAGTTGCTTATATTGTAGCATGTCTTAGGTCAGGATTCCCAGGAATTGGACTCTGTGGTTCTGAGATTCTGAGATGGGGAGGAGCATTCAGGATAGAGACCAGACTTTCCTTTCTGAGGTGGAGATGAGTATTAATAGCACTGGAAAGAAGGAGAAGGAAGCAGGATTGAGCAGAGAGAGCTTCTGGGCTGTGCTGCAGTTTCAAAGAAGACTCCAAAGAGCCCCATGTAAAAATGGGAAGCTTGAATGGTTCTCACAATGGTCCTCCATGTTGAGTAGCTCTGGGATGTGAGTTGCCTGGAAATGGGGCTGACCCTGGGCCAGGTGATGATTTTCATCTAGAGCAATTATAATGAGGATTGGTGGTTGATGAATTCCAGCAGTTGGAAGCATACATCATTCAGGATACAGCATCCATTATGTAGCTCATATGTTTTATTATTGTTATTTCTTTCCATAGCTTTGCCCCATAAGACTGAGAGCTCTCAATCTCATGGAAGGATTTTAATAGTGGTAAAGCTTCTAATACTTAAACCTTTGAGCTCTGATGCTGAGCTTCCTAGGGGTCAGCCATGACTAATACCTACTTGCTGTGTGACCTTGGCAAATGTATCACATCTCTGTTTCTTATTAATTTTCTTGTATATAAAATGGAGATAATAGTTCCCTACTCATAGAGTTATTGTGAGTTAGTCTTTGTAGAACTAATAGTGTTTTTATTTTTTTGCATGGTATAAACATTCAACTGTGTTAGCTACACTTTGCTTTTTTTAAATATTTATTTATTTTTGAGAGAGAGAGACAGAGCACAAGCAGGGTAGGAGCAGAGAAAGAGGCAGACACAGAATCCTAAGCAGGCTCCAGGCTCTGAGCCATCAGCACAGAGTCCGATGTGGGGCTTGAACTCACAAACCATGAGATAATGACCCTAGTTGAAGTCGGACACTTAACACACTGAGCCACCCAGGCGCCTCTAGCTAAACTTTAAAGTGCCGAGAATCTGCAAGGGTGCCTTGCACTTATTAGGTATTTGAGTTTCATTTTGTAGGTGAGTACATTATGCAACATGATTTAAAGACCCTGATAGCATTGCCTGCCCTAAAACATCCCTCCCTTTCAGAGAGGTACTTATTAAGATGAAAAAGTTTTTCTAGGATCAAGGTAAGTATATTTGGTCCATGTAATATCATCTTAAGCAGGAGAAGTTAATCATAATATATTCTCAGGCACATGAGCTATTAGGGCAGTTTTGATAAAGGAAAGGGAAAAAAAAGAATGCACAAGGAAGCATGGTTCCAGGAGAAATACTCTGGCATAAAGATACAGATGCCCAATGGGAAATCTCCAACCCAGGAGGAGGTGGAGGTGTTGGTCAAAGACCTCTTGTTATCAGACCAGGAACTCTTTGATAGTAGTGGGCATGGTACCTGGCACTTGCTTGTTATTGAAGAAATAACCAGCACAAGGTTTCCTGATCCTGGAGAGGAAATATTTTAGGATTTATAAAGGTCTGTGCTCTCTAAACACTCATTGCTTCCTAATTAGAAAGTGATTTATAAAATCCTTTTGGTAGGACACTAATTGCAACCAAGAGGGTGGCCTGCCTTTCCTTTTCTTTTTGAGGGCACAAGTGACCAGTGATTTTTGTTTGGAGTACAGGGTAGTCTTCTCTGATAAGACTCTCCATTAAGATAACATTCATAGCTCTTTTTTGTTTCCCTTTTCAGACTTGATGGAAAATGTGAAATGTTTATATTACTCACAGAGCAAACATCCATGGCTATAATTTGTGATGCTATTATGTTTCCAACAGAGGAAAGTGTTTTTCTCTGGGACTTTGGGGCACTGTATTAGGACATGAGAGAAGGGCAATATAATATGTGACATGAGGGAGGGGTAGCCTTTCTCAAAAGACACTATGCTTATATTTTCCTCTCCACTTTCTGAGAATTGTCATCACCTCAAACAAAGGAAATTAAACACATGAGGAAAACAAAGTATTTTGTTGTTGTTGTCGGGTTTCTGATCTAACAATCATTTAAGCACCTGCAGGATCCCAACACAATGCAACATGTTTTACTCAGGCCATGTTCTTCTAGAAATGTAAACAGTTATTAGGAATGAAAACATCTGAGAAAAGTGTGAAAACTTCCCAGAGGAAAAATATGAGCTAATATACACTTATCACTTGCCCTGTGTTTGAGTCTGAACTGAACACTTAACACTTGATCTCATTTAATCCTCACATTACCCTATGGAGGAAATGTTATCCTTAGATTACAGAGGAAGAAACTGAGGCTCAGTGACGTGGAAGTAATTGTTTGAGCTTATTTGGCCTCCACCTCTCCATATCACTAAGTGTACTGACTCAATGACTTGCTGATATTTAAGCTTGTAGGCTAAAACCCATGATTTACCAGGGGATTTAATAGAAGCAGCTTTAGATTCTTCCAACTATTGGCCAAAACACTGAGTACTTCCAGTGTTGATGTTTTAGAGTCTATCAAAAGATGAACTTGAGGAGGACTTTTATATGAGTACCATTTATACTTCCTTTTGGGTTTCTTAAGAATTGTCTTTACAGGGGCACCTGGGTGGCTCAGTCAGTTGAGTGATCCACTCTTGATAGTGGCTAAGGTCATGATCTCACGGTTTATGAGATTGAGCTCTGTGTTGGGCTCAGTGCTGACACTAAGGAGCCTGCTTAGGATTCCCTCTCTCCCTCTGTGTTTGCCCCTCCCCTGCTTGCGCTCTCTCTCTGTCTTTCTCTCTCTCTCTCTCTCAAATAAATAAACATTAAAATAATTTAAAAAAAGAATTGTCCTTACATGTCCCATATTGGAATCCTTATTTTATGTCAATTATATCTCAGTGAAACTGGGAAAAAAAGTAAAGAAAAAAATATGTTTCAGAAAAAAATAAAATAACAGATTTGGGGGTCCCACCACAGACCTTCTAGGTAGAATTTATGGAAATGGTAGCATAAACGTGTATCTCTGACGTGCACTGCAAGTGATTTTTAGGCCCACTTTGAGAAATACCGTTTTAGCCTTGGACCTTAAGAAGAGGTAGGGTACTTCACAATATTTGTGAAAAAAAGAAAGTAATCAAAGTGTGGTCTTTGATTAATGGCTCTGAGAAAGAGAATGAGAAACATATCTAAAAATACCACCTTAGAATTGGAAAGGTTGATGGGTGAGAACAATAAGTTATTAAAAACCAAGAATAATTGAAGAACTAATTTTACAGGTAATTGATAATGAAATGATCTGATAATAGTGCAAGTGGAGTACATAAGGGTGAGGTTTGAAGAAGCTATAATTAAGAGGATTAAGGAGACCAGCTGCAAAAGAATTAAAAAAAAATCAAGATAAATTATAACAGGGCAGGAACAAGAAATGTACTTCCTGGGGATAAGGCAGTTTTAAGAAAGAGGCATTAGGTATTACATTTATCTGAAAATCTGTAATGGAAATTAGAAGAATGACACTTTGGCCTTATACAGAAACCTCCATAGATGAAATCTTTCTTGGGAGGTTTATATGTTACCTGAATTGAAAAGTTCTCTTTTGCTTCATATAATAACAGTTAATATACATTTCATGCTAGACATTATTTCCCAGTGTTTAACTAAAAAAAAAAATGTTGATAGCATTCTACTAAATATATCTGAATTGTAATTTTTTATGCAAAACATAATTTAAATATAATATGGAATTTTAGGGGTGCCTGAGTGGCTCAGTCAGTTAAATATCCAACTCTTGATTTCAGCTCAGGTCATGAACCCACAGTTCATGGGATCAAGCCCTACACAGGGCTCTGTGCTGACAGTGCAGAGCCTCCTGGGGATTCTTTCTCCCCCTTGCCCTCCCTCACTTACACTCTCTCTCTCTCTCTCTCTCTCTCAAAAATAAATATATAAACATTTTTAAAAAGTATGCAACTTTAAAAAATAGAATTTAGGTGTGCCTGGGTGGCTTAGTCGGTTAAGCGTACGGCTTCGACTCAGGTCATGATCTCACGGTCTGTGAGTTTGAGCCCCGCTTCAGGCTCTGTGCTGACAGCTCAGAGCCTGGAGCCTGTTTCAGATTCTGTGTCTCTCTCTCTCTCTGACCCTCCCCTGTTCATGCTCTGTCTCTATCTCAAAAATAAATAAACGTTAACAAAAATTAAAAAAAATAGAATTTACATTCTGATAGAACAGCAGTATTGTTTCCTATTCATTGAATAATTGGTTATAACTTAACATAGTGCTGTATATTAGTTCCCAGATGTTTGAAACACTTTTTGTCTGATGTAAACAATACTTGATTTGGAAATCAATATAATGAATATATATTTCTAGATTTTATACTTTAGTCCACTATTTTTACCAATACCTATCGTTTGTGTTCACTGATTTTAGAGTAAAATTTGAATTCTGATAATGCACATTTCCTTCTCCATAAACATTGCTATTCTTGTTTTAATTGAAAAAATTGAGATAATTTTTGATTCACATGTATTTAAAAGAATATAGGGCGATCCATTGTGTACTTTCCCAATGGTAGCATTTTGCAAAATTATAGTATATCATACTAGGATATTGACATAGATATAATTTATCAATCTTATTCAGATTTCCCTAGTTTTATTTGCACTCGTGTGTGTGTGTGTGTGTATTTAGTTCTAAACAGTTTTATCACATGTGTAGTTTTGTGTATCCACCACCACAGTAAAAATACTGAAAGGTTTCATCTCCACAAGGACCCCTCATGCAGCTTTTTTTGTCAACACACCCATCTCCCTCCAGTTGTGCTCTTGCTCTTTCTCTTTCTCTCTCTCTCTCTCTCTCTCTCTCTATATATATATATATATATATATACACACACACACACGCACACACACACACACACACTCAGGCATTTATATTTCTAGTGAAGTTTGAAGATTATTTTGAACAAATCCCAACCCACAACACACAAAGTGGGAACTCTGGTTGTACTTGCTTTAAACATTAAAATATTAATTATAGGAGAATTGATAGGTCTGCCTTCTTAATCTTTCCATCCAGTCTCAATGCCCACCACACACAGACCACCAGGAACAACCTAAAATTGAGCAAGTTGAGTTTATTGTTCTTGGCAGCAAAAGAGAACACACATGGGGGAAAATGGGGTGTCTCAGATTGTTAAAAATAGTCTATTCTAGGATTTAGGATCGTGTTAGTAATTTTGAAGAGGATTAAAGGAAATAAGGCTTTGCCTTGGATTGGATACTGTAAAGAAGGAGGGGCAATTCTACAATTGGGGAGGGGGTAATAATAGATCTCGTCTATAAGGAAGGAGGAATGAAGTGAGTCTAGAGCTAATTAGTAAACAAGAAGCAGATGCTCATATTAACCAGGAGAGAGGAATTTAATTAGTTTTGTTGTTTGGACAATATTCATGTTTATCTGTATTCAAAAATGATTAGGGGATAGTGGTCGTTGTCTTATTTATTTATTTATTTATTTATTTTATTTGTTCATCATGGTGATCGAGTAGCCTTGTCTGATGGTATTATTCTGTGAAATTGTGTATCTTCTACAGGAGAACATGTGATCGCCAGGTCTACTCCCAGGTGTCCAGGATTGTTTTTCTCTTGCTCATCAGGAACATGGTAAGACTTTCCATTTGGTCAGATCTTAGAATACTTATTTTAGTTAACATTTCATCACCGAAAAATATTGTTCTCAATATATTTATTACTAAATATCTTTTGGGTTTTGTCACTATCAAAAAGAGATTTTCCTCCTATTTTTTTTTTATTGGTAGTGATTGCTTGAATAGAGAAAGCTATTGGGTGTTGTATATTTATGTCAGGTTTTTCTACCTTAGCAAAGTCTTTTATTTATTTTGTTTTTGAAAATTTTTTATCTTAGATTTTTTATCCTTTAATTAGGATCATTTCATATTTTCCAGTACTTATGGTAGTTATCTAAATTTCTTGGATATTTGCTTTAGCTTTTGTTAAATCTTTCAAGGCAGTATTTAATATTAATAGTGAAAATATTCATCTCTGTCTTTAACTGGAAGGATTTTAGTGTTTTTTTATTTAATGTAATATTGGGTTGTGGTAAGATAGTCTTTATTGTATCTACGTATTTTGTTTTTGTTAATATTTTATTTTGTGCTTTTACTGGAAATGACCGCTGATTTTTATCAAATGTCTTTTGATCGTCTATTGATGTGGTTATTTATTTTTATTCTATTAATATATAGAAGTAATGGATTTCCTGATAGGCTTCTTGATAATGCATCCTCTTCCATTCCTGTAATAAACCTTTAGTCATATATTTTCATTTTGATTTGTTTCTGGATTGTACTTGCTAATATGTTGTGCAGCATGTTGTATATGTTACCAGAGAGCTTTTAGAGTGACAAGAAAAATACTAAGTCTCTAGATAAATAGCAAAGATCTTGGCTAAATGTAAGAAAAAAAATGTTCAAATTTGTTAGATGCACACGCGCAGAAACACACAAGCAAGCACAGAAAAAAACCATATACCATTATATTCATAGACTTGTCAAAAAATAAAAAGAACTGTATTTCCTATCCCTGGTGATGATCTGTAAAAGAGTTAACTCTTGCACACACTAGGAAAAGTGAGTGTTGCACTGTGGTTTGAAAAAGTATCTGTGAAAACAAAGCTACACATACTTTTGTTTAACAATTTCAATTGCATTGAATCTATAATACAGGTAAATAAGAGCACAATGACTTAATAAAATGTGTGAAAATATTTTGAGTAAAATAAAAGGAAAGAAAAATAGTGGAAATAAAGACAATTCCTGTCAATAGGGGCATGGCTTTGAACATGGTGGGGTATCTACACCATGGAATATTATGCTGTCATTAAAAACAATGAACTAGTTCTCCACTAGTTAGCCTGGAGGGATTTCCATGATGTGTTTTGGAGGGGGAAAAACGAAGTGTAAAAAGGTTATGGAAGTAACCTCAATTAACATAAAAGTTACAGCAAAATTTGTGTATGGTTATGTGCACATATTATGTCCTATATCTTATATATCTTCTTAATATTCAATGAAAAATAATTTGAAATACCTGTTTACTCTAAATATTTTTTTCTTTCTTATGTATCCAAATATAATGCTTTCTTTCCATGTGGATACAAAATTCAGCTGTTTTATATGAAAATATATGGTAGCTTTTAATATATCTGGTAACTGTATACTTGTGCATAAATGACATTAAAAAGTAATAGAAAAGAAAACAAAACAAAACCCAAAGGGCCTTGGACTCTGGAATGATAGTAAAATTATAAAACTATTTATATTACTCTTTATGTCGCCATTTCCCAAGATTCAAAATATGAACCAATTTAATACTTCAAGAAAGAATGTAAGT
Organism: Prionailurus bengalensis; assembly: GCF_016509475.1. Classification (NCBI taxonomy): domain Eukaryota; kingdom Metazoa; phylum Chordata; class Mammalia; order Carnivora; family Felidae; genus Prionailurus; species Prionailurus bengalensis. The sequence goes on along the minus strand of NC_057345.1, from coordinate 182,538,100 downwards.
ACTGTGATTCAGCATTAAAAAGCAAGTTTAACTTTCCATGAAGCTTTCTACAGAAATGCAAAGTATATCTCAACATATCTACATTTATGTAAACCAAGTGAAGCGAGCAGAAGCAATACTGTAGACACGCCTCTTAATGATTTATTATAGTAAGTGACATGCAACAATGAAAAGGTGACCTGGTGGGGGACTCTTCTCCAGCCCTGTTTCTGTCACAGCTGGAGGTGCATGGTTTCCTTGTTCTTGTGAAAGAATTACTTCCACATCGTGAGCTCCTGCAACAAGAGTTATATATGAATTGTCTTTTCTTCTTAAGTATTAATAATTCAATCATATGTAAAAGGAACTTAGTAATGCATACTATAATTAAAGAAGTCAGAGCTTGTAAGAGCTCAAGATATTCTTGGAGATTTACTCAGATGCTATCATCTTTACGTGATAACAGTCCTTACGAACAAGTGTTTATATTGACAGTGAAATTCTCTTTAAAGTGAAAATATTTATATCTGCAAGCTAATTAGTTTTTAAATTTATGTGATCTAAAACAGCTAAATTTTTTTTCAATAAATTGTATATTTCGATGCAGTGGTTATTAAGCTTGCTTTCTTTCTCTCTGCCTTCCTTCCTACCCTTCCTTTCCTCTTTTTTTGCTCTCCTTCCTTCGCTCCCTACCACCACCACTCTTCCCTCCTTCCTTCCTTCCTCCCTCCCTCCCATCTTCCCTTCATCCCTTCTTTTTGCTTATTTGTTTTTCATTCTACCATCAAAAGTTGTGTGCACATAAACTGAGGACAGGTAGCTTTTATTTCCTTCCTAGGTTCCTATAGGAAAGTATCTTTAAAGACCTAATTTCTGTTTTGCTTATGCAAACTTGCTAACCTTGAGAAAAATCAAAGGATAATTTTTAGGGGAGGGGAAACAAGCTTACATAATACCTATAAGTATTTATATGATATCTATAAATATTTGCGCTGTGCAAATCCACTAGTATTCTGTTGTTACTAAGTACAGTTTAACACTGTTTCTGTCAATTGGTTTTTGAAGGTTTCAGTGGGATGTGCAGCCAGGGGAAAAATAAGGAGGAGGGAGATAGGTACTTTAAAGAAAGGCATAAGAAAGAAAAAAAATACTTAGAGAAAATGATCGTTTTTTTCTGATTTAGTCCTTTACTTCTTTAACAAGTATTTATTAAATGCCAGGGAGTCTTCCAGGTGCTATAGATTCAGCTGCAGTAAAAGGGAAAATGTCCCTGGGGCTTATTTGCTAGTTGAGATCTCCCCAGGTAAAGAATGAAAACAGCCCTCAGAAATGATCTTGAATGTGCTTCCAGAAAGGATATTACCCCCTGGGAAATAAAAACTTCCCCATAAAATAACACAACACTGAAGTTTCATTGTCACCAATGCCTTAGATATCTAATATCAGAAAGGAAAGTATAATAAAATTGAGGAAGGAAATTGTATCTAGAGATCCATCCTTTAATATAATCTCTCACAGATTATTCAAAGCCACCCCAGTTTTAGTAAGTATAAAGGACCTCCGGCAATGTGAATTATTTAAATATACAAAGGTGTTGCTTGTATTCTTGTCTTTCTATCTCTGCAAACAAACGAACATCAAATATCTGATAGAAATAGGCTCATACACATGTTTTTACTTTAAATAATGCATTAGAGTGGAAAGCATTTATGAAGAAACAGGCAAGGCAAACAGATTTTTATTTCTAAAAGACTGAGGAGTAAACATGTCTTCTTAAGAAATTGGATTAGAGCATTGTACCAATGAGGACAGATGGATAAAGAATTAGTAAAACATTAAAAATCAAGTAATATAGGCAAAACATTAGTTTTATAGTAAAAATTGAGTTTTTGTAATATTAAGTTTCTCTAGAATGGCTACATGGCAGAAAATTCAATATTTATTTGCTGGTGTAGTTTATATTTACTTGGATAATAAACAAATGTCTGAAATTGACTTGCATTCTCTCTTCTCTCTCTCTCTCTCTCTCTCTCTCTCTCTCGGACCCCATATGCACATATAATTCATTTTTCTAAGTATTTGTTCATTGCATTTTGTCCAGCTATGTACTACCTGTCATGAACTGTATTTGGGAGAAACTTCCAATCCAATAATACGTGAGTATGTAAGATAGAGTCTAAAAACAGTAGAAACAGCTGCAAATGACACAAGGTGATGTATACATTGGTAACAGTTGCCTGACCAAAGGGTGATCAGATGGGAGAGTATTTGGGAAACCTTTATGGAAGAGGGATATCTAGATCAGAATCTGAAAGTTTCCAGCTTTGGATTGGAATACAGTACATGTAAAGCACAGTAAGCAACAGTAACAGGATTGCAGCGGGGGTGATGTATGTTGGGAGCAATGGTGAGACCAGTCTCACTAGAGTTGCAGGTCTTCTGTAGACAGTAGTGGGAGAAAAGTTAGGAAGAATTCAGATTTCTCAGAAGGCCTGCATAGCAAGATCAGATAGGCAAATTCCTTTTAAGTGGCAATGAGAAGCTGTTGAATATCCTTGAGGATTAGGTCAAAGCAAAAGAATCTGGTAAGATACTCCAGGAGCGATTGGAAGTATAAGGTTTTTAATACGGATCACATACCACACACAAACACACACACACACACAATATAAGAAGAATGCATACTAGAAAAAAGCCAGTTTTCTCAAGATACTAAAAGGTTACTTGGGCTATGAAGAAGGAAAAATTTGGAGGGAAAGTAAAAAGAACTTCATTGAATTACCCTGTAGAAGGGGCTCTGTGGCCATTCATTTTCTTGAGCCAAGTTCTTTTCATAGTAGTAACATACCCTAACCTGATTTCTGGAATGTAAGAGTAGAAAGTACCTGTGGCTTACCTCCTTGGAAGAGATCTTCCAGCAGGGAGGGTTCTAAAGAATAAATAACTATGTGGTGTGTCTGTGAAGATAAAGGTCTTAGACAATCTTATCTAGTTACCCGCAACTCAGCTTGGTTTGAAGTATGAGAGTATATTCCTATATACTTCAGAGAGGCAGGGAATTAACCATGAGGATCCAAAGCCTGGAAGGGAGTTCTGAATTGCAAAGAGGAACGAGGTAGCAGCAACAGGAATGCACTGAGGAACAAGTGCCACATGAGGTGTGATTTGAGGTCTCCAAGGATGGATGATGATCAAGGACCAGATAGGCATTTCCTGTTCTTGACACCTTTGCTGTACTTATATTTTCTTCAACTTACCATGCAAACACAACACACTGTGTGTGTGAATGTGTATACACATGAGTGTGTGTCTGTGTGTGTGATACAAGAGGTAGAGAGATGGGAGGTCGAATTATCTATTCGTCACTGTAGAATGAGAATCTATTCAAAGTAGAAGTATGGCTAAAATAGAAAAACAAAGGTTAACTAATAGCTATTCCTTATACATATAGCTCATTTGATTATGAGTTCTGACTCTTTGTGTGTGTGACTGGCAACACGTACTCAATAAATGTTTCTCAATTAAATAGAACTATTGATTGAATTGAATGAGGACTTATACATTCTTCCATCCACTTTAGGGTACCATACTTGTTAAAGAATAGTAGATAGCTATGGAATCCTTATACTTAGTTGGACACATAGGTCCTTTTTATTCTAAATGGAGGAAACTACTTTATGTCTTCCCTAGACTTGCACTCTTACTCTAGACCATTATTTTTTAGTTCACAGCACGTTTTCCCTCGGAAATCCTGCTGAGTTGAAAACCTACAGGTACTTGGAATTTTTTCAATGTATAAAAATAAATTGAAGCTTCTTTAAAATACAAAATTAACAGAGATTTTTATTTAGCATTTAATGACTAAGGCAGGCGTATTAACCTGTCTCCATAGCTATATATTGAAAATACACAAACTTTCACATTTAATGAGACCTTTGAAAGTATATTTCAGCATTACATTTAGAAATATATGATTATTTTAAGCATTCTACAATGTTGACCAGAGATGTGAAAATTGATGTCTTCATTCTTAACAGTTGGTAGTTTTCACAGCATGATACCATGCTAATGGAACCTTGACTTGCACAGTGAAGTGAAAACCAATAACTATGTGCTGAGGGTATAATATATGGGCGATTTATATATATACGTGTTCATTCAAGTGTAGGCATATTTACATAAACGAAATATCACTTAAGTGTACTTTGAAACATGTGAAAGCAAATACAGATTTATTTTATTACTAGTTTTAACATTTATTATAGTTAATTTAAAAATACAATGTTTTGATTTTTTTCTGGTTTTAGAATTAATTAGTATATGTTGCAGAAAAATTGGGAAAGTAAAGAAGTGTATAAGATGCAAATAACATTATCTCATGATCCAAATACTTTGTTGTATTTCTTACGGTCCATTTTCAGTGTACAAAAATTATTGATCTGATCAGAACTGGATAATAGATTAAACACATCAAATTTCATTTTTCTACTTTGTTTAAGCTCTAGTTCACATAATGCAAGGAATGAGTTTGGCTTCATAGCAAACTGGTCCTTTACCAACCTCCATTTTCCCTCATTCCTCACTCCAGATTCAAACCCTCTATACAAATAAATCTGCTTCAATAATTGTTACAGTTATATAGTTATATAATATGGTTTTTGTATAGTTAATATATATACAGGCTTGTTTTGTTATAACAACTCATCTATTTTTGTTTATTAAAAAGGCAACATTACAAAACCTAAATCCATAGTCATGTTTCCCTCTCTTTGGTTTGATATTTACTTCTTATAGCATATGTAACATTTGTAAGCTTTTATGATTTATAAATACCTAGAGGTTTTTCTGACTTCTGTGTCTAGATAAACAGCTCATATACAGTGGCACTCACTAAATATGAGTTGACTGCATCTCCTTGTTGGGATATAGGTAGAGTGATTGTTGGTGTCTTTCATGGGCCATGAGTTCATTGCCAATTGATGTACTACAGACTGTAATACAGATCAGCTGAGTATGGAATACTGTTGTGGCCATAGCTGTTTTATGAAATTCTTTATGAATTCCCCTATTTTTATTTATGACTGTGTTCCACGTGGTCTGTTACTCTTTTATTCCTCATCCAAAACTCAGAAAGAATATTTCTATTGAGATTTTCCATTGGTATGCATAAACAACTGTGGTGCTTAAAACTATTTCTCATGGGGTGCCTGGTTGGCTCAAGTCGGTTGAGCGTCCGACTTCGGCTCAGGTCATGATCTCACAGCTCGTGAGTTTGAGCCCCGTGTCAGGCTCTGTGCTGACAGCTCGGAGCCCTGGAGCCTGCTTCTCTGTGCCTCCTCTCTCTCTGCCCCAACCCACTCGCATTCTGTCTCTGTCTCTCTCAAAAATAAATAAACATTAAAAAAAAATTTAAAAAAACCTATTTCTCTCAGTTAATGCAACATTGAACTGTAGAAGTTCCTAGAGTGAAATAAAATGGCTCTCCTTAGACTGACAAAAAAAACCCTGAGGCACTCTGCTTATTTAAATAGAGTGTTCTTCAGCAAAGGTTGCTCCATCAACAATTAGTGTCTTCTTCATAACTCCTAAATTATTCATTAATGCAAATCCAAAATCTAATCACTTTATTCTCCAGCAAAGTTGAAAGAAGAAAATTAATGGTATTTATTTCTTTTTTAAATACAGTCTCTAGTTCTTCTACTTTTAATGTGTTTGAATAATGATAAATATAATTTTGATATGCAGGGTTTCTATAGCAGTTTAATTTTTTGAATAACAAAGGAAAGATGAAGACAGAATTTTGCTGGTTTCTTTTACTTTTCAGAAAGTCCCAGAAGATAAACTGCATCTCCTGTATATGTGAATTTCTCTTTGCTGGCAGCAAAAATTCTGCTAATAGTTTCATATCCATTCCACACTTGTACATTGAATAGTTTATGGCATATCTTTAACCTGCATCTCTCTTCCTTCCCTGCCACAGAGCTTCATAAACAGAATAAAAATCAGGCTGCAGGTCTCTCCTTATTACTGCAGAAATATGACTACCACCTCGGGGCACTTTCTCCAAGGTTACCTTCTGGCCAGTGCAACATTTTTCTGTCCTTGGTTCCCTTCTGTGAGGAAGAAAAATCAGATGTTGATGATTTTTAACTATATAAAACAATGTGTGTGTGTGTGTGTGTGTGTGTGTGTGTGTGTTTAAGGTCTTCTAGATACTCTGTTTAGAAAGCTGATTATGTTCACCTTGGTTCTCTTGGTCTGAGACTTAAAAGCAATTTCTCTGCTAATTGTATATAAATTAATGACAGTTATTATGATTATTCTTTTTCTCAAATCTTATTCCTGCTGTTTCGCTGCTTTTGTTTTTCTTTAGCTATGATGCCAAAATTCATTTAGTTTCATCTTGTCCTGTAGCATATTTTCCTATAAGCCATGTTGAAACCTTTTATGGAAAGATGTGGAGTATCAATGTAAACATATAGACAGAAGTTCATATGCTGTGTGTCCTGTGCACCTCTGCTATGCTGGCAGAATGACAGATGCTAGGGCCAGTTTGTAAATTTTTCCCTTCAGTTGGAGGAAACTGTGAGGTCAGAGGAAGACAAAACAAAGTCCTCTAATTTTCACATATAGAGAATATGTATTATTTAGGTGTGGAAGAGAAAAATTTCATATAAAGGTAAAATAACACAGATAATGAATAACAAAACTAACTCCCTGATATTTTGTCATCTGTGTATAGCCAAGACAAGGAAGGGTTTATATTTTAAACATACAAATTACAAGAAGGGATGATAGTGTGGTTGTAACACTTACATAAATGATTCCTGGTCATGTGACTCAAGCCTGGTCAGTTCGAGAATTACATTTCAGGTGCCCCAGTGCGTGGCTCAGGAAAAGATACATGACCTATTCAGAACCAATGAGAATCAGTTTGTGTAAGAGATCCCAGTATTGGCAGAAGCAAGACCTGCCTTTGTACTTAGTCAGTAAGATGAGTAATAATTTCTTTGTCCAAAGTTTAAGTAGTGGACATTTATTGACCCTCTGTTTTAAAAAATGCACTAAATCAGGGTCATTGTGATACCTATGATGGCTTGGATAATAATTGAGTAAAGCATTCTCCACTACCCACTTGATACAATACTTGGGGAAAGTAATCAGGGGCCTCAGGTGTGTCCGTGTAAGTCACAGATTATATAATCTTTACGTTTTTTAAGTTTATTTATTTATTTTTGAGAGAAAAAGAGAGAGAGTGAGGGGAGAGTGAGTGGGGGGGAGGAGCAGAGAGGGAGAGAGAGAACTCCAAGCAGGCTTCGTGATGTCAGTACAGAGCCAAATGTGGGGCTCAATCCCAAACCGTGAGATTATGACCTGAGACAAAATGAAGAGGTGGACACTTAACCAACTGAGTCACCCTGGTGCCCCAGATTATATAATCTTTAAAGAGGCAGTTTACATAGTCTATAGGATGAACAACAACATGACCCAGGATTTGTGAATTTTATGACTTCCACAAAAGTGAGGTCCAAATGATTAACTCTAGAACTTAGATGAAACTTATTCTAATGATTGATTCAACTTTCTATGTGAAAATACAACTTGGTAGGGAAAGTCAGTTAGGTCATATGAAACTGACATTTTATTGGCTTTTTAACAGAAATTGAGAATCCCCTTTTTAAATTTAATATTCAGACTTCCATCTTTTTATAAAAGAAGTTAGTCTATTAAAGTATATACACTCAATTTGAACAATGTGGATGAATTCTCAACCTTTTCTTTTCAGAGAGAGTGTTGAAATTTTTTGAGATTTGACAAGAAAGAAATTTTTAATAGTGAATTATAGTTAAAAATACATTTGTGTTAAAACAATTTTTATTGACCATTTGAGGGTCTAAAAAATACATTACGCTTTTAATTGCATGGCATTTGTTAGTAAAGGGTTGAAGCATAATTGTTAGTGAGCTTTCAGAAGTGTTTCTTCGAGATAATGTTTGAATAATCTATTGCCCGAATTTGAATAATTTATGCATGAACCAGTGTAGAGCTATAATTGCAATTACAATGTTCAGTTCAGTAGCAATGAGTTGCGTCTGAAGTTGGTTGCCGATTACAGTGTATAGTTTAGGTTCTGTTTTTCATTTCATTTTTAACAAAGGATTTTGAGTCAAGGGAGATGGTTCAGAGCTTGACAAAAGTTCCCAAGTGAAGTTTTAAAGAGTTTCTTTCTAAAGATTTTTATTTCATTTTATAATTTTTTTAACCAATTCTAAAATCCAATCTTGCTTGCTTCTGTGCCATAGAGATAAAGCAAGGGACTGAAGTGCCCCTGGTTGGACAGAAAGGACTTTTTTACTTTTATTCTGAAGGAGCAGCTGCTCTCATCAATAATTTCCCGAAGCGATAGTCCTGGAGTGTAAACAATATTTTATACGGATGACAGTGGAACAGAATATGTTATTGCTGAAATTTGTGCACTTCACTGTGGAGAATGGATTAACCCTGTGTAACACAGCATCAAATACATGATATTTTCTGAATTCAATGAAAGGGTTAAGAGTTCTTACACAAAGGAAGTTTGACTCAAAAGGAAACAGTGTAATCATTTTATTTTCACAAACATACAAAAAATTTCGTATCACCTTGTATCCTAAGCAGCTAACGCTATTAATCTTAGTATTTTTCCAATCAGTTCAAATTAATTTTGTAATGTAACATTGGATTTTTGCTCTCTTGAAAAATTTGAAAATGCTACTGATGCGTTGACAGTTTTAGAGGCCTAATTTTCCTTATTTTAAAATTTGTCATTGGGCTACGAATTATTTTTATATCTAATGAACTCAACAGAAACATTTATAAAGATTTTAATTGGTTTGATCAAAATTAAAATAATTTGAACTATCTTTGAAGATCAAGCATGTCCATAGAAATCATTTGTTGCTACAAACTTTGAGATTTATTGTCACTCATTACAGCCCAGTATCTACAGTTTTCTTCCCCCAAATTTTGTCTATTTTTGCTACAAAATAATAATATTTCTTAATTTTACCACTCACATTAAAGATTCTCACATGGGTCTTGACTGAGAAATATAAAATGAGTCATAAAGGCTAAATTGTATAATTCTTGCATCTCCGATATCCTGTCATATACTGAGTTAAAGATTCACAGACTTAAACATTAGAAAGGGAACTGGAGTTCATTCAGTTCTGTCCCCTGCTTCTAAGCAAGGCAAAACAGTACAGAGGTATTGTAAGCATGTTTCAGTAAAAATCTTAAAATCAGATCAAATGATACAGCCTTTTAAAATAAGTTTTTTTTCTTTTTTCACAGGCTGTACACTCAGGAATATAATTTATTTCTGCTATAATGTAGATCAATTCTCATTTGCTACTTTCTAAATTTACTTTTGAGATCATCAAAAAAATATGAAAGATGAGCTAATTAAATATGAATCCCCCATTGGGATTATTGAGAAATTTGAAAAGGAAAGGTGTAACTGAAGATTTATTTTATTCTCTGTCTTGCTGAATTAAAATAAATTTTTATTTTATTTTTTTATTTTTTAATGTTTATTTATTTGGGGAGAGAGAGAGAGAGACAGAGACAGAGACAGACACATGAGTGGGGAAGGGGCAGAGAGAGAGAGAGAATCCCAAGCAGGCTCCACCCTCAGTATGGAATCTGAGGTGGGGCTCAATCACAATGACCATGAGATCATGACCTGAGCCAATATTAAGAGTCTGACGCTTAACTGACCGAGCCACCCAAGCACCCCTAAAATAAATTTTTGTTATTAGGTTTCTCCCAAAGAAGTTGAATATTGTATTTTTACTTCTTTTGACTTCTTTCAAATGTGAATGAAAAAAGAGACAATATTTGGTTATCACAATTATACCTTATTAAACAAGTTTCAGAACGAATATATAGTTTGAAGTATAGATAATGATTACTCTGATATAAAAATATTCATTGAAAAATTCAAATTCAGTTGATAAAATTTGTTTCCAAGTTTGTTTAAAATGATCAACAGAGGGGCGCCTGGGTGGCGCAGTCGGTTAAGCGTCCGACTTCAGCCAGGTCACGATCTCGCGGTCCGGGAGTTCGAGCCCCGGGTCGGGCTCTGGGCTGATGGCTCAGAGCCTGGAGCCTGTTTCCGATTCTGTGTCTCCCTCTCTCTCTGCCCCTCCCCCGTTCATGCTCTGTCTCTCTCTGTCCCAAAAATAAATAAAAACGTTGAAAAAAAAATTAAAAAAAAAATAAATAAAATGATCAGCAGAGATGAATCTATTTGGACTATAGTAATTTACAGTTGGCTAATTACAAGTGGCACAGGTGGATTTTATAAAGAAATAATTTTGACTAAACAACATAGCATAATTAACATTGTAAGATGATGTGTTTTTATCTATTTAAGAGAAAATTTGTGTTTCACGTTTATTATAGAGGAGTAGTGGATAGGAAGGAATATGAACCCTATAGTTAGACTGCTCTGCCATTTAGGATATGTTGTGCCTTTGAGCAGGTCACTTGGGAAAGTCTTTGTTTCCTCATCAGTAAAAAGTAGCTACCTGAGAGGATTCCAGTTTTTTTTTAATATGTGTAAAGAATGTAGAATAGCACCTGGCACATAGTCAGCACTCTGTTGTATTTGATATCATTTATGGTTTATGTGTAAGTAGATAACATTTATTTTAGATGAATTTATTTTTTTAAGTAGTGCTCTCTACTTGGTAACTTTTGAGAAATAACAATTTGGATAAAATTTAAAAAAATTATAGTCTGAGGGCACTTGAGTGGCTCAGTCTGTTGAGCATCTGACTCTTGATTTCAGCTCAGGACATGATCTCACAGTGGTAGGGTGGAGTCCCATGTTGGATGGCATACTGAGTGTGGAGCCTGCTTAAGATTCTCTCTCTCTCTCTCTCTCTCTCTCTCTCTCTCTCTCTCTCTTTCTCTCCCCCACTCACATGTGTTCTCTCTCTTAAAAAATTTTTAAAAAATTATAGTCTGAAATCTTTCACTAATTTGGGTGGTTCTTTTTTTCCCCAAATTACCTTCAATCAGTAAGGTTTTCCTTTGTAGAATATCGGTTCATGATTGGGTGCACAAAAGGAAAGAAAGCACTTTTTTGAAGAGCTTTATATATTCAATATATTCATTTCTTTTCATTCATTATTTGTTTATGGAGGATCCACAATGGAACAATTATATGCAGTATAAATACATGTATATATGTATATTCAATATATAAATATACAGTATTGAACATAATTAAATATATTGAATATGCATCTATTATATAATTAGAACAATATACATATATTCATATTTATATATATATAATCCTCCCAAAAGATTTATGAGATTTTCATATTCTCTCATTTTATTATACTAGAGGAAATAGGAACATGAAATAGATTAGGTTAACTAATATATGACAGTCTAGGTTTCTCTACGCTGAAACACATTCTTTTCCCCAAAATGCCATATTGTTCATAGATAGAAAATTTAGGTCAGTGATGGGTGCTGTAACTAAGGATGACTTAGTATGGTAAGATCAAAATGGCAAGAATATTAGAGTTTTTATTTATGTTAAATGACTCAAATATCTAAAAAATAGCAAAATGACCTCAAAAAATAACAGCTGACAGTGTTTTACTGTTTATTAACAATCTTGGTGAGGTTACAAGGTTCTGAGTCAATGTTTAATAGCTATGCTGTATTTTAAATCCGAATTACAATGATTGAATACATTAGATCATTTAGGAATGCTTGAACAGTGCTTTAACAACATCTGATGAAGGAAATAGGCCATTCTACATGAAATACTCATTACTAAGGAACAGTTTATTAATGGTAATGTGTTTGCAATATAAATAAATAAAATAAGTAAATAAAAAAGTCATCTAAATTATTTCTAAAATAGGATGACATGCTTTAAAAACAATCAAGCGTTTTTCAGGAGATCTAACTGGTGAAATTACAGGCTTACATCTATAACAGATCGTTCATAGAATGATATTTTAAGGATATTTAAGTATTCCCTTACACAACTATTTTTTTCTAAGATGATCAAATTGACATTTCTGTCAGGACTCGAATGCGACTAGAAGACACAACTTCCTGAAGTAGTGTCTCATTGAATTTAGTCCCAAATAGGATTTAGTTCCGTTAAGCTATTTTGTTGTATGCATTTTAAAATGTCCTTTGAAGATGATAAACATATTAACCAAGAAATTGCTGGATTGAAAAATGCTGGGCAATACATAGAGGTGATTCTAAAGGATATTTATATAAATATATATCATTTTCCTAAAAATAGAACAGTATCCATTGTGATACCAAAATGGATTATTCTGAATTATGGGCTGTTGCTTATGAAAGATGTAATAGGCTTATGTAAACTTATGCTTTACATCTTAGCAGAACATTCACACGCATGTCTCTTGTATAAAATAGGGTGGTGGTAATCAATTGCTACTTTCCCAAAGTGGAAGAAGTTTGCATAATGATTAAAAACACGAGATTTAGGGTAGGTCACTTTTTTAGCTCCATGACCTTCAAATGACTTGAGTTTTCTAAAACCTCAGTTTATCTTTTTGTAAAATGAGATTCCTGATAACTATGTGCTCAATTATTCATTAATATTAGTGATTCTTATTAAAATCAAAGGTAACATTTCCTTACCCATTATGGCAGGGATATAAACAGCTAATTTTCTAACTCACTTCCAAATGTTTTTGTTATTGGCCACATAAGCCATTGAAGAAAAGTATAATATTAAAAAAAAATTTTTTTTATGTTTTATATTTGAGAGAGAGAGAGAGAGAAAGAGAGAGAGAGAGAGAGAGAGAGAGAGAGAGAGAGAGAGAGCAGGGGAGAGAGAGAGAGAGAGAGAGAGAGAGAGAGAGAGAGAGAGAGAGGGCAGGGGAGGGGCAGAGAGATGGAGACAATCTGAAGCAGGCTCCAGGCTCTGAGCTGTCATCACAGAGACCGATGTGGGGCTAGAATTCACAAGCAGTGAGATCATGACCTGAGCCAAAGTCGGACGCCCAACCAACTGAGCCACCCAGGTGCCCCAGTATAATATTTAATTTTACTAAAAGAAGTTCAATGTAAACTTCTATATTAAAAAAAAAAAAACTCATGGGGCGCCTGGGTGGCGCAGTCGGTTAAGCGTCCGACTTCAGCCAGGTCACGATCTCACGGTCTGTGAGTTCCAGCCCCGCATCAGGCTCTGGGCTGATGGCTCAGAGCCGCCTGGAGCCTGTTTCCGATTCTGTGTCTCCCTCTCTCTCTGCCCCTCCCCCGTTCATGCTCTGTCTCGCTCTGTCCCCCCCCAAAAATAAATAAACGTTGAAAAAAAAACTCAGAGGCTGTTTTTTTACAACTGTGCATAATATTTACATAGTTGTGTTCACACAGGGATCCAGAACTGCATATCTGCAGAACTATTAGGGTCTCAATTGAGAATGTCTAAAAAGATTTTAGCAACAGGTGCAAAACAGCTGCAGTTCTATTTCAGTAATAACAGTGGATGGATTAATTCTCTGTGGGTTTTCTTTTATGCATTCTGAACTAACACTAACATTTAAGACACAAAGGAAATTGAATAATCAAAAATCACATTTTTGTTGGTAAGGAAACTTGAGCATTGAGAATTATTTGGCATATGCCTTAATAATTAATTGTCAAAGCCTAGTTTATTCTTTAAGAGCACCCTGTATTGCAATATCAGTATTAGCATTGAACAGTAGGATGAATATGTGCCAACATATACAAATTAGTTTCTTTAATAACAAATCTAGCTTCGTAGTAAAATTTAATGTAGATACTACTTAAAACTTTTTTACTCCAAAAAAGTTTAAGAGGGTGAGTCATTTTCCATTGAAACTATTGGCAAGTTGTCATTTTTAATTTCTAAAAAAATTGTTTCTTGGTTCTAAAAGATGTTCCAATTCTGAAATTTTGTTTAATATGCCTCAATATGAGATATAATTACAGTGAAGTGCAAAAGTACTTATAGAGTATGTACTATATGCTGCTGGAAAGTAGAGAAGCTGTTGAAGAAGTAAAATGGAAGAGTTGCCTAAAGAGTGTTCAGTATAATTCAAACCATGAAATGGTTTGAGTAACTTTTAGGTGGCAAATTTTGTGGACTTAAGAAGGTTACTGGGCTGATTAGTAACACAGAAACTGGAAAGACATTCCTTTTTGGGAGGTGTGAGATAATATCAGTTCTTGAAAAATTATATTGCAGATACTGGTGGGGTATCCAAGAGGGCTTTCAGTGTGATGAGGCGCTTGTGTCTGTTTTCATTCTGCTGGCCGACCCATCCAATGAGTCTGTATTTCATCTGATACATCATTCATGTCTGCTATCCTCTCATATGTTTTCATTAAAACCACATGCCCTTGCTTCATGTTTATAAGATTCTCTATTTTCTCTCATAGGATAACAATTTTGCCTTAAATTCTGCATCTTTCTGTTTCATTAGCCCTGCTTCTTCTGGTATAGTTCTGCTTATTGCTCATATTTTATAATGCTAAATACCAGGGATGTCTTTGGTTTTGTGGATGTGAGTGTCAGTTCACTCTTCCTGAGAATGTCATCCTCCTGAGAATGTGCTAGCCGTGTGTAATTGGGAGAGGGGAAAATTCTGTGGTGTGGGCATGGGCTCTTTGCCCTGGTTTGGAGGAATGAGTGTGACATGTGTACAGGTGCAGTGTTTCTCCTTTTCCTTAGTTTGACATCTTATGTTTGCCATCTTGTTGTTTTCTAGAGTTTATTCAGTTGATCTGGCTGGCAGGCCAGATTTTACTTTTCTTGCACAAAACCAGCTATAGAAATTTCCTAAAATTTTGAGCTTGGTTAAATTAGAAGGTTTATTCAAGATAGAGGAAAACAGTTCTTTCTTTCTTTCTTTCTTTCTTTCTTTCTTTCTTTCTTTCTTTCTTTCTTTCTTTTTCTTTTAATTTTTTTTTTTAAGGTAAGCCCTAGGCCCACTGTGGGGCTTAAACTCATGACTCTGAGATCAAGAGTCACATGCTCTACTAAGTGAGCCAGCCATGTGCACCAACAGTTATTTCTTTTAAAAGTACTATTTGTACCTTTTAAAGGATTTCCAGTTGAGATATATCCTTTGAGAAGTAGGATATAGTGAGCAAGGCAGAAGCTATAGGTTCAGATTTCACAGTCTTCTTGCTAGGGTTGTTCTCAGAAAGAATCGTAAAGGGAACTTATTCATTTTGTTTGTGTCCTTACTTCTTTCAGTGTCATTATCCTCTCTCTGACATTTCACCCTATCCTAACCTATTCAGAGTTCTTTATTAAGGACTTCACCAAGCCCAAATCCTTTGAGATCCCACTGCAAATGTAGTATTTTAATCCACAGGAACCACCGATGGCAGGGCAATGAAAGTTCTTCTCCCTTTTATTATTAGTTTATTAGAAACTATATTTCCTTTAATAGGAAATAAAAAAGGTAAGATTTAAAGGACACTTTTGGTAAATCTGGACTAAAAACAGTATGCATTAATGCTTCACATGTTCTTGGGTCTGATGAGGTAATCATTGAAAATCATCTTGTGTATTAGTGTATATATGTATTTTTTCAAAGATAAATGAGATGGCCAAATTTTGATAATAAAGATGAAATTATCACAATTATGTATATTTTTCTACATTTGATCTAATTCACTTGTTATAATTTCATTGTATTATTATATATTTGTCTTAGTTATCGTTATTTATATCTAACTGTATCTATCTATTATATTTATCTTAACACCTGTATTGATATGAGTAACAACATGAAAATACTTTCTATCAGTCTGTTATATCATGCAGTATTAATTTACTGACATAATATTGAACTTTGATCACAATGAAAAATAGTGAAATATTTTAAAAGATGAACAAACAATAAATGACAAGATCATTTATCAGTGTTGTAAAGACAATTGTACTTTGATTTCATTTCTGAGAAACTGTTTCGTGGTGAGTTGTGTGATCCTAGGACATGTATTTTTATCTGTAGATCCAAACTTGATTTTTAACCAATATAAATTAGTTCTCCAGTACCAATTTGTGCTAATGGAGCACAAAACCTTCTCTTTGAATTTAGTAATATATTTTGTAAATAACTTTCAAACTGAAAAGGATTTCAATTTTGGCCAATTTATTTTATGTCTAATTTATAGGAGATCCACTGATTAAAATGTTAGGAAAAAAATGGTAACATAAGACTATGGGACACATGTTGGATTCTTGATATATTTAATTGATTCCATTTCATAAATATCAGTAAAACCATCCATGTGATAGACATTTATTGATAACACTGTCAGGGTCCTCTAGGGAAACAAAGATTAATTAAAACACTGTCTCCTAGCTTTATGTAGTGAAAACATATATACAATAAAGTGATAACACTTATTATCTATGATTTTGGGTATTGTTTAAACATGATCTAGATCTCTTATATTAACTGTCCAATTCCAAATTATGATAGAACATTTAGAAGGATGGCCTTCAGTACTTTAAGATGCTTTCTACATTTAGATATAATATCTTCTTTAAAAATTACTGGAAATATTACCGTTTAATTTATTTAGTATTAAGCCCTTTTTAGGACTTCAGACAAATGATACTTTTAAAATTATACATGTATGCCTGAGGCTGCAGGTTCTGAAATCTAATAAAATATGTTTAATGCTAAATAATTTAAAAACAAAAATCATTCACAGATTAATTAGGGGCTCAAGCCAATTATTCTGTACCTTTTATTACTCCTGGCAGACAAATTGCTACCAAGTCAGCCAGTTCTAGCTGAACAGCTATTGTAAACCCTCAATTTTGGCTTTGTAATGGAGACTGTCACATTCATTACTAATAGTATTTCTGCTTTGTTGGTTAGTGAGGCTGGGACACTTCGAAACCAGCAACTTATGTTTGGACAAAATGTGCTTTTGACATTCCTGCATAGGGAAACAATGAAGATTTTGAGAAGAATGAAAAGATGGTTTAGATCCTTGAAACATTTGATTTGGTACATCTCTGTGTTTGCTGTGTTTGAAAATAAGGAATACATGAACATAATTTTTTAAAAGTAACAGTTGTGGGTTTTTTGTTGTTGTTGTTGTTGGGGGGTGGGGGGGTGGCAGGAG
The DNA here is from genome assembly GCF_016509475.1 of Prionailurus bengalensis. Classification (NCBI taxonomy): domain Eukaryota; kingdom Metazoa; phylum Chordata; class Mammalia; order Carnivora; family Felidae; genus Prionailurus; species Prionailurus bengalensis. The sequence continues at coordinate 182,520,949 of NC_057345.1, read as the reverse complement.
GCAAAGCCATTTAGGGAAGTAGCTATGGCAGTCAACATTTAATCAAGGTGAGCTCTTTAAGATTAGTTAAATTTGAAGCATTGGTTAACTGGGAAGTCCCTTGTGTTAATAGTTTGGATTTAGTTGTAAATGATGGTAGAGATGAGAGCTGAGATAAGGAAGCTAATCTGCAAGGCAAAGATGAAACTGTGGGAATCCCAAAGAGAGCTCAAGCAGTGGAAATCCTGCAGAAAAATGGACGGAAAAAGAAGGTAGAGAAGGACAGGATCTTGCTTTTTCCTCTGTCTGAAATGCCTCCTGTCTCCTAGCCTCCCTGGCAAACTCCTGTTTATCCAAGACTCAACTGAAATCACTTAGTCTCACTGCCCTGACACGATTTTCTTTTCTTTGTATTCCCATTGCACTTGGCACAAACCACTATTTCTAACCTTACCAGAATTTTTTTAGAGTTACTACTTTATTTAGCCATCTCTGTCTTGAGATCACAGGACAGGTGTCTTTTATCTATGCATTTTCAGTACCCAGAAAAATGTCCAATATCATACATAATAGTTATTGAATAAACAACTTGTTTGTATTTCTCTAGGAAAGATGGTGGTTAGGTTTTGAAAATGTCAAATGGTGCTCTGGATATTTTCTTCTTTTTTTTTAATGTTTTCATTCATTCATTCATTCATTCACTCACTGTTTTTTAAAATTTTGGAATAGAGAAAGGGCACAACCAGGGTAGGGGGAGAGAGAGAGGGAGACAGAATCTGAAGCAGGCTTCAGGCTCCGAGCTGACAGCACAGAGCCCGATGATGCAGGGCTCAAACCCATGAACTGAACTGTGAGATCATGACCTGAGCCAAAGTCAGATGCTTAACTGACTGAGCCACCTAGGTGACCCTCTCTGGATATTTTCAATTCTTAAATAGCGGGTAACTGGCATTAGTGTACCTAGACAAGTTGTAGTGCTTTTTGCTCATAAATGGATACTATAGGGAGAGTCCTGGAGCCTTTGAAAGATTGTGGGACTAGAATTGCTTACAAGTATGGTGCTTATGGCCAGCAGTAAAGTGCAGTTGATAGCACAGTTATGTTCCTGCAGATATTTGCAGAAAGGGCTAATCAAGGGAACTTGTACAGCGAAGGCAAAAGACCTTACTCTTAAGCCTTAATCCTAAATCTCACGTACAAGGAGGAAATAAATTTATGGGCACTGTTCCAGGAATTTGTAGAAACCAGCTACTAATTGTGCAAACATAAGCTTGTCTAGAATGCAGCTACTCACATATCTGTGACCAAAGAACATGCCTCCTCTATCAAGGAAGACTGTCCTCCTTGACCCGGCATGCAACCTGTGCACCTGTGAAACTGAAGGTATCTTTTCCAGGCCGGTGATGCCTTTCCATATCCAAAGTTAAAGCAGAGGATCCTAGAGAGATTTAGAAAACATGATTTAAGATGGAAATCATAAGTTGCAGGATCTTGTGGAGGAAGAAGAAAGTGAAAACTAAAGTACCATGTTAGAGAACAAAAATAGAAGGGAGGAAAAACATTAGGCCAAAGAATCTGCATAACAAGCATGTGTCTCTTCCCACAGAATTTGGAGCTGGGCTTTATGGAGGAGATCATTATAGCGTGCCTGTGGATCAAATAAGTCAGAGGCTGGAAGGAGTGAGGAACAGTCTTTGTAGAACAAAATAGAGCAGTTGGGGCTTAGCAGCTCGATGGAGTAGTTTAAACATGCCTGCCCTACACAATTAGTAAATGTGTTGTGGGTATTACTGTCTCCATTTTTCAGATGAGGAAATGAGGACACAGAAATGTTAAATAACTTTTCTATGTATAAATTTGTCCCTATACAGTATGGCTTCAGAGCCGGTGCTGTTAATCACTGTGCTGTGTCAGAAATCAGGTAGTTTTAACAATAAGAAGGAAGCAGAATTAGAAATCTTAGCTTGATAGCTCATCAAAATTAGCTTCCTAGGAATCTGCACACTAGAGCATATCTCGTAAATTGAACTTACCCACATTGACACTGGCCAAGTTGGACAGACACAGCCTTGTTCCCAGAGGTTTAACCTATTCCCAAAACCATGGCACACAGGCAAATATAGAATACAAGCATGTTGAGGGCAGGGTGGCCCAAATGAGAGACCAAAGCTGACCAGGTCTGCTCAGCTATTCCTCACAAGCTTGCTAAGTAGGTGAGTTTTGGGGAAGTGTGTTGGGATGGAGGCTCTATTTTCCTGAGGGGAGTGGGGATTCCCACTGCTTCATGGAAATATGCATGGGAAGCACTCAGATATGGTGGGTTGGAACACGTAATCAGAATATAGAAAAGCGAAGTTGTATTTTATTGAATTCTGAAGTAGGATGTTGAATAACATAAAGTTAGGTGCATGGACTTTAGAGGCAGCAGATCTGTTTTAAATTCCAGACCTACCACTTACTAGCTGTGTTGTCTTAGGGAATTTATTTTCTTTCTCTGAGACTCAGTTTCTTTATATCCCAAATGGAGATAAGAATATCAACCTTTTGGAGTTGTGGCATTATATATAAAATAATGCATCTTATGAAACGAAATAGTCCATACCTAAACCTTTCAGATGAAGGACTAAGAAGCGGTTGTCTAATTGGGGTACAGGTTGTTCCTCAATAACATTTCTCTGCAGTCCTAGGCTTCAAAAGCAAGGCCTGAGGCTTCTTGTCAATGTGAAATGTTGAAGAAGTGGATTCTTCTAATTAACTCAAGATGGCAATCTCCCAAAGCTGTCTGTTTTCAAGATTGTAGGTATTTCATTTCCATTCTGTTATGATAAAGAGGAATATGATGAAGATGATCAGAATTACCTCCCATTATGAGCTTGTTAATTTGCTGTAATTTTCTAAGCGTTTTCTTGGAACACATCCAGAAATTTACAAAAGAGATCATCTTCCATTTCATACTGCTACAGACTGTGAAACAATCACTAATTTGAGATAATAAGTATTGTAGCTTATGTAAACATACATAAATATAACACATGCTGGAAAATGCATGTTTTCATTCATTGACAAGTATGCCACCAACCAAGACTAAATGAAATGTATTTTTGGCAGAGGTTATTCCTATAGAAGATGAGATAAAGGTATGGATATATGCTCAGACGATAGTATACTCCATTAATCATTTCTTCAATAAGCAATTATTAAGCACCTTCTGTGTATCCAGTACTGTTCTCAGCAGTAAGCAAGAGGGACAGAAGCCTCTGTTGTGGAGTTGTCTATAAGATCAGCACAAATCGGTAGAACCTTGGTAAGTTATTTTCCCCCTAAGTTATTTTCCTTCAGCTTATACAATTAAACATATCTATTTAACAAAATTAGTCCTATTCACTGTTCCCATGGTGATAGTAAAAGCTGGTTTACTTAAACTCTATCCATTACTAATTTTTAGTAAATGACACTAACTTGATTCAAAAAATGGCAAGTTATGACTACCCCTTTCATGGAATGACTATTATATGTGATCTGTACTCAGGATGTGATACTTTATTACTAAACTAGCATAGAATTTACTTCATTAGGCTTTGAGTATTAAATGTATATCATTGTCATTCTTTGAAAACTGGTGAGTGTGTAATGTGTACATGGTAATGCTTCATCAGTCAAAATATGTGATTTACTCAAATGCCTCATTTCTCAGTCCATCTTAATTAACCCTCCACCTGTTGAGCTCCTATTTGGTATAGGGTCTTTTCTCTTTTTGTTTTCTTCATTTTTATTTAATTCTTACTCTCGCCCCCTTACTTTTCTATTCTGCTTTTTCAACTGATTATTCAGGAAAACTTCCCCTGGCTCAGCTTTTGTTCCAAACTCCTTTACAGCACTTTATACTGTCTCTTGTGAAATATGATTCCTTTGAGTAAGCCCCCCTGGAGTTGCTCCTTATAAAAGCAAATTATATGGTCATAAATACATCAGTGAAGTTTAAACACCCAGCCTAAACAACTCCTGTTGCTCCCCTGGGACTTAAAGCTCTCTCAGAGCCCTGTATGCCAGAAGCCTGGAATCAAACGTGTACAGTGTATAAAAGTGTCTATCCACAGGATCCTTTATTTTCCCCTCACATTGTTTTAATATTGCTTGAGTACATGGATGCCACAATTTTTTTTACCAAACCTTTCATTTCAGTTATTCCACATATTCACAGCGTTAGTATGAAAAAATGGATTCTGCTATTTTCAGATGAAACAATTACAAACTTGTGATGCAAAAGAAGAATAATGTAGAATTCACACACTATCACCCTGCACAAAATGACACTGTCATGTACAGCAAGAGCCTATATTATCTTAAAGTTCACTGGTTGCCTTTCATAATTGTTTTTCCATCTTTGAAGAAATGTGAAATAAAGATTTTAAGCAAGAACCATAAAATAAGAATAGAGATATTATAAAAATAATTTGAAGTCACCTTCACTATTTTTGTATAAATGCATTTTGTATAAATGTATTTTGTATAAATGCATGAGTTTCAGCTGAGGAAAGACTTGTGAGATATTCTGAAAGCAAATAACAAAGAGGACTTTTTATAGTGCCAATGATTATGTTGATTTCTGGCAGCCATCAATTATAACTGATGTCCACTGTAATCCTGATTGATGTTTAATGCCAATCATTTCTAATTATTGTGATTTAACAAAGGAAAAGTTCTTACAGAAATGTATTTACCTAGTTGACAACCCCTTTTGAAGTTTCCTTAATTGAGAATCTGCTTTTGACATGTCTCTGTATCTTTTAGCATTTTCTTTATATCCTGCTCTCTGTTCTCTCCCTCTCTTTTCAATCTCCATTTCAACTTCTTCGTATTTAAGTATATGTAGGGAAAACTTGACATTTCAGGCCCAAGAAAATTACCTAACTGCCTGCTGACAAATACATAAATATATATATATCTATATTCAACATAGAAAACTGGAGTTTTAAATTTTGTACACTTATGTACTTTTACATACGTACTTATATATGTATGTATGATGTGTGTATATATGTATGTATGTGCATACATATATATGTATGTGTGTATGTATGTGTGTATGTATTTATGGGGGCAAAGAGAGATTGCAAGGGGTATGGGGCAGCTGTTCTGTCTTTTTAAAAAGTAATTCCCTTACCTAACCTTAGTGGCTTTGATACATTTGAAGTCTGCAGTGTTAATTTGGTACAAAGTCAAGGATACAGTTGGGACTGGTTGGAATTTTCATTATGACACAAGTAAAGAATTAAGTCTTTTTTTTTTTTTCTGTGTGGTGTGGTATGTTTGGATTTTATTCATTTATATGTTTATTTTTTATTTTTTAATGTTTATTTATTTGAGAGAGTGCGAGTGGGAGGAGGGGCAGAAAGAGAGAGGAGAGAGAGAATCCCAAGGCTCCATGCTGACAGAGCCGAGCTTGATGACGCAGGGCTCGATCTCACAAACCGTGAGATCATGACCTGAGCTGAAATCAAGAATCTGACACTTAACCCACCCACCCACAATGTTTATTTTTTGTTTGTACTATATGTTCATTGAGGGAAGGCTGTGACTCTGTTCTACATTGCCTACTATGGTCCCATTAAAGATTACCACTATCTGGAACATTGCTAGTTCCTATGGTAGAGGGAAAAAGAATATAGTGCATAGACTTTTACAATTTCTGCTCAGAAATATTGCCCATCACTTTGGGTCATGTTTCATTTTTCTAAGGAAGTCATGTGGCCAGGCCTGACTTAACTGGTGTGGAGAATTATAATAATACCCCAGGGAGGGCAGTGAAGAATATTTGTGATCAAAATACAATCTGCAGTGCGTTTTTTTTTTATCCTGAAACAAAAATAAAAAGAGGACTTGGGAATTTTTCTCATTGAGCAAGGTGTCTATTTTAGGCCAATAAGGACAAAAAAAAAGTGTGCCCCAAGGATCATCAGAGCTCTTTAGCTGTCTAACTAATTCTCAGTCTAATCCAACTTCAGATGCCAGGAGAAATTTAGGCAGTAACAGAAATGCATTGTTGCCCATTGTGTCTTCTCCATAACTTTCGTAAACTTTCAGTAGTAGTGGGTGGGAATTTGGAAATTCTTTTTCTTCCAACCTTAGAAATACAACTAATGTGAATGACAGTGTCATTCAGCTTTGCTGGAGGAACAAACAAACACTAAATCTTCAAGGTGTAACACTGAGAAAGTTTGTTTCCTGTTCGGTCAAAATGTGATACATTCAGAATGTCTGTCTTAAGCTCGTTCACCCAGAAAGCATACTCTGAGATGATTTGTGTCCATGGTGCTTAGTGGAGAGAGCCCTCAGAATCTACCTGTGGCTGAGGTAAGAAAGTAGAATTAGGCAGAGAGAAGAGTTAAAATGTAATGCAGTCTTTGTTTTTAGGTTTTCATTTAAATTCCAGTTACTTAACATACAGTATATTATAAGTTTCAAGTGTACAACATAGTGATTCAACCCTTCCATACAGTGCCCTATTCCCCTCAAGACAAGTGCACTCCTATTAATCTCCATCACCTATTTTACCCATCGCTCTGTGTACCTCTCCTCTGGTAATCATCATTTCTTCTCTATAGTTGAGTCTGTTTCTTGATTTGCCTCTCTCTCCCTCTTTTCTTCCTCTTTACTTATTTATTTTGTTTCTTATATTCTACATATGAGTGAAATAATATGGTCCTTGTCACTCTCTGACTGACTTATTTTGCTTAGCATAATCCTCTCTAGCTCCATCCATGTCATTGCAAATGGTAAGATTTCAATCTTTTTTGATGGTGGAGTAATATTCCATTGTATATATACCACATCTTCTTTATCCATTCATCAGTTGATGGGACTTTGGGCTCTTTCCATAATTTGGGCGTTGTTGGTTATGCTGCTATAAACATTGGAGTGCATGTGTATTTTTGTATCCTTTGAGTAAATACCTAATAATGCAATTGCTGATCGTAGGTTAGTTCTGTTTTTAACATTTTGAGGAACCTCCGTACTGTTTTATAGAGTGGCTGCACCAATTTGCATTCCCACCAACAGTACAAGAAGGTTGTCTTTTCTCCACATCCTTGCCAACACCTACTATTTCTTGTGTTGTTGATTTTAGCCATTCTGACAGGTGTGAAGTGATATCTTATTGTAGTTTTGATATCTCATTATATTTCCTTGATGGTCAGTGATGTTGAGCATCTTTTCATGTGTCTGTTGGCCATCAGTATATCTGCTTTGGAAAAATATCTATTCATGTCTTCTGCCCATTTTAACTGGATTATTCATTTTTTGAGTGTTGGGTTTTATAAGTTCTTTATATATTTTGGATAATAACCCTTTATTAGATATATCATTTGCAAATATCATCTCCCATTCCATAGGTTCCCTTTTAGTTTTGTTGTTTCCTTCACTGTGCAGAAGCTTTTTATTTTTATGAATCCCCAATAGTTTATTTTTGTAATGTAGTCTTACCAGAGGTCTCTCACTTAATTTCACTGTAATGTATGGTGGTGCTGGGATATTTCTTTTATAGGCTTTATAAAGTTTATTTTACTATTATTATTTTTTAATTACTTATTTTGGGAGGGAGGAGGGGCAGAGGGAGAGGGAGAGGGAATCGCAACAGGCTTTGTGCTGTCAGTGCAGAACTTGCTTCAGGACTCAAACTCATGAAATGTGAGATCATGACCTGAGCTCAAATCAAGAGTCAGATGCTTAACTGACTGAGCCACCCAGGAGCCCTGGGATATTTCTTTTAGAGTTGCCTTACATGGGGAAGGGAGCCAATCTATTATACCTCTATATTGACCAGTTATTATACATGTGCTACCCTTAGAGAGGGATAATAGACTTGGCAAAGAAGCTCTCTTGGGCTGAGGAAAATTTCTAGAGAACAACTCAGCTGAGAGCTTTCGCCACCACTGACAAGGGAATCTTGATGTGCCACCACAACATCCACTATGATTGGCTTCCTCTGTTTTACAGATGGACTATTGATAACTTGTACTCTCCAAACCTAGCATGGCAGTGGAAAAAGGAGCCCACCTTTCATTGTTTGACACCAGTTCATGGGTGTAACCTAACCGCAGGGGTGGCTAGGAAACAGAGGACCACATAGATGTTTACTGTTAATAGTCTCTAACACACTGCCTGATTTATTAGATGATACTTTTTAGTGCCTGAAAGAACTTGTTTTCACCAAGAAATGCATTTATTGGGGAGGTAAGATTTATGTAACATTCTTCCAAATTTAGAGACTGGGTCATTATACGTGCTATTTTAGGATTGCACCGTATAGAGGTAAGGGATACTTTATACATTGTTGGCCTCAAAGGGCTGTGGACCTGGGGCGGCGAAGGAACTGAGGAAGAGATGACAGTATAGCGAGGCACAGGGGACCCCGAGCCAACAGCCTGAGACCCCGAGGTTCATTGTACACCTTCTTATATACGTTTTCAGGAAAAACGGATCAGCAATGATTAACAGCAGAAACTTAGCAAAGCATGTCAACAATGAACATCTGATTCAGCTATCGTACATATCTTGTAGGAGAGCAGTTTTGCAGATATATATGTTCCAATAAGAATCTTTACGACAGAAGCAAAGACAAAGAAGGGAGGGAATGCAGTGTGCTATATAGAGCTGGCTTCCTTTAAGCAAAACATCCCTATCTGCGTACTAAAGAACAGATCACATTTTCCAAGGGCAATTCACTCCGGTCCTTTCAGTTTATTTTTAACCTTATGATCTTGAGTTGTCTCAGAGATCTTGGAGCCTGAATAAATATGCGCCTATGGTTATTGTGGTGTTCTGTTTCCCACAGTTTCCCCTTTCTTTTTTCAAAGCTGCAGCTGCAGTTAGCATCTTATGATGAAAACTCTGTGCATTCATTCGCCTTCTGAGGTTGCGGTATCCTATGAGGAAGACAAGACAACATATTAAAACAGCTAAAAAGCAGCCACCAAAGCCATGTGTGATGCTTTGCCACCACCATCAAGGGATCCAGTCCTTCTAGGGTGTGAGCTACATCAGAAGCTAGTTGCCCATATCAGGTTTGGGGAAGAGAATCCTCAAACATATGGAAAATTTCCTGTTGAAGTGCTTGAATGTCTAACGATAAATTTCCCTGAATATTTTGTAAATGATATATTGGATTTAGTTGCTTTCAAGACTCATTCTGCACGTTGTATGAGATTCTTTAGTTGTCACCATGTGGGAGGAGGGATCGGAGCCATCTTCCATTTTCGGGGTCTCTTCAGGGTCAGTGCTGCCATCTCGTTCACTGGGGGTTGGGTCGTCAGGCCTTGTGGTGGCTGAGGAGTCTTCTTTATCTTGCTGATATCTAGTCTTGGGCTGGACTTTCTGAAAAGGTGTCCATATTGGTCGACTGGATTCATCTGGAATGACACAAGCATAACCAGGGCCTCAGGTAATAACATTCCCGGGCTGCCAGTGATTATCTTCATTTTTTAGCCAAAGAGGGGTTTTAGAGTGTGGGAATCTATTGGAGTAAAGTACTTATCCGCACGGGTGTATGGCTCACCCTGCGGTAAATTAAAAAAAAAATTTAAGGTAAATAGTGCTTGGGCCATAATATCTCAGGGAGAGACTCCCCCTTTCTTTTTAGTTAGAAGTTTGAGTAATTGTCTTTTAAGGGTTGCATGTGCGTGTTCTACTAGAGCCTGTCCTTGAGGGTTATAAGGAATACCTGTGACATATTGGATCTGCCAATCCAGTAGAAAGTCATGTAGACGTTTGTTTACATAATTGGTTCCATTATCGGTTTCAATGCTAGTGGGCCGTCCCATGACCAAAAAACAGGCAAGTATGTGTGAAATAACATGTCCTGTTTTTTTACCCCCAAGAGCGGGGAGGCAAAGAGAAATGCAGAAAAGGTATCAATAGTAACAAGAACATAAGAGAGGCGCCCCAAAGCTGGAAAATGTGTAACATCCATTTGCCAAATACAATTTGGAGCAGTACCTTGAGGGTTAACCCCTGATGGGTGCTCAGTTAAATGCAGAGGTCAATGGGACAAGAGGAAACTATCTGTCTAGCAAGGTGCATGGGAATCTTATAATGTACATGAAGGCAATTAGCATTGGTATGTAAACGTGAGTGTTCCTCATGTGGAGTGAGAAAAATAGGTGTGGCAAGTAAATCAGCGGATTGGTTTCCTAAAGCCAAAGGTCCAGGGAGATTTGAGCGAGAGTGGATGTGAGTTACGTATAGAGGATGCGTCCGAGACTGAATCTCAAGCTGTAAGTCTTGAAGTAGAGGGTTAATGATAGCATGAGTAGTGGAGATAAGAGCAGTCTCCAAGGGATTCACCAGACCTACTACATAAGCAGAGTCAGAAACCACATTAAGAGGTCCTGGGATAGATTGTAAGAAATAGAGAAGAGTGGCTAATTCAACCTGTCGGGCAGATGTACATGATATTTGCACAGATTTACACAAGGAAGGGCCCAAATGCTGGCTATACCAGAAGAAGAGTCATCAATAAAATATGTAGGTACTGAAGGGATAGGGGATTCACAAACGACACGGTTGATGACCCAGGGGATTCATTTCAAAAAGTCCCACAGTTTTCCTGAGGGATAATGACATCCAATGTGTCCTGTGTAATCAGCAAAGGCAAACTGTAAAGTGTCAGAGAGAGGGAAAATGTCCTTAAAGATAGTTGAGGCAAGTGGTAAACCAATGAAAGCTGGATCAAATCCCAGGATTTGAATAGCTCTTTTTTGTCCTTGAATGATAAGTGACGCTATAAGAGAAAGACAGGGGGTTACAGTGCAAGATGTCTTCATGTGAAGAGTCACCCATTCCAAGGGTCTATCTTCTTGTGCCAAAATTCCTGTAGGAGAGTGAGGGGTGGGGAAAATGAGGAGGATTGCAGGCAGTGAAGGATCATGTCTGTAAGTGAAAGAGGTTTGTAGGCATTCTTCAACGAACTGGAGTTCATTTTCTGCTTCTGGTGACAAGTGATGTGGACTGTCCATAACAGGATCACCTTGTAGGGTATTAAATAAATTTTGTAATTGGTAGGTGGGAATGCCTAACAAAGGGCATATCCAATTGATATCCCAGAGGAGTTTTTGAAAGTCATTAAGTCCGTTAAGATTATCTCTGCGGATCTGCATAGTTTGTGGCTTCACAGTGGACTGGTCCACTATGGTACCTAGATGGGGGTGGTGGTTTGAATTTTTTATGGGGCAATAATAAGCCCAGCAGCAATGAGGTGAGAAGAGGTATCATTATAAAGCCTTTGTAATTCCTCTTCAGTTTGTGTGGCTATTAATATATCATCCATATAATGAATTATGTAAGCCTGAGGGTATGCTAATCTCACTGGTTGCCCAACGTGGCCAATAAAGTATTGACACATAGTAGGAGAATTAGTCATACCTTGAGGAGCAATGTCCAATGATATCGTCTCATATATTCCTAATTGTTTGGGCTGGGTACTGGGAGAACGTAAATTTCTCTTTGTCATCAGGATGTATTGCAATAGTATAAAAACGGTCCTTTAAATTAATAATTATTAGAGGCCATTGTTTTGGAGTCATTGTGGGTGTTGGCAAGCGTGGATGCAAGGTACCTACAAGTTTTATGATGGCGTTAACATTTCTGAGATCTATGAGAAGCCTCCATTTTCCCGATTTTTTTTCTTAATGACAGATACAGGAGAATTCCAAGGGGATTGGGAAGGCTCCATATGTCCTGCCAATAACTGTTCTTGAATTCTTTGTTCTAAGGCCTGCAATTGTTTCAGATGAAAGGGGCCATTGAGGGGTCCGTACAGGATAAGCTGTCTCAGTAAATGCTCTCTAGCAGTCTTACTGCCTACCTGTCGTTCAATAGCCTGTTTAAGCCTAGAAATAAATTTAGTGTAAGGCTCTGTGGGTCCCTGTATAATTTTTATATAGCTTTGTCCTACTTCTCCTGAAGGGGTTAATTTTTCCCAAGCAGCTAAAGCGATTTCAGAAATTTGAGCAGTAGCGGCCAGCAGTGTTTTCAACAATTGTTCTCGTATATCTGAGAAAACACCAGATCCCGTGAGCATTTCAAAAGAAATATGTTGCATAGGGGCGTAGGGGGATTGGCTTTTTTAGCTCAAGCCTTTGAGTATGCTGCATCTGACAGCCACATTTTTCCATTGTAAAAGATCTTGGGGTTTAAGACATGCTCGTGCCACCATATACCAATTGTAAGGTATCCATTCTCCAGAAGCCACCCACGCCTTCAGGATTTCTATCATATACGGAGCATTAAGTCCATACAAATGGCAAGCCTTTTTTAATTCTCTTAAAGTAGTCAAATCCAAGCCCTCATAAGTTGGCCCGGTGGTTTGGTTTCCTTCAAGAGGAAAGGCCATAAGTAAATCGCTCCCTCCTTGACGTCTAAGTTCCTTTTCTGAGGGAGTTGTGAATGTCTAGGGAGAGGCTCTGGTATCTGAGAAGGAGAAGCATCCTCCTTTAATTCATCCAACTGTGGTGGCAGGGCAGTAGGTAATGGCCTGGATTGTGCCACTGTGAAAATTCTTTACTTTCAGTTTTAACTTTTATAATGTTTCATCATCCAATTCATAAGCATGGAGAGAGGCGGACTTTTTTTTGTTTTTTTGTTTTTTTTTTTGTTTTTAGCAATCTCAGCAGGAGATGGTTTATCCCCAGTCTCCTTAGTATTAATAACAACTCTTATAAGAGCCCATATAGGCCAGAAGTCAAGGGGGATAGTCTCTCCTTGCTGCATGGCTTTTATAATGATATTGTTAACCCGAAGCCATGTGGCTTCATCCAAAGAACCCTCTTCGGGGAACCAAGGATTATATTTTATCACAGTCTCTAAACATTTTTCAATACGCTGCTTAGTGACCTTTGCTCCATATTCTTTCAGAAAATGATATATTAGAGCAGCAAAACTGGAAGATTTTGACTGTGATTGCCCCATTACCCTGTAATTAAGTTTCCTACTTACCACCTTCTTTAGGGTTCCAAATGCTTGTCGATCTCTCCTCAGTGGGGGCTTCAGGTCCCTGTTTGGGCACCACTTGTTGACCTCAATGGGCTATGGACCTGGGGCAGTGAAGGAACTGAGGAAGAGACGACAGTAAAGCAAGGCACAGGGGACCCCGAGCCAACAGCCTGAGGCCCCGAGGTTCATTGTACACCTTCTTATACACGTTTTCAGGAAAAACAGATCAGCAATGATTAACAAGAGAAACTTAGCAAAGCATGTCAACAATGAACATGTGATTCAGCTATCGTACATTTCTTAGAGGAGAGCAGTTTTGCAGATACATATGTTCCCATAAGAATCTTTATTAAAGAAGCAAAGACAAAGAAGGGAGGGAATGCAGTGTGCTATATACAGCTGGCTTCCTTTAAGCAAAACATCCCTATCTGCATACTAAAGAACAGACCACATTTTCCAAGGGCAATTCACTCAGGTCCTTTTTAACCTGAGGTTAAATAAGGTTATTTTTAACCTTTTGATCTTGAGTTGTCTCAGAGATCTTGGAGCCTGAATGAATATGCACCTATGGTCATTGTGGTGTTCTGTTTCCCACAATACATCACTTTTCTCTTACTGATTCAGAAAAAAAAACAAAACAAAACACTTTTTTTTCATGCCATCTGTAACTGCAGAGAAAAGAAAGCTCTCCTTCTGAAATCATCATCCATGCCAAATACATAGGTTACCAATGTCATGCTACAGTGAATTTAGAGAATGTGCTGGCAATTTTTGTTAGGATATAGTTTCATCTTCAGTATGAAGGTTTGTTTCATTCACACAACAGTCCATAAGTAAAGGTCCAGATATGGCCTATCTGTTCCATGAATCAAGGACCCAGGCTTCTTCTAGTTGTTGCTCTGCAATCCTGAGAACCCTTATTTTCATGTCCCAACGTGACGCTCCACTACGTCCAAGTTTAAAGTAGCAAGTTACAAGAAGGAAGATAAAAGCGTCATCCATCCTTCCTTCCTTTCAGCACACATTGGACCTTGTTTGTATCATTTCTTTTCATATTCTATTGGACAGAAGTTAATCAGGTAGCCACACCCAGCTGAAAATGGAAGTCTTTACCCTGGGATGGCCCTGTACCTAAGAAGAGGTGAAAGGAGAGCGTGAGATAACTATTTGGTCTGCCACGATGGCCTGGAACCTGTCTGGTAACATCAGGTTGGGGACTTGATTATGGCAGGGATCTCTGTTTTCTTCCTTTCTAAAGAGTGGGAGAAAGGCATTTATGTCTCTCTTTTTTAGGTAAGGGTGCAATGAATATACTTATCTGGGATGGAGTAAGATCACTCTTCAAAGAGCAGGATGTAAAATTGTGCTCATTAGAGCATAAAATAAACTTTAAAAATTTTTGTTCCATGTTAAAATAGAGAGTTAATTAAAATGCATTTAGAATGTTAATTATTTTTCATCAGTATTTTTTATACTTTTAAAATAGTACATAAATGTGTGTTATTCTTAATTTAAATTGGCATTCACTATGTGACTTCTAGAATAGTGTGTAGATGATCTTTGTGTTCCTCCAGGAAGCGAGAGAATTTGTTAAAACATCTTTGATGAGGCATTTTGGCTTTATTTGGTGATAGGAGTTAAATACCTTTCACAAAAGGGCTAAACATATCATATATGTATCTCATTTAATATACCAAGAATGGTAATATTAATTTAAAGATATTATTTAATGGAATATTAAGATCATTTTTACTCTTTGGGTACAGATATTTATAATTTACTGACCCTGGCATTATTTAACTTTATTTTTTCATGAGCCAACTTCTATAGCTCTCTTTCTTCTAAAAACCCTTTTCTTTTGTCTCTTGAAATGCTCATTCTGTAGGGCAAAATTTTATGTTCTTCTCCAAACTTCCTACCTTAACTGAATCTTATATAGCTCCAAAAGACTGCATTTTTGAAGATCTTTTGATTGATGTTACTCATTATCCTGTAAGCCAAATACCTCAACTTTGGGAGTGGATTAGCGTCCTCACCACCCTCATAACCTAGTTTGTCTCATTCTTTTTTCTCTCTGATCCATATTGGACATTTTCCTTACCCATGATTATGCCAATTCTAAGTTCTTACTTTAAAATAGTCCACTTTTGGGCGTCTGGGTGGCGCAGTCGGTTAAGCGTCCGACTTCAGCCAGGTCACGATCTCGCGGTCCGTGAGTTCGAGCCCCGCGTCTAGCTCTGGGCTGATGGCTCAGAGCCTGGAGCCTGTTTCCGATTCGTGTCTCCCTCTCTGTCTGCCCCTCCCCCGTTCATGCTCTGTCTCTGTCCCAAAAATAAATAAACGTTGAAAAAAAAATTTAAAAAAATTAAAATTAAAATAGTCCACTTTATAAGCAACTATACTTTTAACTCTCTCACATCGAAAGAGAATATATCATATTAGAAAAATACAAACTTTTAAATCAGTCAGACTTGGGTTTGGATTTCAGTTTTGGATTTTTTAACGGTGTGATCCTTGGTCGTTTACTTAATCAAATTGGGCTTTAGTTTTCCAAGTAACAGTTGCCAATCAAGCTTTAAACATAGATGCACACTTAGGTCAGATTCCCTAACCTCTTATTGCATCTAATATAAAGGAGCACATATTCCCACCTGTTTTAGATTAAACATTGAAGCTCACTTTCTTGTTCTTTCCATCATTCCTTGGATTCAGAAGAAAAAGACAGGGGGCTGGTAGCTGGAGCACATGCAATACAACTCCACGTATGTGTGATACCCAAGACATGGTAAGAAATTAAAATATCCTGTGTATTCATAAAAGGTTGAAGGAGCCAAGGTACTGTCTTTTCCTGTTTTGGTCAATATAGAGTCAGCACTGGCAGAATTATTGTAAGAACTAGATAATTGATCATCAAATGCAAAGTCCCTAGAATATACTAGGTGACCAGTAAATGTATTACTATTATTTCCACTACAAAGGTTGCTCAACTATTTGAGATGTTAGGCCCCCCCACGTCTCCTGTCAGCACCGTGCTTGCTTCTCCCTTCTTTAGCACAGATCCTGTGGTCCATTACTTTGGTGATTCTCTTGCCAATGCCAACAACATCCTTGCCTTCTAGTCTCTTTCTCCCATCCTCCAGACAGAATGAAATCCCATCTCAACCAATTATCTACCTTTTCTAGTTCTAATTATGGCTTTCTAATGACCACTGCAAAAGTGACACAATAATGCAGATTTCCATCACAATAAACCTATACCCTCTGGCATTAACTGTGCATTGACTTTGGGCTACTTAGAAGTTATTTTCTATTTTTCTAGACATTCTGTTTGTCTGTTTTCTGCAGCAATTTTTAAAAACCACCATTATTGTGTCACACTATTCCATCCCCCTTTCAGAACATGGCTTCAAGTTTTCCTCTTTACTAGCCTCTTCCCATTTGAAGTATACTTAAGTCCCCTTTGCCTATAAACCCTTGTCTTTACCTCATGCCCAATTCTGTGTCCACTATGTCTCCTTCCTTCAGTCTGCATTCACTCCCTTTTCTCCACTTCTTCATTTCCCGTTTATACCTAAACTTTTGAATTTTACTTCTGTCCTATCCATTTTGATGAGTCCACTTCTAATGCCATATGTTGCTGAATACAATAGACACATCTGTGTCTGTGTCATCTTTACCTTATGTTTGCATTTGTTAATATTTATCACTCCTCCTTCTAAAAAAAATTCTTTTCTCCTGGATTCCATGATCCCTGGTTCTCTTCCAGTGTCTTTCAATGTCCTTTGCTGTGTCCTTTTTCTTAATACTGGCACCATATTCCTCTCTGATATTTTTTCGCAAGTTCAAATAATACCCACACTCCTCTCAGCATACAAGCTCTACCCTCTCTGTTTCTCTCCCTGCCTCTCTGTCTTTGTCCTTGGCAAGTCTTCAATTCCTTCGTGCAGACTGTGTATTTTAATCATGCAAACCAAATTGTTCTCTTTTCCTTCTTGTTCTTTGTGCATCTTTTCCCTCCATTTGCAGTACTTCTTCTTTCTTTGTCTTTGCTGGGTCTTACTGGTTTTTCATTCTGACTTTCCTAACATCTCCAGCATGTGCCTGGCTCCTTGCTTGGTGTCTGATGTCCTGCTGTGCTTACTCATGCCTGGCATTCACCCCACTGTACAGTAATTGTCCATCTACTTTCCAGTCTCTATACCCCTGTCTACATGGGTAGTAATGATCATATTTCTCATTGTGAGCCAAGTTCCCAGGAAAGTGACCAAAAGAGGCTCAATACATCATTTAGAATAAATTGGTTAATCATAATTCTTCGTCATATCTGACTAAACCAAATGAAATGCCTGTTTCTTTATGTATGAAATACAAGGCTTACTATCCCTGTTGACAATGATGTTTTTACCTGATCTGTTAACATGTAATATATCTTTTTTTAGTTTTTTTAAACTTATTTTTGAGAGAGACAGAGACAGAATGTGAGTGGGTTAAGGACAGAGAGAGAGGGAGACACAGAATCCGGACCAGGCTCCAGGCTCTGAGCTGTCAACACAGAGCCCGATGAGGGGCTCAAACTCACGAGCTGTGAAATCAGGACCTGAGCCAAAGTCGGCCGCTCAACCGACTAAGCCACCCAGGCGCCCCTGTAATATATCTTTGATAAATTTTTTTTATCATCCTGACTATCATAGGCAATATTTCTTTGTCAATGAAATAAAATGTATGTTCTCTATCAATCTTCTCCAAACGTCATTGTCTAGTGGGCCCTACTACCATTTCAGCAGCCCATAAAGAAAGCATGTTTTTACTCAGTCCCATCCCTTCTAAAATCTTGCCTTTATTTTTTTCCACAAAATCTTCAAAGCTTGTTCTTTTCTACTTTGATTTCTGCCCTTGCCATCTTCCATCTGAAATATGGCAAGTTTCTCCTCTAACTATACATCTCTAGCTGTGTAGCATCGCTCTCTGTCTTTAGTTTCAGCCTACAAGTTTTCTTCTTGACTCAAACCCTCTGTCCACACTCATATATTTTTTTTTTAAATCAGACTTTGTTAATGGCTTGGCATTCTGAGAACTTGCTTACTATACTCTCAGGAAGAACTGGATCATGTGTGAATTGACTTTTTTTTATGAGGTCATTTTCTGTAGATAAAGTAGATAGTAAAACCTCAGAAAATCTAGGATTGTCATTTGACTGGAAAATGAAAGGAAAGTTTCCCAGTTTATCTTGGCCCATAATTTATCATAATAAATGCTTCAGAGATGAATGCTTTTTAACATTCCCTGAGATTTTCTGGAACTTTTAAATATGCATTCATATTACCATTCTCCAATTTATGTACTGTGAATATTTATTAAGAATAATTCACAAAACACTGCTGAAGACGATAAATTTAATAATATATCTTGTGGTAAGACACACTTGAAATTTACAGAGCTTCAATAAGCCTTTTCAATACTTTCTCAGATTTTTTTTCATTTTAATATTTAGCAAGAGAATAGTTGAGACCCCCTTTATACCCACATTAATAGGTCTTGTGACTGTTGGGTGAGTTTGACTTTATATTATATATTTTGCTATCAGGAGATTAGTTATAACTGTGAAAGCTAGTGTGGGGATTATGTGGAGTCATACGAAAAAGGAGAAAAATGTCTCAGAAGAATGTTCTCTATTGAAGGAAAACCATGAATCACTCCTTCCCAGAATTGTGTTGTCTATTTGTGACAATCATCACACTGATGGAATTCTTCTTCAATACCATTTCTCTTGCCAGTTAAGAAAAAAATTTCTCAAGAAAATGACACAAGGTGTCCCTCATAATGTAGATAGAGTATTAGAGAAAAAAAAAAAAACCTCCCATATAGCCCAGTCCCATCTGTTCAGGCTAAAATTGAATGTTGTGGCTTAATAATCTCTTCTCATAAAGAAGTAAACATGCGTGAACTTTACCATCAGACTTTGTCTCATTAGCTGTAATTGAATAAATCTTAGCATTGTTGACATACTAAGTTGGAGGGCAGCTATAATGAAAATTTTAATTCTGTGTGCTAGAAATTTTACAGTGAGCTTTAACACAAACCTTAGAATTGGTGCTTAGGAATTGTGCACTGAATGATATATTGGTTAATCTCAAAAAGATAATTTACTTACAGTAGAAATCTTGAAAGAAATGAAGAGCTCAAAGAGGAAAATAATATTACCTGTAATATTACCTATAATCTCATCTCCTAAGGCTAACTAGTTAGTTTTTTAAAAATTCCTTCCAGAATCTTTCATATGTATTTCTTATATAATATGAATAGATTTTCATTATACCTAGGGTCAGGAAGGAGAGCCACATATCTCATTTTTCCAAATTAAATTTCGCTTTCTCTTTTCTAGAATGGATAGGAAATCTAATCTCCTTCATTTGTCCAAAGTTTTTTTATTTAACATTTTCTGCATGACCACTTAACCTTTCTCACACTGGTTATGTTTGCTATATCTTAGGACTTTGCAGCTGCAATCCATCTTTTCATTATGTTCTTTGATCTTCCTAGTAATACCAAGCAACTCTGTTTCCAGGGTTATTTTAAAGTTTGTAACATTAGGCTTAAAATAATGTTTGAAAAAGTAAGCCCAGTGCTTTTGGGTCATGAATTGTGATAATAGATTTCAATTTAAAAGGTTCAGAAAACAACTTGAATGCAAATTCTGACAATATTTTGTATTTTTGTTAAGAAGACTGATTATAAACTGTGAAGCTCAAATCTTTCTCGTGGCATTTTTATGTTCATTTGTGTTACCACCTATACACCTCCCTCTATCAGAACATGGCCTTCCCATTTCTAGTTCTTGCCCATGAATACAGGGTCAATTTTGGATAATTTTGGGTGGAGCGGGAAGGAAGAGATCTTGTATGAAAACAAATATAACAATTTTTATTTCACTTACTCAATTCTTCAGTAGAATTTAAATTTTATCTAGATTTTATCCATTTTTAATTTACTTCCAAGTATTTCCTTTTTGTCGCTCTGTACATTATTTCTTTCGGCACGTTGATTTTTGTTATCAGCCACAGTACATTTTTTGCATTCTAATACTTTATAAGATTTGATTCTCTTGGTATTCTAAACATATGCCATCTACCGCTAATGTCTGTTTCTACCTCTAAATTTTTAGATCTCTTAATCCTTATTATTGTCTAATTGCATTGGTTAGTTTAGAGCAGTGGTAAATATTATGATGTAACCAGTTATTATTAATTATATTAGCACATATTCCGTTGTTAAACCATCCACATATAGATCTTCCTAGATTCATGATATGGTTACCTCCTGATAAATGCATTGTAAGTTGAAGATACCATTAAGTCAAAAATGCAGTTATTACACATAACTTACTGAATATCATAGCTTAGCCTAGCCCACCTTACATGTGCTCAAAACATTTACATTGGCCTACAGTTGGGCAATATCATCTAACATAAAGCCTGTTTTGTAATAAAGTGTGAATATCTCATATAATGTATTGAATACTGTACTGAAAGTGAAAACAGAGTGGCTGTATGAGTACAGAGGCTATAGGTGCATCATTTGTATCAGCAGGGCTGACTGAGAGCTGCAGTGCCTTGCTGCTGCTCACCGTCATGAGAGAGTATCTTACCACATATTGCTAGCCTGGGAAAAAGATCAAATTCAAAATTCAAAGTACAGTTTCTACTCAATTGGAATCACCTTTGCATCACTGTAAAGTGGAAAAGCTATAACTTGAACCGTTGTAAGTTGGGGACTGTCTGTATTTTGGGATTAACTCCACTTGTGGTCATGTGTTGTTCTTCTGATGGATTGCTTGATCCCATTGGCCCAATGTCTTTTCAGGATTTTTGCAACATATTTACAATAATGGCCTTGTTTTTATCATGACACCTTGGTCTGATTTCAGTATCAGCGTCATGCTGACTTTGTAAAAAAAGCATTTGGTAAATGTGATTTTTAACCATACATGGCTATGATGTCTAGTTGTTTGTTCAAACACTAGCTTAGATGTTGCTGTGAAGTAATCTTGTAGATGTAATTAATATTTACAATCAGTTGACTTTAACTAAAGGAGAGTGCCAGCAATAATGTGGACGGACCCCATCCAATCACTTGAAGGCCTTAAAAACAAAATCTGAAGTTTCAGGAAAAAATAGAATTCTGCTATAAGACTATGACGGCTCTTGCCTGAACTTCCAGTCTTTGGCCTGTGTACATGTTCCAACATGCCAGCTCCCCAGATTTTTTGAGCTGTTGGTTTCAGTTGGTTTTGTTTATGTGGAGACTCTCAAATGATACAGTAGTTTCCTTTTTTTCCCTTCCTTCTTATACAGAATATTTTTTCCCCTTCCCTGATATAGGGAGGGAAGGGAGAAAAAAAAGTAAGGTGATAGACACTGAGGATAGAATCTATTACATTTTGTGTGTATATAATCATATCACTTGTGAATAGGGCCAATTGTCTCTTCTTTCCATTCATCATGTCTCCTTGCTGTTGTTGGCTGTTCTTGTATTATTATACTGATTAAATTGTTAATACAATGTTGAAAAAGATTGGAGATAGGTGTCTTCACTTTGTTTCCTATCTCAAAGGGAAGTAATGTTTTGCTGCAGGGTTTTGTCCTGTTGTTGTTAATATAGGATACATATTAGACAACTAAAAAAGCTATTGCATAATTTGTGGATAGGATTAAAAAATAAGTGTCATGACTGAGTAAGTTCAGCACATGAAGAGCTTCTTTCACTTGATTTTTTTTGTGTATTTGTGAAAATATATTTTTCATCTGTGGAAGTTGTTAAAATCAGGTATTGAAATAACATGAGTATAGGGACAGTCATTCATGTTGTTCTGTCATTAAATGGTAAAACAAAATTTTCTAAAAATAATTAAGCAGGGTCAATAGCATTGCTTCAGTGAAGATTAGCAATAAAATATTCTGTTGAGGGCAAAATTCTTATTGTATTGTTAGGGAATACTAAAAGCACATAAAATTATTTTAAAATACTGTTATTTATTCTAACTCATTAAAAATGTGTATTTTTGTGTTTTTAATCTACAGTACATTAGTGCATGGATATAATTAACCGCCAAGTATAAACATATAAATATTGAGGGAATACTGTCAGAAGCAAACTTTTCCTTATAGTCATGGTCAAAAAGTTTAAATATCATTATGCCATGAGAAACTTGGCAATTGTAGTATATCTGACAGAATGTTTTAATGCCACCATTATACTTGAGCTCAAACGTTTTGGTAAAATTTTTTTAGTGAACATTGCAATGAGGTTAGGAACTATTTTCTCAAGGGCAAGAGTGAAGGGGAAGCCAGAGTAATTCTAAGGAATGAGCATGATAGAAAGGAAGCATGTGTAAAAGGTGGAAGTAGAGATCAAAATTACATTCATTTTTCAAACCCAGCATCAACACTGGCCTTATAGATAAGACTGAAAGAAAAGATAAAGAGAACCAGCCAAGACCTTGGTGGTTAGGAGAAAATAAAGATTAGTGGTTAAGCCCGTGGTGAGAAAAAAACGTTCTCTGAAAGGGTTAATTAACTCTGACACTTCCTCAGGGTCAGAGCTGCAGGAGGTCATACAGACAGTCCACCTCTGAGGTAGGTTTCAGAGACACAGGCCAACACCAGTCCTCTGCTAATGATCTGCTGAGCCTTTGAGACATCCAGGCAAAGTGTCAAGTAGGCGGTTGTAAATATGGACCAGGAATTCAGAGGAGATTTAGAGTAGGAGATATTTATTAGTTGGTTGTAGCATTTTAGAAGGTAATAGAAGTTTAAGGAAAAGGGGTAGATGAGGTCTGCTAGGGAAATAATGCAGAATGAGAGAAGAGTTTCAAAAACAATTTTGGGTTTAGGGTTCATGTAGCAGATGAAGACATGATTGATAATGGGGACTGAGGTAAAATAGAAAGGAGAGAAAACGAGTGTGCAGTGACATGTTTGCAAAGAAAATAGTGCTTAAGAAGGAGGAAGGGGTGCTAAATGCTAATGAACAGCCAAATAAGATGAGGACTAAAATATACCTAGTAGAGTGAGTGATGTGGAGGTCAGTGGTTGAATAATGGAGGCAGAAAGCAGATTGGTGTGTGCTGAGCAGTGAGTAGATGGACGCTCAGGAAAAAGAGACAGCCAGTACTCTTTTAGAGAAAAGCGTTCAGAGTAAAAAAGCAAGAAATGGGTGGTATCCTAAAATGGAAAGGATTTGTTAGAGAATCTATGTTGTCCATAAGGTACCGCATCAACTATTAATAGTTTAGTTACAGAGTTCTGAAAGCTGATTATAAAAATTATGGGCCCAATTTATGATTTTGGCATTACTGACATATGATTGGTTATTTGTGTGTGTGTGTGTGTGTGTGTGTGTGTGTGTGTGTGTGTGGTATGATTGTTCTGAAGAAAGCCATTCTATATTCTTTGTAAATATCTGATGATACTGAGGTCAATGGATGCTACATAATAAATCATCCATAACACAATGCATTTATTCTCCCTAAAAGGCTAAACATTCTTATTTATACCTCATTTTGGGAAAAGAATCAAGACTATACGAGGATTGAGTGCTCTCTTTATTCATGTAAATAGGGAGGGTAATTATTTTGATTTTCTAGCATCAAGGAAGATCTTTATTTTCCAACCCGTTCTCTTGGCATCTGGAGAAGCAATAGACCAAGAGAAACGATGTGCCTCCCATTCTGTACCTGCCCTAAGGATTCATCTGCTGTTCTCAGCGATTACTTGGCACCCAGCTTCCTATTCAGGATGGAGAAGATCTTTAGGTTGAATAAACCTAAGTGACTACAGTTATAATTGTTTGGTAGCAGCAGAAATAGTGAACAAGCTGCTGAAATATAGTAAGAATTCTTTGGGGGAGATGTGGGCAGTCAGCCAACGAGAAACTTTACTGTCATACAGCAACAGAATGAAGTTGGTAGTGGAAGAAAATTCAGGTTATTTTCTTTCCATTTTGATCCTGGAGAAGCTGGAAGGCTTATTTCAGAGAATTAATGCAGTTTTTTTTTTCCTTCACACAATCTGTTGGTACCCTCGGGTTGGTAATCTGGAGAAATAACTGTTAAATTATTAAGTTCCCCAAAGAGAGATAGACTTCATTTAACAATTGCTGTGAGATCATGCATAACTAGATCCAGCCCACACAGGCCCTCATTTTATCAGGGCTATAGAAGGAAAAAAGAACAAGAATTGGAATCAAGTTTATATCTTATTAGAAATTAGAAAGTTGGGCTGGAGTTGAGAAAGAAGCAAAAAAAAAAAAGGACGAAGTTATACTGGGAAGAGCAATAAGTTAAGTATTGTAAAGTATTTCAAATGACTCGAAATGGGTTGTGAAATTAATTCATGAGTCTTTACTACTTTAATAAAAGTAGGATTTTCTTCATAATAATGTCATTAGTTTGAAAGTATTGTTTTTAAATCCCATGAAAACTGAATTAAAATTCAACCCAATTTTATTCTGGATATTTTCACTGTCTGAGGAGGTCTCATTTCTTCCTTTGCAGATTGCATCATTTTCCCAAATAAAATGGATGAATGACCGAAAGATACCAATAATCATAGTGCAAGATTGTGAGGTTTTTTTTCACTTACGAGAGACTAGAACTCAAGAAGCTGTATAATAAAGCAAGAAGTGGGAGAGGCCATGGCAGAGAGCTTTGAGTTTTCAGGTCTCCCCAGGTTCCACATGGGGACAATTGGTGAGGTGATACCAATGCCCAGAGTGGGGATTCTACCGGGGAAAGCCTCCCAGCACTTTCAAAAGGGTTTGTACCCTTCTCTAGAGTCCTGTGGTACCCCCTGAGCCACTCAGTTGTTGCAGAGATCTGGTTCTGTGCCTAGTACCTTAAAAGATGCAAGAAATTATTGACAAAATTCCAGTATCTACCACAGGATAGAGTGAATCTGTTGTTTCCCAGCAACATCTCTCTCTAGCTTCAGACTTTAGGAATCTCTGAGCTTATTTTTTCCAGAGAAAGACAATGGAGTGATATCACATAATTAATTGTCTAGAATATTTACTACATGCCTATGCCTACCATTAATATACCCGAGAAAATTGAATAAGTATTTCTTATATTTTTGTGTTTCTTCCCTAATTCTCAGATATTTGAAAATTACTATTTTTGGTAAAATATCTCATTTTTGATTTAGATAGTTGATACTAGGTATATGTGGCTACTGGTGAAAAGTAAAAAGAACTGTTTTCTTGACAAGCTAATAGCAGCTCCAAAGCAGCAGATGCCGCAGAACTTGAGCTCTAGCACCACACTGATGGGCTTCCTCTTTTCTTCAAGATGAAAAGATAGAAAGCCTCCAATTTTATTTTCCTGACTCCCTTGTAGCTAGCACTCTGGATTTAAATTATTTTCTGGAAAATTGATATGCCTGCAAGAGACGCAGAAGGCAGGAGGGAGATGTTGCTGTTACAACCAGCAAGCACAATCTGTAAACACTAATGTTTATAAGCAGTTGGCAAAATTTATATCATTTTCAAAAGTAATCCATTTAGGGGCGCCTGGGTGGTTCAGTCAGTTAAGCAACTAACCCTTGATTTTGGCTCAGGTCATGATCTCATAGTCTATGAGATGGAGCCCTCTGGTGAACTTGGCACTGACAGCGTGGAGCCTGCCTGGGATTCTCTCTCTCTCTCTCTCTCTCTCTCTCTCTCTCTCTCTCTTTCTCCCCCTCTCCCCCTCTCTCTGTGCCCTTCCCCTGCTCACTCACTCTCTCTCAAAATATATAAACTTAAAAAAAAATGTAATCCATTTACACCAGGTTTTAAAACGTATTTGCATAGAATTCCTTGAGTCTCCTGTCTCTCTTTTCTTTATTGCAATGTTCAAAGTTTATGATCAAAAAATTGTGCCTTTTCCTTAATAGCAGAGTTCTTAGTTTGCTTTTGCTTTACTGTTTTATTGCCGGTGGTTACTTTTGATCCTTTTTATTTTTGGAGAGGTCTTGTGATCTCATTATTGTTGTCCTGTTATACTATTCTGTCACCTTGGGTGCAAACTTTATGGGTGGCATGAGTGTCAGAGAAAATAATCCACACTACAGGCAATCTCTGTCCTTAGCTCCTTGGTCAGGGTCAGTTTGCTGGATTCTGCTATCTCATAGTCCTATTTCTCTCGTCTGACCAGTAATTGACAACAGATGAACCGACCTATGTATGTAAAGATTTATCTCCATTGATAACATTGAGAGATAAACACAGGTCTGAGCTACTCAAGAATTCACTAATTTGGGGTGCCTGGGTGGCTCAGTCGGTTAAGCGTCTGACTTTGACTCAAGTCATGATTTCTCAGTTTGTGAGTTCAAGCCCCGCATTGGGCTCTGTGCTGACAGCTCAGAGCCTGGAGTCTGCTTTGGATTCTGTGTCTCCTCCTCTCTCTGCCCTTCCCGTGCTCATGCTCTGTCTCTCAATAATAAATAAACATAAAAAAAATTAAGAAAAAAAAGAATTCACTAATTTAATCAGGTTGATAAAAATCGTCTGGTGTTCACACATCTGTCTGGTTTTGATGGCATCTTTGTCCAGGGTACAAACCCCTCACAAGCAACTCCCCAGACTTCCCTCCAAGCCAGTTAGAGCATGGATTTCACAAGCTTCTTACTAATTACTACTTACTTTCTTTGCTTGTTGCCTTTCACATGTAATATGATTATTAGAAGGTTGGAGTGAGCATGAGGTTGGGGAATGAATTGTAGCAGTATTGGTGCCAGCTAAGCTCCGTCTTGATCAGGAGCTCTTCTCCGTTTGGCTGAAACTCACCTGTGTTCTTGGCTTCTGCACCCACATAGTAACAATAATTTACAGACTTTGTGCTCGCTATCTCCTCATCTAATTTGATTTTCTTAATGTCTCCTCCAATTCACTAATTTAACATGAAGAATATTTTCAGTCCTTAGTCCCAACACATATATTTATTGTGTAGTGCATTTCTGGCCTTTAAATCTTCCATATTTTCCTACGGCAAACACTAAAAAATATAAACTGATTCTTATCATTATTCAGAAATGTGAAAAATATGAATATATATGGAAGTAAAAATGATTTTTCCCTTAATCAGCATGATTAACATTTTCCTAACTGAATTCTTCTTTTTGTCACCTGTTTGAATCAGCATGTGTTGTGACATATGATGTAATTAGGATGTGAAATTAGAATAGGTCCATAATAATGATTCACAGAATTTAAAAGGTTAAAAAAAATCACATAGCATTTTACAATTCAAAAATGCATCACCAAGCAATCTGATAAAGTTACTTTTTTCTTATAAGAGGGACTACTGCAGAGGGAATTTTTGAATTAATAGAAGCCTCATGAATAATGGCAAACAGGTGCTTCATGATACAGAACAAAACCATGAAGCATGGTGGCCTTGAATATGAAATCCCCTTTCTGAAAGTCCTATTTTTTCAGTCAGCCCTCAGAATCGAATAGCATTTAGATTTTTGCGTGTAGAAATCAGATATTTCATGAACTCAAGAACCTGACTAATCACTTGTGAATACTAAGAATCCTGTAAGAATAATAGAAATAAATTCTTATGGAGGAGCAAAGAACATAGATCTAGTGGGTTTTTAAGAACAAAGACTGAAATATTTCATTATATTTAGAAAGAATTGTTGCTTGAAATCTCATATTAAGATGTGTTCATTCAGGTGCCAAGAGCGATACATTGATGAATTACAGTACAAAGGAGAGAAAAGGAGAGGAGGGTACACTACTACATATGTTACTAAACTCATTTCACCTGTAAAGGGAAGAATATTGATTTCATTTATCTCACTTAGTTGGGAGTCTGACTTAAGAAAAATTCAAGTTCATTGACATCAACTCTAAAGATGACAGGATTGTATTGAGAACAGAAAGGAAAGGGAGCAGGAAAATGATAAATGTAACTTGATTAAGAAAATTTAAAAACACTATTTTTCTTCATGAAAAGGCAGCAAAGGAGCCAGAGATTCTGGCTGCATCTTTAATCTATGGTGACCTCAATGACATTTGTGATCTATGGATTTAACTTATGAGTGTGTGTATGTGTGTGTATGCATGTGTGTCTGTGTGTGCATTTTTTTCAAGAACAATCAGGACACACAATTCAATAGAACTACTGCACAAAACTTCTTTTTCCTGAATGCTATTGATTTTCTCTGTGTGAGTTTGTGTTTTGAAAATAACAACAAACTATAAAATTAATGCAATGAATATATTTTGCTTTCACACTTTTTCAATTAAAATAAGTACATTTTTCACTTACTGAATTGTCCTCTTTTATTGTTTTTAAAATGTTTTTTTAAAGCATGGAAGGTATCATTTTTGTTGCCTCTAAGTACCAAATCGTTTACTGTGATTCTTCAATTATTCAAGCTTTATGTTTTGCATGCATTTTCTGTCTTTCACGTGTTAATTATTACATTAGATGCAATGGGAAAGAAACATAAAGATGAATCAAACCTAGCAGGTATCTTTGAGGACATTATGGGATATGATCTTCATCTCATATTTGAGAGATTGTGGTTTTGGCAAGAGTTTTTCCAATTTCTGCATGGTGGGCACTCTCTTTGGAAGGCGATGACTACTGTCCTTGGTCTAGTGGGAGCGATTCTGGGCAAAGTATGGGAGCATGATCTGCTGCTCAGGTGAGAGCAGGGTCCATGCAAACAGGAAAGGTCACCTACATCTTCTGGATCCTTTCTGGTATAAAGGACTGTGAGAATGCTGTGCATTTTACTAGGAAGAAGTAGAACTCCCAGATATAAAGTATTGCCTTGACCTCATCTGTCATTCAACATGCACAATAGCATCTGGTGCCTGAGTGAGCCTACGACGGGAGTGAGAGCTGTAGACTTGGATGTGCTGGTGCCCAGAGGAGAGAAAATTAATAGCACTTGGGGATGGAAGAGAGGCTACTTGAAAGACTGAGTTTCTGCTCCCAATTAAAAAAAAAGTATTGCTTACTTCCTGTTGCCTATAAAAAATGTAAATATATGAAAAGACGAATTCTTTTTTATGCAGTTGGAATGCCCTCAGTAGATTTTTAATTTGACAAATTAAGCAAAGCTAAATTATTTTATAATTTTATTTAAATTCTCCTCAACTATTTTATTCAGATATTTGTAAAAAGAGAAGAGCAAAGCTCCTTTAAGCAGCTAAGAATTGCTGGGTCCCTTAAGTTACGATCTTCAGTGATTTTGTACAAAGTAATTAGTGAAAGCTATGAACAATGAGCTCCAAATGAGGGGGGTGTGAATGACTACAAGATGGCTGAGGGAATAAATCTCACCTTAGATTAAATGCAACTTGTTAAGCGTCTCTGCCTTCTTGTGTTTTGTAGTAATAGGAGCTGGGTAAAGGAGAGAAATAGCTACCCTTCATCAAAAGGGCGAAAAAAGTCTACAGCACTTTATAACTAAATAGAAACAATAAGGCTACAGATTAACACCTTACTTTAGATAAACCTCCATCAGCAAGTCAATTAGGGAGAACAAATAAAATGGACTATTGAGGTGTTATACTTTTCCACTTAGAGATGCAGGGCAGGCAGAAACCATAGAGCTTAGAAATGTTGGAGTCCAACTAAAGATTTGGGGTGAATTTTCATTTTACACTTGATGAAGAGGTTATCTGATCTAAATTAAGTAGTGATAGATAATAGTTGAAATATATGAAAAGCAGAATATTTAATTCCGATATGTATTTATGGTTTCCCCTTTGGTCATTTTTTTTTCATAAAATTACTATTTAACCAGTGTGAATTATATATGATTGGATATTTTTTGATATTTTATATTTTTAGCAATAACCTGACACCAACTAAACTCCATGCTAAACTGTATGAAACACAGCACACCTAGGCAACTGGGTAGCAGAAAACATTCCATAATAATTTTACCAGAATTTAGGGAAGACAAAGTGAGTAACTTCCAGGAAAACTTCTAAGAGAAGGATGAAATACACATTAGCCTGTTAACTGCAAAATTCAGAAGGCAGCTAGGTCTACAAAATTTGTGGTTGTTTTTCCCACAAGGACAGAATGCCCCAGAGCATCCCATGGAACAGGAACTCCCTTAATGCTAGTTAAAGGAGATGCTTAGCTGCTGTACTTAAGTGATAATCCATTTAACTGGACATGTTGAGTTACCAAATGGTGACTAAGTGTTGAGTTATCTCTTTTGTGCTAGCTGAGTTTGTTTCAGGCCAAGAGAAATATGCTAAATGTATTTAGTTAACACAGTTGGATTCTCACTGCTTTCTGTAAGCACATTAACCCAGAAAACCCAGAAGACATTGTATTAAAACACAGTGTAATATGAGAGTTTAAATTCCAAAAAACAGGTATTATAAGGTGATACATGAAAAACAAAGGTGCATGAAGCTCCTTTTTCATTAAATTTCAACTCAGTCTCTGTTGTCTCTCTTCTCATCCCTTATTCTGTACTGGAATGAGGCTTTATGGCATTTTCTTGAGAACAAAACCTGTTTCGCAATTTAGTGTCAATGTCAAAATAGAAAATCTATTTTTTGAATACACCAAGGCTATTTGTTAACATTCATATTTTCCTGCAACTGTGGCTTTTTTCTTTTCTCTGAACCTATTTCCCATGGTTCTAATATAAAGAAGTTCTGCATTTCATTTTTTACAATTTCCAAGTATTTTTTTCAAATTGTGCTTGCTAAAAGCCTGTTGTGGGTAACAAAACTAACTCCAAAGAGTTGACAAAGATTGCATGTATAAAGTGACTGAGAGCTTAACAATTTTATTCCAGGAAAAAAATAGCTCCTTCAGGTGGTGGTCTGTTTATTCACAGCTTAAGAGAAATCTCTTTGTCTTGTTTTCAGACTAACTTTGAGAAAGAACCAATGTTTCTTTGGAAGCCATTCTAGGGACTGTGTGAAAATACTTTTGAGTTTGTATAATATGTTTTTTCTTCATATTTTGTCTATACATACTATTTTTCTATGTATGCTTTTCCTATTTGAGAAACACTACTCAGATCCCAGCAAATGAGATTTGACTATGCCATTACCTCTTGAGTAAAAAGTAGCAAGCAAGATTCAGAGGGGAATAAATCTGTAAAAAGATTTCTAAAATATTTATTCCTCAAAATAAACTAGAGTGATATATGGACAACTTGCTGAAACTGTTTGTTCTCTTTCTCCATTATATAGTACAGGGCTACAGAACATACATAACCTTATATGGAAAAAAAGTATGAGAAAAGGCATCAAGCTACTTTTAAAATGTATCAAGTTATGTCCATATAAAATTACATGCACACTCTGTATGCTCCCTGTACTTAGGCATTCTTTCAGTGTCAGCATCACACAATAGCTTTAGAAGGTGACACTATTTGAATCACCTAGAATTTACTACAATTAGTGTATGATTTTATGCTTGCTTTAAATAAACTTTAATGTGGTTAAAATTCTTTGGTGAGTTTGCAAGCCCTCCTTGGTGTGATTAATGTAAGTAGGAAAGAAAGTGGTGGTTCTTTGAAAGGCAAAAAGGT
The DNA here is from genome assembly GCF_016509475.1 of Prionailurus bengalensis. Lineage (NCBI taxonomy): Eukaryota > Metazoa > Chordata > Mammalia > Carnivora > Felidae > Prionailurus > Prionailurus bengalensis. Next base: position 182,489,417 of record NC_057345.1, on the reverse strand, counting down.
ACCAATTCTTTTATGCTTTCTGTAGGAAGTCAGTGTGATAGGAAAGAGGACGGTGAAAGCAAACAACTAGCAATAAACAGAAATGCACCAAAATTAGAAAATAAGACTTTAGGCACCTCACATCTTTCATCACTGTGATTAGATGTGCATATACTATGGGCACAGCCTGAGTTTGTTTAAGTTACCTTACAGAATATTTAGGACAATGGCAAAGACATATGGAGGTAAACCTGATTTTTGATTGAGTGTTTTGGGAGGTACAGAAACTTTGGAAAACAGGAAAAATTTCACATTGAAAGTATCAATCCCTCTTTTTTTTGTTTATAGCAGTTAAAGCCTAACCTTTTTCTTGTTTCCATCTTGTGACTGAACCATATTAACTGGACTCTAAAAAATAGATCATTAATCCAGTGAGAAGAGCTACTGTATTATGGGAAACTGAATAAAACCATAAGATCATATACAATCTGTTAAATTGATGAGAATAGAAGAATTTGTCAGCCCTAAAATACCAAGATGATGTAACTTACCTGTGAGACCTCATATAGCATTTTGCCCACTATCTAGCATTAACTCCTTAAAAAAAATTAAGTTGGTGATATGCAGTTTTATCCAGATAATAATTTATCTGGAATTTTATCAGTTGACTAAAGATTTTCTACACTGAGACATGTCTTGGTAAAGTTACTGGGTGTTAAATATAGAGAAAAAACACCATAGACATTTGGGGAAGATAATTAGTTACCATTGCTAGCAAAAATAAATCAAGCTGGCTGTGTACTTTATATATCCCGTCAACAGAGCATTGGCTGCAAGATCCTTAGGAAAAGAAAGTGCTATAAGAACTTTTTATTCAATGAAGTAGTTTTTCAGAGCTCAAATGACAGACAACCATTTTCAAAATGTAAGAACAACAAACAAAACAAAAAACAAACAAACAAAAGAAATCTGGCTTAGCAGGGGATGAATTTAAGAATGTAAAGAAAGACAATGGTAGTAAAATTATATCATTTAAATATATATAACTGTGGAAATTATGGCCATAAAAAAACATAAATATTCTAAATCTTGACAATACGGAAATTGTAATATGATTAACAAAACACGAAGTAGAAATTGAATATATATCTGTAACTTTCATGAAAGGATATTTAATAGATATGATTTCACGTTAATAAAATATGGCTCACTCCTAATTTTTATTCAGCTTGAGTAGTTTGGTTTAAAATATGGCGAAATGGAAAATTTACTTTTTTAAGAAAAGCTGAGTATGTCTTTCATTCAAATTTGACTGCCAAATGCATGATTTGTTTGTAAGCAAAATGAAAAATATCTATTGTATTGCAGAAACTAGACTTTTTTAAAAAAATCTCATCCCCAGTAACTTTTATCTATTTTTAAAAATTTCTCTTTTTTTCTACAAGCTTCCTAGGTGAACGATAATCCTCAAGGGGTTTATCTAACTTGTTCAGGGTTTTTTGGCCTTGGTTTCTTCCTCTGCAACAGAGATCATCTCTTTTTTAGCATATAATCTCTTTAATTGGAGGTAGTGGGGAGAAAAGAGAAAAGGACACTGAAACCATAATATGTCCTTGTATCTTGTCCTAATACCAAAATACTTAAATGGAAAGGTATAAGATTTTTTGTTTAGAATTTAGGACGAATATTAAAAATATCAACTCCTCCTGCCTCCACAAAATAATCTAAAGATAGATTTTGCACATGCTTTGAGAAATAAAATATCAGTGTCAACTTTTAATATATTATTTAAAAACTTGCATAAGGCTTTATTATATAAAACTGCCATCTAGAAATGTACTAATTCCTTCTAGAACATAGATCTCTTGCCCTGTTTATAGTATTGGACTCTTGACTCTAAAATATTTATAGAAGTCAGACGAATTCCTCTAGGGAAGTAAGTGCAACGTTACTGTGTATAGTATGAACTTTTATGTCTCCTTGTTTATATTGCAGGCTACCCTGGGTGTGTTTTATATATTGCAATAGAACAAGTAGATGGTAATAGAGAAATTCAAATTAGAAATACAACGGGCTTATGTTATTTGATACGATTAAAATACATAAACTTCACCCTAAAGTTTTGATATATTTCAAAACCTAAAAGAAAAATTCATATTGTTTTTGTTACATTAATATAACTCAGTTTTTCCTTGTGTTTTTTTGTGCTGTTAAAACGTTGTAATTTAAGTTTATTTTAGAGATTTTTTTTACCCTCCCAAAAGGTAGATAGACACCCTTGAATGTTAACTCTCTGTCAGCTTACAGTTTAAATTTTAAAATTTAGTTCTTGTATATCAAACTTATTTAATGGGCAACTTTAGTTTTGAGTTTGTTTGTGATATGCTTAGTAAATGGCCCTTGATCTGTAAAATACATTGAAATAGTAAAGATGTAAGCTCGCAGTGTATTCAGTTTTTTCTTTCAAAAATGTACATCATTACTAGATGAATAAATAAGGTAATAAAATATAGTGTTTTTTCAAAAAGTTACCCAATAAGATAGTTACAATTTTATAATGGTCTCCTTATCTTTGAACCTAGGTTAGGGAAGACTCTTTCACACAAACTATTTAATAGTTCAGGGAATAATACATCAAACTCACATACCAATTTTGAATGAGAACACTACCAAAAAGAAATCAATCATAACTTCTGTGGTTTTTTGTTTGAATAGTGCTATACTACCTCAATTAAATGATTTCCTCATTCACTAATTAAAAAACCTTCTGATTTAATAAAGTTAGTAAAAACAATCATGTCACATACATTTTTATAGTTCATTTAAACTCATTTATTATGTCATTAGTTACTTTATTTGTATGGAGACTACTTATTAAATGGTTAATAGCTTCAATATTTATAATACCTAAAGAAGTACTTTGCCCTTTTAAAGATTTGTGGATATTGATATTATATAGATATAAATACACTGAGATAAAAGCAAGGTGAGATATGGGGAAATAATTTTTTTGCAATGCATAATATTTTATTGAATATTTAAAAAACTGGAAGATACTGAAATTCATATTTCAGAATAATTAAGAGACTGAAAAAAATGAATATTCACTTATTTCAATCTGGACTTTCCTCCACTGAATAAAATTTGCACAGAATATATTTGAGAAACCCTTATTTGCCTGTGTTGTCAAATAGTTAACATTTCTTTAAATTGAAGGTAAATAATATATTAAAATATACAGCATAGGGGCACCTGGCTGGCTCAGTCAGAAGAGCATGCAACTCTTGATCTTAGGGTCATGACTTTGAGCCCCACAGTGGGTATAGAGATTACTTAAAAATGAAGTCTTTAAAAAATACAGAGAATGTAAAGAAAAGAGATATCACCTTATACAGAGAGTCATTTTGGTGGGAGCAAGAAAGTAATTCAGCAACAAATGAAATGCATTATTGATTATTCATCTCAAATTTATTTAATTACCACTCTGATAATTTGAAATGGTTTGTAGAAAAATAGTCAGCAAGATCCATCATGACTTCAAGATTCTTTGGGAAATTGAGGTCACCTTTGTAAAAGCAAAGGAAATATTTTTTATTATTATTATTTCCATAGTGCAGAGCAATGGTTCTGAAACTTTAGTATGTATAAAAATCACATGAGGGACTTATTAGAAAAAGCTGGTTCAGGAGCATACTTTAGGAATCAATGGTATAAAGTGATTGTAGTATTCAAAGTCATTACCCACAGTGGTTTATTTTTTCAATATATGAAATTTATTGTCAAATTGGTTTTCATACAATACCCAGTGCTCATCCCAAAAGGTGCCCTCCTCAATAACCATCACCCACCCTCCCCTCTCTCCCACCCACCACAGTGTCTTTAAAACAAAGATTCCTGGGGTACCTGGGTGGCTCAGTTGGCTAAGTGTCCGACTTTGGATCAGGTCATGATTGCATGTTCCCTGAGTTCGAGCCCCACACGTCAGGCTCTATGCCAACAGCTTAGAGCTTGGAGCCTGCTTTGGATTCTGTGTCTCCCTCTCTCTATGCCCCTCCCCAGCTAGTGCTCTTTCTCTCTCTCTTTCAAAAATAATTAAACATTTTAAAAAAACCACATAGATTCTCCCAGAGATTCTGATTCATGTGTCTAGGTACCAGATGTCCCATTTGGTTATGCCACTGGTCCTGGAGTACACACTCAGAAACACAATTGCAGAGATTCAATGAAAAAATTACTTACTATTTGGTCAAAAGATGCAGAACAGAAAGATGTTGGATTAAGTTCAACAAATTTTGGAAGTCACAATGTCATTTCAAGTTGTTAATTTCTGTAGGTTTTCAAGTTTTTTATTGGTAGAAAGATACTGCATACATCTATTAGAGATCTATGTGGCAAGCAAGATAAAGGGCAAAACAAACAAACAAACAAACAAACAAAAAACTACTCTTAGGCAGATCATATTCAAATTGCAGAAAATCAAAGACAAAGAGAAAACTTTGAAAGCAGCCAGAGGAAAAATAACACCCTACCTATAGAGAAACAAAGAAAAGAATTACAATAGACTTAGATCAGAAGCCATGCAAGTAAGAAGAGAGTGGAGTGAAATAAAATGTTGAAAGAAAAACAAATCCATCAATTTAGGATTCTGTATCTTTCTTGTCCTTCAAAAATGAAAGAGAAATAAACGTTTTCTTAGAAGAACCCAAACTGAAGGAGTTCCTCACCAGCAGACCTGCCCTACAAGAACATTAAAATAAATTATTTGGAGGCAAGGAAAATGGTATGTTAGAAACTCAAATCTACATAAAGAAAGGAAGAATTTTGAAAATGAAGGCAAAATAAAATCCTGTACTCTTCTTATTCCTAATTGGCCTAAAAGATACCTGTTTAATAACTATTTAATTTTAATAATGCATTGGGAGAACACACACACACACACACACACACACACACACACAAATGGAATATTACTCAGCCATCAAAAAGAATGAAATCTTGGGAGTTGCGGCAAGATGGCGGCTTAGGAGGACGCTGGGCTCACCTCACGTCCTGCTGATCACTTAGACTCCATCTACACCTGCCTAAATAACCCAGAAAACCGCCAGAGGATTAGCAGAACAGAGTCGCCGGAGCCAAACGCAGACGAGAGGCCCACGGAAGAGGGTAGGAAGGGCGGCGAGGCGGTGCGCGCTCCACGGACTGGCGGGAGGGAGCCGGGGCGGAGGGGCGGCTCGCCGGCCAAGCAGAGCCCCCGAGTCGGGCTTGCAAAAGCGGAGGGGCCGGGCGGACTGTGTTCCGACAGCAAGCGCGACTTAGCGTCTGGGAGGTCAGAAATTAACAGCTCTGCTCGGAAAGCGGGAAGGCTGGAGGACAAAGGGAGGGAGAGCTGCTGAGCCCCCTGACAACAGAGCTCAGTTTGGTGGGGAACAAAGGCGCTCACCAGCGCCATCTCCCCCGCCCATCCCCCAGCCGAAATCCCAAAGAGAACCAGTTCCTGCCAGGGAACTTGCTCCCTCCGCGCAAACACCCAACTCTGCGCTTCTGCGGAGCCAAACCTCCGGCAGCGGATCTGACTCCCTCCCGCTGCCACAGGGCCCCTCCTGAAGTGGATCACCTAAGGAGAAGCGATCTAAGCCTGCCCCTCCTGCCCCCGAGCACCTTGCCTACCCACCCCAGCTAATACACCAGATCCCCAGCATCACAAGCCTGGCAGGGTGCAAGTAGCCCAGACGAGCCACACCACCCCACAGTGAATCCCGCCCCTAGGAAAGGGGAAGAGAAGGCACACACCAGTCTGACTGTGGCCCCAGCGGTGGGCTGGGGGCAGACATCAGGTCTGACTGCGGCCCCGCCCACCAACTCCAGGTATACACCACAGCACAGGGGAAGTGCCCTGCAGGTCCTCACCACGCCAGGGACTATCCAAAATGACCAAGCGGAAGAACTCCCCTCAGAAGAATCTCCAGGAAATAACAACAGCTAATGAGCTGATCAAAAAGGATTTAAATAATATAACAGAAAGTGAATTTAGAATAATAGTCATAAAATTAATCGCTGGGCTTGAAAACAGTATACAGGACAGCAGAGAATCTCTTGCTACAGAGATCAAGGGACTAAGGAACAGTCACGAGGAGCTGAAAAACGCTTTAAACGAAATGCATAACAAAATGGAAACCACCACAGCTCGGCTTGAAGAGGCAGAGGAGAGAATAGGTGAACTAGAAGATAAAGTTATGGAAAAAGAGGAAGCTGAGAAAAAGAGAGATAAAAAAATCCAGGAGTATGAGGGGAAAATTAGAGAATTAAGTGATACACTAAAAAGAAATAATATACGCATAATTGGTATCCCAGAGGAGGAAGAGAGAGGGAAAGGTGCTGAAGGGGTACTTGAAGAAATCATAGCTGAGAACTTCCCTGAACTGGGGAAGGAAAAAGGCATTGAAATCCAAGAGGCACAGAGAACTCCCTTCAGACGTAACTTGAATCGATCTTCTGCACGACATATCATAGTGAAACTGGCAAAATACAAGGATAAAGAGAAAATTCTGAAAGCAGCAAGGGGTAAACGTGCCCTCACATATAAAGGGAGACCTATAAGACTCGTGACTGATCTCTCTTTTGAAACTTGGCAGGCCAGAAAGAATTGGCAAGAGATTTTCAGGGTGCTAGACAGAAAAAATATGCAGCCAAGAATCCTTTATCCAGCAAGTCTGTCATTTAGAATAGAAGGAGAGATAAAGGTCTTCCCAAACAAACAAAAACTGAAGGAATTTGTCACCACTAAACCAGCCCTACAAGAGATCCTAAGGGGGACCCTGTGAGACAAAGTCCCAGAGACATCACTATAAGCATAAAACATACAGACATCACAATGACTCTAAACCCATATCTTTCTATAATAACACTGAATGTAAATGGATTAAATGCGCCAACCAAAAGACATAGGGTATCAGAATGGATAAAAAAACAAGACCCATCTATTTGCTGTCTACAAGAGACTCATTTTAGACCTGAGGACACCTTTAGATTGAGAGTGAGGGGATGGAGAACTATTTATCATGCGACTGGAAGCCAAAAGAAAGCTGGAGTAGCCATACTTATATCAGACAAACTAGACTTTAAATTAAAGGCTGTAACAAGAGATGAAGAAGGACATTACATAATAGTTACAGGGTCTATCCATCAGGAAGAGCTAACAATTATAAATGTCTATGCACCGAATACCGGAGCCCCCAAATATATAAAACAATTACTCATAAATATAAGCCACCTTATTGATAAGAATGTGGTAATTGCAGGGGACTTTAATACACCACTTACAGAAATGGATAGATCATCTAGACACACGGTCAATAAAGAAACAAGGGCCCTGAATGAGACATTGGATCAGATGGACTTGACAGATATATTTAGAACTCTGCATCCCAAAGCAACAGAATATACTTTCTTCTCGAGTGCACATGGAACATTCTCCAAGATAGATCATATACTGGGTCACAAAACAGCCCTTCATAAGTTTACAAGAATTGAAATTATACCATGCTTACTTTCAGACCACAATGCCATGAAGCTTGAAATCAACCACAGGAAAAAGTCTGGAAAACCTCCAAAAGCATGGAGGTTAAAGAACACCCTACTAACGAATGAGTGGGTCAACCAGGCAATTAGAGAAGAAATTAAAAAATATATGGAAACAAACGAAAATGAAAATACAACAATCCAAACGCTTTGGGACGCAGCAAAGGCAGTCCTGAGAGGAAAATACATTGCAATCCAGGCCTATCTCAAGAAACAAGAAAAATCCCAAATACAAAATCTAACAGCACACCTAAAGGAACTAGAAGCAGAACAGCAAAGGCAGCCTAAGCCCAGCAGAAGAAGAGAAATAATAAAGATCAGAGCAGAAATAAACAATATAGAAACTAAAAAAACTGTAGAGCAGATCAACGAAACCAAGAGTTGGTTTTTTGAAAAAATAAACAAAATTGACAAACCTCTAGCCAGGCTTCTCAAAAAGAAAAGGGAGATGACCCAAATAGATAAAATCATGAATGAAAATGGAATTATTACAACCAATCCCTCAGAGATACAAACAATTATCAGGGAATACTATGAAAACTTATATGCCAACAAATTGGACAACCTGGAAGAAATGGACGAATTCCTGAACACCCACACGCTTCCAAAACTCAATCAGGAGGAAATAGAAAGCTTGAACAGACCCATAACCAGCGAAGAAATTGAATCGGTTATCAAAAATCTCCCAACAAATAAGAGTCCAGGACCAGATGGCTTCCCAGGGGAGTTCTACCAGATGTTTAAAGCAGAGATAATACCTATCCTTCTCAAGCTATTCCAAGAAATAGAAAGGGAAGGAAAACTTCCAGACTCATTCTATGAAGCCAGTATTACTTTGATTCCTAAACCAGACAGAGACCCAGTAAAAAAAGAGAACTACAGGCCAATATCCCTGATGAATATGGATGCAAAAATTCTCAATAAGATACTAGCAAATCGAATTCAACGGCATATAAAAAGAATTATTCACCATGATCAAGTGGGATTCATTCCTGGGATGCAGGGCTGGTTCAACATTCGCAAATCAATCAACGTGATACATCACATTAACAAAAAAAGAGAGAAGAACCATATGATCCTGTCAATCGATGCAGAAAAGGCCTTCGACAAAATCCAGCACCCTTTCTTAATAAAAACCCTTGAGAAAGTCGGGATAGAAGGAACATGCTTAAAGATCATAAAAGCCATTTATGAAAAGCCCACAGCTAACATCATCCTCAACGGGGAAAAACTGAAAGCTTTTTCCCTGAGATCAGGAACGCGACAAGGATGCCCACTCTCACCGCTGCTGTTTAACATAGTGCTGGAAGTTCTAGCATCAGCAATCAGACAACAAAAGGAAATCAAAGGCATCCAAATTGGCAAAGATGAAGTCAAGCTTTCGCTTTTTGCAGATGACATGATATTATACATGGAAAATCCGATAGACTCCACCAAAAGTCTGCTAGAACTGATACAGGAATTCAGCAAAGTTGCAGGATACAAAATCAATGTACAGAAATCAGTTGCATTCTTATACACTAACAATGAAGCAACAGAAAGACAAATAAAGAAACGGATCCCATTCACAATTGCACCAAGAAGCATAAAATACCTAGGAATAAATCTAACCAAAGATGTAAAGGATCTGTATGCTGAAAACTATAGAAAGCTGATGAAGGAAATTGAAGAAGATTTAAAGAAATGGAAAGACATTCCCTGCTCATGGATTGGAAAAATAAATATTGTCAAAATGTCAATACTACCCAAAGCTATCTACACATTCAATGCAATCCCAATCAAAATTGCACCAGCATTCTTCTCGAAACTAGAACAAGCAATCCTAAAATTCATATGGAACCACAAAAGGCCCCGAATAGCCAAAGGAATTTTGAAGAAGAAGACCAAAGCAGGAGGCATCACAATCCCAGACTTTAGCCTCTACTACAAAGCTGTCATCATCAAGACAGCATGGTATTGGCACCAAAACAGACACATAGACCAATGGAATAGAATAGAAACCCCAGAACTAGACCCACAAACGTATGGCCAACTCATCTTTGACAAAGCAGGAAAGAACATCCAATGGAAAAAAGACAGCCTCTTTAACAAATGGTGCTGGGAGAACTGGACAGCAACATGCAGAAGGTTGAAACTAGACCACTTTCTCACACCATTCACAAAAATAAACTCAAAATGGATAAAGGACCTAAATGTGAGACAGGAAACCATCAAAACCTTAGAGGAGAAAGCAGGAAAAGACCTCTCTGACCTCAGCCGTAGCAATCTCTTACTCGACACATCCCCAAAGGCAAGGGAATTAAAAGCAAAAATGAACTACTGGGACCTCATGAAGATAAAAAGCTTCTGCACAGCAAAGGAAACAACCAACAAAACTAAAAGGCAACCAACGGAATGGGAAAAGATATTCGCAAATGACATATCGGACAAAGGGCTAGTATCCAAAATCTATAAAGAGCTCACCAAACTCCACACCCGAAAAACAAATAACCCAGTGAAGAAATGGGCAGAAAACATGAATAGACACTTCTCTAAAGAAGACATCCGGATGGCCAACAGGCACATGAAAAGATGTTCAGCATCGCTCCTTATCAGGGAAATACAAATCAAAACCACACTCAGGTATCACCTCACGCCAGTCAGAGTGGCCAAAATGAACAAATCAGGAGACTATAGATGCTGGAGAGGATGTGGAGAAACGGGAACCCTCTTGCACTGTTGGTGGGAATGCAAATTGGTGCAGCCGCTCTGGAAAGCAGTGTGGAGGTTCCTCAGAAAATTAAAAATAGACCTACCCTATGACCCAGCAATAGCACTGCTAGGAATTTATCCAAGGGATACAGGAGCACTGATGCATAGGGCCACTTGTACCCCAATGTTCATAGCAGCACTCTCAACAATAGCCAAATTATGGAAAGAGCCTAAATGTCCATCAACTGATGAATGGATAAAGAAATTGTGGTTTATATACACAATGGAATATTACATGGCAATGAGAAAAAATGAAATATGGCCTTTTGTAGCAACGTGGATGGAACTGGAGAGTGTGATGCTAAGTGAAATAAGCCATACAGAGAAAGACAGATACCATATGGTCTCACTCTTATGTGGATCCTGAGAAACTTAACAGGAACCCATGGGGGAGGGGAAGGAAAAAAAAAAAAAAAGAGGTTAGAATGGGAGAGAGCCAAAGCATAAGAGACTGTTAAAAACTGAGAACAAACTGAGGGTTGATGGGGGGTGGGAGGGAGGAGAGGGTGGGTGATGGGTATTGAGGAGGGCACCTTTTGGGATGAGCACTGGGTGTTGTATGGAAACCAATTTGTCAATAAATTTCAGAAAAAAAAAATAAAAGAAAATAAAATTAAAAAAAAAAAAAAAAAAAAAAAAAAAAAAAAAAAATAATGCATTGGGAGATTATAGCATATGGATAAGTGAAATGAATGACAACAATGTCATAAGGGACAGGAGGGAAAAATTGGAAATGCTCTGTTATAAAGTACTTGTATTACAGGTGAAGCTATATAGTGTCATTTGAAGGTGGTTTCAGATTAAAAATGTATATTTCACACTTTAGAGTGAACAGTAAAAAAATTAAAAGAAGTAAAATTTATGTCATAATATAATCCAGAACATTTCATATGTCTTACCCATACCCTTTTTTGCAAAACCAAGCCCCATCAGCAATTGATGTAATTCATCTCATTCATTCTCCTGATATACAGAAACTGGCTTATGATGGTTGAGCTAAATTCAGCACCAGTAAAGATATTTGGAGTAGAAATCAGTGATTATGCTCAGTATTCCTAAATGATACCAGTGCCAGAGTCTTTCTGTGTCCCAAAGTGCTTGTTTTCTTGAAATTCGCCTAATAATCTTCATCATGAGTGTTTCTGATCCTGAGGTTGGTCCAAGTGCAAACGTCTCAAGTGTATTTTCCTACAAGTCCAATAAAGGAGGAGAAATAATGTAAGTTACCAAATGTTATACATAATTCATCTTGTGATAGGTTGGAATGGAGTTTCTCAATCTTGCTTGGCTAATAGAGTGTGGGTAGCAGCTATTGTGTGCTGGATTTTAGTTGAAACAGTAAGAGGCATCAATTCTTTCCATTCACTCTTTTCTTTCTTTCTTTTTTTTTTAAATTTTTTTTCAACATTTATTTATTTTTGGGACAGAGAGAGACAGAGCATGAACAGGGGAGGGGCAGAGAGAGAGGGAGACACAGAATCGGAAACAGGCTCCAGGCTCTGAGCCATCAGCCCAGAGCCCGACGCGGGGCTCGAACTCACGGACCGCGAGATCGTGACCTGGCTGAAGTCGGACGCTCAACCGACTGCGCCACCCAGGCGCCCCTCTTTTCTTTCTTATAATTGCCATGAAAATTGCATCCTCCAGGTAGTTGCTATATCATAAGCCTGGGCCTCAGGGTGTGAAACATGTAGAGCAGACTTCAACTCACCAAAAAGCCTGGAGTCCAGCCTGTCTCAGCTGAGATCATTCTAGATCATTGGAACTTTAGTAGACCTGAGGAATTTATGAGCATGAAAATAGATATTGGTGCAGGCCTCTGAGAGACTGAAGTTTTTTATAGAAACAACTAATTTACATTTTTTGTTCTTAAATTTAAACTAGTCAAAGACACTAATAAAAATGTTATATATATATATATATGTGTGTGTGTATATATACATATATGTATATACATATATATACACGTATACATGTATATATATACACACGCATATATGTATATATGTGTTATATATTTTATATATACATATATGTATATACATATATGCATTTAATTCTACCACCAAATTTACTTATTTTTTATCCAATGAGGGACAAATTGTTTGATTTATAATTATTCTGATTCTGTGCTAACGTAGTCACTGTAAAATAAGTCTGTGTTATACTAACATGATACAGTTTTTAATATGGCTAGTTTAATGTGGCTAATCCATTAATTGTAAAAAAAATTGATGAAAGTGGTAAAATTAGTTATTTAACTTCGGTGGCCAGCTATTGGACTGAATACATTTTGTCAAAATGTGAGGTTATCTTAAATGTGCAAGAAGGCTCATATTCCTAGATTATAATTTATTAAACTTTGCCATGCTAGACCTTTGGTTAAAAGTTGACATGCTTAGGGACGCCTGGGTGGCGCAGTCGGTTAAGCGTCCGACTGCAGCCAGGTCACGATCTCGCGGTCCGTGAGTTCGAGCCCCGCGTCAGGCTCTGGGCTGATGGCTCAGAGCCTGGAGCCTGCTTCCGATTCTGTGTCTCCCTCTCTCTCTGCCCCTCCCCCGTTCATGCTCTGTCTCTCTCTGTCCCCCAAAAAATAAATAAACGTTGGAAAAAAAAAAAGTTGACATGCTTAGTTGGATAATTTAGTATTTCTATACATGCAAATGATTATATTATTCAGGGATTTAATTTCTCCTTTCTGCAGTTTTTCTTAATTTTATAAGAACTTCTCTTTCTAATGCTTTCCTATCCAGATACATTTTCTCTTTTTTCCCCCCCTCTTGTAGTCTTGCTTTTCTTTACTCTCTATTTTTGATATCTTCTCTTTAATTTGTATTTTATGTCATTTTAGTGTATCATATGTATATTTTGCCTTCTAATCCTGATTATTTTATCTATAGCTCTCTGGGAATTCAGGAATACTTTCTTCAAATTTCTCTCTCAGTTCCTGGTATGCAGTATGTGGTGAATGAATGTCGAATGAATGAATGCTGATGATCTAACCAAGAAACAGTCCTCCTGTCAGAGGTTTTTTTTTTCCCCTCAAATTTGCTTATGACTGAAAACAAAAGTCAACAGCAGAAGCTGTTTCCTAAAGTTTACATGTGATTCAGCAGTCTTGAGTTTCATTTGAGTTTATTCTAGGACATCTAAGATGATACTTTCTAAAGAGCAGACTGTAATAGCTCAGATGGAGTTAGAAGGTTCTGTGTGACAGTGGCCATTAGTATTTTTTCTCTGGGGCTAACCTCCCCAAATTGTTGAAGCCCTAACATGAGTGAAATTTTTGTTTGAGGACTCCCATACTGTCATTTCATCTGATTACTTTACCATTTACATCCACTTTTAACTAGTATTTATCCTCTCTAGTAAGCAGAGGAACTTTTTCCTTCTGAGATCCTCTGAACTCAGTAACTCCTTATACTTATTAGATCAGGTGGTTGAAATAAAATCAAATACCTCAGAAAATATTTAATAATGAAGGTGTTGGTAAAAAAGCTAAACCATTATAAAAATAAATATATAAAAAGCCTGTCATACTTAGCATTTCCAACATATGCTCAAATATAATGGTGAAAATATGAACTTAGACACAAACACTTCACTGAAGCAATTATTGTGTCTTACATGAATACAGATATTTCAAATAAGAGCCTGCTGTTAGCACAAAACTCTAAAATAATACCGTCTGGGTAAATTGTTGCAGCATTGTCCTGTTTTGTTCTTAAGAGTTTGTAATCAAAATTAGACAAAAAAAATTTTTAGGCTAAACCTTGTATGGTAAATAGTCCTTTTAATCATCACATATCTATTAAATGTTTACGACTTGACCTTTGAAGAATCATAGCGACTCAAAAGCTCTTTGGTATATTCATTGAATGGCTCCTGAGGAGAGCTCGAGGAGCTTAAATGCCAGTTGGTCTTGTGAAATATCAGACTTGAAAGTGGGGCTTGCACACCTGCCATGCAGCATTAGCCGGAGCAACTGAACCGGCAGCCCAGAGTAATGTGAAAACAGAGGCTCTTTCAAATCTCTTTTCCACCTAAAATAGTATTGAATTTATCTCTCCCTGATGCTTTTGGGGCTTTATTCTTTATTTGGGGCTTACTTCTCCTGAAATCTGAGCCAGTGGATCTTTCTATCTACAATCTACATCTTAATTCTTTGCGTTCTTCATTAAATCAATAGAAGGTTCTTTTCATTTTCCCTAGTTATTCTTCAGATCTTAAAGATGAGATAGCCCATGAAAAAGTACAAAGAATAAAAACTTGGAAAGTATTGGGCAATAGAATGTTAAAACCAGGGGGCACCTTGGTGGCTCAGTTGGTTAAGCATCCAATTTAGGCTCAGGTCATGATCTCATGGTCTGTGAGTTCAAGCCCTGCCTCAGGATCTGTGCTGACAGCTTAGAGCGTGGAGCCTGCTTTGGATTCTGTGTCTTCCTCTCTCTCTCTCAAAAATAAATAAACATTAAAAAAATTTTTTAAGTTAAAGCTACCGGAAATAGGATACATCTACTCATTCATACATTCTTCTATTCAACAAATGATTTTTGAGTGCTTCGGATGTACAGATACTGACTGTTCCAGGCTCTGAAGATACGGCAATAAATGTAAACTGTATATTGAAATACTAATGAGAAAATGAGGGAGAAAGTGGGATATAAAAACAGAGATAGGAGTAATAGCAAAACAATAAACTTTTCATATCTTTATTTCTGTTGAATAACTTGATTTTCTCCTCCATTGATTATTTGTCATTGCCACATATTTTTACCTTCTTTTTTAATTCCTGAGGTTCATATATTCCCAGGATATATCATTGTGCAGAACAATTGATTGCTTTATGTTTCAGAAGGCAAGTGCTTCTTTGAAATTAATTCAAGTCTGGATGTGATTCTTTTAAATATATTCAATGTTTGAAATCAGACTGTTTTCAATAATTCAATAAACTGAATCAAACAATAAAAAAATAATTTATTTTTGGATTACTTTCCAAACACTGAATAGAAACCTTTAGGACCCCTTTAGTTAATGGTCTTACTGGTTTATTTTATTACCTGTGACATCATAGCAGAAGCATTCACTCATACTCTATCTTCTAAAATAAATTCCTGTTAAAGAAAAATTTATAGAATCTCCAAAGTTGAGAATCAGAAAGTCTGGGTAAAATACTTATTCTTATAATTTATGCTAATTTAACAACCCAGAAGTCTCTGATTAACACAGCAGGGGCATGCTGATTTTAATACTTATTATCTAAAAACTAGTCATCATTTGATACATGCTTAGCTATAATGAAATTTTCTAAAGGACTTCCTAAAGCTTTTCAAGAGACAAGTTAATTTTGGAAATCTTCAAGGTAAAATTTTTTGGGCTTAGAGAAATGCTACATAAGGAATAATTTTTTTTTTTTAAATAGCAGTCATTGAACACTTTGTAGCGGACAGACTCTAGAGTGACTGCCAAGCATTCCTTCCTCATTCTTATTATATTCCCTTTTCCTTGAGTACAGGCAGAAACTTTAATTTTTTTGTAACCAATAGAATATGACAAATCTGATGGGATGCCATTCCCTTGGTTTGGTCACGTTATATAAAATGTAATCTTAGAAGAAGAGGTTCTCCTGCTGGCCTTGAGGAAGCAAGCACCTGTAATGTGAACTGCCAATGGAGAGAGCCCCATGGCAGGACACTGAGGATGGCCTCTAGGAGCTGAGAATGTTAGTCATCCAGCCACAGGGAAATAAATACTATCAACAACCTCTTGGGTTGGGAAGAGGATTCTGAGCTCCGGAAAAGAACCTATCTTAGCTGACACCTTGATGACAGCCTTGGCAGACCCTGAGCAGAGATCCACAGAAACTGTGAGATGAAGACGTATGTTATTTTAAGCTGCTAAATTGGTGGTAATTTGTTACATAGCAGTAGAAATCTAACATACCTTGTCCTATGTAGTATTGTTGAGTATCGAAGAGGATGGTAAAGCATGCTTCTTCAATGAAGTGACTACACTGGACTGATTTATTGACTTAAGACATACATAGGTCAAAGACACTAATCACAATTAGTACAGCTTCTTAGCGTTTTACAAATTAAACAACCTAATGTAACTAGCATTCCTAGCTGTGTGACCCCAGGCAAGTCCCTTAACCTCTCTGTGTCATTTTTCTCACCTGCAAAAGGGGGCAAATGTCTTCCTGGGGGTCCTTGTGAAGCTTACCTGAAACAATACATAATAAGCATAGTTCTCGGTTCAGGGTGGGCATTGAGTAAATAAAATACTGCAAACCGTGCAGTTATCACTTGCTGCCTTTTCTTGTGGATAGCTGTTTATATTACTATCCAGCTGTAGGCCTTGAGCGTTCAGTTGCTAGTAATGGTCATTCTGTGTGCCCCTCTACTCTCCAACAGTGCCTCCCAGCCTCCCACCAAGGGGGAGCTCCACAGGAGTACATTGCCCTGAATTGGCTGAAGAAACAGCCTCCAGCTTCACCCAGAGAATGTGGAGCTGGTCTTTCCCTCCTCGCAGGCCTGGGTTGCCGGCTATCAGGCGTTTGGGGAAATGCGTGCCAGTGAAATGTGAGGAAAAGTGATTCTGGTGGATTCTTCTAGAAGAAGAAATAGAACATTACCAGCATCCCAGGTGGTTTCCTCATGCCCCCTCCCAGTCACTGTTTTCCATCTCCTGTAAGGATAAGCATTTCTGTAATTTCTAACACTTTAGATTGACTTCACCTATTTTTGAGTGTATGGAAATGGAATCACATTGTATGTACATTTTCTCATAATACAGTTTACTTTCACAAAGCCAGCAGAGACTGTCTTCAGTCTACCACGAGTCTTTAAAAAAAATCTATTATTTATTTATTTATTTATTTATTTATTTATTTATTTATTTATAAGACAGAGAGAGGGGTGGGGAAGGGCAAAGAGAGGGAAAGAGAGAGATTCTTATTAGGGCACTATTAGTGCAGAGCCTGCTGCTGGGCTTGAATTCGTGAACCGTGAGTTTATGACCTGAACTGACACTGAGAGTTAAGTTTAACTGACTGAGCCACACAGGCACCCCTCAGTCTACCATGAGTGCTACATGAGGTAACAATCAGGGACATCACTAGCCCATTACCTTGATCATATAATGCAACCTAATCCAGAGTAACAGTGCCATTATACTCATAGGTCCTTCCCACACCCGAGGGAAGGGGATTATATGGGGCATGTACACCATGGCACAAAGATCTTGCGAGCCATTCAAGAATTTGGCCTACCACGAGAAAGTAACATTGTTTCACAGTTTTGCAAAATTATGTATTGGCTGGTGAAATAGAAAACATCTGGAGTCTCACTAATCTGTTGCAGTATGTTGTTTTAGTTGAAATATATGAACAAAGTCAGTACTCAGAGTTGACAAAGGTGGGATTATTTTCAACACTTTTTCTTAGCACTGCAACCACCACTTGGACTGCTGGTCTCTCTTTTTCTTAAGTTTATTTATTTACTTAGAGAGAAAGAGAGAGAGTGTGTATGTGCAAGCAAGCACAAGCAGGGGAGGGGCAGAGAAAGAGAGGAGGAGAGAATTCCAAGTAGGCTCCATGCTGTCAATGCAGACCCCGATGCGGGGCTCCATCTGGAATTGTGATATCATGACCAGAACCAAAATGAAGGGTCCGAAGCTTAACTGACTGAGTCACTGAGGCACCCTGGAACTGCTAGTCTCTTAAAGGTTGGTTGTAATATGCAACCAGAAACCGTATCAAAGAGCTTTGTGTGCCGAGACATCAAAATCAATTAGCTCTTCTTCTCTTTGAACAGATATTTTACCCATGCATGTGTCCCTGCACCATGCTTAAATTTTTGCAACAAGTATCAGATGTTTTCCTTGAAATGACAAACTTACTTCATTTATTTCTGAGAAAATGTCTGTCAGAGGCCTCAGATGCACTGAAAATACAGAAGTAGACATGCTTTTCTTATCCTTGGTTGGTAATATTTCTTATAAAAATCAGTTAAAAGGATCAAATTAGTCGTTAAATTGCAGCTTTGAAATAACTATTATATATTATCCTACTCTGCCTTCTCCTATAGATATGAGAAATATAGTTTATAAAATAGCATGTAGAAATATTCATTTATTGGTAGGATTTCTTTTTCATATGTGACATTTATTCTTTGATCTGTAGTACTTCTTTTGCTGTGAAAAGTCTATTTCCTTCTCCTTTAGAAAAGCAAATAGTCAAGGTTATTGACCAAAAGTAACATTTCATTACTTTAGGAAGATTTACTTAGAGTGCATTTTTAACCTTTCATATTATGCTAGAAATATTTGAAATTAGTTATTTCTATAAAATTCTGTAAATAGTGAGTCTAAAATTCCAGCTCATGTCTTCAGCTATAGAAGCCTAATGAGCCATGTGTGGACCACCATTCTCTCTGTGCTTATGTGGTAATTTCCTGATTAATACTAATTAATGGCATGTCACTGTTCATTTAAAATGAATGATGAAAATGATTATTCAACCCTGATACTGAAATCACTCAACAACTTGGCACCAGATCTCTGTGTCAGGAGGCAGAGCCAGGCTCACGATGATTCTGTGTTATTTCCACTTTCTGCTACACTAAACTGGAATTAAATGATGTTTGTTTTTAGGCAGAGTAGGCCTCTAAAGGAATGGCGGATGATTTAAGCTTTTTTTTGTAGCTTCTGTTTGATTTATTTATAAATGGCTTTGGGTGGTAAATTAGGTAAACTGTGTTGCCTCAGAGCAGCAAAGGAGGACTTGACTCACAAAGGAGTCAGATATACAGATCTTTCTTGAACATTGCTTTTTTTTTTTTTCATCTTTACCATCTTTTGGCATTTTCATGCCTTCATGGATTCAGTTTCCTCAAGTTCGGGGTTCTCAGAAGAGAGTTTTCACTGCTTTGAATTCTAATGTCTCTTCTCCCTATGGTTGCTATTTTGTTAACAATTGGGTTAACTATGTAGATGAAAGATTTCCCAATCTGGAAAATATTGTGTGTGTGTGTGTGTGTGTGTGTGTGTGTGTGTGTGTCTGTGTGTGTGTGTGTGTGTGTGTGTGTGTGTGGCACATTTCTAGAGAGCATGGTAATGGATACAGTTTAGATCAAAGGACAACCAGCTTTAGCAAATTTACCTTTTTATCCTCGAAGAGTTAGAAAATAAAACTATTGTATTTTAAAACTGCTTATAATAGGCACTCACCAGCTAAATACACTAAAAAAAAATCAAAGGAATAATTTATCCAAATTCTCATAAAGGTCACCAGCAAAGCTTATATCAAAAAATAAGCTAGGTTTATTCATAATCTTTCTGGGCAGCAGAGAGTGATGTTAAGAGCAGAGTTTCAATAATGTCTAAAAAAGGAAAGTTACAGAAACATCTGTATCTACACAATTCATTTCTTAGTTCTTTACCAAGTTCTGTTTTTGGGAATGTTTGGTTAAAAAGTTAGGTTCCTATAAAAGGCCTCAGGTTCATTTTTAATAGAGATTCAAACTGCCAGTGCTAGGTATTATGTAACAGGGAGTTTGACTCTTGGCTGTCTGATTTAGTGTTGTGTTTGCCATCTAGTGGTTGAAAACAGATACACGTGAAACCAATTGATCTTTAGAAGGTTGCTGGATGGCACCAAAAGAAAATTGGGAATAAGTTGACTTTGATTTGACTGTATCTTGTAACCAAACCATGAGTAAATAATAGCCAGCTATTGGATGAAGGGTAATAAAAATAGTAATAATAGTAGGGACATTTAAGAAGCAGTAGTGAAAGGAACTTCAAGTAATTATAACTATCAAGAACCTTAAACCAACAAGGAGAAAAGAAAATAGCTAAGAAAAAAAGATCATGCAGATTAAAACATGATTATCTGGGGGTGCTTGGTGGTCAATTAAGAATCCAACTCTCCATCTCAGCTGAGGTCATTATCTCACATTTCGTGAGTTTCAGCCCCACGTTGGGCTCTGTGCTAATGGCACAGATCCTGCTTGGAATTCTGTCTCTCCTTCTCTCTGCCCCTCTCCTCCTTGTGTGCTCTCTCTCCCTCAAAAGAGATAAGTAAGCTTAAAAAAAACACAACACATGATCATCTGTATATCTGGTCATCTAAATTGTGCCAAATGAGTTTTGAATAGAGAATGTTGACATCAAGAAGCCATCTACTTGATCCAAATTCCTGGTGGAAGTTGTCTGCTTTATGATGTCATGTACATTTGGAGATTATCCGGAGATCTTATTGTGAGTTCATCCAAGAATTTGGGTTGCCAAATGGAATGAAACTTTAAATTGTGGAACAGTCACCTGCATACCAACTCATTGAAGTTTAATCACTGTGTGTGTAGTCAATAGTACTTGATAAGATTCTTTCTAACAAGGTTCAAGGGTAGTCATTCTGTTAACTTTTACAAAATACAAACCATTCAGGTTGAGTGTTGTGCAATGGCTAAGAAAAGAAATGTTGTGGAAAGACACCTTCAACTTCTCAATGATGATGTAACATAGACAATATACTGAATTAGCTCCTTAATATAAACTAAGTCGGCTTAAAGAAGATTCAGTGCCAAGGTAGGTAGAGATGTCTCCAAGTGATTCATGTTTTTTTCCTAGAATTATGTTAAGAGTTGGGAACAAGCCACAGTATCACTCACCAGTATTAGTTTTTTTTTTGGTAACTGATTTTTTCCTTTCACAATAGCAATTTTTATGAAGAATTTTCATGAATGCCCTTTGGAGGCTATCAGGTGCCAACAATCAGCTGTTTGACATTACAGATTTTACCTTTATGGATTATTCAACCAAATCATTCACAATGTTTTTCTTAGAATTTAGGATTGAATTTTCAGCTTTTATAAAGGACTCTTTGGAAGACTTCATAGATTTATCCTTCGATCATTGATGCCCCCTATCTGCTAATTAATGGTAAGGGAAATTGTTTCGAATAGTGATCAGCTAGGGCATTTTCAGTATCAGTGTCTAGAGTTTTGCTGTCCAATAAAGTCGGCATTAGCCACATGTGACTATTGAAGACTTGGATTTCAGTTAGTCTGAATGGAGATGTACTGTAAGTGTGTAATACACATTGATTTTTAATAAAATACTTAATACTTAATGAAAATATTTAATATACTTAATAAAAAAGAAAAACATGTAAAATACAGTATTAATATTATGTTGATTACGGACTAAAATTAGAATATTTTGGATACATTTGTTTACATAAAATATATTATTAGAATTAATCATACTCTTGTTTTCAATATTTTTATTATGGCAACTAGAAAATTCAAAAATACATATTTGGCTAATAATGTCTGTGGCTTGATTGTGTTTTCACTGACTAGCCATGTTTCCAGAGTTTGTACTTTCTATTGTAAACTTTGAATTAAATGATACATATTTGTTTTAACAGTTGAAGATATTCTAATAATTCTTGAATTTGCTGCCTATTTTTTTTAATAAATTTTTTTTTTCAACGTTTATTTATTTTTGGGACAGAGAGAAACAGAGCATGAACGGGGGAGGGGCAGAGAGAGAGGGAGACACAGAATTGGAAACAGGCTCCAGGCTCCGAGCCATTAGCCCAGAGCCCGATGCGGGGCTCGAACTCACGGACCGCGAGATCGTGACCTGGCTGAAGTCGGATGCTTAACCGACTGCGCCACCCAGGCGCCCCTTGCTGCCTATTTTTAATGAGGGCATCAGATATTAGAAATCTTCCCTTTTACACAGGATGCCAAAGTTACGTCTGACCCTGAGGCGTGCTTTATACCATATACTGCTAAGCTATATAGATATTGACTCTTACTCTTTGGTAATTTGGTCAGCTCTAGAGAAAGCCAAGACTTTCTCTCAAAATTTGTACTGAGCTTCTGATGAGGTATTGAATTCTAAAGACTAAGCAAAGATGGTTACTACATAACCAGCCTATTTTCTTTGCTCAATCCTTAAGTAAATGTCATCTATAAAACTAAGTCACAAATTGCATCCACTAATATTGGTGTACAAATCTTCGAGGTTAATGTGTTCCAATGCCTTATGGAAAAATACCTAGAGTGAGATTGCTGGGTCATACGGTAAATTCATGTAAGTATGGTACATGGGTCATATGGTACTGGGTCATATGGTAAATGCATTATAAGTAACTGCAAAACTCTTTTCCCATATTGCTGTGTCATTATGTATTCCCAATAGAAATCTGAAAGTTGCTAAACTGCCCAGACAAAACTTGGTATTTTAGGTCTTTAAAAAATGTTTGGCTAGTGGATATGTAGTGGTATCTCATGGTTTGAATTTTATTTCTCTAGAGACCTATGAGCATTTTAATGTGCTTAACTGTCATTCATATCTCTTTTTTGATTAAATGGCTATCTTTTTGCTCATTTTTATTGCATTGGTTGTCATATTATTGAATCGAGATTTTAAAAATATATATTCCGGATTAAGTCCTTTATCAGATAAATGTTTTACAAATATTTTATGCTACTCTATGGCTTGCCTTTTCATTGCCTTGACAGTGCCCTTCAAAAAAACAGAAGTTTTACATTTTGATAAAGTATAAGCTATTAATTTTTTTCCTCTAGTTTTATTCTATTTAAGAAATCCTTGTCTACCCTATATTAGTGAAAAAATTTCTATGACATGGAATTTGGGACATTTTATAGTTTTCACTTTTACATTTGTCTCTATGATTAATTTTGAGTTAATTTTCATATATAATGTGAGGGAAAGTTCAAAATTCATTCCCCCCCGTGTTTATCCAGCTATTCTAGCACTGTTTGTTGAAAAGACTATTCTTTCTCCACTGAATCATCTTGGTGAATGTGATGATAAAAATCAATTGACTATATATATATATATATATATATATATATGTTGGTTTGTTTCTTGACTCTTTAGTTCCATTGATCTATTTGCCTATCATTGTGCCAATAGCACACTGATATGATTGCTGTAGCTTTATACTAAGTCTTAAAATCAAATAGTCTCCTTAAAATCAAATAGTATCAATTTTACTTTATTTCTTAAGATTATTTTGGATTTTATAGGTCTTTTGAATTTCATATGAAGATATTAGATGATCTACTTCCACAAAACAAACAAACAAACAGCCTTGTATTTTGATAGGTTTTGTGTTGCATCTATAGATTGAATTAGGGAGAAGTTCCATCATAATAACATTGAGTCTTTCAATCCTTGACAATGGTAGAGTTCTCCATTTTTATGTTTTCCTTCTCTCTGTATAATATTATAGTTTTCATTGTATAGGTCCAGCACATATGTTATTAAATTTATCCCAAAGTATTTTATGTTATTATGCTGTTTTAAATGATATGTTTTCTATTTCCATTTTTAATGATTCTTGACATATGGAGGTACATATATTGGCCTTTTGCCGCATAATATTGCTAAGCTTACTTACTATTTCTAACAGCATTTTTGGGTAGATTGCGTGAAATATTCTACATAAATGGTTATATAATTGGCAAATGTAATGTTTTATTTATTTATTTTTTAATTTATTAATGTTTATTTTTGAGAGAAAGAGAGAGACAGAGTGTGAGTGGGGAGAGGCAGAGAGAGAGAGGGAGACACAGAATCCGAAGTAGGCTTTAGGCTCTGAGCTGTCAGCACAGAGCCTGATGCGAGGCTTGAACTCAGGAACTGAAAGATCATGACCTGAGCCGAAGTCAGACACTTAATCGACTGAGCCACCCTGGTACTTTATTTATTTTTAGCCTAGATGCTTTTTATTCTTTTTGTTGCTTTTTCTGGCTTCTACCTTAAGGGAATCAGTCATTTGGGCAAAGTTTATAGGTGTCAAAATGGACGTTTTATGGGTTAACTGTTGGTTTTAGCCTGTAAGTAGTCTTTGTCAATGCCAAGGCTTCAGTTTTGATTTGAAGCTTATCTGGCACAGATATAAAATTTACTAAGTCAGTAGTATGTTGTTCATTGGTAGGAGAATTTTCTGAGGCTTCTAAAAAGAGTCTCCTGAGACTCTATGGCAGGTCTCTGCTGGTCAAATTGGCAGGAATGGTATTTAGTTTTCTCTTTCTTTGTTTTAGAAAATTCTTTAATAATGACATGATGGAGTTCAGCCTGAGACAAATGTTGAATTCTATCTACATAAGCCTGATTGGGGGTCATTAAACCTTAAGGGACATTAGAATGTTTCTTCTAAGAACTTCCTGAGGAAAATAACATTTTAAGAGAGGATCCTTGTAGGGAATCATTTTTGTAGAGGTTGAAGGAGTGGCAAAAGGACAAGAAGAAGGTAGTCCAAGATAAAGTGACAGATAATGGTCTGTGGAGAGTAGTGTCCCCAAGATTGAAATGACTTGCTCTTTCACCTTTTTCCAAAGTTACTTTAAAAAATGCTAATGTGAACTCTGTATTTCTCTTAAAGATCTCTACATATCAGTTAAAAAGTGATTATTGTGGGGTGCCTGGGTGGCTGTCGGTTAAGCATGTGACTCGATTTCATGAGTCGTTTCAGGTCATGATCTCATAGTTCATGAGTTTGAGCCCCACATGAGGCTCTGTCCTGACACTGCTAAGCCTGCTTGGTATTCTCTCTCTTCCTCTCTCTCTGCTCCTCCCTTGCTCATTCTCTATCTCTCAAAATAAATAAATAAACTTAAAAAAATATTTAAAAATTTTTATTGAAAGTTAATAATTCAGTATTGTATACTTGAAAGTGGCTTAATCATTCTTTTTTTAAGTTTTAAGTCCCCCTCCTTTTTTTTTTTTGTTGCTTGTTTTGCTTAAGCATTGTTAAGCATTCTTACAACACACACACATAAAACAGTTAACTATATGAGGCAATGGATGGGTTAGTTATCTTGATCTTGGTCATCATTCCACAATGTCTATGTATATCAAATCATTACATTGTACACTTTACAGTGTATACTTTAAATACATACAATAATATTTATGCATAATATATAATTATTCCCCAAGAAATTTGGGGAAACGAAAAAATAACTACTGGGTGTTTAGAATCTTATTACCTTTCTTTCCTTGTTCACCTCAAAGATATACAATGTTACATATATAAACTGTTTTACAAAATGGCTACTAATTCCAAATTGCCCTTGGTAAAAACAAAAGAAAACAAGAAAACAAACAAAAAATACGTTATGCCATTCAGAGGGATAGGTACATGAAATGAGGTTGGGATGTGAGCACATATAAAAACCTGCAAATACTTCTAGGAGATGGTTTACTTTTACTACTGTAAAAACCCACGAGGAACATATAAAGAGTTGATTAAAAGGATCTGGTTAAAATATTCCATGTCTTGAGTCTCCCTCACTCTGATGATCAGACCGTCTCTAGACACCAACTGAACAATTAGTAGTCCCTGACAGGCAGAATTTTGGGGGGAGAAATCTCCCCAAGAGTAACTCCCTCAAACACAAGACAACACAGAGGTGAGTTCTTAATAGTTTTGATGGGTGACTCGCAGCAAAGTTTGTTGTAGGAAGGATGAGTCTAAAGAGAACATTTTGCTTATTGGTCTTCAGGACAGGTTTGGAAAACAAACTTAATGGAAAGTACGACTGTATTCTCTCCTTTGAGTTTCCTTATATAAATGCACAACAGAAAATAACAATTTTTGGACGTGACAAATTAGGAGACAAAAGTAATAATAGGCAGCTTTAACCAAGGAAAACCAGTTGTTAATTATAATAAGATCTAAAAATATTCCTGAAGAACGAGTTCCAAGCATACAAGATGAATGGAATAGAGGGTTTACTGTATAAAGATCATAGTCATACCTATTGCTGGAAATTTACTCACCACAACAGTGTATGATAGGCCTCTGCTAAGAGTGGATCATGGGGGTCTTGGAAATATGAGAGAGTCCCAAATGAATGGTTTTGGGCTATGTAAAAGAAGTCTTGGGTAGGTCACAGTGGAGCCTCACAAAACTTGTAAAATCCCTCATGGAGATCATCAGGAAAATCATTATCAAAAAACAATTTGGTTTTTATTAATAATCTTGCCAACAAATAATACAAGCTCTTGAAAAGGAAAGTTATAGAAAAAGTTTGATGGGATTGGGTCTTGTACACATTTGATTTTTGAAATGGGGTTTCTAAAGCAGGAAATGAGTTGAGACTGAATAACATTAACAGATTGAAGTCACTTTTAATTGTCTGAAGACTGCAGAGCAGGGCTTTTAAGCAAGCTATTTATTGAAAGTTTATGTTCTTATTATTCCAGGACAGTTATGACAATGACACTAACTCATGCTTGCTTTGCAGTTTGGCAAATTTCTATTCCTTAGGTTCTTAAAATTTCAATTTTCATTACTCACATTGAAATGTGAGGTTACCTCACCTCACATAGAAGGCTATATTAGTATCTTCTATTTTCAGCCACTCAATTTTTATCAACTGAAAACAATTGAGATTAAACATAGTATAGTCAAAGTGCTTTCGATATAGATTATTATTGAACATCATTGTATAACCCCTGGCAGTAACTTGGTTAGAATATATTTAACATGTCAGTTGAGCTAGAGGATGAAGATGGTGACTAAAATAATAGAAAAGAAAAAAAAGTACAAAAGAAGCATAAACTTAATGTGCTGCTATGTTGAAAGACATCCCTAGGCCTGGCCTCAAAAATCTGGGTGATATTTTGGCATTAAAGATTACAATTCTGATTGAGTCACTGTACTATGAAACATTGTACAAGACACACAAGGTAGATTTGGGGGTCATAAAAAACAAACATGTTAGTTGAACAAAATAGAGATCTAAGAAATAAATAAATGCACACATATATGGTCATTAAATTTATGACAAAGGAGCCAAGAATGTATAAGGGGGCAAGAATAGTCTCTTCAATAAATGGTACTGGGAAAACTGGACTCATATCTTACATCATACACAAAATGAACACAAAATGGATTAAGGACTTGCACATAGACCTAAAACTATAATGCTCCTAGAAGGAAACATAGGCAGTAAGCTCCTGTCATTGGTCTTGATGATGACATTTTCGGTTTGTTACCAAAAGCAAAGGCAGCAAAAGCAAAAATAAACAAGTAGGACTAAAAAGCTTCTGCACCACAAAGGGAATCATCAACAAAATAAAAATGTGACCTGTGGAGAGGGAGAAAATATTTGCAACCATGTATCTGATAAGAGGTTAATACTCAAAATATATTAAGAACCCATATAATCCAATAACAACAAGAAAATGATCCATCCAATTTAAAAATGGGCAGAGGAACTGAATAGACCTTTTCCAAGGAAGATATACAAATGGCCAACAGGTACATTAATGAGTGTTCAATATCACTAATCAACAGGAAAATGCAAATCAAAACCACCATGAAATATTTTGTGGTTTTGATTTCATGTTTGTTAGAATTGTCCTCAAAAAGACAATAGATCACAAGTAATGGAAAGGCTGTGGAGAAAAGGCAATCCTTGCACACTATTGGTGGGAAAATAAATTGGTACAGTCAGCATTGAAAGCAGTGTGGAGGGAGGTTCCTAAAAAAATTAAAAATGGAGGTACCATATGATTGAGCAATTCCACTGCTGGTGTATATCCAAAGGAAATGATATCACTATCTTGAAGAGTTATCTGTACCCCCATGTTTATTGTAGCATATCTACAATAGCCTAGACATGGAAGCAACCTAAATGTTTATTGACAGATTAATGGAAAAAGAAAATGTGTTTATGTATATACAATGTAATACTATTCAACTATAGCAAAGAAGGAAATCCTGCCATCTGCAACAACATGGATGGATGTGGAGGACATTTTGCCAAATAAAATAAGCCAGGAACAGAAAGACAAGTGCTTCATGACCTCATTTATGTGTGGCATCAAAAGAAAAAAAAATTGTCAAACTCATGGAAACAAAGTAGAAAAGTGGTTGCTAGGGGCTGGGAGGTAGGAGAAATAGGGAGAGGTTGGTAAAAGGGTACAAACTCTCAGTTATAAGATGGATAAGGTCTTAGGATCTAATGTGTAACATGATGAGTATAGTTGATAACACTGTATTGTATAATTGAAATTTACTGAGAGAAGAACTTAAATGTTTCCATCATTAAAAAAAATTAAGTATATATGTTGAGGCAATGGATGTATTAATTAACTTGATAGGTCTGATTAACTTTCACAAGGGATACATATAGCAAACCATGTTGTATACTTTAAATATCTTACAATAGTAAATTGTACCTCAATAAAGCTGGAAAAAAAGAAGAGCTCAAATAAACAACCTAACTTTACATTTCAAAGAATTAGAAAAAGAAGAAAAAAGCCCAAATCTAGCAGAAGGAAGGAAATAATAAAGATCAAAGCAGAAATAAATGAAATAGAGGCTAGGAAAACAGTGGAAAAGATCAATGTAGCTAAGAGCTGGCTTTTTGAAAAGAACAAACAAAATTGATAAATATTTGGCTAGACTAAGAAAGAGACAAAAATAAACAAAAAACCAAGCAAATAAAATCAGAAATGAAAAAGAAGATATTATACCTGATACCACAGAATACAAAAAATCATCAGGGAAATGGAAATTCAGAACCACAGGGAGATAGTACTTCATACTGTTAGAATGTCTGTTTTCAAAATGGCAGCAGATTAGAAGTGTTGGTAAGGCTGAGGAAAAACTAGGACACTTATACACGGTTGGTGGGAATGCAAACTGGTACAGCCGTTATGGAAAACAGTGTAGAGATGCCTCAAAAATTAAAAATAGAGCTACCATATGATTCAGTAATCTCTCTTCTGGAGTCTATCCAAAGGAAATGAAATCAGTATCTCCAAGAGATATCTGCATTTTGCTGCTCTTTGCAGCATTATTCATAATAACCAAGATACAGAATCAACCTCAGGTTCCATCGACAGATGAATGGATAAAGAAAATGTGGTATATATGCTACAGTGGAATATTATTCAGTCTTAAAAGGGAAGAACGTTCTGTCATTTGTGACAACATGGATGGAACTGGAGGACGTTTTGCTATATGAAATTAGCCAGGCGCATAAAGACAAATGCGTCATGATCTCACTCAGAGATGGAAGCTAAAAAAATTGAATTCTTATAATCAAGGTAGAATAATGGTTGCCAGAGTTTGGGAAGTGGGAGGGAGATGACTCCTTTGATGTTGGTCAAAGGATACAAAGTTTCAGCTACGCAAGATGAATAAGTTCTGGTGATCTAATACACAGCATGATGAATATAGTTAGTAATAATATATTGTGTACTTGGAATTTGCTGAGATCTTACCTGTTCTTACCACCTTAAGAAAATATAACTGTGAGGTGAAGGATGTGTTAATTAGCTTGATAGTGGTAATCACTTCACAATATATATGTAAATCAAAACATCATGTCCTTCACTGTAAACATATACAATTTTTATTTGTGAATCTTACCTCAGTATGGCTAGAAAAAAAGAAGAATGAATGCAAAATAATGGATGCTACTCAACTCATAAAATTGCTGTGGCAACTATATTTTCAGCAAACATCATAAGTTATATTTGCACAGCTCACTACAGTTTAATGAACTCATAAACTCATTTAGATCTCCATTTTTATGTATGATGGGATTTCTATTATTTACATATAGTGCAATTTAGGCCCAGGAAGATGAAATGACTTTCTCAGTTACCTGGCTAGTAGACCCTAGTTTTGGGATAAGAACTTTTGCTTGTAAATACAATTCTTTTCATACTAAACTGTAGCAAAATGATGTAGGCATAATTTTTTCTGAGGCATCACATATTTAAGATACATTTTCCACTGAAGGATTATCTTGAATTTGTATTAGGAAATTTTCCCTTAAGAATTTTCATGTATTTCATTCCTAAATCTTCTATTATTCTTAAGATAGAAAATATAGATTTGCTAGTATGATTTTTAGAGATAATGATGCTGTTACTAGAGAATTATGGATCTGGCAAAAAGTCATTGGGTGGTCTTATAGTCATTAGAGTTTTGTTATGCTTACAAAATAGAATAATATTTGGTAATAAAGAAATTCACTGATGATTAAACCACAGTACTGATCATTCTTGGAGACACGGTGCTAAGGTAAAGAACGCAGGCATAAAATAATATATACAGTATGAATCCAGTTTTATACACAAGGACAAGTAACACAATTATGGTAAAAAAAAGAATAGGAAAAGTGCTTGCCTCTGGCAGAGGGAATGGAAGACAGGACTGTATTCTGTTTCTTTAGAGAAACAGAACCAATAGAAGAGATCTATTAAAAGGAATTGGCTCATGCAATTATGGAGTCTAAGAAGTCCCATTGTCTGCCCTCTGCAAGATGGAGGCCTAGGAAAACCAGAGGTATAATTCAGTCTCAGTTCAAAGGCCCAATAACTAGGGGAGCTAATGATGTAGATTCCAGCCTGGATCTGAGGGTTTTGAGAACAAGGAACATTGAGGGCAGCAGAAGATAGATGTCTCAGCTCAGGCTGTCCCCAGGCAGGAAGGGTTGAGTTCTTCCTTCCTCTGCCTTTTTATTCTCTTCAAGGCCTCAGTGGATTAGGTATTGCCCACCCATATTGGGGAGGACAAACTGATTTACTGAGTCCTCTGATTCAAATGCTAATTTCATCCAAAAATGCCCTCACAAACAAACCCAGAAATAATATTTATCCCAATATTTGGACACCCTATGATCTAATAAAATTGACACCTAAAGTTAACCATCACAGAAACTTTCTTGGAGATGGAAATTACCTATATTTTGATAAGGGTGTGGGTTATATGAGTGTAATTATTGTATAACGGATTGAGTTGTACACTGAAGATTTGTATATTTGTAAATTTTTAACCTAGAAAAATACCCGTTAAGTTAAAAGTTTTACTTAACCAATGTTATGAGTCAGCAATTCTGAAAAGCACTTTTCAACTTTTTACAACTCTAGGCCTAAGCAAATTGATAAATATATTAAGTATAATGGAAATTAGAAATATCAGTAAAAACTCATGAATGTGTGTGTTACTTAATTGTGCTTTTTAAAAAATATATATACATACAGATTTTCTTTATTATAACTAACGTAACTACAGATTTGTTTTTTGTACAACTTCTTGTTTGTTCTAAAATTAATAATTGTTAGGCTTTGGTACATCTTCCAAGATGTCTTTCCATGCCAGCTTCCACATGGTCAAGCTTGTCCGTTTATCAGTCCTCTTTTCTCCCTGGAGGTGTTGTTCTGGAACCCTCTGACACCTACTCCATCATGCAGGTAGCCTCCAGACTGCTACATGGTCCTGGTCCAGAACTTTCTTTAATTCACTTCTCTGATAGAGTAAATGCTTCCTGGATCTCACAGATTTATCATTTGTGTCCTACTTAGTCTTAATGGAAGTTCATTTTCTTGTAATATCCTCAGATGCCTTATTCTCTTCTCATATTCAGTTCATAGTCTGCCTGAGTACAGACTCCCTAGTTTTGAAATTATTATTTTTTCATGCTTATTTATTTCTTTTGAGAGAGAGTGCACACACACATGTGTGCGAGTGGGCGAGGGGCAGAAAAAGGGGAGAGAGAGAGGGAGTCCCAAGCAGGCTGCCAGTGTAGAGCCTGATGCAAGGCTCAAACTCACAAACCATGAGATCATGACCTGAGCCAAAACCAAGAGTCAGTTGCTAACTGACTGATCCACCCAGGCATCCCTAAAATTATTTTTACCTAGAATTTCAAAGGCATTTTTCCCACTGAATTCTGGTTTCCATGCTGCTATTGAGAAGTCTGATGCCATTCAGATTTTTGATCCTGTTTTATGATCTAATTTTCCTCTCTTTGAAAGCTTTTATCCTTGATGTTCTAAAATATCATAAAAGTATGCCTTTGTTCTCTAATTGTTTGGAAACTTGGTGTGCCCTTTAGTCTAAAGGCCTGTGCCCTTCAGTTCTGGGAAAGTTTCTGGTATTATTTCTCTGACCGTTTTATTCTCTTGCTTTTTTCTGTGTTCTCATTCCAAAACTCCTGTTTGTCAGATGTTGGATATCCTGGCTTCATTACCTAACTCTAATTAGAAAAAAAAAAATCTCCTATTGTCCATTTCCTTCACTTTCCATTCTATTTTCTGGGAAACTTTCTTAGCTTTATTTTCTATTGCTTCTACTGACTTAGATTTATGTTATTTGTAACTTCTGGGCATCCCTGTCTTTGATGGTTTCTTCTTCTTTCAGCCATCCCGTGATTTTCCTCTTCTTAGGGAAGGTAAATCTCTGTGGCTCCTTCTCTTTGCAAAGTATGTTCTTATTCTAGTTCTCAGTACTATGTAACAAACTACCCACAAGCACAGTTTTGTGGCTTACAACAACAAACGATGGCTGTCTCACAGTTTCTGTGGGCCAGGAATCTGGTAGGACTTAGCTGGGTGGTTCTAGCCCATGATCTCTCATGAGTTTTAGGTCAACGAGTCAGCCGGAACTGGACTGACTTAAAGCATGGATGGAGATGAAGATCTGCACCCAAGCTCAGTCACGTGGTTGATGGCTAGAGGCCTGCATTCCTCATCCCATGGGCCTCTCTCCATATGGCTGCTTGACATGGCAGCTGGCCTCCTCCAAAGTGAGTGCTGCCACGTCTGCTGTGAGCTGCCCCGTCCTCCTCCCTCCCGTGTCCATGCCATCTGGAGCCACTCGGCAGTCACTGTGGTGGGCCGTACCAGGGAGTCCCGATGGTGGGAGCTGGAGGACTTAAAGGGCTGGACCGAAACTGACCACAACCCAGCATACTTAATTCCTGTTTCTTAGTTTCCATATACGAAAGCCCACTTAAAGGAACCAGGTCTCTTTGGAGTAAATGCTGATTCCAGAGCTGGTGCAGAGGACTATAAAATAATCCCAGAACACTTTGTGGTATCAGAAATCCATGAAGTGTTCAAGATATGACAGGAAAATAGAACTATTTAACAGAGCCCGATTTGATGGGACTCTTACTATTTATGTTGTGGGGGCAATTTTAGCATCAAAATAATGATAGTAATGAATTATATAAGCCATTGAATAATGAAACATTCTGTGAGTTCATACTTCTGTAAATCAAGGAATTAATTAATGGTGGAGAAAGAAAAGCTCATCCTTGTAGTAGAATGCTAGCTAATAGATGCAGAACGAGTGATGGTGTTAGAAAATCAAAATTATTTATTTATTTATTTATTTATTTATTTATTTATTTATAAAAGTTTATTCATTTTGAGAGAGGGAAAGAGTGGGGGGAGGGACAGAGAGAGAGAGGGAGAGAGAGAGAATCCCAAGCAGGTGCCGCATTGTCAGCACTGAGCCCGACATGAGGCTTAATCCCATGAACTCTGAGATCATGACCTGAGCTGAAATCAGGAGTTGGATGTTTAACTGACTGAGCCACCCAGGTGCTCCAAAAATCAAAATGATTTAAAATTATTGAGTCAAAGTTTTATTAGGAATAGGATATTTATAGAGTCGCAAAGTATTTCCCCTGAAATTACTTATTAATTACAAAGTGAAATATAGTGACTTTAGAGAAACCAGGCAGTTATCTAACCAACTGATCAAAGTTGAAATTAACAATTTGGGATAAGCAGTATCATGTGTTGCTGATATGATGCACTGAAAAGGACATAAATAATGTCTTGCCCAAGCTACATAACCTGAACCTCATTGGAAGGAGACACCAGACAACCTAAATTGAGGGCTGTTCTACTGTATAATGGCCTCAACTTTCAAAAATGTCAACGTTAAAAAAGACAACGAAAAGTTGACTGTTCCAAACTAAAGGACACTTAAGAGGCAAGCAAATATAATACGAGATCTGGAGGAATCATGTGCAGGTGAAAAATAATAGCTATAAAGGATATTAGGTTAGTGAAATTTGATTATGGATTGTGGATTAAGTAATGGTATTGAACCAATATTGTATTTGATATTTTGCTAAATGAACTGTGGGTTAAGAAAATAGTCTTGTTGTTAGGAAATGTGAACTGAGGAATTTAGAAGGAAAGGGGCATGATGTCTCCAACATACTTTCAACAGCTCAGAAGAAATCATGTGTGCTCATGTGTATTTGTGCGTACATATGGGGAGGAGAGAAATGAGACAGAGAGGTGAGAGGGAGAAGGAGAGGATAGAGTGATAAGGCAAATTGAGCAAAATATTTTTTAAAAAATATTGAATATTGACACAAGTGTAAGGGGTTCCTTGTACTATTCTTGAAATTTTTCTCTGCACATCAAATTATATCCATATTCAGCGACACACACACACACAAATAAAAAGTCATCAAAATGGATTCAGCAGTAAAATCTGATCTCTCTATTGCCAGATGGTTATTCTCATTTTCTTTCTATCTACTTTTTATTCTTGATTCCATACAGCATTTTCCTTTGTAAATCTACACATTTCTTTTGTAAATCCAAATGCCTTGCGTTATTTGTCAAGTTGAAATTGTGCAATGTGCATATTTAAATGCTGCCATAAGATAACTCTGAAGGCAAGAAATGATGAGGATAAAGAGATGTGACTAAATGCATTTGCATAGAAACCATTTAATTCAGGCCAGTATGCATTGCACTATGCTTTCAAAACTAGAGGAGTAACTGCAAATAATAGTCATTAATGCACATGTTTCCTTAAAGAAGGGATGTAGGGGTAGAATAATACTTTGTTTTCAGAAATATAGTTGAATAAATTAGGCAAAAATTTTCAGCTGAAAGAAGAGACATTTCTAAATATTCCTTATTTCATTCTTTTAATGAATAATTTCAGTAATCCTTTTTTTTTTTTTTTTTTTTTTTTTTTTTTTTTTAAATTTTTTTTTTCAACGTTTATTTATTTTTGGGACAGAGAGAGACAGAGCATGAACGGGGGAAGGGCAGAGAGAGAGGGAGACACAGAATCGGAAACAGGCTCCAGGCTCTGAGCCATCAGCCCAGAGCCCGACGCGGGGCTCGAACTCACGGACCGCAAGATCGTGACCTGGCTGAAGTCGGACGCTTAACCGACTGCGCCACCCAGGCGCCCCTCAGTAATCCTTTTATAGTAAATTATGTTCTTCATTTTAAATACCCAGCTTTCTTTTTTTTTTCAATATATGAAATTTATTGTCAAATTGGTTTCCATACAACACCCAGTGCTCATCCCAAAAGGTGCCCTCCTCAATACCCATCACCCACCCTCCCCGCCCTCCCACCCCCCATCAACCCTCAGTTTGTTCTCAGTTTTTAACAGTCTCTTATGCTTTGGCTCTCTCCCACTCTAACCTCTTTTTTTTTTCTTCCCCTCCCCCATGGGTTTCTGTTAAGTTTCTCAGGATCCACATAAGAGTGAAAACATATGGTATCTGTCTGTCTCTGTATGGCTTATTTCACTTAGCATCACACTCTCCAGTTCCATCCACGTTGCTACAAAGGGCCATATTTCATTCTTTCTTATTGCCATGTAGTACTCCATTGTGTATATAAACCACAATTTCTTTATCCATTCATCAGTTGATGGACATTTAGGCTCTTTCTACAATTTGGCTATTGTTGAGAGTGCTGCTATAAACATTGGGGTACAAGTGCCCCTATGCATCAGTACTCCTGTATCCCTTGTAAATACCCAGCTTTCTACACAAGTGCGAAGAAAGATTTTCAGGCCTACATTTTCTCTGGGAAGTTAATCAAATAGAAAAATATGTTGCCTAAGGCCTTTTGCATTCATAAACAAAAATATAATCTAAGTGATAGATACAAGTCTATCATTTTTGATCTGAGAGAATATGTTAATTTTCTTAGCTTTGGCCATAAAAATAATGAATAACTGTAACCAAGGATGTTGGCTTTGATATTCAAAAAGTTTAAGTACTATAACAACCACAAATTTAAAGACAATTATAAATGAAGGTATGTTGCTATACCTGTAGTCTGAATTTAGTAGCTATAAATCAAAGCTGCGTGTTTTCTGACTAAAAGAGGTGAGTCTATTAGGTAGTGGATCTGGGTTAACAGAAGAGTACACTGTATTACATCCTACATCTCACTTACTTTATG
Organism: Prionailurus bengalensis; assembly: GCF_016509475.1. NCBI lineage: Eukaryota > Metazoa > Chordata > Mammalia > Carnivora > Felidae > Prionailurus > Prionailurus bengalensis. Next base: position 182,453,069 of record NC_057345.1, on the reverse strand, counting down.
CTGAAAATCGTACAGTACAGCTTTCATTCAACTCTGATAATATAGTCTCTAGAACCAGCCACTTTGACCAGATTTGGCAATATATTATGTAATGTATACATTATAGTATGTTACATACAGCCTTATTCTTTCAACTATCTCTTATAGAATATGACCAATATATCTAATTTATTTCAGGATAACAAAGAAAGTTAGCCTTAATTCTATAGTGAATCTGTAGGTGTTTTTATGAGGTCTTGTACTAGCATGTGTATATTATTTACTTTTCCTCTTTGTCGCCTTTATATTCTTTCATTGTAAGATGACCTTTTTTTTGTAGGCAAACTTTTTATTTATTGCTGATCCATTTCCTCCTAATTATTTGATTCTTAAGACTAAAACTCTTAATATTTTAGAAATTAAAAATATCCCATGTCTGCTCATATATTAGCATGTTTGAAGTCATTGAATTTGAATGCCATGGAATTTCTCTATGGGGATGGCAGGGCAGGGCTATTTACTAAAGTAATACAAGAAGGGTCATTGTGGTGATGATGAGGGAGGGAAGGTTTGTTTTTAGTGGGGACCACAATCAGCTTTATACCTGCCATTGTTGGGTAGGACGTAATTGTTTCAACAGTAAAGTATCAGAAGAGAATTGTGATTATGACAGAGAAGCCATGCAGAATCATGTGTTCAGAATTATAGCGGTCTGAGGGGCCCAAACCGTCATTAAGGAAAGCAGGCAGCTCCCATTTTGTGAAGTACATTGGAGATAAGCAAAGCCTTTATGCAATCCATTGAAGAAGTTTGTATGTAAAATGAGCTTTAGCAAATAGGATGACGAAAGACTTCTGCAAATAGAAATGCGTCCTAAAATAAGGAAACAAGTACTCTTAGAGTAAATGATGTGTTATAGGAACAGCAGTGAATCTAAAAATGTGGTTCTGCAGAATCTGGAAGAAGTCTCTAGGGTATATAAAAATACTTGCTAAAGGCCCCATTAGTATCTTATTGAGGGGAACTAGAAGTATGTGCACACACACACGTAAACATACCTACATACAACACGGGTCAGTGTAGATCCATCATGGTTGTATATAATTCTATGTGTTATTTTGCAGTCATTTACAATTCTTGTCTACTCTGTGACTTCGTCATTCTCAGCAGACCCCTTTGCTGTCCTCCTAAATTCTAAGTTAAAACTATCTTCTATAAGCATTGTCATTTTTGAGTAATCTATGTTGCTATCGCTGCACAGATATTTTTTTTCTGAACGAAATACACATTATACTGGTACAAAAGATACATCTCTGATGAAAGTCATAAGTGCCAGTTTCACTTTTAGTCCTGAAACCCTTATCTCTGCCAGGTCTCCAAAATTGGGTCATTTAGTTCATACCTGTCAGTCCACCTGGGACTAGTTCCATCTGAAAGAAATCCATTTGTCTCCTGGGCAAATTGAAACTTTACCCAGGAAAGCTGAGGAGCATGAATTTTACAATTGATCTAAGAATGATTTTGTTTTCAGGGAAGTTCTGGTGAATTTTAGCAATGCAGTGCAAAAATCTTATGAAACTGACGTTTGTTAATTTGCTCTCCTAAGGCAGGCAATGGGTACATGGGGGAACTTCTGAAAGTCATGGGATAACTGCAATTTCTAATCAATGAAACTTTATTCGATGGGTGCCTGCTGCTTTAGCACATAAAAGAACATACAATCAATCCCTTTTCTGCTGAAACCGTAGTTGATAGCATGGAAGTTTGCAAGCATTGACAAAACAATTTTGTCAACATTGTAAAATCATTCAGGTAATAAATAGTATCCAGAAATGGCTTCTCTGGGGGATGGGTGGTGGTGGGGAACAATTGCAGCTACAAGGTTTGCTGATTGCTTTTTAACTAGATAGCTCAGGAGATCTAACACTATGCGTCATTTTGAAATACTGTAACAACCATTCAGAAAAAAAAAAAATGCACATGGTTCAGAAACCTGCATCAGCTCATGAAAAACCTTTGCATTTTCAATAAACACTGACTAGAGACAGGGTATTTTCTGATCTTTTCATGGAAAACTACTTCTTAAAAGTACATTTCAAGGGCTTATCTTTATTCACATTTATTTTATCAACTTTATGTCTGGTCACTGTATGGTGGAATCTTTTGCCCTCTGCAAGCTTATTGTTCTGGCTTGCATGTTGGTATGTTCCTGCCTCCAGGACTTTCCTTGCGCTGGGCTTTCCAACTTCAAAAATGCCTTTTTTTCAGGAACCTTTTCATTTGGTCTCATTCTGATCATTTCCGTGGCCAAATTTAGTCAGATACATCATTAATACTCAGTTTATTTATATTCTTAGTTATGTTACACTATAATGATTTTTCAATTGGTTATTATTTATATGAGCAACTCTTTATTTCAATATCCTTCCATTGCACATTCAGCTCAATGATAATAAGTTGTGGGAAGTGCTCTAGTGCCTGAACTAAAGTTAGATGGAGTAGGTAAGATAAGATTAAATTAAATTAAGAATACCTAGAACTCCACTGTGAAATTTAGCATTCAGATTTATGCATGAATTCTGAGAATCATTGCTTTAATATGTACAATCTGAAATTTGAGACTCCTATATTGATCTAAACTCAGATCACACAGGTGGTGGTATGAAATATAGCTGTTTTTTTTTTTCTAAACAAGAGTAACTCAGCTATTCATTTTCTAGCAGATAGACAATATATTACAAAACAGAATGGAATCCTTCTATAATTTGAGAACAATGAGAAATACAAAACATTAATTAATACAAAACACTAACACAGTGCGCCATAAAGTCAACAGGCATGAAAACATGCACTGCCCCATTTATTAATCATGTACTTACAAATAGACATTATTTCATATCCTACATCCACCATAATGCCCTTTGGGAAAAAGCTCATTGTAGATGACCATCAGTAAGAGCCTAAAGTAAACAAATCTGCAGATGAATCTTTAGGAGAAAAACGGATTTCTTTTTTAGTCCAAGAATAGAGAAAGTGTATAGCAGTATATTCAGTATAAATAAAACATTTTTCTTTTTAAAAAAATTTTTTTATCTTTATTTATATTTGAGAGAGAGACAGCGTGTGAGCAGGGGAGGAGCAGAGAGAGAGGGAGACACAGAATCGGAAGCAGGCTCCAGGCTCTGAGCTGTCAGCACAGAGCCCGATGCGGGGCTCGAACTCACGAACCATGAGATCATGACCTGAGCTGAAGTCGGATGCTTAACCAACTGGGCCACCCAGGCACCCCAATAAAACATTTTTCTACCTGCTGCACTTGGAGTTCTCCAAGAAAATATAACATATATATTTGCTTGAACTTAATTAAGTTACTCTAAATATATAGTCAAAAGACTATAAAAAATAGTACTATCACCAGCAGCTTGTAATTGTTGAGCATTTATATGTGACTTATACTATAGTATTTTTATATACATAATTTTCTCCCATCCACCGTACATAAGCAATGTAATATCGCGCTCATAACAACTTGCCTTCGTCTGGTTGACTGCTGTCACAGAACACCATAGACTGGGGAGGTTATAGACAACAGACTTTAATTCTCACAGTTCTGGAGGCTGGCGAGTCCAAGATCAAGGAGTCAGCGGATTTGGTGTCTGGTGAGAGCCCACTTTCTGGTTCACAGATGAAAGTCTTCTCATTGTGTCCCCACAGAGCGAGAGAGCTCTCTGGGATTTCTTATAAGGGCACTAATCTCATTCATCAGGGTTCCACCCTCATGACCTAATCACCTCCCAGAGGCCCTACCGCCTTTTGCCATCACGCTGGGAATTAGGATTTCAACACATGAATGTTGGGGGGATACAAGCATTCAGTCTATAACACAACTCTAAAAGGAAAATGCTATTTAAAAAAGTGATCATGAAGAAGCAGAAAGTCCAATTCAGAAAATTTTGGTAACTTTCCCCAAATCATAAGCTCTGAGTGTAGGAAGCTGTATTTGATACCAACGCCCAAGCTTGCAACAAGAGTTTTGACTAGGAAGTTGGTATCTCTCTGCTTCAGAGAATACACTTTCGTAACAAGTACCATTTTTACCTCCCTTTCCCCTGAAGAATAGAGTTTGTATAAACTCCAGATTGCATGCTTCCGATACATTTTTTATTTAATATTGGAACAGGAAGAGAGAATGTGGTAGAATTACATCATTTCTATAAAATGCATATACATTTTCGCTAATACTCTCTAGGGTTTGAGTTTCCTCAAGAGATGTGATCCATGGGCATTTGCTACACAGTGCAGGGAGCCCAAAATAGGTGACTATCTGTCTCTCTTGGCATCCCAGCTCCTTTTGGTGCACTGACATTCAGCAACTTAATGGGACCTGACACAGGAAAAGCATTTACATTTTGTAGTTCTAGAGGTTTCAGGAAGTTTTGTTTTCTTTTTTAATTGATAACCTGACACTGAGTTCACCAAATTACCTGATGAAGGACTCATTTTTTTTAAATGGTCTTTTTATTTTTTTAATTATTAAAAATATCTTTTGTTTTTTTTTCTCTCTCCATTTTTAACACTGTGGCTCAGTTCACTTATTATAGGTACTGAATCTTCAGTTTCATCTGCTGTGACTGACAAGATTAGTATGATTTTTTTCTAATAATTTATAAAGCTAAATTAGGAAATCAGAAAGGAATTACACAGATTTCCTTGGTTCTGAAGTTTCCCTTGCTGAGGACGACTAACTGAACTCGCCATACCTCAGCATTAGCTAATGTGAAATGGGCAAACCAGAGGACAAAAATAAACATGGAATGATTCTGCTCTATCGGTTGTTTTAATTTTCACTATAATCAAGGAAGGGAGTTCCTTTCTAAAGTGCGATTTTTTCCCCCTTTTCTTTCTTTCTCTTGCTTCTCAACTAATAAAGAAGCAGGCTGGTGGACTTTTGTTGGCTTCAAACAAAGAGAGAACTGGCAACAAAAAGCCCTAATAAGTTTCAGAGTTTGGGTCTCTTGTTTATCTGAAATTCTTTGCTTCAAAAACAATAAATGCTTCAATAACCTGACTGCAGAAAATACTTAATGGAAATTTGATTTTCATCTTCCGATCTAATTCACTTCACAGTAAGGTATGGGCTTAATATAGGAACTTTTTCTTTTGTTTATGACATTTTCACACCTCCAGATATTTGTAGGGACACGAAGGGATTGCAAACAGCTGATTGTTTCTGAAATTAGCTCAGCACAGACACAAAGCAATGCCTGAGAATAACTTCTGTTTAAAAAGTGAAAATTCTAAAGAGTAAGGCTGATTTAGAAGTAAAATCTCTATAATCTGTTTTAATGCATTTTAACTTTTGCATTAATTTATTTGTAAAATCCAGATGACAGTTTATTTAGGGTTTAAAGTTTAAAATCTATACTTTTAGGAAAGTCATATTAGTCTTACCTGAAAATAGGCCACGCGCTTAATACGTTTAGGAAAAGGTTTACTTTCTTTCTTCCTTTTCTCTTCTTTTCTTTTCTCTTCTTTTCTAACATTTATTTATTTTTGAGAGACAGAGAGAGAGCGTGAGAGGGGAAGTGGCAGAGAGGGAGACACAGAATCCAGAGCAGACTCCAGGTTCCGAACTGTCAGCATAGAGCCCGATGCAGGACTCGAACTCATGAACCACGAGATCATGACCTGAGCCAAAATTGGATGCTTAACCGACTAAGTCACCCAGGTGCCCCTGGAAAAGGTTTCTAATTTTGAAATTTCCATATACATATTCACTTGATAAAAAGGAAGTATTTTCCTTTAAGACAAATAGAATTATATTAACACATATTTGTTCTGCTTTTAATTAGTGTGAAACTAGGTTCTGGGTTCTCAATAAAAACAGGACACATTTCAGCAGACAAAAAATTTTACAATCATGTTAGGTGTTTCTAATTTACTTTGAAAAATGATGTCTAGAAGTCTCTAGTGGCTTATATGCCTAGATATATCCAATAAGAAGCATATTTCTCTTCCATAAAACTTATTCCACTTGTATTTCACATTTCTATGCTGTTTTAAATATGACCATTTAACTTGAAATTTATAATTTTAGCACAATGATTTGTAATGCCTTGGGGGGGGGAAATATAGAATAGCAAAGTACCTCTCTGGCAGAAATTACCTGCAGCTTACATAAAATAAGCCTCTATTCTTTTCCATTATGTTCTGTTCACAGAATAAGTAGCCGATTGCATACTGCAGATGGTCATGTGCTTTTGACATGAGTGTCCTTGTAAACTGTACATTAGCTGTAATCCTTTCTCCATAAATCATTTGATTAAAATCACAAGAATTTTACATATAGAAAGTACATCCATTTTACTTAATGTTCCATGGATCAGTTTTTACATCTACCACCAGTTGCCATTTGTGAAAATACGTCTTTAAAATCTGTTGCTGAGTCTTCCAAACAGGTTACCTCATGCTCATTTCAAGCTCAGAGGATGTCTTTTCATAGGTCAGACCAACTGTTTCAAGCCGGCACTGTATTTAGCAACTGTTTACCCTCTGGAAGGAGAGAACTTTGAGGAAGGAGAGACCTTTGAGAAAGTTGACCTGCCCATATGAGTCCTAACTGACAACTACTCATTGTGAACAGCAAATTTTACATAAAATGCTTTTAGCATGGTTTTAATCATGCAGCAATTAAGAGTGACATTTAGAAACAGGTCTGGAGATAGTTCCTTATCTCTCTGTCAATTGGAAGTTGAATTTATGCCTTCCACGGTATCTTTGTCTCACTTTATATTTTTGATTTGTTAGTTTTCTGGAAATATGGGATTCAATCTGTAAATGGTCACCGTGACAGAAGATTCTTGAAGGATTCAAGAAAGCCTGTAGTAATGCAAGGAATGTTGGTACTTTGCTCTTATGTTATCATGTATTATGATTTCCCCTGACTGGAGGTACACTCCGATGTACAATCTCAATCTGGCTTCTTTGTTTTCTACATCTGAGGTGATTTTGCAATGCAGCAAGAAGAAAGAAAAGCAAGCAAGCAAACTCATGAAACTAAATGCAATCCTTCTGATAGATTCAGACTCACAAATTCAGTCTCTTCAGGTGTTTGTCTCTTTTGAATATGTGCTCTATGGACTTTTCTCATCTTCCCTGCTTCTCTCCGAGGTGATGTTTGTCTCACAGGGAGCCTATGTGATCTGGCAGCAAGGAAGGGAGTGCACATTTCAATATTTATATCTGCAAGACTTTGCTTGATTTTCCAATTCCTCTGATCTCTGCAATGATGGCCTTGGGTGGTGGCTGAGGGCCCTGCCAGCATCCTCTGACTGTAGCTGGGAGCTCCTGCCTGTGTAGTTATTTCTCAGGTTGGTCAGGAGTCCTTCCTGCTGACCTGGCCCCACAGACCTCTCGGAGGTTGGACTGTAACTTCCTTTTGGTCTCTAAACTTGGATGTACCCTGCTGGTTTTAGATAAATGGTTATCTCTCATCACCACAATCTTCCCCTACGTGAGCTTGCCAATGCTTTTTGTGCCAGATTGGATTCTAGGAAGACCCAGGATGATCAGGATTTTTATCTCCCTGCCCTTTTAGCTACCCTGAGTTGTTTTGTTATGCTGTGTGAAACTGGCTTTCCCTACAGTTCCTAGCAGAAAACAGGACAAAACCCCTCTATTGAATGGTTTTCTTCTCAGCCTATATAAAACAGTCCCCTCTCTATGACTTCATTGCAGAGGGAGGTGATCAGGATCTACATGACCTCTTATCTGTTTCTCATCAACTTTCTTATCTTTATTCCTCAATTACCAAGGACAGAATGATTGGGCTTTCTCCTCCCTCTATCTGTCTGTTCACACCAATCACTTATGTCATGCTTCCTAAGATGAAATCTCCCTTTAAAAAATGGCAGACGGGACATACATTTTTTTCAAAAAGATTTTACCTGTAAAACTTGCGTAGGCTCTGGATACAAAATGTGGTACATCTGCTCTGCTAATGACTCATTTGAGAACACCTTCCTTTGCTGGTTCTTGCTAACTAAAATGGAAATGATGTTTTAGCTTTTCCCAAGCTCTCTTCAAAAAAATCTGGAAACTATAAAAAACAAAGACAAACACAAAACAGTGAGTTTGTTGTATCTGGGTGACCCACACCATGTGGCTATTAGAGTCTTACTTTAGCTTTACATTTAGGCGGTTCTATGATTTTCTGCATAGGACTGACATTCAGCACAGACCCAAATGTGACTAAACCATTTCAGGTTCAGAGTATGCCTTTGTTCTCACCTTCCGTCATGGGGTTCATCATGAGCAAAGGCCGGTAGCCTAGCTATAGCCACAGCTAAGTGTGAAGAACACTTGGATACCTGGATATAACTCTTAGTCCTCAGAAGTTCATTTGCCCTTGGCTGGGGAAGATTAGAGTTCCCAGTAGTGAAATTCCATTACGTAATCGGCGTCTTGAACTATTGGGCCCTTCTGCCACAATCTATCCATCCTTCTCTCCCCTCAGAGCCTGCTTATGCTAGCTGTCCTCCTGACTTCCTATGGGTCTCTGGGAAGTGGGGATTGGGACACTTCTCTCACATTTTGTGGGATAAACACATGGGGATTGTAGTCTCTGTGGAGAAGTTCACTGACAATCTTCCCTAAGCTCTTCGCACAGGTGGCAAAGCTAGGATCGCTACCTTTGTCTCCTTCTGCCAAAATGACACTTGGTAACAGCAAACTTTGGGTTCTCCTCCCATGACAAATCTTCCCGTAGATGATCTGACTAGCTCCTTGTGGTATAGCAGCCCCTCCTTATCCGAAGAAAGAGAAGCAGCTTGCTGGAATGACAGAGTTCCCAGAGAAAACATCTTACCTCTTACCAATCTGAAGGTGAGTAGGTGGCTGTGCGTGCCTGCTTTAGGGAGAGGAGCTGGGAGTTTGGCTTTTGCAGCCAGCACTGCAGTAATGACTGGAACTCAGTGGTAACAGTGGATGGATATATGAGAGGTAAGCCCCAGACCAAGTTGTTCAGTAAAGACAGTGCCAGTGCAGCCCCGGCCCCCCCTGGACTGAGACCAGCACTGTCTTCTCGGCACACTTCTCAAAGAGGGGGCAGGACATTTTGAGGGAACGTTTCTGGTGGCATTCAGAATGGAGTTATCTACTAAATGGCATGAAGGGGAAACCCGAAATATGCATATCTTATATAAAACAAGAGGACCTCTGTATTGGTCCCCTAGGCTGCTGTTACAACGTATGATAAAATGGGTGACTTAAAACAACAGAAATTTTGTTTCTCAGATTCCAAGGGACTAGAAGTCTGCAGTTATGGTGTCAGCAGCGTCATGCTCCCCTCAGAGTTTCTGGTGCTGGCCCGAGATCCTTGCCATTCTCTGGCTGGCAGATGCATGACTGTAGTCTTTCTCTGTGTTGTCACATGACCTTCTAAGGACACCAGTCACTGGAATTAAGGCCCACCCTAATCCAGTGTGCCTTCATGGTAACTAATTACATCTACGTCTACATCGGCCTCATTTCCAAATAAGATCACATTCTTAGGATCCGGTTAGACGTGAATTTTGGAAGGGGCTCTGTTCAAACCAGTACAACCTCCTTCTCTTACTACAGGCAAATATGTGACTGTTATTGCTTTTATTAGTTTTTTATCTTTCAGGAAAGTCTCCTATTCTTCTTCTTTTGAAATTATATTCTAACCTTGTGACCAAAGAATAAATATGCAACCTATGTGGTGCCCAGCAGCGTGTGGCCTTCGTGTCCTCTGCATACTGTCAACCGTGCTCTCTCTGTAAACTCCTTGCACTTTTGTTTCTCAGTGGCTCCATTTATAGTCACAAGGCTCATTTTCTTAACTCCTTCAAGTCTCTGCAGATTTCTCCTTTCTATGACACTTTCCTTGATCTTCCAAAGTGAAATAGTGCTCACCCCTTATTATCCATCCCTCTCCCTCCTGGTTTCCCTGCTCTTCTTATTACTACTGACATATTGTGCCTTCATTTTAAAATAATTTTCTTCTCCCCTACACTAGATGGAAGTTGTGTGAGCAGAGAAACTCTTTTTTTTTTTGACTCTATATCCCTAATGTCTACAGCAGTGACCAGTGCATAGTAGGAACTCAGTAAGTCTCTGTTGAATGCATTGTTGTGTTGGTAAAGAGTTACATGACCTGCTGTGGTAGACACAGAAACAGCTGGGAGGCATGCTTACCGTACTTGAATGAGGTCTATTTGGAAGAGGGGAGAATGTGAATATCATATAAAGAGAAACAGGCAAGGTGAACTAAGCTATGAGGGTGGATAGAGAGGGAGGGTCTTAATGGTAATGATAATGATAATGGATTCATTATTTTTGTCCTTAAAGGCTGCTTCCAGAAACACCTTTTCTCCTTGGTGCACAAGCCAGTAAATTGTTGTTTAGATTTTGCATTTCGTTTCTGTAACTTTTAGTTGAAAGAGTTGTGACTAATATACTAATCGCTACTAAATGGGGGTCTCTTTCTTGATGCAGCAACTTTCTATTTTATGGCCACTCACTCTACAGATAGAAAAGAGGGATGCAGAGCCTTATCAAGAGTAGAGAAAGAATGTGGAAAATCTCATCACATCACAGGTTCATCCCCAGAAACCGAAGGAATCCACTTTGAAAATGGTCTGTACTTCTCAGATACTGGGGAAACTCAGAGACTGCGGAGGGTATGGTCCTCCCCTCACTTTGAAGTACCAGCGACAGCAGCAGGTTGAATGTGACCAACAAGCTTTCCTAGGCAGTTTGAGGTGAAAGGGGCGGCAGCCCAACTGAAGCATAAAGGGCACAATGAGCGAGGCTGAAAAAACCCCATTTTCAAGTTTCACACAAAGCTGAGAGCTCTGAGTCTCTCTCTTCCTCACCAGGAGTGAAACCTCATACTGAACTGGAGACAAATTAGACATGTTTTATGCCCTGAAGTTCACAGCGCTGCCCGAGATGGAGAGCCTTCCTTTTGTCTTTGTGCCCTGAAACTTTCACAGCACATTTTTTTTTAATCGTCCAGAGATTATTTTTCTCTTTTACAAAGAAATGTGCCTTTGACCAAATTACGGAAATTTTCATAAACCATGAAAATCAAAGCAAAATCTCTAGGAGCAGGAAATGAAACGTTATTTCAGGTACAGACTTTGTGATGCCAAGAGTGATATAAAACATAGAATCCTTGTTGTTACGGTACTTTCAGGCTGTTTTAAACAAATAGTTTTTGACAACAGAAGACAATGCAAAGATTAAAAAGTCATTTTCAGGGCGGTGCTTAATTGGCATCAGTTTCTATTAGAGTTTTCTATACGGGGCTGATTTCACCTAAATTGGAGCCAAGAAGGAAATGCACATATAGTTATAGTTATTAGGGACATGGGAAAGCAAATATGGGCTGCTACGTAATGCCATCTTTACTGTTTTGGGAATAAGGTAGAAAGTCCATTACCATTTCTTCAAAAGTAATTTTAAAATGCAAATCCAGGTGCTAACAGATTCTTGTCTCTGTAAGATTGTCAATTTTCCTGCCCCACACTCATTTAGTTTTCATAAAAATGAAATGTGGGGCAGAGATTTATTTGTTGACAGTTACCATGACTAACTCATTCTCAACTCTGACCTAAATTCTTCCAGCTTAGAAGCAGTGAAGTAGAAAATAATGAAGGCCGGGTTATTTCTGAAATGTAAAACCTGAAATTGCCAGAATTTACTCAAGTTCCTTGAAGGTAGAGAGTTCAGAGTTTTTTGTTGTTGTTGTTGAACTATTCCCAGCAATAATAATGCTTGGTCCTTTATTCTGCTTTAACATGAAACCCAAGCTTGTTGCCACTGACCCTTAAATTAAACTGCATGTTCCAAACTTATTTTAGTTTTTACTGTCAGTCTGTTTTCAGGAAACCAACCGCACACTGTGCACTTTTTCTCTCTGGAGATAACCTGGAAATGCTAAAACTTAGAATGCTGTGAGGATGGTTTCAGTAGTGCTCAAATGTCTAACCTAATTCCTCTGACCTGCTTATTTTGAAAATGCTTCCTTTGAAAGACATATTTATTGATGTAAACGATATTGGCATAAATATGCAAAACTTCAAAAGGAGCAGGGCCAATAAACTTGATAGATGCTTCACACAGAGAATTTATGTTTACATTTATTTATTAATGGCTAATTCTTATAAGAGCTGCTATGATCTTACATTGATTATAAGAATATTTTGGAATTAGGGGTGCCTAGGTGGCTCAGTCGGTTACGTGTCCGATTTCAGTTCAGGTCATGATCTCGTACTTCACGGGTTCGAGCCCCCCGTGGGATTCTGTGCTGACAGCTCAGAGCCTGGAGCCTGCTTTAGATTCTGTGTCTCCGTCTCTTTCTGCCCCTCCCCCACTCATGCTCTGTGGCTCTTTCTATCAAAAAATGAATAAACATTAAAAAATTTTTAAAAAGTATTTTAGAACTATAGATTTTGCATCACGCTTAATGTATCCATTTTTTTTTTGGTAGTGTCAAAAGATTTCTATCTAGCTAAGGAGGAGAAATCAATACTTGACTTTTACTTATCTATCGATTGATCTATCTATGTAAAATTTATCTATTCTAAATAATGTTTCATCGGTATTTACTATGTTTCAGATTAACCTCCTAAGGAAAGCGGTGTGTACAAAAAGTGGATGAAATTTTAATTTAGCCACCTAAGTGTTCTTTCCGGTTTCATAGACCTGGGGCCAGGTGCCTCACCCCCTTTTCCGCCTACTGCACCCCTCCCATCATCCAACACACACCTCAAGATCTCAGGTTTCTTTCTGTGTTTTCTGCCTTCCCACTTTCATTTATTCCCATCCCCCCATCAAACCTTGTTTTCTGAGAAATTATTTGAGTTAATGTGAATGCAGTGTATACTAGCATTCGCCAAACTCTGTCATGAGATTGAGATGTGTTAAGCACGTGTGTTTTAGGAGTGTAGTATTTCGTACCCCCAAATGCTTGGGGAGTGTGCATTCTAAACCATCCCTTGGAATTTCAAAATGCAAGTTAGCATATGAGAGTTTTTGAAAATGGAGCAGGAAACTTATTTCATTTTGTTTTACAGTTAAACAAACCAAGTCATTTGCTAAAGGGAAGACCAATCTGACTGTATCTGTTCCTATCCCTACATAGATGTATCTGTTAACAATAGCCTAAGATGGGCTAACTCTTGTCAAGAAGATAAATTGTATCCCTGAAATTTCAGCATATAGCTTGCCTTCTTATTGCTTCTCAGTAAAGCTCTCATAGACTCATGCTTAGGTCAGAAATCGTTTCTCCAGCATGAGGGTGTGCACATTTGATACAGGCAAGTATGTTTTTAGAGATGTGATCGGGCCAGATCATAAAAACTTAAAAGGAACTTACGACTTACCCATACTGGGGAGCCATTAAAAGTTTTTAAGGGAGAGGACGTATGAAAAGTTCCCTGTTGTCAAAGGTAATTGAGGTGGGGTGGGAAGGGGAACGTGATTCAAGCATCCAATTTAGTTTGTTATAATAATCCAGTGGGAATGTTAAGGTCCTGAACTGGGATAACAACTATGGAAAGAAGTTGAGAAACACATTTGAGGAAGAGCTAGCATAAGAAAATAGGTGAAAGTGACGTGCCCATGATTGCTTAGTTTTCTGGCTTGAGTTGGTAATGCTAATGTAATTAACTAAAATGGAGAATAAATAAATGGTTGGGAGGGTAAATGGGCAGGGGTAATGAGTTTGATTTTGTTTATAGATAAATAATGAGAACATACCATTTTCTTTTATTTTATTTTATTTTTTTTTTAATTTTTTTTCCAACGTTTATTTATTTTTGGGACAGAGAGAGACAGAGCATGAATGGGGGAGGGGCAGAGAGAGAGGGAGACACAGAATCGAAACAGGCTCCAGGCTCTGAGCCATCAGCCCAGAGCCCGACGCGGGGCTCGAACTCACGGACCGCGAGATCGTGACCTGGCTGAAGTCGGACGCTTAACCGACTGCGCCACCCAGGCGCCCCAAGAGAACATACCATTTTAAATGAAACCATAGTTGTCAGGGTTGCCTAGGGGTGAAAAGGACAGTGAGATATTCTCTCTAGGCATCATTCAGGGCCCACTTCTTGCCAATGGGCCCCATGCCTCTGTCTTGTTTCTGTCTCGTTGACTGACTAGTGACTACTCTTTGGCATTTTCCATGGTTTTGCCTCACAGGGTTCTATCTACCTGTCGAAATTTTCTTCCAGTCACTGTGAGTGAAAGGCAAGGGCAAAATGATTTAAAGGGAAAAACTTGCAAAAATATTACCATGACATGAGTCCATCAGTAAAAATAATAAGGCCATTGGTGCAGTCAAAAGCTATGCTATGTCTTTGCAAATGGGTTTGATTTTTAAGATTAAAATTCTCAAAGAGCAAATGTATAATTCTTTCTAAACATGATGATTGTTAACAAGACATTTATGTGTCAACTTACGTGAATGCTGCCCCAAGACAGAGACGGTGAACATATGTTCAAACAACATAGCTGGAGTGGGACACTGTCTGTTTGGTATAATGTAAAGAAGCAACCAAAGGACTCTCTAGTATAATACATATCTTTAGCTTGCTCCAGTGGCAAAATCATTGATTCTGTCTTTGTGTAGAAGGTGGCAGGGGTAAAATGCTCCCACTATGACATAAATAAAATGTGCTTTAGTATTGATTGTACCAAGGACTCTGTGTGAATAAGTTGAAGTTCATTATCTTCATCTTAAAAAATGGCATGATAATGGCTAGCTACCTTGCTTTTATCACAATGCTCTGAGTATCAACTGAGATTATATGTGAAAATATTTTAGTTTATGAAGGGATAGACTCATGTGCAGGATTAATATTTTGGAGTGGAAGCACAGAACTTGTCCATTGAAAAAGAAATAAGCCATTTTATTTATTTACTTACTTATTTTAATGTTTTTATTTATTTTTGAGAGAGAGAGCAAGCAGGGGAGGGGCAGAGAGAGAGAGGGAGACACAGAAACCGAAGCAGGCTCCAGGCTCCGAGCTGTCAGCACAGAGCCCGATGCAGGGCTCGAACCCACAAACCGTGAGCTCATGACCTGGGCTGAAGTCGGACGCTTAACCGACCGACTGAGCCACCCAGGTACCCCAAAATAAGCCGTTTTAAAGGGATAATAACACTATTCAGATTATTTTAAAATATTAGCTGATAAGGCCAATGGATAGCTTAGATGTGGATGTGGGTTAAAAATATTTAGGCAGGGAGCTAACTTGAAAATGCTTGGCTTCTGGGAAGAAGGAAAGCATTTTTAGAGTAAGAACAAGTACATGTTATGAAATGGAGGTTATCAAATCAGGCTCTTCCTATAATTTTGCATCAGGCTAATTCTTTGGAAATTAATATGCATTTAAAATCTTATATTTTGAGTTCTGAACAATAACTGGATTAATGTATTTACTAGTAGGTAAGGATACAGTACCTAGGACTGTGCATTTAAGTAGCATTATAGGAAAACTGAGGGCTCTTTTCCAAGTAATTCTGAGAACATCCCCCTCTGTTGCTCCTTCTCCATCCTCAAATTATGCACACACATGAAGATGCACACACACATGCACGTCATTTCCATATACCACGCCATTTCCCTTAACCTGGGATGTCTCTGCCTCTTCCAACCTTCACTTGGGCAGTATATAAAGATGCTTCAGGACTCAGTTCAGGCACATTTTCTACTTTCCCAAACCCCCAAATTGGGCCATGCACCCTGTGTATAATTTTATTGGGATACTGATTCTATAACACAGTTATAGGTAACATTACCTCTAATGTGTGTACACACACAAATGGTATGTTTACATGTTTTGACAATGTGAGTTCTCTGGATACGGGACCAAATGGAATTAATCTTTATTTCCATTGGATTTAGCGCAGGGTCTCCTATATTTCAAAATGCCCGATAAATGTTCAGAGTCAACTGATTTTGAGGTTCTTAGAGAACTGAATGCTGCAAAGGAAACTACTTGGTGATCTTTTGGCAGATGTGGTGGTGGTACAGTGGGGGCAGAACAGTAGAGGGGTTAGAGACAGTCATGGGAACCTCAAATTATAAGCTGTTGTCTTTTACTTATTTATTTAAGATTCATGAATCCATTCATTTGCTGATGCTACAAAACTCTTCGACCCTCTATTCTACACACTGTGGGAGAAAAATGAATCTGATAGATGACTAATAGAGGGAAATAGAAGGTATACAGCTAAATGCAAGGTGCAGAAAAAAAATATTCAGAAGGGCATGGCAGAATCATACAGAGTAGACTTTCAGTTCACACTAACCATTTTCTAACCTTTGCTCTACCATTTACCATTAGGGATCTTAAGGACGTTGCTTAACCTTTCTGTGTCTCAATTTGTTCATCTGAAGAATGAAGATATTAGCGGTACATACATTATTTCTGTGCTGTAAATATTCTGTGAGGTAGTCTCCAACAAAGTTATTTCTTGTAATTTCTATTTGGGGATTTCTAAATCATTTTCATGTGGCAGTAGGACTCTTGTGCCAATGAACATCAACACACTTCCAGGCTTATGACATGCGTTATTAAATTGTCTTTTAAATTTATTGTACCAACGATTTTTAACAAAAACTGTTAATGAATTTATTAGTTTCCTTGCAACCTTTTCAACATTTGCCTTTTGTTAACATAGATGCAAAGTAGCATTTCCTACTTAAAATTTTTTTTAATGTTTACTTTATTTTTGAGAGAGAGAGAGAGAGAGAAAGACAGAACATGAACAGGGTAGGAGCAGATAGGGAGAGATAGGGAGACACAGAATCTGAAGCAGACTCCAGGTTCCGGGGTGTCAGCACAGAGCCCAACGCAGGGCTCGAACTCACAAACTTCTAGTTCATGACCTGAGCTGGAGCCAGACACTCAACTGACTGAGCCACCCAGGAGCCCCAGCATTTCCTACTTAAAAAAAATATTGTATAGATACAGTCGGTGTGGTTAAACATTCTTCCTTACACTCTGATTCTATTTGTATTCCTCATATGTGAACCGTATGTGTGTGTGTGTGTTTCCTTTTGTCTCCCTTGGAAGAATGCAAGCTGAATATAAAGAGATGATCCCAATAGTCTATTTGGCATTCCGTAATAGATGTTGAGCATCTCCCTCTTCCCAAACAATTTCTTTCCTTGGTTTGCAATGCTATAAATACTCTTCTGTATTTCCTCTAGCCTCTGTTGGCTGCTCCTTCTGAGCTTGCTTTGCTGTCTTATCTTGTGACCGACTTTTAAATATTAGTGCTTTATATTCTCCCCACAGATGAATAAGCAGGTTCATGCACTGTCTACATGCTGATGACTCTCACATTTATATTTCTAGCCCAAACTCCTTCCATAACTCCAGCTCCTTTTACTCCAAATCCTGGGGATCACAGAAGCAACCAGTCTCAACATGTCCTTAATATAAACTCTTGATTCCAGATCTTTTTTTAATATTTAAAATCTCAAATGAATAGTACTACCACTATTATATGTTACACAAACATGAAAAATTTGGGGTCATTTTGCTGTCTCCCTCATCCAAAATGATTACTTTTAAAATTTTGCCTATTCTGTATCAAATTGCCCCATTGTCTTCTCTGATATCAATCAAACTCAAGAAACTACTCTCTTGTCTAAATTACTATAATAGATTCTTGAGAGATCTCCTCGCACCCCACATTGTAACTACAGTGAGGCTTTTAACATTCAAATTTAACATGCAAATTTTCCTGCTTAAAACTATTCAGGACATCCTACTAGCATTAGAATTAAGATCACAGTCCTCAATATAGTCTGCAAAACCCTGTATTTTCTGTGCTGCCTTTCTCACCACTCTGTAGTACTGTTACTCCAATTGCTCTCTGTTCTATCACTTGTCAAGTCCTGCCCCTTCCTGTCTCAGGTGTCAGCATGAACTGTTTGCACTGGGTGCCCTTCATCCAGATAATCCCCAACTTGACTTTGATCAGTCAGCGGCAGGGAAGTCATTTATATAAGGAGCTTCTTGGAAGTCCTGATTACAGTCCCGCCACCCACCATTACCCCCACCCCCAGCTGTACTTACTGCTTCCTGAACTTGCCCTCATCACAATTTCCAGAAGCATAATTAAATATTTGATGAAATAATTAGTTGAATGACTGACTCCTCCCGTAGAATGTAAGCTCAGCAAAAGCAAGGCTAGTACAGAGGAGAACCAAATAAATATTGATGATTAAAAAATAATCTTGGTCTCCTTAGTTGACTTTTTTGAATTTCACCTTTTTAGTTTTTAAAATGGGAACTATTCTGAGTACCTCACAAGGTTACTATGATTATATGTGATTTGTGTGTGTGTGTGTGTGTGTGTATGTGTGTATATATATATATATATATATAATCACTTGCAAACTTAACAGTAAGATATACATATTTCTTCAACTTTGTTCAAATAGACTATTTCCATTTGAAGTCTGTGGGATTTGAAATAGATTTAAACAGATTTGAAGAATTTTGGGGGCTTAAGTCAGACTTGAAGCAAGCTCTGTGGGCGCCCAACTTGTAAAATAGACTGCTTGTTAAATTTGTGCGCTCTCTCATTTTCTGGCAGGCATCTGGCAGTGTGTCATCATTAAAGGTCAACTAACCTTGATTGATTCTGGATTGCACGATAAATATCTTCTGCATTAAATTAAAAAAAATGTGACAGTCAAAGAGAAGGTCTGGTTGCCTGCTGTCTTGAGACAGGATATAACCACCATGATAATTTAGGGAATGATAGGATAAAGATAAAGAATATATGTTTTCTTCTTTGATATATGGCATTTATATAATTTAGAACTCTCCATATATGATGCTCTAGGTCTGATCATAGAATGTCAAATAACCTTCTCAAAGACAAAGTAAGAGAGTCTTCTCTTCCCACCTGTTTTGTTCTGCTCCATAGGGGGAGTAGATGAACATGGTATTTTGGAAGAGGAGGACTTGGAAGGCTACTGAAAGTTTGCTTTATTGGGTCAATTGGATCTCACCAAGTATGTCAAGTGGGTTGTGAGTTAGTGAGCCCATTGACTTATGTATACACCAGAAAATTCTGGAACCCTAAGAGATCGTGCCCATTGGGGGATGGATTGATGTTATAAACTAACATTAGTATTACATGGAGGGGACAGAGCATAAATCAGGGTGAAAGGACACTTCTAAATTAAATATTAATCCAAAAGTAAGAACTACACCGAAGAGATGAATAACAAATGAATATAAGAGTATCCAAAGGAAAAGATTTAATGCATGTTTTGTAAGTTAACACAGTTATTTTAACTTTATTGAATGTACATTGACTGCTCAACACTTCCTAATTAGGCCTGATTATAATTATATAAGAACAAAATATAAAATTGGGGGGAAATATTCTTTTATACTACATGTTATTAATTATATACACTAAAATCATTGTATCCTATATGAAAGTAATGATTACATTCATATTAATGAGTACAGACCTATCTATATATATCAATTTGTTGGGAGCTCTTTTTTTATACATGCATGTATCTGCATGGGTGTATGTGGGAGGGTGCTGGGGGGTGAGTGTGCATGTTTCTGTCACCTATCTATCTTTACATGTTTATAGAAAATTACTTTATTTATTTATTTATTTATTTATTTATTTACTTACTTACTTATTTTATTTGAGAGAGAGAGCACACATATGATCAGGGGAGGGGCAAAAGGAAAGAGAATCTTAAGCAGGCTCCATAAGAGTCCAAAGCAGGGCTCGACTCTGAGATCATGACCTGAGCTGAATCAAAAGTTGGATGCTCAATCAACTGACCCACCCAGGTGCCTCTAGAAAATTATATTAAATAATAATCTGCTTTAAAAATAAGAAATCATATAGAAAGATCCTAACTTCAGAATCTTTCTCTTTTATTATTAGTTCATTAATGCTCAATAGACCAAACTCATTCTAAAGGCCTAAAATTAATTAAATGTTTGAGAAGATGTTAAAAGCAGCATCAACAAATACCTTGGGAGGGAGGTGGTATAAATTGACTTTAACTTTTTTTTTTTTTGGTTCTTGATAATTTTGGCTAATCTTAAAGATTCAGACTAACAATTCTGAAAAAGTGAACTAAAAAGGATGCCATTACATGGTTGCATTGTCCAGACTAATCTTTTTATATCTTTGGATAATTTTGTAGGAAAGACAGGAATCTATTATTTTATGTTTTACTGTAATAAAAATAGTAAAAATTATGTACTACCATATGGTACTTAATTTGCAATCTGTAATATAATTCAATATTGGAGAAAAGATAGATAAAATGAAAGGCCCAACGGTCTTGAATTGAGTTCTTTATACACGGCATGGTGTTGTTTGTTTAAAACAAAGATTAGTAAATGTGGCAAGTATGCTATTGACGTTCATTAGTCCGCATAGAAAGGCGTTTCAGATAATTTAGAATTTTTACTGGGGATATATTTGTAAATCTTTTTTGTTTGCCCAACTTTATGTCCCAATTTAATTCGATGATTAAAAATTCTTGATTCTGTTGTGTAGACCCAATGTTATATCCCAAAGCAGTTTGCAAATGGATATTGCTTTGTTAATATTTTTATTAATGTTTCCATATTGTATTTTAACTTTTTGTGTTCAATATTTATGTGATCCTGTAATTCTCCTTTCTTTTATCACTATGAATGACACTGTATGGCTGGTTTTACTTTTTTTGTCACATAACATCTTAGAGGCATTGTTAATCTATGAAAGCAAATTTGGTTTTTTCTTAATCACTTGCGTATTCTAGAATATTCATTAGGTGCTAATTCAAAATAGTTGACATATATGTCTCCATTTATTATGTACATATACATCGTATTGTATATTTAATGCCCTATTATTTACTTACTTTACATTATAATTGGGCATTAACAAAAGGCACGTGAACACAGAGCTGAAATTCTGTAATATATCTAGTCTAATTATAAAGCTCACAGATAATTATTAATTTTTAAATTCTGATTAGTTATTGTGAAATGTGATTTGTCCTTCTAGTACTTTTAATTATTCATCTCCAGTTTAATATATTCAGAGCCTCTTTTTTTTCAATTCTCTCATTTCGTATTGTATCTCTGCTTTTACTCTCTTTTATTCTAAGAGCTGCAGATTTGTTTTTTTCTGTCTTTTTCTTAAAAAAAATTTTTTTTTGTAGCCTAGTAGGAATATGTTTGATCTTGTTTATGCATAGGTCTTCTAACATTTTTTCGGGTTTTTGATGATGTTCTGTCAGGTTTTTTTCTTTCCCCTTTTTTATGCAGTAGCGGATACTTTGCCCCCAGATGCACAGTAATTGCTAACAAAAAACAGGAAAATGCTGAGTCAGAATGCACGTCTGAAAAAAATAAGATGCTGCCAAGAGTTAAAGTTATCTGTGTACAGAGCTTACAATAACAGTTTCCAGGTTTTCCAGTGAAAATTAAGCCCCAATTAACAAGAGGGCTAAATGAATGGATTATTTAGCATACCTTCATGAGCTTTCACCTCCTGTCCCCAGGATTGTTCTGAATGCCTTAAAGAATTGCAAGATGTCCCCTGTTGCAGTGTTGTGGAAGAGACATAGCTGGAAGTCCAGTTAATTATTATATTAGAGTACCTATCTGATTCAGTGTCCTAAAATATTTATTGTAATTTTGCAAGTGATATCAAGGAGCTACTTTATATGCTATAACAATCTAAGGAGGCTTAAAGAGCAATATGGCAATTGCCATTTGAGTTCATGTAAAAATGAACTTGAGTTTACAGAAGGGACAATATTTTTATTTTAAATATTTTATTTAATCAAATTCACATAGAAATCTGTCTTTGGCATAAGCTAATTCGGCAGATTGTGAAACCTTTTTTAAAGGGTTTCTTTTTAAATCTAGAAAATTTCAATTTGACCCCAACTGTCTCTTTATATGTTCATTTATCCTTTTACTTGTGTGTGAAATGTATATATAGAAAAGCCCTAGCTTTTAAAATTTTAATTCTCAGTTCATATTTTTGGTAAAATATGTTGTTTTAGCTTAGAATTATATAGAGGACACAGAAGATACTTCTTAGAATTTTCCATGTTTTAAAAAATTCCAAGACACTGGTCTTCTTGTTAGGTAGAAGCTGGGAAGGAGCAGTGGAGGGAGCCCTGGAAGCAGAACCCCAGGTCCTTGAAGGGGAATGGTAGAGACAGGAGCTGGAGGCCAGAACGTGATAAATAGCTACACATTAAAGCCCAGGGACACAACATCCTGACCTGTGGCTTCCAAGATCTTGGGGCTGACAGATCAAGAGCTGCGGGTTCAGAGCATCCCCGCCCCTCTGCTTTTCATTTCCTTCTCTCTGCTTTTCCTAGACTCTTATAATTCATTTGCATTGTGGGTACAGCCTCCCAGTCCTATCCTTCCATCCTTGGAGACAAGCTGCCTGAACTGTTCAGTATAAACCTTGTAGGGTCAAAATCTCCACCTCTCAGCCCATGGGAAGAGTTTCCCAAATGAGTGGAAGCTGACTCCATTAGAGACCACCCCACTGCACCTCACGGCTAGTCCTAGCCCGGAGAGATGCAACAAACACCCAATCCCAGAACGACCCAGGGGGCAGGTTTCACCATTAAGGTCATTTTGAAGTTATAGTTTTTGCTGTTTTCAGAGATGATGCTAGGTTAGAAAATAAAAAGTTACTATATTCTCAGAATATTGTCTGTCATATGCCAACCAGCATAATTAAAGACAATAGAAATAGCCAAATTTATCACATATATGTATTATAAATTAAGAACTGTAGTGCTGGCAGGGCATAGGAAGGACTGACAAGAGTGTGTTTTGAAGGCTTATCATTCAGGCAAAAAAATATCTTCAAACCTCAAACTAGTTAAGTAGGTAAGTAAGTCCATAAGCAAGTTAGTTTAACTTTTCCAGCACTTTTCCAGTAATACCCTAGGTGGTGAGCGTGTGGAATTAGACAAACCAGGGTTTCGTGGAAATTAAAGATCATTTATGTCAAATTTCCAAGTTGTAGAGTTGGGGAAAGGAATTTTTCCCTATTCTCCCAAGAGGAGGTTATTTTCCTGTGTTTTCTCACTATTGCACACTCCCACGTTCATCACAGATGATTCTTATTGCCTATTTACTTGTTTATATCTCCCATTAAATGGTGTATTTCTTGAGCACAGAACTATGCCATAGGCTCTGTGTCCTTAGACACAGCACTGTACCCAAAACATAGCAGAGCACATTACTGAAAAAAATGAATGATGACTGGTTCCCTTCCACAGCAAGTGACCACCAATATTTATTTGAAAACATCATTGCTAGGAAACTCACAACAATACATGGCCATAACTTTGATTTTTAGGGTTTTTTTCACTTCTCTTGATATAAGGTTCTCATTTATGGCCTTATAAATACTACACATGAACTAATTCTACTACTTTGAAGTTATAAAGAATGGTTCTGTGCCTTCTTCTAAATGATAATCTCTCAAATATTTGAAGGCACCTATCATACCCCTTTCACCAGATCCATTTTATGCTTTCTCCGATTTACTCATTCCATATGTTCATGCTATTTAAAATTGTTGTTTCTTCCATAAGAGACTTTTAATACAGAGAACAAACTGAGGGTGGAAGGGAGTGGTGCAGCAGGGAAAATGGGTGATGGGCATTGAGGAAGGTACTTGTTGGGATGAGCACTGGGTATTTTATGTAAGTGATGAATCACCGGAATCTACTCCTGAAGCCAAGAAACCAAGGGCACACCGTATACAATGTGTGTGTATATATATATATATATATATATACACACACACACACACACACACACACACACATATATATATATCCCTGATATCCATTTAATAAATGTTTAAATAACTTTTACTTTAAAAAATATGTTGTTGTTTGTCATTGTTGTAGCCTATTAAGTTATTTATCTGTTCAGTTCTGCAAGAATTTATCAATATATTAGGCACTTTGCTAGATGACCTAAGGTATAAGGATGAATTGGAATGTAATGTTCTGGAAAAACAGCAGGTACACTTACAATTTCAAACTACTGTGGAATTTTATCATGTGTAATATATTATTTTAACCTGGTATCTGAGATTAACGTATGCACAAGGTTCTATAACATTGAGAATGGGCCAGACATCAGATAAGCAATTATTTATTATTTTATTTTATCCTCTTAGATACGGGATGTTATTCATATCTGTCAAGACCTATTTAGATCTTTATTTATTCTGTTATACAAATTATATTCCTTCCAAATTTTCCTCATCCTCCATAGATTTTATAAACTTACTTTAAAAAATTGTATCTTCATGTTAAAAATGTTGGAGAGTACAAGAGTGAGTATATGGCTGAGGTTTATGACATATCTTGGGGACCATTTTCCAGGTTCCCAGTATCTGGCTCAGAGAAAGATTCCATATTGTTGATGATAAACAGTTTATATCCTAAAGATTTTCTTAGAATAACCCATTATAGTGTAAAAACCATATTTCCATTAAGTAACTCAGAACATTCTACAAAACATTTTTCGTAGACTGCTAGATGCTGATGTTCTTGCCCTGTGAAAAGTCTTGCATCACAGCGTAATAGTTAATTTTGTTTCTGAGCAGTAGGGTTTTGAAAATATGCTGTCGACTTGTTTTATACTTTCAAATGTGATACACAGAGACTTCTTAATAAAAACTTAAAACATATTTTATTTTCTATCAGAAAAATTTTCTTTAAAGTTTGAGTCTGTGAATTTGTGCTCTGCTATGGTGACCGGAGAAGTTGAATTAAAAATGTTTTATTCTCATGAACATTTTCTCATGAACATTTTCTCTCAATTAACTACCTAATTCCTGTACTCTGGACCACTTATGAATATCATAAGGGACAGGAGCAAAGGCAGAGTAGTTATATGTTCCAACGGAGACAGTAGTTATTGTTAAGGAATACCTGAGTGAATATGCCTCCCTAAGGATTACAAGGTAATTTGCATTTTATATGACTTTTCTGCAGCCTTTAGCATCATTGACCACTCCTGCTCTCCTTGACATCATGTTGTCCTGATGTTCTCACTACTTGCTATGAAATAAAGTGTCTGAAAAACAGGGTGTGAGTCCCATCTCTGGCTGCCCATTGGAATTATCTGGTAATTAAAAAAAATGATATCCAGCTTCTCACCACAGAATTGTGACTTAATAGACCCAGGGCTGGGGAGAGGGTGAGCCCTGGCATTGGTATTTTTAAAAGTTCCCTTAGGTATCTCTCATGTGTAACCAGAGATAAGCATTCTCTTAAGTTACAACTTGAACTGTACACCATTGCCTAGAAAAATGTCAATTTCATATGGCTCAACTCGACATTTTCATCTTTTTATACATTTACATTGGCACAAGGTAGACAAAATTGTAATAAAAACTAATGCTCATATAAGACTTGCTCTGTACAAGGCACTTTATACATGCAAATTGATTTCATATTATGAAGTAGATGCTATCAATACCCTCTTTTTGCAGATGAGGGAACTGAGCACAGGGAGGTTAAGTGACTTCCTCAAGGTCACACAGCAGGTATTCGTGAGGTGTCTGTCTACTGACTAGATTGTAAGCTCCATAGGGGCAAGGACCACTGCTTTGTTCAATGATGTCTTTCAGGTGCCTGGAACAGTGGCACCTCAGAAGGTTAGTAAATATTTTTTGAGAGAAAAAAGGGGAGGAAGGAAATATTTTGTCTTTTAATAAGGTATGTATGTGAAGTTCAGATTTATAGGAATATTTGTGATATAAGAGTTTCCTGTAATATCTTTCACGTGTCACATCTATTCAAAGCCAGAACTCACTTTTGATGGGTAGGAAATATTTTGCCATTATTGAGCGAGACATGGAAGAAAGCACTTGGCTTGTCCCAGAAAAGTCTGTAACTCAGCTGATAAAACATTTACATCCATACTTTTGTTTTCAGTGGGAGTTTGTAACTATGTGGCAACTGGTTCAAGTTTACTCCAGTCTGTATCTTTACTGAATAGTTGTAGGATTTTGCATTGTGAGTATGCAATGCATACTTATGAGGGGAGTCTTCAGAAAACGAAACTTCAAAACTGTATCAAATCCTTTATGGAATAATTTCAAGGAAAGGGGCCTTGCTTTTCAATCACCTCACCCTGGCAACAGTCCACACGGCTCACATTTCAAGTAAATGCTGAAGAGCTGCTACCAAATGTCATATCCACAAACAGTAAGAAAATAAAAGTGGTATCTATTTTTCCATAAGTGTGTTAGCATAAGATACAAAAGATATTTCATATTTTAAGTTCTAGATTAAAGTTATTACAGTATTTGTAAATAGGGTAGTATTTGTAAAATTTTGCACCTGGGACCATTGGCATAATAAAATAACTGTGCTAAAAGAAGAGAAATACATCTTTTTCTATGCACATACGAGAATATAGAACATTTGCAAGAACAGAGTCGGTTGAAATTATATAACAACACCCTAACTCTTCCCTTGACATTCCAAGAAAAGGTAAGGGGCATTTTGCGGTAATGCCTGCTGGCTTTCAGGAACAGAAACCTAAGTGGGGCGTTTTCTGTTGAGGGAAAGATAAAGCTTTTTGTCTTCAGAGTCGTGAACTTAGAGGCGCAACGGGCCTGATTGCTGCTTGCCAGATTGCTTGTGAGTCATTTGGTTCTTTTATTAGCTCTTTCTTACATTGCCATCTTGTCTCCTTCTTCCTTGCTGCTTTTCCTGTGTTTTGGGCAGCAAAATTGGGAAACATGTTGCACTTGGCGAGTGGTGAAAATCAGGAGTGAGCGGCTGCATAGTTCCTGTGTGGTAATGTTAACTCCGCTGCACATCTGATATTTAAGCATGTGTCTCTCAGCGCTGCCAGATGGGCATGAATCTGGGCTCCCAGGACCCAAAGTCCTAAATTGATCAAGACACATTGTGAAAATAGTAGCTGCTTTCCATTGAGCTGTCTATTCACTGGGAACATCGCTGCCGTTTCCTGATGTCTACGAGCCAGAGACTTTTGGACTTTAATTCAGTTCTTGTTTAGGAGAGCTTTGGGGGAGGGGCTGACATAACTGCTTTGGGAATTAGATGTTGGCATGTGGCAAAACATATAAAATGTTATCTAGTAGGATAAAAGCTAGCTTTAGTCAGGACAAAAATCTGTTCTATAATCAGATTTAAGAGGTAACTAAATCGGTCTTTAACTTCAAAAGTACTGTAAGATATCTAGTGTTGTATAAGTGAGATTTACATATTATCCTTGCTATTTATTAATTACTTTTCCCACACTGCTTGCTAGAATACATGAGATATAATTTAAATAGCTGTTGAAAGCCTCCTACAGATTCGAGAGAATGCACACTCGTGAGCTCCTCAAGGGTCTGTTGTATGCCACAGTACTCGGGGACTATCAATCAGTTTACTGCCTCTTGTTCCTTCCAAGTTTTTGATTGCTTCTGTAAACCCCAAAAGGACTCATTAGGCTTGCTTCCTTTCCATTTCGAAGTCCCAATGCTTAGAGCACTTTTGCAAATAATGATTTGAACTTGGGTGAAAGTTTCTGAAACATACTGAAGATCAAACCAATCGTCTAATATCAAACATTTCAAATGACAGCACCTGCAAGTAAAATCTATTTCTAAAGTATTCGTCATGAATTTGTTAACAGATTATGTGGTAATTATATGCCAAAAAATACATCCAGATGAAAGGATTCAGAAGCAAGAGGGGAAGATGCACACATTGGCGTGAGTGTGTTTGCACAGGTATGTGCAACAATGGGAGAGAGTGACCAAAGGGGTAAGGAGAGAATTACCAAAATCATTAATGTTCTACCTATTTATACTTCCGTTTGCAAACTAATTACCACTTCAGATACAGCTCATTGACTTGACTTGTGACTCTTACAACTAGAACAGAATTTTATATCATAAGTAGATGTTAGTTATACGAATATTACATTTCATTTCCAGAAAACAGGGTCACCCAGTGCTTCAGGAATTGCATACTTGGAGGTAGGGGAACATATCTAGACAGCAGACTTGGGAAGGCCAGGAGATGGCTCTAGAAATGAATTTGAATGTCCTGGGAGAGGCACATTTTTTCCAGCTACCAGCTGGAATAATCATGCTTCTTATTGAATGATACAGCTTTACCCACTTATGCTGCAGTCATACCCAGATCCAGTGGCATTTGAGATTTTAGACTCTTTAGATGCTAACGTATCTGATTTTTTCCCAATGAACTAATTATTCTAAAAAAATTGTTTAAATACAATTTGTACTTTTCCCAGAAAAATACATAAGTAATTATTTTTCTGTATGCTATTTAATTTTTTTTCAACGTTTTTTATTTATTTTTGGGACAGAGAGAGACAGAGCATGAACGGGGGAGGGGCAGAGAGAGAGAGGGAGACACAGAACCGGAAACAGGCTCCAGGCTCCGAGCCATCAGCCCAGAGCTTGACGCAGGGCTCGAACTCACGGACCGCGAGATCGTGACCTGGCTGAAGTCGGACGCTTAACCGACTGCGCCACCCAGGCGCCCCTCTGTATGCTATTTAAGTATGTATATGCGTAATACTGAATAATTTGACAATGTGAAATTTCTCCTGTGCTATAAAGTAAATTTTTTTAATGTTTATTTATTTTTTGAGAAAAAGAAATAGAGACTGAGCAGGGGAGGGGCAGAGAGAGAGGGAGACAGAATCCCAAACAGGCTCCTCACTGTCTCATGGGGCTCGAACTTATGAACTGTGAGATCATGACTCGAGCCAAAACAAGAGGCCTATGCTAAGCGACTGAACTACCCAGGCGCCCCTATAAAGTAAACTTTAATCAATACTGGCTCTCCCTTTTGGCACTAGAGAATATTTCATGGCATTGATTAATTCAACTCTATGGTTTCACTTAGACCATGAATGTATAGGCACACCTACACAGCATGATATACATAGTTGAGGGATACATGTGATATACACATCACTCATTCAAGTGCAAGCCTTGATATGTGACATCTTGAATTCCTAGGGAATGAGACTAATATTAACTCAACATTTTGTACACCTATTGATATACTTCTAGACTGTTTTTTCATTATTTTGTTTAATTTACTGCTGCTACTTTTCATTTCCTTGATTTATGAAAGTTACCGTCATTGCATACTTTTGCTCCTAATTTTACATATTTTTGCTCCTGATTTAGTTGACTTTACAAATTCAAAAAATAAAAGAGAACAGGACATTAGTCAATTAAAGCAAAATATTAGCATTTCTGCAAGAAAGCCATAAATGGCTTTTTCCTTCCTGGTGCATCTTTTACTTCTATGTTGAAGACTTTGAAGGCACAGGAAGAGGAAGGAGCTTTTGTATGTAAGTTAATCATTTTCTTGTTAACCTTTTGCTGTCAGCCACAATGAGATTCATTCTTCATATCACAGTAGACTTCATCAGCAGGAATATACTTTTATCTTTGCCGCCTGGTTTTACAGGACTGGAGGGAATTGACACCACTAGGGACTTATTAAAGAGATAATGGACAAGTTATTTTCTCATATCTTCATTCAGATTCCTTTCTCACTGGCACCCTCATCCTCAGTAAGCATCAATCAGAATTATTCATTAAGAACTGAGGGATAGAATAGTGTCCTGAGGCTGAAGGGGGAGGTGGGGTAAAAAAAAAAAAAAAGAAATCTTGGACGCAAGTAGGACTCAGGCTCAATATGTCAAAAAGAAGTGTTGGGATTATTGTCTATGCAGATGTATTCTAGTTAAAGATGCATTGAAGTTGGAATAGTACTCAGCTGACTTCTTCATCTTAAAGCCATAAAAAGGAGGTAGCTTGCAATCTTTATAAATTCATCTCCTACAAAAAGAGTTTCAGCAGTAGCCAGAACATTTTTATTTTGTAAAATAAAGGGTTTTTTTTAAGCCATTCATGCAGAGAATGACTAGTTGCTAGTAATTAGGTTTGAGCATCTGTCTCACTCTTGTTAAGAGAAAAGAAAACAACAACTGAGTACTGTAAAAGAAAAATTGTATAAGACCAGTTAAACAGTCAAGGGAGATTTTATTGAAGAATATTTCAGTAGAGCAGAGAGACTTTTGCAATAGGGGAGCGAGAGATTGGACTCAATTCTGCTAAAACAAATGGCTGGAAGATTTTTAAATTCTGGGCTAAGCAAAAGGAAAAATACTGCGGGACATTGGGGTAGGCGAATCAATGTGATTAGGCCATCTGCATTTACCAATTGTTGCTTACTGAAGTTAGGATCCTACTCTGACACACAAACTGGGAGACAAAGGTGCTAACTTCTTGGATGATTACATTTCAAAGAAATGGCTTCCAGGACCTTGAGAAAGACATTTGGGGGCAGAGAAAGAAGTTCTAGTTGCAGGTTTTTTAAGCTAAATACTCTCAGTAAAGGGCAGTCAGGAACCCATAGTCAGAAAGAAAACTGTCTGAAGTTTCGTCAAGCTGAGAGAAATGTTGAGGTCATGTTGGTCAGTGGTTAATAAGTCTTGTTTTAATGTAGGACTTTTCCTTCTTCAAGTGGTAGGAGTTGGGCGGTGAAGCGAAAGCTGTGGCTAAATGCCTTGTGGGTCATGCCTCTATCTTTATCTGCAAGACTAGGCTGATGCAGGTTTGCCTAAATCAGGATAGGTTATAGGGACAATTGCCTCATGAAAATCCAGATTCAGAGAAAAACAAGAGACTGGTGCTTTTTAAGGGCTAATCTGAACCTGTAGGCTACAGAGGAATAACCCTTGCAAGTGAGATGATTTAGCATGTTTCCTTCTGGTGTGCTAGCTTAGCATGAAGCCGCTAGTTCTCTGGGTTGAACTCACACCTTCAGGCTGTAAGAGAAGCAGGATTCAATTTGCCAGACTTCTTTATCGTGTCTTAATTATTATCAGATGCCAAGCGGTTTCCCGGACACACAGCCATCACAAAAATTCTTTCGGATAACGTTGTAAGTGACAAGATATTATTATCCACATCTGTCTTAATACACATAGAAGTGACACAGATTCATTGTTATAGGAATAGTGACAGAGAATATTATTCCCATTGGAAATATTCTTGGTTTTTAATTTTCATTCCCCATAATTAAGCAAGATAGTATAATATTGTGTATTTTACATGGAAGAAAAATGCCATTGTAAATTCTTTCCATGGGCAATGAATAGAAAAATTACAAATTCTATTTGCAATTTTAATGCAGCTTTTCTGGGAACTCTCCCATCTTTTTCTGTTCCAAATTTAGCAGGTGGATGCACTGTATTTAACTTAAAATCATTGTAGGCTACTTTATAAAACATGAGCCAACTGGGCTACGAATTGAATTTTGAGTCTGACATATTTAAAATATGAAGAGGGAAAACGACAGCATCACTAATGGCTGAAAGTAACAAGGTTATAAATAAACTGTTCACTGTTCTCATGTATTTTTAGTAAAGAGATTTGGGAATAGAGCAACTAATCCCCAATGCCCAATTACAGTCTCTTAACTAATTTAACAAACACATTGTAAATGTAGTTAGAGATACTTTAAATAAACATATATTGCATGGTAGGAAGTTTAATAGCTAAACACATGGAAAAGCACTTCAGATGTTTGGGCTTCCCCTAAGTTTTTAGTAAAATAGTTCTAAGAAAACCCAAACACAATTATTAGGCAAAGCATCAAGAGGAGATTTTCTATAGCATTTGCCTTTAAGAATATCTTAAGACGTTAAAGATTCCCAATAATTAAAAACAATTACCAGTTCTTTTTCCTGCTTTTTTTGTGTATGATCTTATTTTTCCTGCTTTTTTTGTGTATGATCTTATTATATATATATATATATATATATATATATATATCATAGAAATAGATAAGAATAGGTATACATAGATACAGAAGTGGATAAGATGCTATTCCAATATGCTTACACATATATATATTGCTTACAATTGACTGAAAGCTGACCCACATGAAGATATACGATTTACAGGTAGTGCATCCTTGCTCTTGGGCAGTGCTTTTTTCAGAGGCTGCCAATGATACGAAGCCTGTGACTTTCTGGGGAGGCTGGTCCTCAATTCCTCCTGCACAGGTTTGGTCCTGGTGGAGTTCTTTCAAAGTGTGTAAACTGTACTTCAATTAAAGAAGTCTGCAGGGCACATAGAGCAGATGAACAGGAAGTGCTTTGGGACTTCTCTTGACAAGACTCTGGCAGGTGGGAAGCCCACATGTGAAGCAGGCTTTTGAAAATGCTGTATGGGAGCAAATATTTAACATACCAGGGGATTGGGAAGTAATGTTTATTTCTCATTATGTTTCCCATTTTCTTCTCCCATCTCTGAAAGGAAGTACTTATGACTCCAAATAATAGAAAGAATCCAACACTTTCAGTTCCGAGTGGTTGCAAAATCCAAACTTGGTGCTTTTAAACAGCTGTCAAGAGGAAAGGCAGGGGTTATTAACAAACTGGTACCATCTTTACTAAACTGAAATACTGACTGCATTCATTTTGGCTCAGGTTGTTCTTGGAAGCTTTAAAAAATCCCAGTGAGAGTCTTTCAGTTTTGTTAGTGCAGATGATTTTCTGTTGGCTTTTGCTTAACTTCAGCTGACTTTCATGTAAATGTACCACAGACAGGGGCTTAAAATAGCCAGATGGTCACTGCAAAATGTTGTTGTGACTTGTACTTCCCCTTTCTCTCACCCTTTCCATACGCTGCAATCCCAATACTATGGGATTGGGACAGACGGGTGAATTATTTTGATCGATGTTCTGGCTACTTTACCAACTTAAAAATAAGGGAATTAGATGGTTTCATGTGTTTAGTTGAGACATTCACTTTTCTGACTAAGGAATTCCCAAAGGAGCCTATCTTGTATCATTGTAATTATTATCATTATAATCATAGATATAATAATACAACTAATGGCTAGGACCAACCCAGCTTCTGCACACTAAGATCTACTTGTTGTCTACCGTACTTGATGTCTAAAACTCTCCATACAGCTTCTATTTACCTCATACCAAACACAGTTTGTCTGAGGAGATATCCATAGAATTCATGAAAGAGACTAATAGGGTGATTGCAAAGAATCAGAACAATTCCACTATGATCTTGATTTGTTCTAAGGTGGTCTGGGATACCAGGAGAGTTAAGAAGGCTGGATAGCCTGATGAATAATGAAACGATTGGCCTATAATAGCTGATTAGTTTGGATTTAAGGATCCTTAGGGTAATGTGATATTCAAAGATAGAAAAAAATTAATCTTAACTATAAAGAAAATATCCTTAAAGGAGAGAAGGAAGTAGACTTTAAAATCCTCTTGTCATTAATGATCACAATCAGAGATGTTGCAAATGTGAATATTTCATACAGGCTTTCGTCCTTTGAAACATTTTGGGGTAGTAGATTTATTTATAATACTAAAATGAATTGAATTACTGTCTAATTGCACTGGACAGGAATGATATTCTTCCTATCACTTAATTGATCACTTAAGATGTATGTTGAGAATTATACAAATATCAATACATAAAAGTCCTAACAATGGCCTGCTAAGTAGACTTCATCCCATTTTACAGATAAGGAAACTTAGCAAATGCAATCAACTTTGTCAGTGCAAATTGCTCTGCAGTTAGTAAGAGAGACAAGAACCAGCTGATCTTCCTGCTATTGATTCTGCTACTTTGTTAGTAGATTTAGGACCCTGGTTTATTTTGACACCACTTGCTATGTTTCCTTTCCAAAGTAAGGGTTCTTTCTATGCATGTTAAATGTGAAGGAGATTTGAACAGTTAGCCAAATTCATATTCTCTAAATAGATCATTGAAAGCAGCTTTACTGTTTTAGTGGAGGATGTGTCATCCACGCAATGAGCTAATTAGTTAAGTGGGCTCTTGTGAGAAAAGGCTCCCATGGGGGTTCCAGTATCTATCTCTATTGTAGCCTTGTTGACAGAGAGGGGAAATTTGTCTTTTTCTGTCTCCTCCATTTAATTGTGAGCTCTTTGAAAACAGAGATTAGATTTATTCATGGTCAAATTGCCAATGGTTTACACAGTCTCTGACACTGGATAGTGGAAAAGAAGGAAGGGAAGGGAGGGAGGGAGGGAGGAAGGAAGGAAGGAAGGAAGAAAGAATGGAAGGCCTGCCTTTCCAGCTTTAATTTCTAATAATTGACTGTGGACACTACATAAATAAATTCTCTAATCTTCCTCAGCATTGATTTCCTCATGTCTAAAATGGAGATAATATGTAATTATATTGTTGTGAATTATCTGAAGAATGCAATGAGCTACATAAATTGAAGAGATTATTATTCTGAATCTGATAATTAGTATAATAATCACCTAAGAATCAGGTTGAATATAATAAATATGGAAAATTAATGAATATATGAAACTCACCAAGAATGTTAGCTCTGCTAATTTAACATCAAAACCAATTAATGTTCATTAAGGCTCCTTCGTGAGGCAAACTAGATAAGAATTTATTTTCCTGGCATTTGAGTCATATTTTGATTTGTCTAATACCAATGACTTTAAAAGAGTACTTTGCTTAAATCATCTTTAAGTGAGTTCAAAAACAAGTGTTAAATGATCTTTGGAATAGAAAACAATTCAAAGTGCTAAATTGTATGGAGATGGACTTTTAAAAAGTGCTGTTGTGTGAGGAAGAGGTAAGGATAAATGATGGGACAAATAACACTTACAGATTATTAAATGTGGGCAGAGAGACTGCTTTACAAAATCGGTTTGCCGTTCACAAACCTCCCAAGGAGGAATATTCATTTTCTTGTATAACTTTCTCTGGTCAAACGTCACACCTTCAGTGGCCATGATCACACAATAATAAAATCAGAAACTGAGAGATGGGAGTGACCTTAGAAGCAACAACTGTTTCTTTGTATTAATTGCTTTGTACCAACTGTTACTTTGTACCAATTGTTCCTCATAGGTAGAATTTTTTTCCCATTGATATTAGGAGGCTAGCTGGCTCTTTCTGGACACTCAGGACTCAGCTTAAACATCATGTCTTCAGAGAGATTGATGGACCACTAGTTTAATATTATCCCCTGGGGAGGCTCTCACCATTCCATCACTCCATTTTATTGTTTCACATCACATGTTGCTTTTTGATATATTCTAGCTTATTTGTCTATTGCTTCTTCCCATTGCCTCCTTTCTCCCTAGAATGTAAGCATGCTGAACTAGGGTCTTTGACCATCTGGGTCCTGCGATAGCCCAGGCATCTAGGACACACATAGTAGGAAATCAATACAATTATTGAAAGTTGGATGAATAAACCCTCATTTTACAAGTGGAGACTTTGCCCAGGGTCACACAGATGGTTACCGGAAGAGCCAGGGATAAAGCCAGTTCTCCTGACACACAGCTTAATGTTCTGTTCACTGCGATCCCTTAGATATGCTTGGAGTTAGATATGCTTAATCCTATAAACGGGGGCACAATACATAAACCCGTTTTATAAGTTCTCTCCATTCTCTTCTGAGCAGGACACTTACTCAGGTAGTACTTTTCTTCAGAGAAGTTGTACTATTCATCATTGTAATCTGATCCAGCTCTTAATTCCAATTCTATTAGTGTCCTGATAGACCTCGAGTTCTACTGTGTAGAAACAATAGAGAAGGCATATAACCCAACCCTACACTTAGAGCTTTCTGTGCCTTTGTGCATGAAGGAAAACAGAAATACCCAACTATACATTAGTTTATAGGGGCACCTGGGTGGCTCAGTTGGTTAAGTGTCCAACTTTGGCTCAGGTCATGATCTTGCAGTCTGTGAGTCGAGAGCCCTGTGTCAGGCTCTGTGCTGACAGCTCAGAGCCTGGAGCCGGCTTTGGATCTGTGTCTCTCTCTCTCTCTCTGCCCTCCCTCCCCCCCACCCCCCGCTTGCATGCACACTCTCTCTCAAAAATAAATTAACATCAAAAAAAATTTTGTACGTCAATTTATACGCTTATGAATTAGTTAAACATTTATCAGAAGACTTACTGGCGTTGTTTTTAGATACATTGTTTTGGCATGCAAAGAGGAAACTGAGATCTGATCATTGGAGTAGGAGGGGTATTGTTACACTGCCATATGGGATGTGCTATGTGGAAAATGATATACGTTTTTTG
This sequence comes from Prionailurus bengalensis, assembly GCF_016509475.1. NCBI lineage: Eukaryota > Metazoa > Chordata > Mammalia > Carnivora > Felidae > Prionailurus > Prionailurus bengalensis. The sequence continues at coordinate 182,416,865 of NC_057345.1, read as the reverse complement.
TTTTTTGTCTCTGTTTTTGTTTTTTTCACCAAAACTGAAGAAATCAGAGAGGAGGCAATGAATGCTGACTAGAAGACAAGTCTTCAGAGAAAGAGTAGTATATGAGCATATATTTAAGGGTGGGTCATTGTATCCTGAAAAGTGAATGGAACAAGGATTCTTACTCATTGTTCATGGGAAAACAAAATGGCTGCTTTGAAAGACATTTTGACGGTTTCCTAAAAAACCAATTTCTTTCATACTGTACCATGTATTCCAGCAGTGATGCTCTTTGGTATTTACCCAAATGAGTTAAAAAATAATGTCCACACAAAAACCTGTATATGAACGTTTATAACAGATTTGTTTATAATTATCAAAACTTGGAAGCAACCAAGATGTCCTTTAATAGTTGAATGGATGGGGGTCCCTGGCTGGCTCAGTTGGTTAAGCATCTGATTTCAGCTGAGGTCATGATCTCATAGTTCGTGAGTTTGAGCCCCTGGTCAGCCTCTGGGATGACAAGGTTGGAGCCTGGAGCCTCCTTTGGATTCTGTGTCTCCCTCTCTTTCTGCCCCTTTCCCACTCATGCTCTGTCTCTGTCTCTCAAAAATAAACATTGAAAAAATTAAATAGGTGAATGGATATACAAACCGTGTGTTTGTACACTCCATACAAAGGAGTGTTATTCAGCAATTAGAAGAAATGAGCTATCAAGCCATGAAAAGACATGGAGGAAGCATAAGTGCATAATTTAATGTGAAAGAAGCCAGTGAGAAAAACCAAATTCTAACAATTATACTGCACCATTTCAATGATATTACATTCTGGAAAAGGCAAAACCTGGAACAGTAAAAAGACCAGTAGTTGCCAGGGGTGTCTGGGGAGAGGGAGGAAGGGATAAACAGGGGGAGCAGAAGGCATTTTTAGGGTTGTGAAACAATTCTGTGTAATAGTACATACTTGTCATTATACATTTGTCAACACTTGTAGAACTCTATAACACAAAGAGTGACCCCCTAAAGTAAACTATGGACTTCAGTTAATAATGCTGTGCCAATATTGCCTCATGAAGTATGACAAATGTACCGTGCTGATGCAACAGTTCATAACAGGGAAAACTGAGAGTGAGGTTGTATATGGGAACTGTCTGCAAATTCTCCTCTATTTTTTGGTAAACCTAAAACTGTTAAAAAGTAAAGTCTATTAATAAAAACAGTGAATGAGACCCACCGAATGTTTCTCCTAGGGACAAGTGAAATCAATCTAATTTCTCAGAATAACTTATTGGTTAATCTAGGAGATATTTACTAAGCACATACTTGGCACTCATCTCTGTGCCAGGCATTGTGTTCCAGAAATAAAGCATGATCTTTACCGTCAAAGAGTTTATAGTCTCATCGAGGGAAGTAGCTATGCAGACAAGGACAATAAAACATGGTAATTGTTTGGGTAGAAGTCTGCTGATAGTGCTAGCAACACCAAAATGGGAAGTTCTACCCGTTTAAAGCGGAGGTTCAGGAAAGTATTTCCTTTCCAGAGGAGTTATACCTGAAGCCAAATCTTTACCATTTAAAAAAGGTGAATGTGAGTTGGCTAATAGATGATTCTAATGAAAGAGATGGTTGAAATCATATACCATGGATTGTATGCTTGATATGGAATAAAATGAAGATAATTCAAGACTGACTGATAGAGAAGGAAACAGAGCCCTAAGTAGCCATGATAAAGTTGAAGGATACAAATAGGGGAGTTGGTGTGTGAGAGATGTGGAAAGATGCTGATTGGGGGTTCATAGATTGAATTTTAAGAGTTTGAGTTGATCCATTCAAGAGAAACAGCTCTTGAAATATTTATGTCTAATTTGACTGGAGTTTTAGATTGAATTATTTGTGTTTCACCCCAGCATACTGAGATATCTAGAAAAGCTGTAATCACCACAAATGTTCACTTGTACTTTGAGTGTGGTACTTCAGCCTTTCCATCCCACAGTAAGGCTAGGAAGAGGCCAGAGAAAAGGGATACTCACAAGGAGTGTGAGTAAATTTTGTTGGTGTTTAAAAGGTCAGAGATATTTGAAGCTAAGTTACTTGGTGAGTCATAAACATGGATATACATAGGAAACAAAGCTAATGAGCCAGGGACCCAAGTACTGGGCAAATAAGGGAGCCTAACCATAAGGTCAGAAGAAGACAGCTAAATTAAAGAGTAGAAAAAGGCACATCGCCAACTGGCGTCACCTTACATTTGTTATTATTATAATCAACAAAATTGTTTAGTTTTGTACAAATACCAGGAACCTATAGTTTGAAACATTCAGTAGGCAGTTTAGGGACGGTCAGTGTAGCCAAGGATATTGGAGAATGAACAACTACTACCCAGAGGACTGAACATGGAGGAAGAGACAGTCTTACTGGAGAAGAGTTGGATTTCAATTAAAGCAAGGAAATGGAGCTACTTAGATACATTTTTTTACAATGAGTTTTATTCTGGATTGTGTGTTAACAGTTAAAACAATAAAGAAGAAAGCCCTAAAAACAAGCTAGATTGTGAGAAATTGGTGGTCTGCAGGGTCTAGTATTTTGACTAGTGTCTGGGAAACATGGATATCAGAGGCACATGGAACTGTAGTGTTGGATTTCCGGAATTTTTTGCAAAAAATCTTTCAGGCAACTTGATCTTAATTCTTGATCAAGTCTTAGAGGCCTATGATTTAGAGACTCAAAGGTTCATGAAGCGAATTAAAGATATCACACTTGATCATAGTTCTCTCCAGATTGAAAAGATTTTCCTTTGTCGTGGTGTGAGGCTCATTTTTTTGCATGCCTCTAAGGTAGTTAGAAATCCCAGGCCTCTGCTTAGGGTAATTGTCAGAAATTTCTATTCACACATAAACACTTTTGCTTCAGCTGGCCTTGAGAGGTTCACAGATGACACTGGTGAAACCCCCCAGGGCCTGGAAATTGAATAAGGCTTGGTCAGTCTAAGTGCTGAAAGGTGAGCAGAAGTAAAGTGGGAATGGGGAAGAAAAGCAGCACAGGTAGGAAGGATATAAAGAGAGAATAAACAGTGAAGATTGAGTGAGACACAAGAGTTAAGGTTAACTTCAGAGGGGCATGCAGTGAGAAAGTCTTCTGGGATTTTTAGACAGAAGGCTAGAAAACTATTTTTGGAAAGAAACACATTTCAGGTTTCAATTAAACAGAAGCTTAGTTTTGAAATGTCTAATGAAACACGTATTATTTTCACATTGTCGTGACAATAGAAATTTATTTATAGAGTTTGCATTGGACTAAAAACATATAATTACATAAAGACCCACAAAATGTGTTTCTTACACTTAATCACTTCTGGGGGTGTCTGTAATTTTATTTTGAAACAAGTATGTTTCCAGAAGTAAATTTTTTATGGGAAAGGATATCCTATTAAAATAGTGTGCGTTTCAAAGAAATGACTACTTCTAGAAAGAGCAAATGATTGATGAAACATTAACTAGTCTACTCTTAAGAAAACTTAGATTAAGAAGGGCAACTCTAACACTGGAACATCCTTGTCACTTAGTGCAAACATACACAGGGTGGGGTTGCTTCCTCGCTGCCCGTCAAGGTTACAGATAAAAACCACACATGATTGTGTGGCTTGTGTCCACTCTGAACCAGTACTGTTTTCCAGTAGTGTTCATCAGAAAGCCCAATGGAGCCAAGAAATCTGGATTTTTTTTAAATGTTTATTTATTTTTGAGACAGAGAAAGACAGAGCACGAGCAGCGGAGTGGCAGAGGGAGAGGGAGACACAGAATCCTAATCAGACTCCAGGCTCTGAGGTGTCAGCACAGAGCCTGACGCAGGGCTTGAACCCACCAACTGCGAGATCATGACCTGAGCCAAAGTTGGATGCTTAACCGACTGCACCACCCAGGCGTCCCAAGAGATTTGGATTTCTAATGGTAATATGATAATCACCCTCATAGCCTACTCACTTTATTGCTGGGGCTAGTAATTAAACTTTTGGAGCTTAGTGTTTTTCAAATACAGCCTACTCCGAAGGGTTGTTACAAGGAGCAAATGAAGTAATGCTTAGTAGAGTAATTAGAATGTAGAGTAAGCCTTCAATAAATAAGTTATTTTGAAAAGCCCAGGTTCAGTAAATGAAAATGACCAATCATAAATTTTCCTAGAGTCCTCATGTGTAAAGTGAAGCTATTAATACTATCTCCCTCTTAGGTTGTTATTATCTGTTAAGATATGTTAACATAATATCTGTTAACCATTTGAAACAGTCCTGGCCCACAGAAAGCATTGAATGGATACTACTTCTTATCCATATATAGGTCATATACCCATCTTTTCTCACTGCTTCTTCTTGCTACTTCTTACTACTACTACCACGGTGTCTAAAGCAGAGGTCAAACAATGGCCACCCAGATGCTGGATCTAGATGTTGCTGGGTTTTGCTTTGCCCACACCATTATCTAAGCAATAAATTTGAATGCATATTGATGTAGCAGGTGTTTTCTCATTTGTCACAGTTGTACACTATCTTTTCTGTCATAGCTGGCACAATGGACATACTCAGGCCACCTGCGTGATGCCTGAACTATTTATTCTAAAATGCTTTTGTCAATGGTGTTTTTCTTTGCTCTTCCATTTACATTCCTAAAATTCACCACTTTCCTTCAATCTTCATTTAATACATGAAGGGTAAAAGTAGTTTATGAATTTGCAGAAACCCTGATAATAGCACTTCATTGGCTTGCAATAGGAAAATGAATATTGGGTCAATATGCCATGTCAAAAGTTGCTCTGAAGAGAATTCAATTAATTACCTTGGTTTTTCTTCAATGGAACACAAATGAACGTGAATATATAGATTTTCATTTTCTCATTTTTCTTTGCTTTGTGAGATATTTCGGTTCTTGAGTTCTGTATTGTTAGTTGTTCACAAAAGGTACCTTAAATTTCATTTTCATAGAGTAGCTGACATATGCCTAACCTAAAACCTCACAATAATATTAATGTATTAAATGAATGCAAAATAATGGACACATTCTCAGGTCAAAAGAGAGTCTTTACACGGATACATTATTTTTTTTCCTTTTATAGGAAGTGATAGGTACTGGCCCATTGTTTATGCTAATTGAATTTGTAGAATCTATGATAATCGAGATCACCACTTGGTGGTAGAACTAATCTTTTCAGTGCAGAAGAATGCCCATGAGGTTTGTCCACTGAAACAAAGCACTTCTCAGAATACATTGAATACATAAATGTAGTGGGTAATTTTTGATGGAAAGAAACTTATCAAATAAAAGACAGTGGTTGAGGTACTTTATTTTAGACTTTCTATTAATTATGTCTTTGTTTTGTTTTTGGTGGAGGTGGTTACTATAGATATTTTTATAGGACAGTAGGTAGATGTATGTAGCTGTTAGGGAGATCTAAGAATAGAAAAAGTAATATAGGCCTATATGCCTGAAGGTAAGGTGTTTGTAGGACCTCAACAGCATGAGTTCCTGCTTCTTGCTAATGGTCACTTATATTTTTAATTTACTGTATATCATTTTAGTTTATATATATATTAAGGGTTAGTGTTTCCAATGCTATTGAATTTTGTTCAGTATCACTTATGTGTCCAAGTTTTTGTAATTCTGTTATGAACGGATTCCCTTGGTCAAATCATTTGGGATAATGTTTTATAAGAGATCTAGGAAGGAATAATGCACATGAATATGTTGAAGGTTCTGATGATTTATGTGTTTAAAATCCTGCTTGGTTTTCTTTCACTTAATTTCTCACAATGGTTTTGAATTACAGAAGTCTTTATTGTTGAATATTTATTAACTTTCCAAGGAGAACTAAATTCAGTGGATGCTGCGATAGGATTTATATTATTTCATTATTTTACTGTATTATTTCTTTTTCTTATAACTTTCACTTACTGTATTACTTTTTGTCTCAAATCTCTTCTTATGTATTCTTACAGCCTTCGTACCCATTGCTTACTGATTTAATTCTCTTGTTGCTTGCTTGCATTCAGTTTGCCTTTTCTTAGTACACATTCCTGAGAGAAGCATTTCAGCTTCCGGCTCTAATGGAGTAGTTTGTGGTAGACCAGTTTTCTCACTGGGGAAAACTTGGAAGGCCAGATGAGAAATAAATGTTTGAACATAATGGATACTCTTTGAAGCAACTAGGTCTTGAGGGGACAGAATCCTGATAGAGCAGATTCTACACAAAATGGTGAGAAGATATTCTGCAACCTTTATCTCCATCAGGGCACTTTGGGTTCTCAGACTGGAGTAATCATTGATATCACCCAGAAACAGAGGAACTGGTAGAACTTTTGATAGTCTCATAGGGCTTGAGAGACAAAATCTTGAGAATTAGAGTGCCAGAATTCCCTGTAATAAGAGAGAGGTAAAGGCTTAGTTCAACATTCTTCTAACAGAATAAAAAGCAGAGCAGAGATTTTGCCATCTCACAGTGGTGATTAGCATTCAGAGGAGAGGTCCTATGGACACTGGCTCCACTCTCCTCAGTTCAAATCCTGTGAAAGCATATACCCTGGATGTGTAATAGAGAGGAGGTTGACGACCATACTATTTAAAATCCAGGGATGAATAAAAACAGATGGACAATGGAAACCATTGCAGATGACCCAGATACCAAAATAATCAAACGAGGGCTTTTAAATAGCAATAATTAATATATTTAAGAAAATAAGAAAAGATATTTGAAATCATGATGAGAATAGATGGAGAATTAATGAGAAAATTAAAATCTTTAGAATTTTTTTTCTGAAACAGAAAATCTAATTGTCTGAGCCCACGTTCTTGTGTTGTCACAAGTATTGGCAAGGCATTAGATTGGTAGATTGATAACTGAAATCAGAAGCTCATATATTTCAATTTCCCTGGGCTGGGAAAGGGAATTTGTATCATGTAATAATCTGTCTGTTTAAGTTTTTTCCTTTAGCAAATGCTTTGGGCTGTGGACAGTGAGGAACACTAGTAAATCTAGTACGCATTTCATGAAGCATTTAAAATATCATACACCACATTAAGCAAAATGATGAACAGACAAGGATATTCATTGCAGCACCCCTTAAATATTCACCGATAAGGACTATTTATAAAATGTATATAATCATTAAAAGTAAAACAAGTACAGAAATAGAAAATATTCTTAGTAAAAAAATCTGTAAATAATTACAATTTTTAAAAAATAGGACTTATATTAAGGTTGGGATTGGTTACAGTAGTGGTCAAATTTATAACAGAAACAGAGAAATGTAAGTCACTGCTCCCCCCCCCCCACCCCAGATTTGATTCTAAAATTTTAACATTCAGGACCAAAGACCAAGGTCTTTTGGTGATAGTTTGGGAGCTTTATATCTGGTTTCTACCCATGTCCAATATAAATAATAAAGTAGACACCCTCAATAGATTTTGGGATAAAATATCCACAGTGAATAATGCAGCTCTAACTCATTGGTTAGATTATTCTAGCATATGTATCATGGGTTGACATTATGATGCAAATTTGGATAAATTTTTACATTTTTCTTTCAGAATTTTCTGGTCTTCTGAGAAGTTTACTGTAATTCTTGCAAATTTTCATTCTTGAATTTCAGCTAGTCTTTGCATGCCCTAACTCTATTTGTTTAAATATGCCCTTTATTCTAATCTCTTTGATATTCTCTTAATGTCTAATGAGAACAACTGGTAAATGTTGATATTGTTAATGGGAAAATCAAACGGATATAATTAGAGGTTTTCATTAAATTAACATTTTGGACTTCTAATGGCATCCTCATTAACTGGTGCTTTACCCTAACACAAACTCTTCATTTTTTGTACATAAACTTGTTCATCTCACGTTCCCATTAGGCTCTCTGCTACCTACTTATATTTTCAGGTTATAATAAAATTTTTCTTTGAGAAAAGATCAGAAAGTTCAAAGAGATCTATGAAATCAAATTAGTTTATGTTAAAAGTGATGTGTCTCAAACTAGCATTAATATTTCCTGGTGACTCATAATACTGTAATAAGTTGACAGACTATGACGTTAGAATTATTTTTGAGCTGGTAGATTTTATTTACATTTTTCAGGACACAGTATTTTCTCTTCTTTCATGTTCCTTTTGTTTTAACTACATCCAGATGTATCTATCTTTATATATGTATCTATATCTGTATGTTTGTGTGGATAAAAAACAAAGGGACGTTTCTTCTTGAATTTTGGTATATAATGCTACTGTATATCATTTTCCATTTTCAATATTTTAGTCATACAGTCCTTGTTTGATTTGTTTGAGCCAACTGTATTATTTTTCAGGTTTTAAATCTCTGGTTATAGTACTTACCCTTTACTCTAATTGATGCATAATCCCAACTTTTTAATATTATATCATAGGCTTGACATATCTTTCATAAAAACGTATGGCCTTTTTATGGACTTAAATAAAATTCTCATTATATCTGACGATTTCTCTCTGTGCCTTATGGTCTTATCAGCTGGATTATTGGTTTTCTTTGATGCCTTCAGACAGCACTTTGCTCTTTTGCTCAGGCCACTAATTCTATTTGGAACTTAATACTTATTTGCACACATACAATCATACCCACGCATGCTTTTAGTATCAACAAGCGTTCTTTTAGATCCTGCCGATTCAATAGTGGAACAAAATCACACCAATTTCTGCATATGTGAAGCTCATACATTAGTGAGAGGCACAGAAAATAAACAAAGACATCTGCAAAAACTTTAATACATAAAAGAGTGATCAGTGCTACAGGGCAAGGAAGGGAATTAAGCAGTGCTGGCAGTTGAGGGTGAGGTTGAAATTCTAAACGGGTTGTCAGGGAAGGGAAGCTCTCACTGAGAAGTTGATGTTTTAAAAATCCCTGAAGGAGGTTCAGGAGTGGGTCACATGGGCATATGGGGGAGGAGTATTCCAGTCAGAGGGAATATTGAGTTCAGAATCCCAAAGGAGTGTGAGGAACAGCCTTGTGTGTAAGGGTTATAGGTAGATACCAGCGCCTGAAACTCATCAGGGAGATGATTTGGTGCGTACTGCATTCTGATGCAGAATTTCCTGGCAGTGTTCTGAAATCTAGCTGCAGCCTGTCTTCTCAAATTAATTTTCTGATAATTGCCAACATGATCTCCCTGCTTTGTATTGTCCAGACTCAACTCCACTCCTTGTCTGAGGCCACTGGTACTGTACAAAAATGCCACAAAAACTCGTCACTTTGGCATAGAAACTCTGTGTGTCATAATCTTTGCTTCGAAACTTTCATTTTGTTTCTATTTTCTTGGTTTGAATCTGGAGTCTCTTTGTATGCCTAACCTCAGTGAATACATCAGTTATCTAGGTAGGTTACTTAACTTTTTTTGTTGTTCATTACTTTCATCACTATCTTTCTTTTTTTATTGACCAGTGCTATTTGCTGACACTCACAGACAGAATGAAACTTCAGATTGAATGCCTCTCTCTGTAATGCATCTGGCTAGAGCTTTTGGTCCACAGATGTGGTCTGCGAAAGTGTCGTATAATCTGTCAAGAAGCTGTCACTACACATTTCAAACATAGAAATGGGAGTTTCTAAGTGGTTTTCACTATGCTGACTTCCTGCAATCAGACTGACGCAGTAGAGGAATCAGAGACACAGGCAGAATTGTGGTCCAAACTTTGATCTTGTAGTTCTGGTTCCTACCCCTTTGAGGGCTTTTCCTATGTGCTAACACTACTGACACACACCTGTTGCCTTGACCCAGTGACCCACCACATAATGACCTTAGCTATGCATAGTGGAATATCTCAAGAGAGGAATATTGTCTGTGTTTCTATCCCTCACTTATTCTTGGTTTTTAGTCAATCCTAGTTGATATTCTCAACTGTGTCTTTTCTGAGAAACTTATGCTATCCATTTCACTTTACATTTGTTTTTACACCACCTTGGTCCTTTTCTCACATTTTTCTTGGACTATGTTACAATCATCTGAAGCCTAATCATTGTTTTTTATCTATCGTTAGAAAAATCTTTCTTTATATGTCCTTGAACTTCTACAACACTTCTTATTTATAATGCTTACCTAGCAATTCTAAATTGCATTTTATTGTAAACTTCAATGCTGTAGGGTTTGTAAAAGGGTTTGTAAAAGTAAAAGGGTTATACTTCTTTGTATTCTCTAGTGACAAATGGATATTCAAAGACTATTCTGGGTGGCTCAGTGTCTGACCTAGGCTCAGGTCATGATCTTGTGGTTCGTGAGTTTGAACTCCACATCGGGCTCTGTGCTGACAGCTCAGAGCCTGAAGCCTGCTTCGGATTCTGTCTCCCTCTCTCTGTCCCTCCCCCACTCACACTCTGTCTCTCTCTGTCTCAAAAATAAATAAACATTAAAAAAATTTCAAAGACTATGCTATGATATTAAAATGATATGCAGTGACTGGGCATAATATCTTGGGTCAAATGGCCACCTTTGCATTCCTTATATCTTAAAAGCCAGTTCAGTTAGTTGGATGGATTTGGTCACGCTGTGAAACTGACTTATTTTCTACTTTGGTGATATGAAATGTATTGCTTAGATTTTTTTTTTGTTTATTTTTTAACATTTATTTATTTTTGAGACAGAGAGAGACAGAGCATGAATGGGGGAGGGTCAGAGAGAGGGAGACACAGAATCTGAAACAGGCTCCAGGCTCTGAGCTGTCAGAACAGAGCCCAACGCGGGGCTCGAACTCACAGACCACGAGATCATGACCTGAGCTGAAGTCGGCCACTTAACTGACTGAGCCACCCAGGCGCCCCTAGATTTTATTACATCATATATTGTTGCTCATTCTGTTGTTACATACACTTCAAAGGGCTCAGTCTTCATATTCTTTCTGGTTTAGTACAAAAGCCTCAACATGATCGGTGAACAACAATGAATAAAAGCCTTCATGCACTAATTTTCTTGTGGTTTACCCAGCTATGTCTTCTTTCCCACTTTAACTAATTAAACTCATTAGGTTGTATTAGTGTTGACAGGGATACCCAATAATCAATGTGGAAGAACTGAGCAAAGTGCTGGTTTTCAGAGTCCTGTGTTAGATGCCATAACAATCACAGCTGCCTTTCCAATGCAATGTTTGAAGATCATAGTGATTCACAGTTTTTTCAGACCTTTGACATTTTCTAAAATTGCCAAATGTTGTAGAAAATATATAGGGTGGTCAACTAATTGAATGACTCCTTCCCGGAATGAAATGCCACACTTTAGATAACATTGGCCCAGTGGTGTCCTTTTCTCTACTGGTCTTTTATCTTTCACGCAAATGGAGCTCTTTAGGAGACTGTGAAGTCCTCTAAAGGAGTCTTTGAACATAATCTATATGAATAGCTTTCAGTTATCATTTAGATGCATCCTTCTTGTGTATCACATTTGGACTGTATGAAGTATAAAGGTCTTCTCTTCATTCTACTTTCTCTAATACTATGACATAATAAACTTTTAATAGTGTGATAACAAATAAGCAGAGGGAACGATCCAGAACAAGTCTTGCTATCTGTCCCCTAAAAGACCTTGTAGGATAGGATTTAAGTTAAGTCATATGCTAAAGCCATGTAGACACAATGAGTCAGAGCTGAGACCTAATGATAAATCAATTCACCCCAACTCCATACCTCTACACTATACCTCATACTATATAAGCTGTACCCCTTTGCATGTCTCACGCCTCTGGTTATAGGTTTTGTTAAGAAGCATCCCTGCTACTGAAAAAATATTTGGTGATATATATTTTAGAAGTGTAAGATATTTCTTCTCTTAAGACATCCTATTATCAACATTTGTTTACATCAAACATTTTCTCTAGTTACTATGTGGATATTTCCCTTTGTGTCTCTATAGATGAGAAAAACTTGTACACTGGTTTAGACTATTTTAAACACCTTAGAAATAATTAGGTCAATTTCCTGCTCTTTGTAACTTATTTTGATCAAATGGGAAATATGCATGCTAATGTTTTTTTTCAAAATAGTTTTGTAATGTAGGTAAATCATTTGGAGGCATTGATAATCATTTTAGGCATAGATTTGTTTAAAACATTTGTGTTGATATATGAATAGAGAAAATATAATACTATAAATTTGTTGGTATGACTACAAAAACTTACACTATATATTTTTTAAGATGGTGTCATTTAATTATGCCAAATAATGTGAAGTAAATATTGCATTTTATATTCTATTACATTAATACCAATATTAACCTCTTATTTTGCTTATTATGAATCATAGCTTAGATTATAGGGGTGAGGGAGTAACATATACTTAATGAAATAGATATAGGCTAAAGAGGAATTCTTTTCAAGCATTTAATTCTGAAGTACATGAAAACATCCAAGGTTTTTGTCTTTCTTTTTTAAAAAAAAACTTTGGGTTAGTATTTTCAGATGCCAGAATAACTTTTTTAATATGAAAACAAGAAAGAATAAGGATAGTTCAAAACAAAGAATCTTATAAACCAATCTTATTCAGGAATCTAGATACAAAATTCTGAATAAATAGTATCCAATTGAATGCAGCAATTACACACATTACTTACTTACATATATATTTACAACAATTACTTACACGCATAAAAAACTTACATTTGTAGATCATATCTAAATAACATTTATATCAAGAAAGCAAACATTGTGCAATATCCATGAAGTTATATTAATGTTATTCAATATTAACAAATAAAAACAAGATGAATCATATGATGATTTTAACAGCAAAAAAGGAGAGTATTCATATGATGGATGAGGCATTATAAATCAGTGGGTAAAGGGTGAATTATTTGTTATACGGTATTAGGGCAATTAGCTTTCCACATGGTGAAATAAATTTAAATCTTTCTCTAAGAAATACAGCAAAAAGCTACAAAAAACCTTTCATATTAAGGATATTAATATGAAAAATAATAACAAATTTTAGAAAACATGAACAGGGGTGCCTGGGTGGCTCGGTTGGTTAAGTGCCAGACTTCGGCTCAGGTCACAATCTCATGGTTTGTGTGTTCAAGCTCCGTGTGTATGTGTTCAAACTGTGCTGACAGCTCAGAGCCTGGAGCCTGCTTGAATTCTGTGTCTCCCTCTCCTCTGCCCCTTCCTTACTCAGTCACTGTCTCTCTCTCTCTCTCTCTCTCCCTCAAAAATAAATAAACATTACAAAAAAATTTTAAAAAAGAAAACATGAACAAATGCTTTAATTAATTTTAGGTAGAGATGAATTTCTGAAGAAAAATACACAGAAGAAATCATATATGAAATACATTATAAAATTAGTCACATTAAAATTAAAACTTTTAATAACAAAATATACCAGAAATATACTTCATGGATATAAAACAAATTGGGCAAAATGGTTGTAATATATACAAAATTGACATGGATATTATATAAAGCAGTATTAAAAATCAATTAAAAGAAGATGAACAGCATAATTAAAAGTGGACAAAGGTTATAAATAGGAAATTCACAAAGACAACACCACTAGCCAATAAACATTGAAAAAATGGCCAATTTCATTAGTAATAGGGGAAAAGCAAAATAATATGGGAATCTATTTCATACTTCATACACTCTTGGGGGGTTTCTGAAGCTGCCTTTTGGCACTTCCTTCAACTTTTGTGACCCTTCTTCCTTCCCATGAACGACATCTTGTATGTGACCTTGGTCTACTCCAAGAAGCCTATGATCTTTCAGGTGTTTGGCGAAGCCATGATTTTAGGTATTCCAAATATCCATTGGAGCTTCTACCAAATTCTGCCCTCTATCTCAAATAGCTACTTTGGAAGTTGATAGTGGGAAGTAGGGAGTGAACACATTTGCTTATTGCCTCTTTTCTCTATATTTCCTCTTTAGATGGTCTCTCCTTTAATCACCCCTCCTTGTAGTGAAAGAAAGACAAAGTCTTTTCACTTTCCTTCACTACAAGGAAAGACTTTGTCTTTCTTTCACTATTCTTTCCTCATATCATAAAGGTGGGAAAGTTTGGGTAGACTTAAATAATAAATGGAAAGGAGGAATAGTAGTTGAAGATAAAAGAATAAATAGATGGATTATGCAATGACAGAAGTCCAATATTACATTAATGAGAAAGGCTCAGAGCACGAGATGATATCATCTTTTAGCTCAATTATTCCAGATGCCTTAAAGGGTGAAATATACATATATATATGTATATTGCTATGTCTGCTGCTGCTTTTGGAGCCTGACAAGATAAAGTGAAATCTGAGTGACTCTGGGAGATATATTTTCGTCATATAATATAATAATTGGCTGGACTAATTGTTAATTACTGAGCAAGACTCTAGTAATGTGTCAATGTTTGGATTTTGATTTTTTATGTTATATCTACTGCCATACTATGGTAGGTTTATAACACTGAAATTGCTAATAAGGTTATCATACTGCTGTTGATGTTCAAATGTGTTGGTAGTTTGGGTTAAAGCCTCCCCAGGATGTAATATTGATGAAAAATGACTGGAATGAGAAAGAACAGGATTTATCTAATTGTCAGCTAGTTTCTATGTTAGATAGTTATGTTTATCATAGATACAAATAATGATAAATCAAGGAGTGGCTTTATAGGGTGAATCAGTTATTTCTTAAACTATCCCTCCCCTACACTGGCTACACTAAATATTATGTATATTTTAAAAGATATTATTACTTTGTCTGGCTTATCAGTGCTATACTATAGATGCCTGGGGTGGGGTTGGATATTGTGAAAGAGAGCTTTGGACAAAGGCCAAGAGATAGTTTCTCTGTGTAGTAAAGAATTTGACCTTCCCTAAAGAGAAGTCTGGTCTTTGCCCTTGGCTTCTAGGAGGTAAACTATGTTAAATCTGATAGAAGTGGTTTTGTTTACCACCATAAACAAAATGGAGCTAACCATTCCAGATCTTGGGGGAAGGAAGCGGTGGCCAACCCAACAATTTTTTTAAAGCTTATTTATTTACTTGAGAGAGAGAGAGTGAGCTGGGTCAGGGCAGAGAGAGAGAGAGAGAGAGAGAGATCTCAAGTAGACTCCACACTGCCAGTGTGGAGCCCAGTGTGGGGCTGGAACTCACAAACTGCGACATCATGACCTGAGCCAACATTTAGAGTCAGACCCTTAACCGACTGTGCCACCCAGATGCCCCTACACACCGAACAGTCTTAAAGTGGGGGTTGACCATACCAAGTAGACCAACAATGTGACTTCAGAAAGGAATTTTGGGTCATGCGGTATCAGTCCATCTGGAGATTTAGTTCAACCATGTGGGCAATCAATCTATCAATCAATCATGCCTCCATAATGAAGCCCCAGTAAAACCCTAGACACTAACTCAGGTGCACTTTCCTGTTGACAACACTCTATGTGTTTTTTTCATACATTGATGTTGAGAGAGTAATGTGTATTGATTCCATGAAGAGAGGACACTGGGAACTGTATTTAGAAATGTCCTGGACTTCACTCTATGTACTTCTTCCCTTGGCTAATTTCAATCTATATCCTTTCCCTGTAATAAACTGCAGCCATTAGTGTAATAGCTTTCGATGAGTTATATGAGTCTCCTGAGTGAATTATCAAACTGTGGGTGTTTGGGGAACCAAATTTTGCTATTGGCGTAGGAAGTAAAGTAAGTCTTGGGGTGGCTGTGTCCTCAAACTTTGCAGTTTTAGTAACTCTAGGTACCCTGTTACCACTAATAACAGTAGTTTGCTTGTTTACTTTTGTATTTGCATGGGAGATAATTTGAATTATTTGTATATTTTCTTTTACATAGATCCTTTTCAGCATCTCTATGAGGGAAGATGTTTTTACCTTTTGTGTTTTGTAACTTAAACAGGTGATAGATGTACAGTGACAATAATTGTGGGGTAAGTCAGATGTTAAAATAAACTTCAAATGTAAGTTTCTTGAGTATAGAACCATACTGTTCCCTCAGATCACTCCTACCTCTGCATTATTTGCACTGTTTGCACATATGTTGATGTCTTTTCCTTTCAAAAAAAAAAAAACAGTGAAATATTGCAAAAGCGTTCTATTTCCTAGTGTGTAATCTGTTTACATGATTGGTACAAAGATCTTTAATTGAGGTCTCAGGTTTTTTTTTTATTATATTTAACCAACTGTATTTGTCAGAATTATAATGTGCGATTAGTCTAAGTTATTAGGAAAAAAGGAAGCCAAATAGGAGAAATAAATTCTCTGCCAGTAGCACTTTTAGACTTAGGTTCTTCTGCAGCTAACACCTTTTATCATCCCTTTGTTTAGAGATAGTCTGACAGGACTTACTCTGAAGTTCTATCCAGAAAAAAAGCATTCCTTTGCAAAAGAGCCTGAAATTTTTCTCAAATGCTTTTAATATTACTTTAATCATCACGGTAATAAGATTTAAAAAAAAAGAATGAATTAAAAGAAATACTTTTACTAGCTTCCTGTGTTTGATTGATGAATATCATTTAACCCTGCCAGTGACAGACAAAATGCCTTCTCTTTTTCTGATTTTGAAGTTTCTAATCATTTTCAATGTCTATTTATTTAGAACAAGTGGTATCTATGAAAAATCTTCATGAAAATATGTTTACTGTATTAATTTGATAGTAAATGTAGACTCATTTTTTTTCTTGCTAGGTAGACCATCCCATTATTACCTAGCTGCGTATGCTTTGCTGTCCAGACAATAGACAGCGGTTATGGTCAGATTTAACGCAACTCATGAGAGTGATATAGATTTATGAGACTTTATGGAGAAGTTTGGGCCTTAAAACATTCTTAGTTAAAACCTGTTCTTTTCTCGGTGTGTTTATTCTTTAAAGAAGCTGGGGGCAGAGAAGAATAAAGTCCATGACAGACTCACTTGGGGAGCTATTTTATTATTCATAGGACCCATGCATTCTTTTCTCTCACATCCTTGGCAACACTTTGTCTAAATAGTATTTGTGCAAATGTGGGTTTTATTTGAATCTTTAAAATTCATGAACATTTTCCTGTATATATGAAGCCTACAAAGTTAATTAATTAATAAGACATTTGCTTTTTACCTTTAGTTACCGTAATAATTCTACCTGGTATGATTATACTTTGTAACCTGCTTATAGCTGTCTGCAGTAGCAGAGAGTTGTAGCAACTTAATGACATTTTAAAAACTTTCTTATCTTTAGTGTACACAGTAAAAATGAATACGTGGCAACCAAGAGAATCTGAGAAACAATAGCATCCATTAATTATAGGACTACTCAAGAGGAAGAAACAGGAAACCAGCAACAAATAAGCTTAATAGCAAGAAACCAGAAGATAGAGAATACAGCACTAAGAAGCTAGAATGAAAAATGAGACTCCATTGAGCCCTGGTGACATAAACCACTCTGCATTTAATTGATAGATCGCAGGACTTAGCCAGACAGGTAAGCCTTCCAGGCTTCTAGGCTTCTTTCCAATTCTGCACCTGAGGAAGCTGAAAAGCCTTTATTTTAATAGCTTAGTAAATGATAGTTATCTGGTATCTTAGGTTCACAGGAGAGAGTTGCTATGGAGCTAAAAAGGATTATAATGGCACCCTAGATGAGGTTGGGGCTTACACAGTTACCCGAGGAGCTGGTTATGAGTCTGCCCTACAGGGATGAGCTGCAGAGAAGTCTTTAAATAAGATCCAAGTAAAATCAGATATGATCAGATTTAACTAAAACCGAAGAGAAATTTTGAGCAATCTTTGGTTGTGTAGCACATTCTTTGACCTCAAAAGCATTAGAAAATATATTGTATATTCATTGACTCATGTATATACCATTTGTGTGTGTGTGTGTGTGTATATATATATGTATATATATATGTATATATATTGTATATGTGTATATATATGTATGTGTATATATATATATGTATGTGTATATATACATATATATATATGTTGAAACTCCAATTTAGGCTGGTATTTCAAAATGGGGAAAATTATTACTGAATACACTATGTGGTTTGTGCACACTTTCTAAAAATAAAGGACACAAATGCTAATTCCAGGAGTTGCTATTATATCTATACCTGAGATATCTACATCTATATCTGTATATATATATTTAAAATTTTTTTAATGTTTATTAATTTGAGAGAGAGACAGAGAGCAAGCAGGGGAGGCACAGAGAGAGAGGGAGACACAGAATCCGAAGCAGGCTCCAGGCTCTGAGCTGCCAGCACAGAGCCCGATGCGGGGCTCAAACCCACAGACCGCGAGATCATGACCTAAGCTGAAGTCAGTCACTCAACCAACTGAGCCACCCAGGTGCCCCTATCTGTATATATTTTTAAGTCTATTCGCTTTTTGGAATATTAGATTTTAAACATTATGACATTTTGTGGCAAGAAAACATTTATTTAGGCCAGAATTTAAGATAGAAACATATAATTCACTGAGAATTTAAAAGTATATAATATATTGGAACATAATTTATACTTGTACTAATTGCTAGAGAGTCACTGGTCGACACACTTGGCTGTCACAAGCAGACTTGAGCATTTTCCCTGTCTCGTGATTTAAGGGTCTGGCTCGACATTTGTAGTGACACAGGGAAGCAGGAACTTAGGCTTCAGGACAGAGATACCTGATGGGGTGGGAGAGGTTTTAAGAAAACTAAGTCAACTGCCAGAGCGAAAAGGCATAGGCTAATGAGGAAACACTGTTCAGAGATTTCAACATTCTCTGGGTTTTTCCAAGTTAGAAATGGCAAGATAGGGGTGAGAACCAGGCTGAAGAAGTGTATTTCAACAGATGGGAGGCAGAAGAGGGTTGCGAATGACAAGAATTCTTTCTTTTAGTGAACTCTAACCAGGCTCCTCTGAGCCCTTTCTCCATTAGCCCGCAACCTTGACCTTTAAAGACTTGAATGAAACACTTATAGTTTCTAATAGGCTGCATTCATTCAGAGGATAACCCAAGCTCTCCTTAAGGAGCCTGCTTGAGAAAACTCAGGGCTGCCAAAAGAATTTACTATTTGTTCCAGCTTATACTTAAAGATAGGGCCCCTCTCTCAGTCTCCCTGGATTCTAAGAACCTAACTTCTATGAGTACTAGTTAACAAACCCAGGTGGCTTTCATATGGCCCATCATCCCCTCCATTCTACTGTTTGTAATTTTTCCCCTCTCCGACTCTGCTGAGCCCCCACTCCCCCGCCCTGTTTCCTCCTTCTCTCTTTAAATGGTTTTAATCACCTCTGTACAAATCAAGTTGTGTTCAGTTCACACTAGAAACTTTTCCCTATTGCGGTAGTATATTACTAATTAAAATCTGCCCTCACTATTTGACGTAGTATCTTCCTACATTTATCTTTGACAGGGGAAAGAGGAAATTGTTCACTCAGTACTGGGGATCCTTATCCATATGTAATGGTGGCCTAGCCATCCAGCTCTCTGAGAGACAATGCTGTCATCAGAAGGAGATGGAGAGAGGGAACTAGTATCTTTTTGGTATCCCATGGCACTTTTTAGTACTGGGTTGATTGCATAAAAATATATTATATTGGTGAGTTTAATCACAACATCAGCTTTATGAGAAAATAAGGCTCGGGGAGATTTAGAAATTTGCTGCAATTCAAATGGCCACTATCAGCTGGATTCTGACCTAGGTATGTCTGATGCCAAAAGTTATGCGTGCCTTTCTCCACACTATTTCTATAGACGGCAACCACACAAATTAGAGAAATTGCACGAGGGATAAGAAATTAAAACTAAAGTTGACTTATACAAATTGGAAAAGTCCAGAAGGAAAAGAAAGGACCTGGACACCCAAGGTGAGACAGGAGCTCAATTAGCAGGTCTGGGGCAGCTTCTTGAAGTTGAAAGACTTCAACTTCAAGGTATAGGAAGCATCATGGAGGTGGCTATTGGGATCTGGGGCTTTATATTGTTTATTTCTCTTATCAGGGCTCAGGGTTGGCTTCGAGAACAGGGAAGGGGGTGACTGTAGGGTTTGGTATCAGGAAACTGGGTGAATACAGTCAGTGCTGTAAGAGTCTCTCAGATAAAGAGAGACTTATTACTTAAGGCATGTGAAAGTTATGTATAAGTGACTAGTCTACAGAGGATGCTTTTCAGTCATCAGTTCCAAGGAGTGATTCCAGTTCATAGATTAAAAGAACATATATTTTTGTGTATAGATAGCTACCAGCAATATATCATCTCCTTTGAATATTCTGGATGCGAAGATTCATGACTGCAACTGCTAACAAGCTACCACATCTGAGTGGTTATATTGCAGATATAATGCTGTTGAGATAATGTTTTTGGGCTAAAATCTTCCCATTGATTTATTTTCCTCGTTTCTTTTTTATTATCAAATTGCTCAATAAACTTGCAATAGATTCTGAAACGTGCTTCTAAAATTGTTAAAGAGTTTTGAGGAAATTTGAAATTGCTCAGGTGGAGAGAGGCCATTAAGTTGTCTTTTAACTTCATTAAGTCAAGGAAAAACCTGAATCTTCTAGCAAATGATTAGGGCCTTTTTGTTTGTTTTTGTTTTTATTTTAACTTTTGTTTCAGGCAACATTTATAGAAACTCTTGTCCCACCCTAAACCCACACCCTCAATGATATCATTTTTTAATTGCTTTCTGAAAACTTTATGAAAATAACTTTTTTGAAGTGACTTTGCAGGACAGGGTTCTGGGGTCAGAGATTTAAGGAGCTGAATGAGGATGAAACACACTTGAATTGAAGTTGTTCCCATGGGCCCAGCAACATTTATCTCTGGGCTGTATTCTCATGACCAATTCTTTTTCCTTCCACTCAATACTACCATTTGAATTCTCAAAGAAAAAGCTGAATATGTGGTTGTATTAGTGAGAATCATACTTGTTCACTCAGTCCAGGACAGTCCAGTTCCTAATGTCCAGTGGATGGCTGCTCAGGCAGACTCACATAGTGGAGCAGAAGATAGTGTGGCTACGTTTGCAACATGGTGACCTGTGATCCCACCAAGGGTGTGGACATATGCGTGTCTATAACAATGTGAGGGAGAGTGGAAAAATGACAAATAGCAGTTTTTTAGAATCATCAGAATCAGATAAATTAAAAAGGCCCCTGGAATCTTTATCTCCTCATACCCTTATCTCCTTGGTACAACCAACAACAGTTGCCTATAAATATAATTGCAATGAAAAACACTCAGGAGAGATGAATATTGTGACCATAAAATAATTATACTTTATGTAACCATAAAAATAGTTATATATATGTGTATATATATATGTATGTATATAACTATTTTATGGTTATATAAATATGATATCTATATAATTGATATATAAAATTATATAATTGTGTGTGTGTGTGTGTATATATATATATATTTTAATTTTTTTAGACAGACTGCATGTGCATGAGCAGGAGAGTGGGGCAGAGGGAGAGAGAAAGAGAGAGAAAGAGAATCTTAAGCAGGCTCCACTCTAACAGAGGGACATGACTCAGGGCTCAACCTACGACCCTGGGATCACAACCTGGGCCAAAATCAAGAGTCAGATGCTCAACCAACTGAGCCACCCAGACACCCCTGAAATTTTTATAGAAAAATTTTTAAAAAGCAAGAAAAAAGAGAAGATGGCAGATTTAATTATACAAAGTAAATCTTCATTTAATTTCTTGTTTATGTGTTGTACTTATTGGAAAAGGGGAGTGAAAAGTTTTACATAAGATTTGGTCAATATAATAGACGTGTAGGGCTTGCCCAGATTTTCCCCCAATTCTATCCTAACAGGCAGACTCAATGTCCCTTTTTCCTTAGTCAATGCTATGCTTAGTGAACACTGTTGAGTTAGATAAAATGCATGTGCCAGATACTTTCTGAGTGTTTTACCTGCAATATTTTCTTTCATGCACACAGCAACCTTTAGTGGTAAATACTAATAATACTCCCATTTAACAGATTAGAAAAAAATGAGGCCCAGAGAGAAAGCTAAGTTTCAGTAAAACAAATAAGAAACAGAATAGGTATATACAGAGTAAGAGCTTGTGCTTTACCCATTAATGTGACACAGCCTCCCACTGGGTTTACTCTTCCCTAGCTGGAAGCAACTCTCCCTCCTCTGAACTCTATCTAAATTTCTCTTCTGCCTCTTAACACTTTGTATCCTCCATTACCGTAATCTATGTGCACATTTTATGTCCTGACAGCAGGAATAACACCTCAATCATGTTTTTAACTCTTCTTCTGTCATCCACATGTCATTCATTCAACACTTGTTGAATGAATAATGAAGCATTTCATTTCATGAGAAAGTCTCTTAAAAAAAAAAAAAGAAAGTGGAAAAAGAAAATCACAGCAAAAGTCAAAGGCAATTCTTCAAAATGTCAAATAGTAAAATAATGCTGGCTCAGTTTATTTATATAAGACACCGTTTCCTTGAAAGAATATAATTAGATTTGACCAAAACATCGAAACCATGTGGATATTTCAGTTTTGGATGCACAAATGATAACATCAATCCTAACTGCTTAGATATTAGCTCAGGGAAAATGCTTTATAGTGCAGTGCGGTGTTTCCATGGAATGGTTAACATTCTAGAAACCCTGAAATTATTGTTAATTTTCTTAGTGATATGGAAGGAAATATAAAAGTGATTGAAATGGAGATGATTGTTTCTAAAACCTGATAATTCTTGATATATGCCATAACTTTGGAAAACCCAGTTAAGACACATCTGTAAAGGAAATAGGCAAATGATGATTATTTATTTATTTATATTTTATCTATTTATCTTCTTTCATATCCATCTGACCACATTATTATTATTATTATTATTATTATTATTATTTTAAATCCTGGTATTATTAACATACCATGTTATGTTAATTTCAGGTGTATAATATAGTGATTCAGTAATTCTATACATTACTCACTGTTCATCACAATAAAATGTACTCTTAATTCCCTGTACCTATTTCACTCATCCCCCCACCCACCGCCCATCTGGTATCACCAACGTCTCTCCTTTGTTCATTTGTTTTGTTTCTTAAATTCCACATATGAGTGATCTATATGAGCACTTTAGAAAAAGCCGTAAAAGCCAGAAAATTTAAGAAAGTCAAAATTGCCTACAAATTGTAAGCATGTAAAACTGGTAAAATCCAAATAACATCTGCAGTTTATTTTTATTTTTTATTTAATATAATTTATTCTCAAATTGTCTAACATACAGTGTGTAAAGTGTGCTTTTGGTTTTTGGGGTATATTCCCATGGTTCATCACTTACATACAACACCCAGTGCTCCTCCCTAAAGGTGCCCTCCTTAATGCCTATCATCCACTTTCCCCTCTCTCCCAACCCCCATCCACCCTTCAGTTTGTACTCTGCATTTAAGAATCTTTTATGGTTTGCCTCCATCCCTCTCTGTTTGTATTTTTTCCCCTTCCCTTATCCCATGGTCTTCTGTTAAGTTTCTCAAGATCCACATAGGTGTGAAAATATATGATATTTGTCCTTCTCTGACTGACTTACTTCACTCAACATAATACCTTCCAGTTCTAGCCGCATTGCTGCAAATGGCATGATTTCATTCTTTCTCATTGCCAAGTAGTATTCCATTGTATATATGAACCACATGTTCTTTATCCATTCATCAGTTGATGGACATTTAGGCTCTTTCCGTAATTTGGCTATTGTTGAAAGTGCTGCTATAAACATTGGGGTGCATGTGCCCCAATGCATCAGCACTCCTATATCCCTTGGATAAATTCCTAGTAGTGCTATTGCTGGGTTGTAGAGTAGTTCTATTTTTAACTTTTGAGGAACCTCCACACTTCTCCAGAGCAGCTGCACCAGTTTGCATTCCCACCAACAGTGTGAGAAGGTTCCTGTTTATCCACATCCTCGCCAACATCTCTTGTTTCCTCTCTCTCTCTCTCTCTCTCTCTCTCTCTCTCTCTCTTTTTCGTCTTAGCCACTCTGACCTGTGTGAGGTGGTATCTCAGTGTAGTTTTGATTTGTATTTCCCTGATGATGAGTGATGTTGAGCATCTTTTCATATGTCTGTTGGCCATCTGGATGTCTTCTTTGGAAAAGTGTCTATTCATGTCTTCTGCCCATTTCTTCACTGGATTATTTGTTTTTTAGGTGTTGAGTTTGGTAAGTCCTTTATAGATATTGGACACTAACCCTTTATCGGTATGTCATTTGCAAATCTTTTCCCATTCCATCAGTTGCCTTTTAGTTTTTTTTTTTTTATTGTTTCCTTTGGCGTGCAGAAGCTTATCTTGATGAGGTCCCAATAGTACATTTTTGCTTTGAATTCCCTTGCCCTTGGAGATGTGTCGAGCAAGAAATTGCTGCGGCTAGGTCAAAGAGGTTTTTGCCTGCTTTCACTTCTAGGGTTTTGATGGTTTCCTGTCTCATACTCAGGTCTTTCATCCATTTTGAGTTTATTTTTGTGTATGGTATAGGAAAGTGATCTAGTTTCATTCTTCTGCGTGTTGCTGTCCAGTTCTCCCAGCACCATTTGCTAAAGAGACTGTCTTTTTTCCATTGGATACTCTTTGCTGCTTTGTCAAAATTTAGTTGGCCGTACATTTTTGGGTCCAATTCTGGAGTCTTGATTCTATTCCTTTGGTCTATGTGTCTGTTTTTGTGCCAATACCATACTCTCTTGATGATTACATCTTTGTAGTAGAAGCTAAAGTCTGGGATTGTGATGGCTCCCACTTTGGTTTTCATCTTCAATATTACTTTGGCCATTCGGGGTCTTTTGTGGTTCCATACAAATGTTAGGATTGTTTGTTCTAGCTTTGAGAAGAATGCCAGTTCAATTTTGATTGGGATTGTATTGAATGTGTAGATTGCTTTGGGTAGTATTGACATTTTAATAATATTTATTCTTAAAACCCATGAGCATGAAATGTTTTTCCATTTCTTTGTGTCTTCTTCAATTCCCTTCATAAGTTTTACATCTTTTACATCTTTGGTTAGGTTGATTCCTAGGTGTTTTATGGTTCTTGGTGCAATTGTAAATGGGATCAGTTTCTTGATTTCTCTTTCTGTTGCTTCATTATTGGTGTATAAAAATGCAACCGATTTCTGTACATTGTAACATCTGGAGTTTAATTAATAGTTTATGTCATTGTTAATCTCCTGACTTTAAAAATATACTATGGTTATGTAACCTGTTTCATTGGAGAAAGTGGGGAGAAGGGGCACAGGGACTCTACTATTTTTGCAATTTCTTGTGAATCATAATTTCAAAATAAAAAGTAAAAAAATAAAATATGTTTAAAATTCTATGACCCAGATGTAAGAATTGTTAATATTTCAAAAGAGATTTTCAACACCTCTTTCTCAGAACTATGTGCATTTGAATAGAAAGAGTTCCAGAATCTCATTTTAAATATGTTTCTGTCTATCTAGCATCGTCATCTATATGAGAATAAGTAAATTTAAGATTTATGGTGAGAAATGTGTAATAAAGAAAGTAGTGTTCAAATAATGAGTTGTTTATTTGTATACAATAATAAGACTCTCTATGAAATGACCATCTTTATCAAATATTTCTCTTAAGTCTACATTTAATTCCTTCCCACTTTTAAAGGGCCTGATGCAAAGCTACCCCATTCTATGGGGAACATCCCTGGGGAAATGACGGGAGAGAAAAAGGGGAGCACAGTTTCCTGGTTGTTATTTATAATTCTGTATTGTCTCATGTGTCCCCAAGATGGTGTTATTTGTTCCTTCTGTTTTCTAAGAGCATGTTTGCAACTTTTTTAGTATAACTTTTTTCCTTTATTCAAGTTAGTTATTGCAGCTGAATCTGTGAAATAAAGCATGCGTTTTTTACTGTTATATCCATGCCTTATTTCTTTCTGCCTGTAAACCATAAGATGGTGGATGCAGAGAGTTGATTATGATTTGCTTACAGACGACTTCTTCCCTCCATTTTGTGTAAGCCAAAGAATTCAGTGTAATGGGTACAGAGAGGGATCATTGAGGAACTGAATTCTATAACTCATTTTTTAAAGAAAAATAATATTGTTTTCTGGAGATTTTCAGGAGAAATATCTCCAATGGGACCTGGGACTCCCCTTTTTAAATATTTTTATCTGAAAAGATATGTCTGTTGTCCATAATTAAGGCATTCTAGGATCACCATTCCATTTCCTGTGGAATCACTGCCCTTCTGAACAGAGGAAGACTGAGTAACCTTCATGTATCTTAGAAGTAACACTCACTAGCAGTCAGGGAGGCTGGACTCGGCATCAGGTATTTCAGGATCTGTAATGAAATCTAGACTTGTAAAGTGGCATTGAATCAAGGGCTGTTGGATTTCAGATATGAGATGGAAGATGAGGATGTAAACCTGGTAACTGAAGATAAGGAGCCCTTTCCTATTTTTTGTACTCAGCCTACATCTCCCTTATTAAATTTTTCACTAGCTGGGCTAGGCAAGAACTCAGATTTATATATATAATGAGCATTTCTTGCATAACAAATTCATACAATGAAAATTCATACTCACTGAACATTTATTAAAATGAAGTGACTGTATATCTCCTGTTGCAGTGAAGCACTAAAAAATAGTTGGAAGTGTTGTCGCTGTCTCCTGCCAGCAGTGGTAGTATTTGGGCCGGGGTGAGAAAACACTGTTGGTTGAAAAAAAATCCATTTTTCTTGTTAAACTCCATTGTTCTGCACTCTCTCGGTAAATCTGGAACTAAGAAAAATCTTGTTCACGGTGAGTTCTTTATGTGCAGTTTGGTATTTTTATTACCAAGGTGTACTTTTTCTCTCTAAGAGCAAACCTGAATTTTTGTCATTAAACTGTTTTTAGCAACAAGACGAAAGAAGATTTGAGATTTTTATGTGCAAGTGATGGCATTACATTATACAAGACACTGATGCTGACTATGAAAGGCTTAAGTAGATGTTTTTTGGAGCTCCTATTTCGGTTAAGGCACCAGAAATACATTTCCCCCAAAAGGAAAATAAAATAGGACAAGAAAATAAAAAACAAGATTGTATTTTATTGGCCAGTTTTATTTTTGGGCGTAAGTTTACTTTAGTTAAGAATGAAGATAGTTCTGTGTTGATAAATTAATATCTACTAGCTTTTAAAAAATACAGTTTATCTGAAAGTAATTAAAGATTATTCTAATGACAAAATTTTGGGGAAAGACGCATCTTCAGACATTCCTTTCCAAGCAATATAATCTTGCAATTATAAAAATGATATTTAACCAATACTGAACCTTCTTTGGTTGAAAAAATAAGCCTTTTTATGAATAATTAAGTGATTTTCAAGTTAGACAAGCAAGAGATTTAGGGGCAATTCCTTGGTTTTAAGAAGGCTTTCAGAGATACAGGTGTGTTGGCTTCTTTGTTTTATGTGATGACTAACCACCAAATGTTTGAGAATGTATATATGATTAACTGAAATATTTTGTTTTCTTTCTACGTAGCCTACAAGTTTTCCATGCTAGTAATTTTTTGCAATCCCTATAACACAACTGAAGTGAATATACATAGTGTGGTATATATACAATATTAAGGTGAAAATCATCTTCATATTGCTTTAGAACATTCATTTGTTTCTTATTGTTAATAAGAAATTAAAATATTAAAAGATGAAATCAAATCCTTTCATAAATTTAACATAGGAACCAGGCAAAGTAACCTACGTCAATGGCAGGTATCCCTCTCACTCTGTTGTTTGTTTTACCACACTTCATAGAGAACCATCTCTCTGTCATCAGTAAATCAATAATACTAATAATAATTCTAATGGTGAAAGACAACAGGCCCTCTTTCTGTCTACCCAGCACGACTAGAAAGAGGAGGAGTTCGTGGCAAAAGGGGGAATTAATGCTGCTGCTCCTACCAATTGCTGCCAGATTTTAAAAAGTAAACAGAAATGTCGACATTTATCTGTAATCCCTTGATTTTTTAAATGCTGAAAATTTGATTTTTAAAAATACACTGTGTAGACCAAACAGAACACTTCTACAGGCTGGATTCAATCTGTGCTGCAATTTGTGAAATGTGATTTAGAGAGTGCGATGCTTCAGGCCTACGTTGTTATGCCCTTGGGACTTACAATGCCTCCTTCTTACTTGAGCAGGAAGGCAAGCAATATTGTTGTGATTATTATTATTATTTCACACTCCTATTATGATAAAGGTTGCAGTGTTGTCTTAAAGCTCCACTGAAAATGTAAGGAGTAGTATCCTTAGCCAATATCCTAAGTTTCTTTGCTTGTTTTAAGTCCCTCCAGTACTAGTGGCTTCCAAAATTCTGACTTCCAACTGCTTTTCTCAGTTTATTATCATTTCCTCTGTTTGTAGAGTGTTTGGATGACTGGCTCCAATGTATCTTAACTAAAAGCACTTATAATATTCAGGTCATAAATTAGACTTGCAGTTTCTAAATGAATTTTGACTCGGGCATTTAACCTACCTGTGAATTTTATAACACTTTCCCATTAAAAAGGGAAAAATATAAACTGTTGAAAGATGATTGCTAGTTATTCAGCTGCATGTGGTAGTACGCTTAAAGATTTTATTTTCCTCAGAAACTACTACTACTTATAAAGCTCATCCATCATATGTAATGAGAGCTGTCAGGAATATTTAGTGAGAAATAGCTGCTTGATATGCTAATAGCGGCCCCTCAGTGAATTCATTTTGTTCTGCTTCTTGACATTAATGGTTTTCATAATCTAATGAATGATGTGTGCAATAGAAGCAAGGCCACAGGGAAAGATCATATAAAGTTAAAGTAGGGAAAATCTTTATCAGTATTTGCATCCATTTAGTGGAATGCATTTTATATATATCCATATTTATCTTGACTTTTACTGATTTCTACTTGAAGGTATCATTTGGAATTAGGGATTCTAGTTTACTTACTGCCAGTTTGCCTTCCCTAATGGTGCAGTTGCTTTGGCTTCTCATTTGGTCTGGTTAGTAAAAATGCTAGTGACGAGTGATTTCTTACATCCTCAGAAGTACATGAGAATTTTGAGTCCTTAAGATGCTACTGATTTACAAGCAAAAAGCAGTTGGAACCATGGAAGTGCTGATGCAATCAATAATAACCTGATTGGTTAAATCAGGAGTGCCATTCTGAGCTCTCTATTCTCTAGGGCTATGTGTGTGATTAATTTATATGAACTTCCTTTGCATCGTGGCTTTAAAAATGGGATGGATGCACATTTGTCAGGGACAGTTAAGTAGGGTGCTGCCTGAGAGTGGAGATGTAAATGACCTCTCAAGGTCCTTTCTAGCTTGTGATTTTATGAATCTATAGTAATCAAAATGGAGTCACCCAAATCAGTACTTATTGAAAGCATTGTATGTGCTTATAAGGTTATCTATCTATAGATAGATAGATAGATAGATAGAGATGATAGATATAGGTATAGATATAGATAGATAGAAATCAAGGGAGTCTCTAACATTTCTCAGCAGGTTTCAATTCCATTTTTTTTTTTTAAATTTTTTTTTTTCAACGTTTATTTATTTTTGGGACAGAGAGAGACAGAGCATGAACGGGGGATGGGCAGAGAGAGAGGGAGACACAGAATCGGAAACAGGCTCCAGGCTCTGAGCCATCAGCCCAGAGCCTGACGCGGGGCTCGAACTCACGGACCGCGAGATCGTGACCTGGCTGAAGTCGGACGCTTAACCGACTGCGCCACCCAGGCGCCCCATTCAATTCCATTTTTAAAACAAGGTATTTAAAATAAACATTTAAATCCTTTAAATGTAAATATTAACACGTTTTAAACTCTAATGACAACAATTTGTATTTCTTAAAAT
The DNA here is from genome assembly GCF_016509475.1 of Prionailurus bengalensis. Taxonomy (NCBI): domain Eukaryota; kingdom Metazoa; phylum Chordata; class Mammalia; order Carnivora; family Felidae; genus Prionailurus; species Prionailurus bengalensis. The sequence continues at coordinate 182,387,069 of NC_057345.1, read as the reverse complement.
TTTTTTTAACGTTTGTTTATTTTTGAGACAGAGAGAGACAGAGCATGAATGGAGGGAGGGTCAGAGAGAGAGGGAGACACAGAATCGGAAGCAGGCTCCAGGCTCCGAGCTGTCAGCACAGAGCCTGCCGCTGGGCTCGAACCCGTGAACTACGAGATCATGACCTGAGCCGAAGTCGGACACTTAACCGACTGAGCCACCCAGGCACCCCAACAATTTGTATTTTTTAAGCTGATGAAGCATTGACATATTTGAAGTACCTTTTTTTTTTTTTTTTTTTTTTTTTTGCTAGATCTGTTACCTTGTATGAGTGGATTCCTGTGAAAAAAACAGGGTACTTTTTAAAAGATAAGTATAAGAGGCATCTTAATTCCTTGGCTCACCAAGAGAAGGACTTTTTTTCTAAGTAGAGAAAAAGAAAATTTTAACTAAGTAAATATCCAGGCTTTAATAAAGCAAATGAACAGAATTCATAGGCATCCTAGGATTAATTAATTTACTGATTATCATACTTTTTGTGGCCAATCACCCTTTTTCTCCTTCATTTTACAACAGATTTTATATGTGCATGCAGCACTTTTGAAATAGTAACTGACTTCATTTTCATCTGATTTTATGTCCTCTGGCCGTATAATGCTATACTTTACATAACCAACTATGTTGTGAACACTTTAAGTAGTCTACATCATCTCTGAATGCCTGCGAGCCAGATTATCTTGGTTACAACCTAGACTTGCCAGCTGCGTGATACTGTCCAAAGCACTTAAATTCTCTGTACTGCAGTTTCCTCGTGTGTGAAGTGGGGATTATAATGGAACCTTTATCAAAGAGTTGCTGTGAGATTTAAAAAGATAAAAGCCCTTAGAATGGAGCCTTACCTATTAGTCCTCAGAGTATATTGGCTGTATTTATTCATTTAACAAATATTCCACGAGTCCCTCCTTAGGTGCTCTTCTAGGGATAGGGACGCTACAAAAAGACAAAGATAAAAATCCCTGATTTCATAGAACTTATATGCTTATAGTCTTAGGGCATTTATTATTCTTAAACTGTATTGCAGAGTATTGAAAAGGTATGCAGTAGTGTTTACTGACCAAGGGATGAATGAAGGAGTCGATAAATGAGTGAATGAATAAATGAATATGTAAATCTGTGACCTACTTGCTCTTCCTATTTCCAAGGCAGAATGAACAAACATAAAATGTATGTTAACTCACAACAGGGACAATAATGAAAATAGCCCTAGAAGTGGGCTACTGATCTGGCAGCCATAGATGTCATAGAAAGCCAGATTGGAAAGTGCCACATTGTGAGCCCATCAAAGTGTATAGAGGAATACATCAATGTCTGCACATCCACTCTTAACTTACTAGTGAGTAGGATATAAAGGACTTCTAGTAAACTTTTGGTCCAAAGATTATCTTCCCTCATGAATGTCTGCAAATGTACTCTTAGTAAGCCCTCGCTTGGATTTACATACAGATACTCAGTCGTCCAGACATCATTTGTTGAAAAAACTGTTCTTCTCTCATTGAATTGTCTTGAGACTCTTTTCAAAAATAAATGTAAAGATTTAGTTCTAGACTCTCAGCTCCATTCCTTTGGTCTGTGTTTATCTTTTTGCCAACACCACAGTCTTGATTATTATAGTTTTATTGTAAGTTTTGAAATTAAGGAAGTCATCACAATTTAAGATTAGTTTGGCTCTTCTGGGTCCCTTGCATTTCCATACGAATGTTAGGAGCAGCATGTTAATTTCTTCAAAAGTGCCAGTTCCGATTATCACAGTTGAATCCTTAGGACTGCCATCTTAACAATATTAATCCTTCTAATTCATGAACATGGGGTGTCTCTTCATTGTTTCTATGTTTTTTTTTTAATTTCAACAATGCCTTACAGATTCCAGTGTATAAATCTTGTACTCTTTTTGTTAAGTTTGTTCCTAGCTAATTTATTTGTTTTCATAGTATTGTAAATGGAATTTTTGATTTAATTTCATAAATCACTTTTTTAAAGTTTATTTCTTTATTTTAAAAGAGAGAGAGTGAGTGAGGGGGCAGAGAGAGAGAGGGAGAGAGAATCCTAAGCAGGCTCTGTGCTGACAGCACAGAGCCCGATGTGGGGCTTGATCTCACAAACTGTGAGATCATGACCTGAGCCAAAACCAAGAGTCAGATGCTTAAGTGACTGAGCCACCCAGCTGCTTCTGAATTAATTTCATTTTTAGATTGTTTATTACTAGTGTATAGGTATACGTCTGATTTTTATATGTTGATCTTGTATCCTATAATCTTGCTAAATCATTTCATATTTCTTATTTGTGTGTATGTATATATGTGTGTATTCCTTAGGATTTTCTACATACATGACAATGTACAGAGATAGCTTTACCTTTTTGTTTCTAATTTAGATGCTTTTTATTTCTTTACTATTTTTTTAAATATGAATATCACCAAAAATTCTGAAATGTTAACACATTTAGCAACCAATATTTAATGGCATTGATTTTGTTCTTCCTTTGTATGTTACAAGAAAGGTAAAGGTAAGAGAGTATTTCCAAATTACATGATGGAAAAGAGTCAGTGAAAAAAGAAGCAAGGCTACAGGTGACCTACCTAGCTTGACTTTACTCTTTCATCTGGAAGGTACCCATTCCTTGATTACTTGGTCTCATTTTCTGTCTTTGGAGAAATTGGGAAGTGTGGCAGAACTCAGTATGTCACCTTTTACTAAAAGTTCACAGAAGGATTTATGAGTAGGTTTGATTACTAATTTGTAGACCTTATCCATTCTATCAACAGATTTAATTGGTGTTTCCATTTTCAATAAGAAATGCCAGCTCATGTAAGACAATTAAATCTATTTTTCAAATCATAATTCTGAGTCACTACATCAACTCCATGAAATATAAATCTATCACATTTACTATGTTCGCTTCATCCATGAATTATGTATTTCAATTGAGAAAGTAATTAAGTTTGCTTGACATGATTTACTTTTTTACAAATGCACTGGGCTCATTGCTCATGTTTTCATTATATTTCACTCATTTGTAGTTATTTTGGTTAGTGGTTTATGAATGATGCCACAAGAGATTGAAACTTGGCTTATAGGCAGCCTAAGAATTCTCGGTGAAGGCTAGCAGTGAGCTTCCTCTCGCGCACTGTAGTTTCCTTAATTAATTTTTTTTCAAAGTTACAGATCGTGTAACAATTCTGAAAATTACATTAAGAGATTTTTCTTAAAGACTGAGTGGAAAATATTTAAAATTTATTATTACATAGACATTACATTTTTCTGACTCTATGAATACCCATCTTTATCAGTATGCCTATGTTTCTAAATCATTAAGTGGAACATACATCTTGGATTTGTCTTGGATTATGTCTCACTCGTATATCATTTAAGTCTCTTTCCTATTCTGATATGGCAAAACAAAATCAAATTATTAGGATGAATTTTGGGGTGACTATTATATGTAAGGTGTGTAGGATGTAATTTCTGCCTGTGAAGAGATTAAATTATCAATTTCATTTAAAAAATACTCAACATATTTTATTCCTTTATTTTTTGAATGGATTATATCATAATGTCTTTAGAGTCACTGTTTATTTTTATTGCAATATAGTCCAAATGCAAATCAGTTTAACCACTCCCAGCATATAATTTTATTTCCTTCTTGACCTTTATATTATGAACTATTTCAAACATATACAAAAATAGACTGAAGAATATAATGTACTTCCATGTATCTGTCACACAGCTTCAATAATTATAATCTCATGGCCAATATTTTCTTATATATACTTCTTCTCATTTCCCCCTCTTCTGTAGGATTTAAAAAAATTTCCATACCTCATCTTAATTTATTAATAAATATTTTAATATTTACTTCTTAAAAATGAAGAATGTTTTTAAAAATAATCACAATACCATTATACGACTTTAATAATAATTTATTAATTCAAATATCTAGTCAATGATAAAATTCCAATTATCTTATAGATGTGTTATATTTTTTAGTTATTTAGGTTATATGACCTTCAGTGTTTTCTATGGTTAGACTTTGCTGATTATCCTTAATTGATTAAAGAAATGATTAATATGAACATGATTAATATGTTCTAGTCTCTGTACTTACTCTGTTGGTAGTTGGATCTAGTGGACTGAAAGATTCAGGAATTTTTTTTTTTTTGTCAAGTCCACTTCATGGGCGGTAATATGTTCTTCCCTTTAGAGACACAAAATATCTACATGGCTTTCTTTTCATGATGATAATTGTTGATGTGTAATATCTATCCATTAATTTGTTAAAAGTTGTTTGTGTGTGTATACATACAAATACATATAAATTGTAATATAATTTATATAAATTTACACCCACACGTTCTCTCTTTCTCTGTCTCTCACACACACATACAGAGAGAGAGAGAGAGAGAGAGAGATTCCTCATTTATCAGCTTGTGTTATGTGTAAAGCATGGGTACTATAAATGAGGACCCCATTTATGCATGGAGGAATACTGTAGTTTTGATTTCTAAGAGTGACTTTTCTACCCACAGAGCCACACAAATGCTATCCTTCTTTTGTTTTCTCGCACAAGCTTATGGAGTAATTTTTTCTGTCCCATCATGGGCACTAACTTCTCCTTTGCTTATTCCTTTCCCTAATGTCTTATTCTAAGACCCTCATAAGCCACTAGCCATGAGTTGCTGTTCACCACTCTGGCTTTGAATTGTTTCTTCATTAACCAGGGGTATCATATTCCTCCTTTTGAGGTTAGCTATTAAAAACATAATAATATTTATTTGTGTTTTAGATTGAGTGTTTTTCTGTATCAACTCAGTCAGCCATATTTCCTAGAAGTTTTCTCAACACATTGTATGTGTGTGTGTGTGTGTGTGTGTGTGCACGCATATAACACTTTCCCTGAGATCAGATATCTTTCAAATGTGTAAACATATAATGTAATACAAACATCCTTTTCTTTAAAAATAATTCCAATTATTCATACAAAACCTCTACTCATTTGAAGTAATATGACCAAAGATTTGCTTATTTAATATTATGTATTACAATGCACTTTAGTTTTGTAAGAATCCATAGTGTATGATGGATCTAGATTACTAAAATGTACAAATATGTAGTTGAAAACACACACACAAAACATTTGCCCCTACCTGAAGAAATTTAAGATCATGATTTCCTACATATTAGGTTCTTCATGTAAATCCTAATAGGAATTATTAATCCATGACTTACATTATTTTAGTATTCTAAAATATTAAGTCTTAAATTGAAAAATTAAAATTCACAATATTTAATTAATATTAATGATGCCGTTTTTTGTATTGACTCATTTTTGCACCAAACAGTACATCAGATTGATCAATTCTATTAATGTTACTAGAACTCAGTCCCCATGGATGTCCTATCACTTCAGTGGCTGATGGTTCCTTTATATCACCTTTTAACACTATTTCTTGTGTCATGGCTTTTGGACTTCTTAAATTTCTAAAACAGCAGGCTATGGAGGAATCATTTACATTGAAATTGAATATTTATTATAGCAGGCTGCTAATTTTTAAAGTTCAATAGCTCTCTAGTGGCCTCATAAGAGAGTGTAACTACCTCTAAATTATTACATTGTAATAAATATGGAAATGAATGTTCTTATTATATCTTTTTCTTCTTCTTACCTGACAGGAAGGAACATTATAGATGGCTTTACATCATCAATAACTAAGAGAAAATCGGATAGATGTTCTATTTCATAGATCCTTTCTTGGTTCCATCAGATACCTATTCATTAGTTTGTTTAATGACTTGCCTTTGAAAAGCAATGAAGCTGAACTATTTCTCCTTCACCGGTTATCAAAAACACATAGCGTGTTACTGTATTAAAACAGATACCCACCATGTCAGATTCTGCCCCACATTGATTGGCAGCAAAATATACAGACAGGAGAAACAAGCAGTATTAAATAGGACCTGGGTTTTAGGAAACCAAATTGTGACTCCCTGGGAAAGACTGATATTAACATAAGTATGATCAACTAAAAGGAAATATCACAGAGCCAGTCCAGTTCCAGATCAGAAGGAGAGACCTGGTATAGTAGAGTGGGAATAGATACTTGAGTTTCTTGAAAGTAATAGCCAAAGTGTAAGTACATGTCTTTGTTCATTGTGTTTGAATGTCATTACAAGTCCACATACTTATTGCAAAAGCTCACTTATAATGCCAAGAATGTTATTAAGACTACTTGTTGCTTACCTCATGATGGGAGCCACCTTTGCCTTTAACAGCTGTCCTGTAATGTGGTTCCATGAGGTCTGTCTGTTTATCAGACTGTTTATCAGTCTCAGGAGTTAGAAACTGATGAAAAGTGAGTCTCATTGATTCTGAAGACTCATCATGGTAAGAAAGTTAAGTTCACTTGTACACTATTTCTCCACCACGTATTTTTATATTCAGTTATCTATAATTTTGCATAACATTTCTTACAAGATATGAAATAATGGGAAACAGACATACACAGATACTCACATGACTTATAGTTACAGCTGTTCAGACCCATGTATTGGTACATTCTTAGAAATGAACATTTCAAGTGGCACCTGGATGGCTCACTTGATTGAACATCTGTCTCTTGATTTCAGGTCAGGTCATGATCCTAGGTTCATGTCTCTTGATTTCAGTTCAGGTCATGATCCTGGGTTGTGGGATCGAGCTCTACTTGGGCTCTGCACTAAGCATGGAACTTGCTTGGGATTCACTATCTCTCCCTCTGGCCCTCTCCCCTGCTTGTGTGATCTCTCTCTCTCTCTCTCTCTCTCTCTCTCTCTCTCTGTCTCTCTCTCTTTCTCTCTCAATTAAAAAAAAATGTTTTTTATAAGAAGAAATATACATTTTTAAATCCCCTAATAACTTTCCTTTATGCCACGTGGGGAGAGACATCAGACATCCAGAAATTACACATAGGAAAAAGAGAAATAGTAATGGAAGTCTTCATGGGGTAATGAGAATGGTCAGGAAGAAGCAAAGTGTAAAGTTCTAGCTTTGTAGCTGGGTTTCAGAGCTGAGCTTTCCGAATGGCAACATCCTCTCTTGCCCTTCACATCCAAGTTGCAATAACTTTCAAGTGTACCTATTTAGCCCCCTTCAAATCTGTATAGTTGTTTCTATTGCTATCTTCTTAGTTCTTGACACCTTCTTTTCTTTCAAAGATATCTCTGAGCACCTCCTAAGTACCATTTCCACTTACATTTCTCTCCTTTCTCACAGCCCATTATTCCCATTATATTCTAATCATTTACAAAAAATATCTGATTATTTTATTCTCTGTGTAATATCTTTCAAGCAATTCTGACCTAGAGTGAAATGTAAAAATACTCTGACCTCAGTCTATAAAGGCCTAGATGACTTAGTTCCTAATTATTAACCTTCTCCTACTAATAACCTTCCCTCTCTTCAGTGGCAAAATAATCAATAGGATCTTTGCAAATGGTCCTTCCTTTGCTTGGAATACTCTTTCCCCTACATTTCGCCCAAGTAAAGATTTCATTTTAAATGTGATTTTCTTAGAGAAGCTTTTGCTTCATTTCTCACATCAATGATGATCTTACTTCTCATCAAGTTATTTTTCTTCTCAGAGTACTTTGGTTAATTTGTGATTATAAACACATGATATGATTCTTAAAAAATGTCTATCGTAATTGAAAATTAACTCCTATATCTCCAGGACATAATAGGATTTTTGCACACAGAGTGCTCAGGAGAGAGTTGTTGAATGGGGGGGGGGGGTCAGGACATTTGGGTGAGGGAGGCATGTAGGTGCTTTCATCTTCCTTGGGGTAATGGTGGTTGAATGAAATGATTATATCGGTTATCATCCTTAGCCTTAGAACCATGCAAAGACTATTTTCCTTACCGTTTAAATGTTCAAAATTATTTTTAGTTAGTACTTCATACCTTTTCTAAAAATGAAGGGAAGACCAGTAAGTGCAAGTTCTTGCATGCTTTTTGGAACCAGTTAGGTTATGATTGATAAAGCAATATCATCTGACAATAAATTTCTAGTTTGGTATTATCTATAAACAACTTGAATTTTAACTAAAGCAGAAATATTTACAGTGGTAGGCAATACAATAGTTCATATAATGGTATGACTCTATGGGCATCACTTTGACTCTATGGGCAAAGTGATTTTGCTTGATTAAAAATATTAACTTGGTGTAGAGGAATAAATTGTAACACATCTCCCATTAATGAAACTCCCAGTAAAATTGGACTTTCTCCATGCAGATATGAATGAATTGTTTAGAATTATATTGGAAAATGCAGCTCATAAAATAAAAGTTTATTTTGTCATATAATACAAATATTGTATTTATGGTACATAATTATTTGTGGCCATGGGTGAGGCAATGAGAATCTATGTCATAAATGTTACTACTTTCATTTTATCCTAATTTATTTCTTATTTTCTTATTTCTTATTTCTTATTTTCTTATTTCTTGTATTTATTTTCTCCATAAAAATAAGACCCAGTAAACATTTGGTGTATTGTTGGGTTGGTGAAGGAAGTTTCTACAAGTAGGGTTTTCTGATTGTATAAATATTCTATATAAAGCATGGGAAAGTTGGAACTAAGGTGGTATAATTCTTTAGCTATTCCAGATGTCATCTGTCCTTAAGGATCTTTCTTCATCCACTTGCTCACATTTAGTGTGGATCAGTGAGACTATGATAGTCATTAGATGTATTTGTTGATATTTCCATACCTTCTTCTTCTGGGAATATAATAGGATTCCATTTCTCTGTCTCTGTTTGTTAGATGTGGTCTTGTGAATTTACTTGACCTAGTAAATATGAATAGAAGTGACACATGTCACTTCTGGGATGAAGCATTTATGAGAAAGTGCCCAATTGTTCATGTTGATGTCCTCTGCTATGGTAAACAATGGTGATCCAGATAATGGATTTTTCAAATAAGTCTGGGTCCTTGAGGGAGGATGATATGGAACAAATCACTTTGTTGACCCAAGATTATGTGTAGCATGAAGAAGAAATAAACATTTCTGTTTAATGCCACTGAGATTTGGGGGTTGTTATAATTGTCTCATCTAGTCTGTCTGCCTGATACAAAAGTTGGTACTAGAAGGAAGGTATTGCTATTAAAACACACACACACACACACACACACACACACACACACACCTAAACCAACAACAGCAAACCTTGAAACATATATCATTGGTTTAAGGGTCAAGTGGAAGATGGAAAAGAAACTGTCACCAGAGACTGAGAAGATATATCTCATGGTAAAATATTTGTAAAATTATAATCTCTGGTAAAATGAAAGGTAAAATTATGTACCTAAGGATTTTATTGCTGTAGGGAAAAGAGTAAAAAAGATGGTGGTAGTGGTATGTGTAAGTTGCTCTTTGTCAAGTCATGTTAAAAAAAAAAGAGTTCAGAAAACACTTGCTTAGTTTGTAAACATTTATGCAATGGATATAGCCCACAAATTGAGGGAGTGGTGGGTGGTTATGATGTGTCAGTATAAGTTGATCAGTTGTAACAAATATACTATTCTGTGGGGGATGATGATAATGAAGCAGGATATTCATGTGTCTGGGGATATGGGTAAATGGGAAATCTCTAACCTCCTCATTAATGCTAAGTTTGAAACTGAACCTGCTCTAAAAAAGAAAGTCTTTATAAAGTATTTGGGGTAGGAGGAAAGGAAGTTCTTCTGGTTTCTCCACTGCTATTTTAATATAGGATGTTGCAAAGATTTTAGCTTTCACTGATCAGAAATATATCAAGACAATCTATTTTAGTTGTGTTTTCTATCTTACAAATTTCAAATCTCCTCAAACACTTGGTATTGGACAGATAAAACTGCCTCAATAATTTAATTTAACTGATTGGCAAACTTTTTTTGGTAAGCCCTATCTTTCCATCGATACCGATGATGTTTATTATTTCTGAAATGACTTATATACTTGAAGTATTTATTGATAGTTGTTAACTTGTGTTTTTGTTTTTTGGAAATTTATTTTCTATGTTACTTCAAAGCCTAGGAAAGTTTTTCAAACTCATTGTCTCTATAATGGTCGTGATATTAATCTAAAGGAAACTAAACTCATTTCTGTTGTTCCACAGCCCCCCCCCCCCCCGGTCTCCTGTCTGTCTATGGCACGGCTGTACAATGACACCACTTCTAGAAAAGGAAAACAGATTCAAGTTTAGATAAGTGTAGTTATGTGCTTCATTTAGGGAAGTGACAATCTGGGCTAAATGTTCATGTTCGGTAAGATGAAAGTGGATGGTTTAGAGCAGCACCTCTCAGCCTCAGCACTGACATTCTAGGCTGCCTAATTCTTTGTGGTGGGGTGCTGCCTGGTGGAGAGTAGGATCCTTGTGGCATTCCTGATCTCTACCCATTAGAATTCTATTGGCCAGGAGAAGTCCCCAGTGTGACACTCCAAATTGCCTCCAGAAATTGACAGAAATCTCCTGGGAGACAAAATTGCCCTCCGTTGAGAACTACTGTGCTAGCTAACATATATATATATATATATATATATATATATATATATATATATAAATATAAATAATTAGGTACAATGTTTATATATGCTTAGAATATTGTTATGTTTGTGAAATGATAATTAGAATATTCTGCAGGGTCAACCAGAAATACATATTTAAATCTAGAAGTATCAAATGTATGATGAAACAAAATAAAGAAATTCTTAAGTTGTAATTTCATTTAAATGAATAAAGAAAAAGAAAGATACCCTTCAGAGATTTATTTTCTCATTGTATTAATTTCTGTTACCTCTTAAACAATACCAAAACTTTCAATAGAAAAAAAAAGGAGGGGTGCCTGGGTGGTCTAGTCCGTTGAGCATCCAGCCAGCTCAGGTCGTGATCTTGCTGTTCCCGAGTTCAAGCCCCATGTTGGGCTCTGTGCTGACAGTTCAGAGCATGGAGCCTGTTTCGGATTCTCTCTCTCTCTCTCTCTCTCTCTGTCTCTCTCTCTCTGTCTCTCTGTCTGTCTCTCCCCCACTCATGCTCTGTCTCTCTCTCAAAAATAAATAAACATTAAAAAAATTTAAAAAAGAAACTGGGAGAGCATACTCAAATATTCAGAATCAGTTAGCTGGGATAGGAAAGTGAACACTCACAGGTACACATTCACCAACATTAAATGGGAGCTGTGCATCCAAATTTTGTTAAAATTATGCACATTTTGCTATTTTTGCTTTATAAATGTGCAAGAAACATGTGGATGCATATTTCTCTAATCAGCAAACTTTTGTTAGAAGCCCTAATAAACTAAAAAGAGAACATGCCTGCACGCTCTGATATTCCACAAATTTCCTTAATCACATTCAATTTTTCTCCATTCTTTAAACACATTTAATCACCCCCTCCCAATTTAAATTAATGTTTTCTTTGCAGGGCAAGACAGGTTCTTTTTGATGAGTCAAAAAACATGTTACTCTGGTACCGTAAAATAGCTTTCTCTTCCCTCACTGTATGCCTATACAGCCCTCTCTAGTTCTGAACCCTGAGGAAAATAACATTTTCAGAAGTGGGAACCAAAAGGAGAATAGCATCTGATAACAATAACACATAAGCACTAGTCTGAACTTGAACAACTCGTGTTACATCTGAGTGAAGAAAATATCTACTTAGTACAGAAGAAGTGTCATATGTGGTTTCAGAAAACCAACAAAAAACAAAGCTAACAGCAAGGGCTGTTAGCACAATCACAGCAATCCAGTATGGCTTCCTAAACTAATTTGTTGTTACCTGATGGAAAGGAACAAAACAAAAAAAGAATCTCCAGCATGTCACCTTTCATTAAAATTGTGTTTCTCTGAGATTTTGTTATTTGCAATTGCTCATCTGTTAAATTAAAACTTTTAATTCTTCACAGTTTGTCACCTTTTTAATTCTGGTCTGTTGACATGCACTTTTTTTAAAAATATAAATCCAAAGAAAGTTCAAAATGCAATTTGAAAGCAAATTAGCAATTTTGCTGGCTGCTAAAAAAAAGAAAGCTTCATGCTTCATCTGTATTGTTTTAAGTATGCTTTAAAAAATGAACCAGCCATACAAAGAGGTTGTTCATCTGTTTCTTTCCTAAACAACTGCAACGTTAGCTAATGTAATGGGGTTGCCAGTAGTTTAAAGGTCTTTCCCTGTCATTTCTTCTCTTTTGTTCTATTTCAGAGGACATTGGTGATTGGAAATAAATACTTGAAGCAAACAAAAATAGGCAACAAAGAAATCTTGATATAGTAAGGAGCAGGACAAGCAAATAGAAAATAACAAAGATGTATAATAAAAAATATAAAGTGAAATAACATATATTAAGCTAAACAAAAATAAAAAGGTAGATACAGGATATTTCTAGGGAGTTTAGAAGATTACAGAATAACAAATGCTCAAGGCACATGAAAAATATTCAGCATCACTAATAATGAAATAAATGTAAATTAAATTCAAATGGTGAAACTTGGTTTGGCGAAATTTTTAAAAGTTAAGGGGCAACAGTGCCAAGAGTGTGGATTTTAAAAATGAGATCTTTTTTGTACTGTTGATGAGAATCTGGGTTGCTGCAACATTTTTGCAGAGTTTATCAACAGTTAGAAATATATTCCTGGAAAAATACAATGATTCATATTCATATGTTCAGTGTAGCATTGCTTGAAATCTCAAGAGGAGATCTGTGGAGTAATACTTAAAAAATGTAATATAAATAGTAGGTAGTGCTTCCCCTCCCTTTTTAAAATAAGTTGTCTCTGTGTATGATCTTAGAAAATGTCCGTCATCAAGTAATAATAGAATCAAATTGCAGACCTGTAGGTATGCATGTGTTTGTATGTGTATATGTGTTATGTATATATATGGTTGTTAGAACTACAGTGAATATAAAGTACTGAGTACATTTGAAAAAAAAACAGAACAAAGAATCAATAAATATTCACCACCAGCATGAGTGTTGCTTGTGCCACTCCTACCACCTACCACCACCTGGAATTGATCAGGGGCCTGTCAGACACATGCATCCTAGCAGGAGCTGATTTAGGAATTACTTAACAGAAGAAAATTGCAATTTGTGTTTAGGTTATGCCCAGAGACAGAAGGCTCAGAAATATTGTGTGGAAAAGAGCTCAAGGACAGAGAGAGTTCAGCGCATTGAGTCATCCCCGAGAGCGATGTTATTTTAACCCTTTTGAGCCGGCTCTTTTTCATTCTCTTGGGCATTTTCAGTGCTACTGACAGGCGACATATGGCATTCACCTGCTATTTCCAAGCATCATACTGTATGTATAGGGTAGATAATAAAGTCATTCGCTTGATTTGAAACATCAGTCCAAACTTCACCCAGAAAATGATTCAGGAAGCTCCTTGGTACTTGCTCTGAGTTTCTTTCTTTCTTTCTTTCTTTCTTTCTTTCTTTCTTTCTTTCTTTTAAAATTTTTTTAACGTTTATTTATTATTGAGAGACAGAGAGAGAGACAGAGCATGAGCATGGGAGGGGCAGAGAGAGGGGAGACACAGAATCTGAAGCAGGCTCCAGGCTCTGAGCTGTCTGCACAGAGCCCGATGCAGGGCTTGAACTCACAAACTGCGAGATCATGACCTGAGCCCACGTAGGGTGCTTAACCAACTGAGCCACCCAGGCGCCCCAATTGCTTTGAGTTTCTAAGAGCTAGTTTGGTGGAGAGTGAGGGAACTAGGGACCTTTCTGTTGTATTCAGCCAGCAACTAAGCATTCCACTATGAGGCTATGTGTGTCTTTTGAGGAAAGAGTTATTAATTCTGAGGTTCTCTTAGTTCATGCACCCTGGCACCAGGTCTGAGCCTTACCTCTACTGTTCCTCATCTCTTTCCATTTGGTGGTATGCAGATGTGTAGAAGAAGGTACCTTTGGGACCTCCCTCCATGAGTTTTTAAATTTATTTTATTTTATTATTTTATTTTAATTTTAATAGGCTTGAGGTCTTTTATTACTTTTTTTTTCACATTTACCATGCCATGAATTCATAGGGAATGGGTTCCAGCAGCTCAGGCTCCTTTCCATTGGTTCTCACGAAGTGTGCTTCTCTGGGTGGAGTAGGCTGACTCTTCATTTGAACCCAAGTACCTTTCTCATTGGCTTTCCTCTTATCCTCCTGATCATTTTCCTTCACATGCTTCAGGAAGCTATCTTGGCTCTTTGAGTGCTTAATAGGCTCAATACATGCATTAATTCTTTTGGCAAGAATCTTGCCCTTAACTTGTTTATTTACAAAAATGCCAACAGCATGCTGGGTAACATTGTAGACTCTTCTAGTTTTGCCATGATAACATTTGTGGGGCATTCCTTTTTGAAACAGTGCCCGTTCTCTTGATATCTCCAATATTACCTTTCTTATAGATTTGCATGTATGTGGCCAATGCAACAAATCCATATTTTCTAAAAAGGCCTAAAGAACATATAGCAGGCACCTCTTCTCTTTCCTTTGTGTTTGTAATTTTGGAAAATTACTGGAAGATGGGGGTGCTGGCCAAAAAGCCCTCCATGAGTTTTAATCTTTCCCCCGTGGTAACAGTCAACACCAGAGAAGCTCCTTTCTCCAGGACCAGAGCCTGGGAGACTGTTGCTTTCTCATCCACAAATCTAAATCATTGACTGACTTGTGGGGCTCTTCCTTCACTATTGCTCTTAATCCTGGGAGAGACATTTATTTTCTTCCTTCAAAGTAGATCAAATATCTCATTTTCATTATCCTTCTATAGCTATCATGCCATAACATGAAGATTTAAGATAAATTGAACATGCTAATTGGGAATGTGACTCTCAGATAGCTCTTAATTTCCCCACCAGTAAAATGATAAGGCACAATTGACAAAGGGAAGAGTGGGTTTCTGCAATTTGTGTTGTCAGGTTTCCAAGTAAGAGTGGAGGCTGATTTTAAAGTCAAGAATTAAAACATATGAAAACATTTAAATATATGAGTTTGAATTTGACATTTTACTGTTCGTTCATGGTGGGCACATGTTGTAGCTAATTTTGTTTTAACCCAGGGTGAATGGAATTTGGTTTTTCAGTTTGCTGTATTGTGCTTCAAGCTATTTTGAGTTTTTGTCTATAAGCATTTCTTTTGAGCATGCCCCGGACCCACCTGACATTGCACTGATATCCCGACATAATCATCGGGGGTGGGACAGACTGTAGGAGGGGTAGAGGAAAAAAAAAAGGGGGGGTGTTTTTGAATCTCTCATTTTTTCTTGATTTTGGTTTCTTATTGTCTGCTTTTTAAAAATTTCTTACCAATAAGCTTACTATAATCTAGTTATTGTTTTGTTTTAAAGATGGGGCAAGAGCAAAATGAATGAGAGCCAATATTTTCTTTTTGTGAGGGCCTCCCACACCCCATCCACTTCAACTTGGAACAGGGTGACTTGGAGACCGAGGGCTCTGAGCCTGAAGCTTTCACAGCATTGACACAGGATTGAAGGACTTGGGGGAAGGAGAAAATTGGACCCTGAGAATCTGTCCAGCTTTTGTTCAAACAGTCAATGAGAAAGATACTGGCCTTTTATGTTCTCAGCAGTCTCTTTTGAACAAACAGAGGCTGTCAGACTTCTGATTTTTTTTTTACCTTGTTGATTTTCTTTTCTGAAAAAATGGTACAGTACAAATAAGAGAAAATTCTCAAAGACAAGTCAGATACTGGAGTCAGTACTGCCATCAAGGCACTGATACCAAGGCTCTGGGTGAGTGTGTTCAATGTCACAGGAAGAAGGAAAAATAGAAGTACTGTGATTTGACCTTCCTGAATAAACACACAACACAATTTGAAGACCTAGTTGGACTATTTTTAGCAAAATAAGTTTTACACGGTAATAATGCATTCATAGTTAATGTTGAATAGAAATGTGACCTTTTTGCTGTCAGTTATTTTGCTTACAAGCTATATTGCAGCACTTTGCAAAGTATCTATTTATAAATTGATACATCTGACATTGAGTTGCCCTTTTATTTACTTATTTACTTTGGTTCAGGCACTAAATAAGAAAAACAAATCAGTTTTTGTTTCTTTACGAACTTAGGGTATGATAAGGTTGATAAACTTTAGTTCAAGCTAATTTTACCAATGATACTGCACTTTTAAGATCTATGGTTATTCTAGTGGAAAATTGGTTGTAATAAGGTAAATATTTATAGGCACCCAGACTTTTTAGAACTACTCATTTTTATGTTTGCCTTTCCGACTAGTCACATATTCTATACATACTATTTTACAATTATTTATTCTTTGTTTTCCATATATGTGTAGAGAACACTGGGCTAAAAACTTCAGTGAATGTATGACCACAGTCCAAATAGATTTATGGGCTAAGAGCTCTCTGAAGAAGCTGTTCTGTCTTTAAAATGGAGAGGGTAATATTCTGAAGATACAGATTAATGCATGAAAATATTTTAACCTAAAGTATAATAATGTAACATTTTTAAGGCAGTTAAAAGACTGGAGAAATATGTATTTGTATTTCATTCAAAAGGACATCCTATGTGAACATCAAGGTTTTGTGTGTGTGTGTGTGTGTGTGTGTGTGTGTGTGTCTATGTGTATAAATGTATATATGCACATGTATATAAAACAATGTATATATCTGCATATAATTTATGATTGTAGATCGCCATGTACACTTAAGAAAAATCATATGTGTCAAATATGTCTATGTGATTCTAACTTAATTTGAGTTTACTTATGTAGGTGAGTGTGTATTTATATATTCACTTACTCTTAAGAATATGTTTTTCTGGGGCGCCTGGGTGGTGCAGTCGGTTAAGCATCCGACTCCAGCCAGGTCACGATCTCGCGGTCCGTGAGTTCGAGCCCCGCGTCAGGCTCTGGGCTGATGGCTCAGAGCCCGGGGCCTGTTTCCGATTCTGTGTCTCCCTCTCTCTGCCCCTCCCCCGTTCATGCTCTGTCTCTCTCTGTCCCAAAAATAAATAAAAAACGTTGAAAAAAAAACTTAAAAAAAAAAAAAGAATATGTTTTTCTGGAACTTTCCCTGTATGTTGGTACTTACAGATGTTGTGGCCTAAGCATATTGGTGATAGATTTTATTAAGGTGTGGTATTGAGAGGTATGGTAGAAATAGTACTGGATATAGAGTCAGAAAACTAGTTCTGAGTCATGGCTAGGTCAAATACTCTGAGACCTTTAAGAACTTAAATCACTCTTCTGCAATCTATTGGTAATCTAATAGGTAAATCTATTACCTAGTATACAGAACTATTGGA
Organism: Prionailurus bengalensis; assembly: GCF_016509475.1. Taxonomy (NCBI): domain Eukaryota; kingdom Metazoa; phylum Chordata; class Mammalia; order Carnivora; family Felidae; genus Prionailurus; species Prionailurus bengalensis. The sequence goes on along the minus strand of NC_057345.1, from coordinate 182,369,745 downwards.
AAGTTTAAATGTGATTATTCTAATGAAGGTGCTTTATAAGACCAAAAGTGTCATAATGCCACTTATTATCTCTATACCATTGTTTCTATGGCAAGTTTTAGGAATGGTGAGTGAGGATATGTGACATGGTAGTACGTAGAGTAGGGTAAAGGGGGCAATACTTTAAGGAGTGAGGATTTATGTACGTCCTCTTCTGGAGGGCAGAGTCTCTACTAAATTATTCATAATTCTCATTCATGGGAGACTTTTTTCCCCCCTTGACTTGCTTATTCATTTCACAATTCATAATAGTATGAACGCTTGGATATTTATTTCATTATATGTTATAATCCAATGTAATTTATTTTCTTGCTCCATTTGTTCCAGTTCCGGCATTGGGGAACTCTTTCAGTTAGCCTTTACCTATTATTGTGTGGTTTCTTTTCTCTTCCTTCCCTCCCTCCTTCTCTTTCCTTCCTTCCTTCTTTCCTTCCTTCCTTCCTTCCTTCCTTCCTTCCTTCTTTCCTTCCTTCCTTCCATATTTCTTTTGCATTTTTTACTTTTTGGCACTACAAGATGTTTCAGATTCTTCTTGTATATTTCCTGTGCCGGACCTAGAATCTACTATTTCCCCAAAAAGCTGTAGTTCCCTCTATCAGAGAATGGTGTTAGAAACCAAGATCTGGATGCTAGGTGTCCTTGTTAAATCGAGGTGAAGCTGCATCTAGGCCCTCTTGGCTGGCCACAAAGCATATATGTGTGCATCTCTGCCAATTTATAAATATTTCTCTATATAACCCAGTGTATCTATATTAAGTTAAACATGGTATTTTCAACTTTAATCCATTATCACATAGATTATTCTAGTCCCCTCCTCTTCCTTATCTGTTAGCTCCAACTCCAATAATAAGAAGCCTGGCTTTCACCATTTCACTATGAGTTTACTCAGTTGTTCAGTTCGGGTGTACATGTGTAGCAGTATGAAAATTGTTAACCCATTTCTGTTAATTTTTTTGCCACTGGATAAAGATGTTCAGATTTCTTCCTACGTTTAATCTTTTACATTCTTATCCAGTCACTTGTTTAGCTCTCTTCTCTCTTTGCTCTACGACTATCTTTGGCTTCACCTTAAAAATCCTCTAAATACCCTTCCTCCCCATTTACATATAATTTCTCCAATTAAGTTTTAATTGTTAATGTTTATTTATTTACCTTTAATGAGAGGGAGGGAAAGAGAGAGGAGAGAGAGAGAGAGGAAGACAGAGAATCCCAAGCAAGCTCTGTGCTGTCAGTATAGAGCCTGACCCAGGGCTCAATCTCACAAACCATAGGATCGTTACTTGAACCAGGATCAAGAGTCAGTCACTTAACAGACTAAGCCACTAGGCACCTCTCCAGTTAATAAGTTTTAGTTTTGTAAGATTATGTCAAGCTGTTCAGCTGTCTTTTTTTAACAGGTCTCAATTACAAGGAACTATTCATTTAGTTAGTATTGCTCCAGAATAAATCATTAAGAAAATAAAATATTAATCATTTACTAATTTTGAACCATCGGGTGCTCTTAAGATAAATTTTGATATTAAAGCAATATTATAATTAATATGCATACAGAAATATACTTAAATTGTTTTTATTTCTTTGATTATATACTTTGAGTACAAACTGCTTCTGTTTGCCAACAATAGAAAAAAATTAGGGGGTGTATTTGGCATTGAGAAGAATTATAACCTCTATTAACTGGATCAGAGACTGTATGAAGGTATGAAATATGATGTTGTTTGTAATGCCTTTTTTTGCCTGTGGAAATGGGAACATAAGATGGTTTTTGGAACACCTGAAGAAATATGTCATTGCATAGCTTTAGGGAAAACAGGAACAATACAGAATATTTATTATATAAATAGTCTTTGTGCAAGATCCCACAGAATCTGTGTTCTAGGTATAACAGAGGTGTCGTCCCATTAAAAAGGAAAGCTACAACAGTAGCAAAAGAATTGAAAATTTGTCGGGAAATATATGCTTACATGAGACAAGAGTATAGTCATTCCATATATGTATTCATTTATTGACTCCTGCTAGTCATTTTCACACATGTGAATTTCCATGCTCCTGTTTTTAGGCACATATATGTAAATAATTGGTTCTCAAAATATTCAACATCTAGCAGTATCCCTACAATGCACAGCACAGCCCTCCACAGAAAGGAACTACCCAGTTCAAAATGTCTATAATGCTGAGGTTGAAAAACTCTGGTCTAAAAAATGGGTATGCAGTACTGTTCATACTGTCGAAAACGCTGAGCATATGTAGATACACATTTAATTGGTGCAATGGCTTCTGACACCAATTATGCAGAGTTAGGCTTAACTTTAAAGGTTAAGGACATTGTTCTTACTTTAGACACTAGTCACGAGTTCCAGAGTCCCCAGGCCGGTTGTACCTCTAACCAGCAGGCTACAAATTTGGGGGTCCTTCCTTACCCCCTCAGGGTTTGATAATTCACTAGAACAACTCACAAAACTCATGAAAACATTATGCTTCTGCTTTACAGTTTTATTATAGCCAAATAGTACAAATCAGAACCAATCAAAAGAAGACTCACAAAGGGTGAGATCTGAGGGGTCCCAGACACGAAGCTTCCATGTTCTCTCCCTTTGTTATGATATGTCAACATGTGAAACTACATAGAGGACTGCCAACCAAGAATGCTTACCTGACCTTGATGTCCAGAGCTTTCATTGGGGTTTCATTACGCAGGTATGACTGATTGAACCATTGGCTATGTGACTGAACTCAACCTTTCCCTCCCTCTGCTTCCTGGACATCAGGCTCATATCACATGGCTTAAAACCACTATTACTCTGATCACACATTGATCTTGCTGGCATGGCCGACCTGCAAACTGAATCACTTCTTATACATAAACATAAACTATCTAGGGGTCCTCAGTGATTCACTTCATTAGCATATATTATCAGGTTCCACCATGAATAACAAAGACAGTCCTATCTGAGAAATACCAAGGATTTAGAGACCCTCTCCCTGAAACCAGGGACAAAGACCAGCCAAATTCTTTGTTACATAGGAATTGGTTTAGAAAATAGATGATTATATGGGGCGCCTGGGTGGCGCAGTCGGTTAAGTGTCCGACTTCAGCCAGGTCATGATCTCGCGGTCCGTGAGTTCGAGCCCCACGTCAGGCTCTGGGCTGATGATGGCTCAGAGCCTGGAGCCTGTTTCCGATTCTGTGTCTCCCTCTCTCTCTGCCCCTCCCCCGTTCATGCTCTGTCTCTCTCTGTCCCAAAAATAAATAAACGTTGAAAAAATATTAAAAAAAGAAAATAGATGATTATAATCTTGATATTTATCAAATACATTTTCCAATACTGAATTTGACAAATACAGACAGGAAGCAGCCAATTGATATGTATAAAAAATGTAAATAAATAGGAAAAAATTGTATTTTCATTTAGGGAAGAGGATGAATTGAGAGTAGACCTAAAAATATATTAACTGGGATATTAATCTGTAAGTTTTTATCTCTAGGAAGACAAAATTGAAATAGTTTAAATGTAATTCAGGGAATTTATATTTATTTGAAGAATTTTTTCTGACAATAGGTATATATTACTGAAATTACTATTTGAGGTAAGTGATTTTGAAATCTACAAAAACTATATTTATGTATATTAGAGGACATAGAAATGCAATAAAAAGGACATTTACAAGACCTAAGGAATAGAAGATTTAGAACAAAATAAGATGTTGGTCAATTCTCTTTATCAAACGTCAGGATATATAATACTCAGGTATTAACTGCTGAGGTACACAGATTATGAAACATTATAATTGCTAAAGTACGTAAAGGAAAAACAGTATGCCTAAACTGAGAGAGCTTATTTGTGTTAACTTAGAATAGATGTGATATTTGTGAAAATAATTTCAATAGAAGGTAGAATATGAGGTTTAGTTTCAGAGAGATGCATGCAAAAAGTGTATGAGACCAGAAAGGAGGAAGAAAGTAAGTTGCAAATACAGAAGCCTATATAACATACTGCTGTTGAAGGCTCATTAAAACAACCAAGGCAGAGTAGCAGCTTCCTAAGAAGAAAGCCATTAAGGCAAGGGACAGCACTGTGACATTTGGGAAGCAATATATCTTAAAGCGCTGGATCCAGTTCACCAAAATTTGAGGAAGAAACAATGGCTTTCTTTTGTAGCTATGGTTATAAAATCCGGGTGGGTGGGGGAAAGGACAGTGTTAAAGTTGAAAGAGTAAGACCAAGAAATGTGTCCTAGTGCACAGTGCACAAGAATAGGGACAGAAAAATGATCTAGCTTTTAAAGGAAGAACAAAAGAAATACAATGATTGATGAAAGAATAATGAAAAATTGAATAATGTATTATCATTTTTAAAAATTCTTATTTGTTTTACAGAAGAAAAATAGTAATGAATGTTTCTAAATATTTTTAATAAAATGTGTACTGTTCCTTTCAAAGTTCATTAAATGATGCCTTCAGTGTGATCCACTTTGACAGCTTCAAAAGAAAAGTAAATGTCTTCTCAAAGATCTTTCCTGCCTTCTGATTCTAGAACTTTGACCACTGTGAGTTTTCTTTATAGCCGTCAAATATTTTCTGGCCTACAAACAGAGAGGTGTAAGAGTTCTTTGGGAAGATGCACTATTCTCCACAAAAGATGTGCTTGGATGACATGATTCATGACATTTCTTTGACACATTGCACACCATTTTGAGTTTTAGTATGATTCATTTGTATGATGCAAAGGGAAGCAATCATCATTTGTTATTTATGGTTTGCTCTGTAATTACAATTGAAGTTACTTTTACATTGCATTTCTCATTTCTTAAAGTATCCCTAGAACGTGATAGTTAATAGATAAAAAGGTATAAGGCAAATAGCTGTAAAAGTCTTAATTTGCATTTGCTAATTTATTAGCATCCTTTGTAATGCCATTGTTCTTGCATTGGTTCATGTAAGCCAAACACAGCCTGTAATCAACAGGACACCACCCTGAACTCTGCATAAATCTTTACACAGATGCCTCCTACCAGTATCATCTCCTAGGTCTGAGAACATACTTCTCTCTAAATGTATGAAAAAATATCACCATCAAGACTTTACAAAACTGCTCTCTGCTTTCATTTGTTTTTAAGGAAAGCCATACTTTATGAATTTAAATTAGTTGACCTATATCAGAAGAATATCTAGGGGCACCTGGGTGGCTCAGTCAGTTGAGCATCTGACTTCAGCTCAGGTCATGATCTTGCAATTCGTGAGTTTGAACCCCACATCGGGCTCATGGCTGTCAAGGCAGAGCCCACTTTGGATCCTTTGTCTGTCTGTCTCTCTCTTTGCCCCTCCCCTGCTTGCATACCTGAGCTCTCTTTCTCTCTTAAAAATAAATAATCTTAAAAAAAAGAATATCTAAAGCAATTTGAACACCCGATAAGCAGAGAAATATGACTATGGAGAGGCGCTGTGGCCATCCATTAACACATATTAAGATGGTTAGCTTTTTGATAAAAGGTAAGTAAGTTTTATCAAGAGTATAAAGTAATGACTGTAGTGGATGGCCCATGCCTTCCTGTGAGTAGTGTTAATAAGGGAATTGGAAAGTTGGGGAAGAGTAATGTGAGAATCTAATATTCCCATTCCCTGATTTGACTCTTGACTCATCCTATCAAAAACTCTATTGGAATGTTAAAGGTATAGGCAGGGAAACTTGGAAATCATATAGTCCAAGCCTCGCTTTCCAGGTGGGTGTCTCTCAAAGATAATTATTTGAGAAGTGTGTCTTGAATCAACAAATGAATGAGGTAACAGAGACAGTCTAAGTAGATATAGTAGAATTTTATGGCTAGTTTCTAAGCAAATTAGAATCTATGTGTTCTGACACTTATATAGTGTTTTTCCCATTACATCATTCTTTCTTGATTTCATACTAAATCTCCTAGTAAATAGTTGTTGATGTGCATATGTATTGAATTATTAACTGAAAATATAGTTTTATAACACTTTGTTTTGGAATGGAGTAATTCACGTGGTCTGTAACCTACATTTCCCTTCTTAGCAAATGGATAATATCTATCCCAACTTTTATTAAACATACAAATATGCTTGTGTACCCAAAGGACATGGGCAAAGATATCAACAAAGACTTCTGTAAATAGTGGGATTTAGGAAGATTTTGTATGATTATGAATCTGTTCATTTAAAAATATTTATTTAAAGTTATTTTTAGGGCATTTATAATGAATATAATGGTAGTATTAGTATAATTAATAATTACAACAATATATGAATATACAACATGATAGTATAATAATATATTATTATTATATTATATATTATATATAAATATATATAAATTATATGTATATAAATTATATATAATATTATATAATAATCACAATATATATTATATATTATATATTATATATTATATATTATATATTATATTATATTATATTATAATAATCACAATATATAATATAAATAAGTATCGCTATTATTATATATTAATATAATTAATAATATAATACAACCTAAAATAATTATTAAAATTATTTTTAAATATTTATGACTAGAAAATATAGGAGACATACATGATCATATTGGCAGTGTTTATTATCAAAATGTGAGACTGTGAAAAATGTTGCAGTCTTTTATCTGCATTTAGTGTTGTCTATAATGCATAATCATTACTCTTAATTTGTAAACCATATTAGTTATTGATTTTCAAAAATGTAACGATATACACAAATAATTAAAAATTCAAATTCTATTAAAAGATGCATGGTAAAAATATAAATATTTTTTGACCCCTGTCCTTCAACACTCCAGGTCCTATCCCTAAAGAGAACTGTTGCTTCTTATTTTATATAGGTAATCTGCGTGTGTGTGTGTGTGTGTGTGTGTGTGCATGTGCGTGCACTCAGGTGCCTCTATAGCTATGACTATGTGTATAATTGATATCATTTGTAGATATATAAAATATTTCTGAATATAAGTATATGGCATAAATATCCATTCCTTCTTTCTCCTTTGTTTTATACAAATAGTAGTACCTTAGTTTACTTATTCTTTAGTGTGTGTATGTATGCATATTTTATATGTATATATCTAAATACATGTCTATTATATATATTTGTATATATTAATTTAATATTTTCTCCTGGGGATAATTTCACCACAGTCTTTGCATATATTCCTCATTCTCTGTAAACACTACATAGCAATTTGTTGTCTGGATGTGTCATAATGAGTGCATTTGAGTGCTCCTGATGAAACTAAGTCGTTTGCAATATTTTATTATTGCAACTAATAAGCCAATAAACATACTTGTTTTAATTTGCTTCGGCAGAATAGTCAACAGAAAATTGTAGATAATCACAATTTTTTTCTGTTTGCATTCTTATAATTTTCTTCAGCAAACATATACTCATTTCAAAATTTTAGTTACATTAAGAAGGAAAAACACTGCTAAAAACCTTATATTTAGGTGTATTAACAATATTTTACATTTGTTTTGGTCTTAGAGGTTCTAGAGTCTTCCCCACACATTTTTTACATTTAAATGGGAAACTAATGAAAATACATATTTTTCTCATGGAAGGTTTTAAAGTATTGGCTTAATAGTTGTAACAGGATCAGGTAATAAAATGCTGCTATCCTCCTCTTGTAGGAGGATAAAATCCTACAAATAGTACTAACATTTGTTTGTTCCCCTTTGTATTAGCATATTTTATGTATGTGTACTTTAGTGTTTTTATCATGTATTTTACTCTTACGGTGTAAATATACATTTTCAACCATTATCTATTAAGATACCTCTTTTTAATTGGGGCCCAGCCACTGTAAAAAGAAAACCTTTTTATTTTTGTTGCATTAATTAAAAAAAAAAACCAAAATTTATTTCCCTTACTCTTTAGGATTACTTTTTTTTAGAATGATTTGTAAAAGCTTCTAGGAAATCAGATCATATTGTGACAGACAAAGCAGAAGATGTCTGAGTTTGCTCAAAACTATGAAAAATGAGAACCTTCTCTTAGCACATTTCAATTTCAATATGCTTCTATTCTAGTGGTTTTACTAAAGCTTTTTTGGAGCATTCAGTTTGGAATCCAAGCCCACCCACCTTATACCTACCCCTTTTTAATCACTTCATATTCCTCGACTGCTCCTCAGAACTCAAAAATGGACTTACCCAAATCTGATCCTTGACATTTAGAACCAAGGTTGATGCAGATTATGAGTTCAGTTAGTGTTTAATCATTGATACTATTCTGTTGTGCTCAGTAGAGAATTTTTCTTCCAAACCTTACTGTGTACCACACCTAAAAATAACAATATAAGCACATAAATTATCAATTAAGAAAATCTAAACCACATAGCTAATTAATAGGATCCTCAAGTTGGCAGAGGAGACTATTCTTTGATCTAATTGTGGAGCAGTTCACAGATGCTAATGCAGGTAATCACACATTTAAAATTTCTTATTTTTTCCCCCTGAGAGAGACAATCACATTGAATTCACCCTCCCAATGTTGAAGGTAAAGGTAAATGATTTCCACAATTGAAGAAGTAAGAACAATCACTTTAGAAATTTCCTCTCAGCAGTTCTTTACTGCAAGGCTTAATTCCTGTAGAAAACTTTATAATTGTCAGTCTCTCCAATCTGCTTTCAAACATTCCTAATTTTACTTGGTTTTCAATACAAGGTGGTGATTTATTTAAGGTCTTATATAGTCCTAGTTTTTTCATATGTGTGAATTTTGTTCACAAAGGGAATTTCACTAAATTTGGTCAAAATATATGTACATCAAAACCAAAGTCGTCCATACCTAGATTTGCTCTGCTTCTTCTGTAGGAAGAAGCTTGAGATGAAGGTCAGTTTAGCAGGTACTGTGAAGAAAAAACAAAATAGCCCCAAACAAAACAAACAAAACATAGTCTTTCACAAACTTGATGCATTGTCATTCAAATTTGTCATTCTAATGGCTAGATTTATAAGCACTGCAATTTTATTTGACAGATAATTTTTGAAACTACAATGCATGCACAAAAAATTTGATTGTTATTCTTTAGCAGAAATAATTTTGTTACCACCTTTAACAGAATCTCATTACAGAATGCCTTTGGGGAAAGGGTGGGTCAGATAGGAATAAAATGAAGCAAACAGAAACACTTTCTTAAAGTAATACAAGGAATAAATCTAAAAGTTTATCATTATATTATAACACTATTTGGGGATATCAAAAACATTTATGACATGCACATTTAATTCATTTTTGATAAGATATTGAACAAGCGGTTTTATCCCAGTGACTAAATTACATACATCAAATCGTCATACTACTTTTAGAGATCAAGCAGAGCTAGAGACACAAAAGACTTTATATTACTAAGATTATAAGTATTTATTTAAAGAACTTCACACAGTCACCTAAAAGCAAAAGAACTGTTGTGATGATGAATAATCCACAATACTTTATTGAATTTAAAAACATTAGATTTATATGCTATGCTGAGTGCTATTCTACAATGTAAAATAATGTAACAAAGTAATATAAAAGTTAACCTTTCTGAGAAGCTATAGTGGTGTTTATTTATAATAAATTACACATTACATAATTACAGGGTTGTCTGGTGTTACCAGCTTACACATAATTAATTGAATAATAGTTGTTTCGCAAAGTAGATAACCAATTTAAAAATGGCTAATAGACCAATAAGAGTAAACACGTAACAGGCAAATCTCGATAAATCAACAGAAAATTTCATCCAACTTGCACAAGACCTAGTATTCAATTCATGCTGGGAAAGGTATAGAAAAGTACAATACAGATTACAACACATTCCAAACTGTGTGTCACAGGTAAATATTTATGTTTAAGAACGAGGGAAATCCAGGGTGAAAACATGTTTTGGAAAAGTTGAAAAATTAATTTTTAAATGTTAGTTGGTATGCAAGATGCAAAGGATGAATACAGAAATATGAGAATCTTCTTCCAGTTAATGTTGTAAAATATCTTGAACACATCAAATGTAGTACATATGCACAAGCAAATAGCAATCATAAAACATTATGTTACCAATTAAGTAAAATATATCAAGAGAAGTATATTTGACATGTAACCAGTAAATTATGTAAAAATAGATGGCTGAATGGAAATTTAAATATCAGCTATTAAATTAAAAATTAATGTGCTATAATTCTGCAAATATATAAAGTAAACCTTAATCACCAGAGAGTTACTGAGTAGTTGCCTTTTTATTGCAGTCCTTCTCTAGCAGGAACAGTATTGGCTGAGGAAACACTAGCTACAGTAAATAGTAAATCTCACCATTTCTATCACTTAGCCCAGTGGAGATCCCTTTCTCACACAGGTAAGGACAAATGAGGGTATTTATCAGCTTTCTGGTATTCGTCTGGGTATTCGTCAGCATCAGCTTTCTTCTTATGATTTGACTGTCGTCTAGTGTGTCGGGGTCCTCTGAATGCAGAGAGTACATAGGGAGGATAAGGTGGGAAGCCACACGTGCCCGCAGTTCTTAATTGCCTCAGCCCTAAAACAATACAAATCACTTTCTCCCATATTCCACTGGTGAGGGTTTAGAATTGTAACCCGAGCTTGGGTAGCTGCTTCCTAGCAAGGACTCTAGTATGCAAGGGGAAGCACCAGTTTTACTGGGCAGTTAGTCATTTCTCCACCAGAATGCAATAGAGCCAAGTTTATATTCCGTGTAGAGATAATTAGGATAAAATTGCAAATCTTAAGAAAAATTTTGAAGTAAAGGTTTCTTAATTCATTACACACACACACACACACACACACACACACATACACACACCCTAGTAAGTGCCTCTTCAGGGAGGGTTAATTGCAACAGGCCTGGAAATAGCCAGAACTGTTCCTTTGAAATAAGAAATGCTCCTGCATTACACTCATACCTAGGCATGAAATAAAATGTACCGATAATAATGTTGGTTTGCAACCCAGAAGTTTCAAGGTCATTTGTACCAGTTTATCAACATTGTTTATTGATAACAGTGAGATGAGACACCTAGAGAAAGCCTGACAGAGACTCCCATTTGGGGCATCCTGTTTCTGCATTATTCCCAATTGGAGAGGAAGAACTGTGTCCATGTCACCTCTATACAGGGGGACAATGGTGCTATCACCAGGCATTTCCAGACCTCTCCTGAGACAGGCTGGCATGCATATCCTGACTTTGATGCTTTGCTGTATTGTTTCCTTTTCTGGTAATAAACTGCAGATTTGTAAGCATTGTCTTTTTGTTCCTTGTGAGTCTTCTTCAGTGATCTGAGCCTGTTCAACTGTCACATTAGTGAAGTGCCATACAATTATAGTCACTATAAAAAGCATAATGAGTGATGAAAAGAAATAAAAAAAAAACCCTGCTATTTTATTGGACACAATGACTCATTGTGCAATTTTCAGTTTTGGTAAAACTACATGAAGGAAATAAAATAGGGCAACAGAATTGGGAGTTACTGGAAATGGAAAGAAGCTAACTATGATGCTTAGTGAAAGCTTTTAGGAAGACGAGTCATTAGAGCAAATTACAAAGGAATGAAAATTGTTGAAACAGTGATGTCAAGGTCTGGGAGAAAAGCGTTCCCTGTGTGGGAAACAGCAGGAACAAAGACTAATTGATTACACCTATACTTAGCATTCTGAAAATTGAAAACTGAAACTTATACCCAAGTTGATCAAGGACTCTGAATGGGTGCTAAAAAGAGTCAGAGTGGTTGAAGAAGAGGAAGCAAGAGCAGGAGAGGTGAGGGCCCAGGTCAGAAGACTCCAGTAACCTGAGTATCTGCATCTTGGGCCTTGCAGTCCAACGTGAGGATTTTTCATGTTATTTTAATTGTTATAGGAAGTGTTGGGTGGTTTTAATCCTTGAATAGTAGACTTTAGATTTTGTGATGAGATCAGACTTAAAAACTTAAGTTGCTGCCATTCTATAAAGTCTTGCTAATACACAGTTATTTAAGCTAATTTGGTATTCACTTTGGAAAGAGAAGTCTAAAGAGATTACTGTAGGTAACTGTATCTGGCTTCTTGATCAACACAAGTAAAAGTTTCCATTTCCAATTTTTGCAGTGCTGAGTAGAGGTGCAAAGTCAATGATTTGACTTTGTTCTTACAACTGTTGTTACTATGAAGATGTATATAAGGCTTACCTAGTACAACAGGAGCCACTGATCTCCAAGTTTTTCAAGAATTACATGTACTTTTTAAAAGGAATTGGTTTACTTTTCACTTTCTAAGTGATGGGATCTGGGAGTCTCAGCAGAAATAAATGTTTCAAGGTTGGTATCAAAGAGTATTTGACCTTATTTAAAGTACTGTTTTTATGGATATTGTAATGACTCTTTGAGAAAGTGGCTTTGCAAATAAAAATGTGTTATAAGATGCATTAAGAAGTTCAAAGAAAGTTGTTTCAATTTTTCTTCCTCCAAATATATATATTTATATACATCACTGATTCTTTTGTTTTAAATTTCTTTAATGGTCATATTTATTTTTTGAGACAGAGAGAGACAGAGCATGAGTGGGGGAGGGGCAGAGAGAGAGGTAGACACAGAATCCGAAGCAGGCTCCAGGCTCTGAGCTGTCAGCACAGAGCCCAACGCGGGGCTCGAACTTGTCAACTGCGAGATCGTGACCTGAGCTGAAGTCGGACGCTCAACCGACTGAGCCACCCAGGCTCCCTTATATATCACTGATTTCTAAGGAGAACATTTTCCCCCTATACTTTGGCATCTCTGAAGTAGGTATGCATCTTTCAGTCATTGTTATGATATGGCTTAAGTAAAGATTTTTTTTTATTCATACTACATAAATAATGGCTTTTCTTACATTCAATGATGTCTTACATTTGAAGAAATTTATCATGTTTTCAGTGGTAAATGGGATGCTTTAAAAAACTCTTGAAGAAATAGTGATTTACAGTTTGATTACACACTAGACCAGTGAGCAGTTCTCTATTCTTTAAGAAGAAAATATTTTTTATAATCAACAGGTTTTTGTTGTGTTTTGTTTCTTTTTGGTATCTTGGATATGGAAAAAAAAACCTGTAGAAATCATGTGGTTGAACACCCTCACTTTCTAACGCAGAAAGTTTGTTTTATATAATAAGATGACTGATTGCAATTTTTTTCATTCATTTCGGTTATGTTTTGCTTAGTGTCTAAACAGGAAAATGGTGGGGGGGAAATTGTGTGTGATTAGCTTGGTACCATTTTTACATTTGCAGTCCCCAAACTTACATCTATCAGGGAGGTGAATTAGGTCTACACAAGTTAGATGACCTGTCTCAAATTATACAAGAGGACTGTGGGAGGAGCCATATTTCTTGCTGAGGTCATAGCTCTTCTTCTTGAAGACATTTGGCAGCCCTTTTGCAGAAGCATTTTGCAATGCTAGTGGGCAGTTATTAGTGAAAACAGGCCTGTATTTTAAAGGCCGCAGAATATCTCTATGTTCCATAAAATTTTAACATCCACTGAGATTTTAATAGGTTATCTGAAAAGTCAATTTCTGTGATCAAATATATTTTTCAAATGCTGAGTTTTGAAAATTTTATTTGTTGCTATTACTTTCTGTTTAGGAAGTTTCTTTTTATAAATAGGCATGTGGAAACTTATTATTTAATTTTAAAATACTTGACTATGGAATACTTTTGTCCAAGAATATGTATTTACAACTTATGAGGTATTGATATTATGCTAAATTATTTATGGAATGCTGATTATGATTATTTCCTCCAAATTCTATCAAATCCACTAAAGTGGATTAAAGTGGAATGAGAGGTTATATTAATCTGTTCAGTTGAAATTAATTTGCTCTTTATGTATGTTTTTATGGCCCATTATTTAAACAACTACAAACTTATATTTTGAATAGCATATAGTGGTTCCAGGAGGATAAGGGTATCTTTTTCTCATTGCTGAATCATCTACTGGTTTATTGTGCCAAATAGTTTTCTACGATAGACACTCAAAGCATAGATGTTAAAATCCAGAATGTAATTTCAGTGCGTTGTTCAATGTGAATAAACCTTCATATCTTTCTTTTGTAGAATGGTTATAATTTCAGTTATTAACATTGTTAAAAAGAGTCTTCAAAAGGTGCATTTTGAATATACCTATACTTATCTCTGTCTATTATTTGTTCACTTATTTTTCCATTCTTCTACATCCAAAAAAATGTGAAAGGAGGGTATCTTCATTACTTGTTGAATTTATCAAACCTATTATGAACTGCAGTTTTGCTCTGGTATAGCTTAACTCATGGACTTTATACCTTGTTCTAGTAAGATTTTAGTGAGATATATTGAGATATTAGGTTATCTATATGAACACTCTTCTTTGAGTACTCTCTGATCATCCTCCAATAGGATTAGATTCCCTGAAACTATATTTCTGGAACATGACTCTATCTCCCCTATGTAGAATGGATAGAGTCTGACACATAAACTAGAGAGTTGGTTGTTATGGACTGAACCCCCAAAATTCGTATGTTAAAATACCATCTCACTGTCATGATAGGAAGCAGTAGGGCCTTGGAGAGGTGATTAAGTCATGGGAGTGGAGCCCTCATGAGTGGGATTAGTGGACTTATAAAACAGACCCAAGAGTGCTCTTATCCCTTTTGCCATAGCAAAGACAAAACAGAAGAAACTCACCTGTCTATGAATCAGGACATGGGCCCTCACCAGATGCAGAATCTGTTGTTGGCAAGTGGGTGTTAGACATCATAGTCTCCAGAACTGTGAGAAATAAATGAATGTTCTTTAAGCTACCCAGTCTTTGCTGATTTGTTGTTGTTGTTGTTGTTGTTGTTGTTGTTTCAGTCTGAACTAAGACAGCTATCCTAATAGGTTTTGATTTCTGGGGAAGATGGAAGGTCAGAGGTCAGGCTGGCTGGAGGGGTGAGAAAGTACTAGAGGAACAAATGCAGGGGCCACGTAGTAGCCTCTGTAGAACAAATAGTTGTGATATCCCATGACCAGCCACATAATAAACACTGATGACTGTAAATATTTTTTTTAATTTTTTTTAGTGTTTATTTTTGAGAGAGACAGAGACAGAATGCAAGTGGGTTAGGGACAGAGAGAGGGTGAGATAGAGAATCTGAAGCAGGCTCCAGGCTCCAAGCTGTCAGCATAGAGCCCAACGCAGGGCTCAAACTCACAAGCTGTGAGATCATAACCTGAGCCGAAGTTGGACACTCAACCGACTGAGCCACCCAGGCACCCCTGTAAATATTTTTAAATGTTTATTTATTTATTTTGAGAGAGAGAGAGAGAGCTGGGGAGGGGCAGAGAGAGGGAAAGAGAGAATCCCTAGAAGGCTCCAAGCTGTTAGTGCAGAGCCTGACATGGGGCTTGATCTCACAAACTGAGATCATGATCTGAGCCAAAATCAAGAATTGGACACTTAACTGACTAAGCCACCCAGGAGACCCTGAAGGTTGTAAATTTTAATCTGTATTTGCAACCTAGTTTGGGGGTTTTAGAGAGCATGCATAAAGTTTAGGTGCCTACTCACTGATTTTGTAATTTTAGATTATCAAAATATACATTTCTAAAATGTAAATTTTAGTTCAAGACAGGGCTTGTTTGGAAACCAGGTAAAAATTAATAAAATATTGTTGGCACTATTTATGGTTTTATTATGAAATAAAGTTGTTACTAAGCCTAGTTATGTTCTCCCAAACTGACATTATCAAATGAAGTTCACCATAGCTAGAAACTTTATAAGAAGTCCAAAACTGTACAATTAGTGTTTTTTTAAATATTAATGTTATTAATAAAGTAAGGATACTTCATGTTAACCAAATGGTTATAAATGACAATGGAAGTGCAACTGACATTAACTTCTGACTTTGCTAATAACTTTCTTCCCAAAATGTTTCCATCTTATGGATTTGGTTTGTTTTTAACCTTTGGCAGCATGGGTGTTTGAGAGTAAAGTCGTGACATTTTTTTGAGGCTTATAAACGTTCAGGAAGTTCAGTCTTTAAGCAAGACAGTTATTTTTTTTCAAATACATTTGGCTCTTTTTCTGATTCAGAGTACCTCTTTGGTGTGTTTAGTGTAACAAAAGTCTTTCTTTCTACATCACATGACTTGATGTCCAGTATGGAAAGTATGCTTATGCTTCACTTCAGAAACAAAAACAGACCTTACATGAAAGTGATGAATTCGATTAAAAAAATGAAGAAATCAAAATATGTGTTTACCCTGCATTCCTTTTTTTCTCTTTTTATTCCTATTTTTGTGCTTTTTGTGAAACATTTTAATTAGGCATCTCTGAAGTACAGTAACTTATATGATATAATCTCTCAATATGAAAAGGTCATGCCTAAATAGGCAAGTGGGTGAACCTGATTTGAATCTCATCCTAAAAATGTCAAGAGATGTTTCTAGAGGACTTATAATTTTTCTCCATATATTTTCTTTGTGAAAGATTTATTATTATTACATAGAACTTTTACAGCATAAAGTGGTAGCATCATGACAAAACACTCAAAAACAAATGAACCAAATCTATTCATTTGTCAACTTTAAAATCAGATGTAGTAGGAAAAGACTCTCCGACTTCAGATGATAATTACTTGATGGTGTTTAAATTGTTGCTCATTTTCCACTGAGGGATAGGGTGAAAGACCAGTTTAGCATTGTAATCTTTCCCAGTGTTACTACCTACAAACTCATGCATTTGGGAGGAATTTTTAATAACCCTCTTCGCTTTATTTTAGCTCATTTCTTTCAGTTCAGTATAGTTTAATGTAAATTAGTTCATTTTTCCAGTAATATGTTAGAAACCATGTAGAAAGGAACAATGAGCAAATTTTAGTACAATGTAGACAAAAGACTTGAGTTTTTATTTCAACTACACATAGAGGGCGTGTATCTCAAACACTGCTTTTCCCTCCAGGAGATCACACATCAGTCCCTCCTAGCTCACATGTTTTTTGTGGCATTTACTTCACATACATCCAGATCCTCACAGTACATTGCATTTTTCAGGCTACCATGCTGGGCTTAAGATGGCAACAAAGCCAGTGAGAACAATAAAACAAAATGAGTTTGGTTCCACATGTGGGGAAAGCATCTCACTATTTTGATTGGCTTTAAACCTGGGCACTTCTAGCAGCTGTCATGAAGCCCATCTGAGAATGAAATCATGTAGAGGAAGTGTATTGGAGAAATAGAGAAACCAGCTTGTGATATGGTTTGAACTCTGGGTTGAGCCCAGACCTGAGGTTTTGAACAAATGAATTACATGATCTGGAATTTTCCCTTTATTTGCTTAAATCACTTTGAGCTGGGTTTCTGTTATTAGCAAAGCAACCTATTTTAAGAGATACACTAGGTGTAAAAACACTGAAATAATTTGAGAGTAAAGGTCAGAATTAAGAAGGATTAATTAGTAACTTTTCCTTGAAGAACAAGAATCCGGAGCTCAACCACTTACCTTTGTTGTAGACAACTTGTAGTTGGGTCTTGTTTTTATTAATCTGCCTTGACAGTCTCTTTGAATTGGTATATTTAGACCACTCACATTAAAGTGATTAATGATATAATGAGAGTAATGTCTACCATATTTGTAACTGTATATCAGGTAAAAGGAATTGAGGTATATAGGTCTTTAGTGTGAATTTTGGTTGTTTAAACAAACAACCTTTTTTGGTTGTTTAAACAAACAACCTTGTTTGTTTAAACAAACAAACTCTTATTTGGATAAGAGTTAGGCCACATTTATTGTTTGTGGGGGCTGTACTGTCAGAGTCTACAATTCCCTCTAGCATCCTTGTTTCTGACTCTTCTCTTTGAATTTTTCGAAAGATTCCTTAAATAGAGTCTGAGGCTTGCAGTTCTTCTAGCCACAATCCCTTGTTATTACACTGGGGCCCTATTGATGCAGTGGTAACGTGTGAGGGAAGGGAAGTATGCTATAGTCCTATGATTAGATATGTCTTTTTTTTTTAATTAATGTTTATTTATTTGGGGAGAGGGAGAAAGGAGAGGCAGAGAGAAAGGGAGATTCTCAAGCAGGCTCCATGCTGTCAGTGCAGACCCCACACAGGGCTCAATCTCAGGAACTGTGAGATCATGACCTGAGCCAAAATCAAGAGTTGGACGCCTAACCGACTAAGCGACCCAGGCACCCCAGGTGTCAGTCTTTAAATGAACCTGAGTTGGGTATTTATCTTCCCTCGGGTTGATTAATCTTTAGTAAACCTCGGCAGGTTAAGCTCTGGTAAACAAGTTTTCTTGAGGGTGGGCCTAATTAAGAAGATTGGAGAGCTCTGAATATATGGTTACTTTTCCTCTCCTTCTGCCTGAAGTACAGAGGGATTTTTCTCTAATTTTTACAGTGAGAGCAACAGGCCAGCTGGAGGTAAAACTCACAAGAATGTGGGGACCCCTACTATTGGATGTCTTCGGAGCTTTTCACTCTGAGCTAGCCTGAGTCCACACCAATTGATCAATTATCAATAAATTTGGCCTACTGACGTTGGCTTCAGCTGCAGGCTGCTGCTTCCGGGTTTTGCTTCTGGTAAGCTGTGATTCTCTGGATCTGCTGGTCTCTCTTCCAGATTTTGGGCAGTAGTTTGCCTCAATTCTCAATTCTCTAAGAGTCTCAGGAGAGTTGTTGAATTTTGCTTATCTGTTTTCTTGTGAGGATATTAGCTATTTGCATGTCAGACCAGAAACTACAATTCTTTAACCACTTATCTTTCCAACAATTAATTTCTCCTATTTTCAGAAACTATAAAGGAGCCTTGGCCACAAAAATCTCCATAGTAGAAGATTATACTCATTGAAAGAAGCTTTGATTCTTATGCATCCTAAAGGTAAGCTTAGATTTAGATTCACTAAATATTATCCTGTGCCAGGAAGCTGGGGAGATGTTTGTGTTTATTTTGTAGTCTAAGTTTTGTGACCCAAATATGAGGCTATATAAAAGGATGGATTCCAGAAACACGTTCAGTGAGTTTGAATCCCAGGTCCAGCACTTAGTGCTGGGTTGGTCCTTGGTGAGTTACTTCAGCCTTTCTGTGTCTCAGTTTCTTTATCTGTGAAAGTAGGGTTAATAGTGTCTGTTCTGAGAATTAAATTACATGATAGCATTATTACAATAATACAACATCTCTTAAATTTTTCTTTCCTTCTGCCAACCAGTAATTCATTTTTTACTAATTCAAAACGCTTCTTTACTAAGGTTTTTGAGAGTTTTGTCCCTGGAAGCAGCTCAATATATTCCTTTTAGTGATTCTGATAATTGAAATAACAACTAAATCAGGGGCACCTGGGTGGCTCAGGTGATTAAGCATCTAACTCTTGATTTTGGCTAAAGTCATGATCTCACTATTTGTGAATTTTAGCCCCATATCAGGCTCCACTCTCACAGCATGGAGCTTGCTTGGGATTTTGTCTCTTTCTCTGCCCCTCTCCACACCCTGCCCCAATCTCTCTCTCTCTCTCTCAAAGAAGAAATAATTTTAAAAATACATTATTAAATAACAAGCACTCTCTACCCTTTGAAGATTAACAATATTCTTGAGTGAAATTTTATTCTAATATATAAGAACTTTACCAATTTTTGTAAAAGGATATCCAGGAAGATTTCCTATGTTACTAGAGAAAGTTATTTTGATATCATGTAATGATATGGTTGGTTATTGTGTATCTGTTATTCAGTACAGCTTCTGTGACGTTAATCAGATCACACATTTTTTTTTTGGACCCATAAAGTGACAGGCCAATGACTATTCAGTGTTGTCAGTGAGAATAAATGCTATGCTGATAAGCAGATATGCCACTGAACATCAAACCAAAGGAGATGAATAGATCAACCACATAATCTTAGACTCTAGCTGCAAGATCTTAAAAACAATAAGGACAATAGATATTTCCAAGGGAAACCAGTCCATAAAATATAGAGCCATATTTTAAAATTTCTGTATGAATCCTCATATTATATAACATGGAATTGGTCTATTCAATAATAAAAATGGCAGTAAGAACCTGAAGTAGTAATGTTAATGATAAGGAAACCATTGTTATTTTCAAAATTGGGCCATTACCAAAGAAGGAAGGACATGGAAATGCACTATTTAAATAATCCTTGAAAGCAATGCTGTTGTTGAGAGGGTTTGTGGACTTGTGTATGTGTTTTCCATTAACTGATTAATCGGGTAGGTGATTGTGTTTCACTATCTTAAAAATTACATTTCAATATCTTAAAAATGCCAGGTATCTAAAATCTTCTTTAGTTAGCATTTATTTAATAAAGGGTAGAAATATAATTCTAGTGTGTGCTTTGTATTCTGTCAACATACTATCACAACAGAGAAGCAGCATTATTTTTCATATTTTGCAAACAGGGACTGAGAGTCATGGCCATTAGGCTTATATGATGAATAGATGACCGATCATTTATAGACCAGGTTATCCATACAATATGACTTAAAATGTCTTGTTCTGTCCACATTACAGTGCCAGATATTTGATGTATCATAGAATTTCATGTTTTAAGAGCTTTTTAAAAGCATCCCATCCAGCCACCCATCTTATGCCTAGTTTGAGATCTGTCAGCTGGGTATTTATTTATTTATTTATTTATTTATTTATTTTCAATATATGAAATTTAGTGTCATATTGGTTACCATACAACACCCAGTGCTCATCCCAAAAGGTGCCCTCCTCAATACCCATCACCCACCTTCACTCCCTCCCACCCCCCATCAACCCTCAGTTTGTTCTCAGTTTTTAACAGTCTCTTATGCTTTGGCTCTCTCACACTCTAACCTTATTTTTTTCCTTCCCCTCCCCCATGGGTTTCTGTTAAGTTTCTCAGGATCCACATAAGAGTGAAAACATATGCTATCTGTCTTTCTCTGTATGACTTATTTCACTTAGCATCACACTCTCCAGTTCCATCCATGTTGCTACAAAGGGCCATATTTCATTCTTACTCATTGCCACGTAGTACTCCATTGTGTATATAAACCACAATTTCTTTATCCATTCATCAGTTGATGGACATTTCGGCTCTTTCCATCATTTGGCTATTGTTGAGAGTGCTGCTATAAACATTGGGGTACAAGTGGCCCTATGCATCAGTACTCCTGTATCCCTTGGATAAATTCCTAGCAGTGCTATTGCTGGGTCATAGGGTAGGTCTATTTTTAATTTTCTGAGGAACCTCCACACTGTTTTCCAGAGAGGCTGCACCAGTTTGCATTTCCACCAACAGTGCAAGAGGGTTCCCATTTCTCCACATCTCTCCAGCATCTATAGTCTCCTGATTTGTTCATTTTGGCCACTCTGACTGGCGTGAGGTGATATCTGAGTGTGGTTTTGATTTGTATTTCCCTGATGAGGAGCGACGTTGAGCATCTTTTCATGTGCCTGTTGGCCATCTGGATGTCTTCTTTAGAGAAGTGTCTATTCATGTTTTCTGCCCATTACTTCACTGGGTGATTTGTTTTTCAGGTGTGGAGTTTGGTGAGCTCCTTATAGATTTTGGATACTAGCCCTTTGTCTGATATGCCATTTGCAAATATCTTTTCCCATTCCGTTGTCTGTCTTTTATTTTGTTGGTTTCCTTTGCTGTGCAGAAGCTTTTTATCTTCATGAGGTCCCAGTAGTTCATTTTTGCTTTTAATTCCCTTGCCTTTGGGGATGTGTCAAGTAAGAAATTGCTACGGCTAAGGTCAGAGAGGTCTTGTCCTGCTTTCTCCTCTAGGGTTTTGATGGTTTCCTGTCTCACATTCAGGTATTTTATCCATTTTGAATTTATTTTTGTGAATGGTGTGAGAAAGTGGTCTAGTTTCAATCTTCTTCATGTTGCTGTCCAGTTCTCCCAGTACCATTTGTTAAAGAGACTGTCTTTTTTCCATTGGATATTCTTTCCTGCTTTGTCAAAGATTAGTTGGCCATACATTTGTGGGTCTAGTTCTGGGGTTTCTATTCTATTCCATTGGTCTATGTATCTGTTTTTGTGCCAATACCATGCTGTCTTGATGATGACAGCTTTGTAGTAGAGGCTGAAGTCTAGGATTGTGATACCTCCTGCTTTGGTCTTCTTCTTCAAAATTACTTGGGCTATTCGGGGCCTTTTGTGGTTCCATATGAATTTTAGGATTGCTTGTTCTAGTTTCGAGAAGAATGCTGGTGCAATTTTAATTGGTATTGCATTGAATGTGTAGATAGCTTTGGGTAGTATTGACATTTTGGCAATATTTCTTCTTCCAATCCATGAGCATGGAATGTTTTTCCATTTCTTTATATCTTCTTCAATTTCCTTCATAAGCTTTCTATAGTTTTCAGCATACAGATCTTTTACATCTTTGGTTAGACTTATCCGTAGGTATTTTATGCTTCTTGGTGCAATTGTGAATGGGATCAGTTTCTTTATTTGTCTTTCTGTTGCTTCATTATTAGTGTATAAGAATGCAACTGATTTCTGTACATTGATTTTGTATCCTGCAACTTTGCTAAATTCATGTATCAGTTCTTAGCAGACTTCTGGTGGAGTCTATCGGATTTTCCATGTATAATATCATGTCATCTGCAAAGAATGAAAGCTTAACTTCATCTTTGCCAATTTTGATGCCTTTGATTTCCTTTTGTTGTCTGATTGCTGATGCTAGAACTTCCAGCACTATGTTAAACAACAGCGGTGAGAGTGGGCATCCCTGTCATGTTCCTGACCTCGGGGGAAAGCTCTCAGTTTTTCCCCATTGAGGATGATGTTAGCTGTGGGCTTTTCATAAATGGCTTTTATGATCTTTAAATATGTTCCTTCTATCCCAACTTTCTCGAGGGTTTTTATTAAGAAAGGATGCTGAATTTTGTCAAATGCCTTTTCTGCATCGATTGACAGGATCATATGGTTCTTATCTTTTATTAATGTGATGTATCATGTTGATTGATTTCCGAATGTTGAACCAGCCCTGCATCCCAGGAATGAATCCCACTTGATCATGGTGAATAATTCTTTTTATATGCTGTTGAATTCTATTTGCTAGTATCTTATTGAGAATTTTTGCATCCATATTCATCAGGGATATTTGCCTGTACTCTTTTTTGGCTGAGTCTCTGTCTGGTTTAGGGATCAAAGTAATACTGGCTTCATAGAATGAGTCTGGAAGTTTTCCTTCCCTTTCTATTTTTTTGGAATAGCTTGAGAAGGATAGGTGTTATCTCTGCTTTAAATATCTGGTAGAACTCCCCTGGGAAGCCATCTGGTCCTGGACTCTTATTTGTTGGGAGATTTTTGATAACCGATTCAATTTCTTCGCTGGTTATGGGTCTGTTAAAGTTTTCTATTTCTTCCTGATTGAGTTTTGGAAGAGTCTGGGTGTTTAGGAATTTGTCCATTTCTTCCAGGTTGTCCAGTTTGTTGGCATATAAGTTTTCATAGTATTCCCTGATAATTGTTTGTATCTCTGAGGGATTGGTTGTAATAATTCCATTTTCATTCATGATTTTATCTATTTGGGTCCTCTCCCTTTTCTTTTTGAGAAGCCTGGCTAGAGGTTTATCAATTTTATTTTTTTTTCAAAAAAACAACTGTTGGTTTCGTTGATCTGCTCTAAGTTTTTTTAGATTCTATATTGTTTATTTCTGCTCTGATCTTTATTATTTCTCTTCTTCTGCTGGGTTTAGGCTGTCTTTGCTGTTCTGCTTCTATTTCCTTTAGGTGTGCTGTTAGATTTTGTATTTGGGATTTTTCTTGTTTCTTGAGATAGGCCTGGATTGCAATGTATTTTCCTCTCAGGACTGCCTTCGCTGCATCCCAAAGCATCTGGATTGTTGTATTTTCATTTTCATTTGTTTCCATATATTTTTGAATTTCTTCTCTAATTGCCTGGTTGACTCATTCATTCTTTAGTAGGGTGTTCTTTAACCTCCATGCTTTTGGAGGTTTTCCAGACTTTTTCCTGTGGTTGATTTCAAGCTTCATAGCATTGTGGTCTGAAAGTGTGCATGGTATGATTTCAGTTCTTGTATACTTACGAAGGGCTGTTTTGTGACCCAGTATGTGATCTATCTTGGAGAATGTTCCATGTGCACTCGAGAAGAAAGTATATTCTGTTGCTTTGGGATGCAGAGTTCTAAATATATCTGTCAAGTCCATCTGATCCAATGTCTCATTCAGGGCCCTTGTTTCTTTATTGACCGTGTGTCTAGATGATCTATCCATTTCTGTAAGTGGAGTGTTAAAGTCCCCTGCAATTACCACATTCTTATCAATAAGGTTGCTTATGTTTGTAATTGTTTTATATATCTGGGGGCTCCTGTATTCGGCGCATAGACATTTATAATTGTTAGCTCTTCCTGATGGATAGACCCTGTGATTATTATATAATGCCCTTCTTCATCTCTTGTTACAGCCTTTAATTTAAAGTCTAGTTTTTCTGATATAAGTATGGCCACTCCAGCTGTCTTTTGACTTCCAGTGGCATGATAAATAGTTCTCCATCCCCTCACTCTCAATCTGAAGGTGTTCACAGGTCTAAAATGAGTCTCTTGTAGATAGCAAATAGATGGGTCTTGTTTTTTTATCCATTATGATACCCTATGTCTTTTGGTTGGTGCATTTAGTCCATTTACATTCAGTGTTATTATAGAAAGATACGGGTTTAGAATCATTGTGGTGTCCGTAG
The DNA here is from genome assembly GCF_016509475.1 of Prionailurus bengalensis. Lineage (NCBI taxonomy): Eukaryota > Metazoa > Chordata > Mammalia > Carnivora > Felidae > Prionailurus > Prionailurus bengalensis. The sequence goes on along the minus strand of NC_057345.1, from coordinate 182,345,019 downwards.
GTTTCATGCTTGTAGCGATGTCTCTGGTCTTTGTCTCATAGTATCCCCCTTAGGATGTCTTGTAGGGCTGGTTTAGTGGTGATGAATTCCTTCAGTTTTTTTTGTTTAGGAAAACCTTTATCTCTCCTTCTATTCTAAATGGCAGACTTGCTGGATAAAGGATTCTCGGCTGCATATTTTTTTCTGTTCATCACATTGAAGATCTCCTGCCATTCCTTTCTGGCCTGCCAAGTTTCAGTAGAGAGATCTGTCACGAGTCTTATAGGTCTCCCTTTATATGTTAGAGCATGTTTATCCCTCTAACACAAATCCCTCAGAATTCTCTTTATCCTTGTATTTTGCCAGTTTCACTATGATATGTCGTGGAGAAGATCAATGCAAGTTATGTCTGAAGGGAGTTCTCTGTGCCTCTTGGATTTCAATGCCTTTTTCCTTCCTCAGATCAGGGAAGTTCTCAGCTATTATTTCTTCAAGTATACCTTCAGCACCTTTCCCTCTCTCTTCCTCCTCTGGAATACCAATTATGCTTAGATTATTTCTCTTTTTTTTTTAATTTTTTTTAACGTTTATTTATTTTTGAGACAGAGACACAGCGTGAATGGGGGAGGGGCAGAGAGAGAGGGAGACACAGAATCGGAAGCAGGCTCCAGGCTCTGAGCCATCAGCCCAGAGCCTGACGCGGGGCTCAAACTTGCGGACTGCGAGATCATGACCTGAGCTGAAGTCGGACGCTTAACCAACTGAGCCACCCAGGTGCCCCAGATTATTTCTCTTTAGTGAATCACTGAGTTCTCTAATTTTCCCCTCATACTCCTGGATTTTTTTATCTCTCTTTTTCTCAGCTTCTTCTTTTTCCATAATTTTATCTTCCAGTTCACCTATTCTCTCCTCTGCCTCTTCAATCTGAGCCGTGGTCATCTTCATTTTATTTTGCAGCTCATTAATAGCATTTTTTAGCTCCTCCTGGCTGTTCCTTAGTCCCTTGATCTCTGTAGCAATAGATTCTCTGTTGTTTTTATACTGTTTTCAAGCCCAGAGATTAATTTTATGACTATTATTCTAAATTCACTTTCTGTTATATTGTTTAAATCGTTTTTGATCAGTTCGTTAGCTGTTGTTATTTCCTGGACGTTTTTTTTTGAGGGGAATTCTTCTGTTTTGTCATTTTGGATAGTCCCTGGAGTGGTGTGGAGCTGTGGGGCACTTCCCCTGTGCTATCTTGAATAACTTGGTTTGGTGGGTGGGGCCGCAGTCAGTCCTGATGTCTGCCCCCAGCCTACCACTGGGGCCACAGTCAGACTGGTGTAAACCTTCTCTTCCCCCCTCCTAGGGGCGTGATTCACTGTGGGGTGGAGTGGCCCATCTGGGCCACTTGCACACTGCCAGGCTTGTGGTGCTGGGGATCTGGCTGGGTAGTTTTTTAATCCAACTATTGCCAAAGTAACACCAAAGTCAGGGAGTGACTATCTCTGGGAAAATAATACTCATAAAGAAAAAGAAAATTGTATATATATATATGTATGTGTGTGTATATATTAAGGATTTTTTTCTCTTAAACTAATTAGGTCTGGGGTGCATGGGTGGCTCATTTGGTTAAGCGTCTGCCTTTCGTTCAGGTCATGATCTCGTGGTTCGTGAGTTTGAGTCCTGCATTGGATCTCTGTTGTCAGTGCCAAGTCCGCTTCAGATCCTCTGTCCTCCCCCCTCCCCGTCTCTCTTTCTCTCTTTCTCTGTCTCACAAAAATAAATAAGTAAACTTATAAAACTATATTAAAAAAACTAATTACTTCAGACCAATTTAATCATGTACTCAATGTATCCTTCTTAGCATTTATTCATACCATGAAATAAGGGAGTGAATTACATCAATTGTGTTTTCTTCTACGGCGTATAAGTTTTCTCTGATAAAAAGTATCACAGTAAATATGTTCTTTGATCTTTCTTCTGGGGACAAGGAAAAAAGAGTGGCAAAACAAAAACAAAAACAAACAAAAACACAACAACCCTTAATTTCTAGATAGAAGAAGGCTTTTCTTTTTTTGTCAAAACATCTTAAAGACTTTGTAAATTAGGTAACTTCTGAAATGCTTACCTAAGCAGAAAAGAGCACATCAAAAGGAAACTGCTATATAACTGAGAGGTAAATGCTAATACATGAAATAATGTGGTAAAACGAATCCTTTGTTTTGTCAGCATACTCAGCTCTCTTATTTCCTCTTTCATGAAGTCTTAAAATCCCACATTCTGCACTAAATCTTCCCTAAACTCATAAGATGATCAAACATATCCTATTTGGATGTCAAATTATGATTTTCTGACCTATGTTCTACCATCCTCTCTTAACAACTATAAAGTGTAAATATAATCGTATTTGTTTGATTACTCATTCACAATTACTTTTTATTCATTTTGAGTATGTCAGTGGTTTTTATTTCATATTTTAACTTTTTTGAAGATGGTGATTGTTTCTATGTAAAAAGTTGTGAAACCTGTCTTATGATGGTACATACAAGATATTATTTGTGTGAAATGTAGAGGAGAAATGGATAGAGCTTAAGGGATGGCTCAAACAGGGGCTTCCAGGGCAAGTCTTGAAGCAGGAAAAGGCAAATACATGACTGAATTTTATACAATAATTAGTACTAACATCACTTCTGCAACAGTTGGGCACTAGAGATCGCAGCTAAAGGCATGAATGAGGAGGAGAGACAAACAAAAGTCATAGCACTTCCTGTGGGCTGTGTCTGCATATAAAAGTACATGCCTAAGAGGAGGCTAGAGGGCAATGTTCTGGCATCTACATACCTACTGGCATGGTGGTTATGTTTGTTATATCGTCAGTATCACCGTGGGTCTGGATTTTCTCATAAAATCTTGTTTTGGACTGAGGACGCAAGAAACGAAGTGGGAGCAATTCCAAAATGGATGCGATAGAAGCAGGTAAGAAAACAAAAGAGGAAGAGGGAATAACAAAGAACTTCAAATAAAAAGTAAGACTTTTTCTTTTTTTTTAATTTTTAAAAATGTTTTATTTATTTTTGAAAGAGAGAGAGAGATACAGAGTGCAAGCTGGGGAGGGGCAGAAAGAGAGGGAGACACAGAATCATCGGAAGTAGGCTCCAGGCTCTGAGGTGTCAGCACAGAGCCTGACGTGGGGCACGAACTCACAAACTGTGAGATCATGACCTGAGCCAAAGTTGAATGTGTAACTGACTCAGCCACCCGGGCACCCCGTAAGACATTTTCAAAATGCATGAAGAAATGTATTTCGAAGAAATGCAACTGAGAAAATCAACAAATATAAACATGAATCTGTTCTACATAAAACTGCAGTAATAGAACCCATGAAAAAATTTAAGTATGTTTAAGATTACCAAATAAATACGAATGTAATATTCCCTAAAAATATTATGACAGTCAGTGTATTATTCAGAGTTTTACAGAGAAACATAATAAGATATATATCTTTATATCTCTCTGTGTACATATATACATCTAAGTATAACTGTATCTAGATGTCTATATATAGATAATAGATATATAGAGAGAAATTGTTTCAAGGGATTGTCTCACATTGTGAAGGCTGGTAAATACAAATCTTTAGGGTGGGCTGATAAACTGGAGACCCAAGAAAGAGTTGCAGTTTTAAATCCAAAGATAGTTGGCTGGTAGAATTTCCCCTTTCAGGGGGAAGTCAGTCTTTTTTCTTATGACTTTCAACTGATTGGATGAGGCCCACCCATATCTTGTGGGGCAATTGCCATTACTCAAAGTCTGCTGATTCAGATGTTAATCCCATTAAAAAAACAAAACAAAACAAAAATCCCTTCACTTAAGCATCTAGAATACTACTTGACCAAATATCTGAGTACTGTGGCCTGGGCAGGTTGACACATAAAATTAGCCATCATGGTCAGGCAGAACAGGGGTGGGGGGGAAAGGAATAAGTATGAGAAAGAATCAATCAGAAAACTTGGAAACCAGATTTGTATATATCTGGGGTAAAAGCTACATTAGATTAGTCATGGTTGAAATGAGAAATGATGAATTGATTGATCTTTCTGAGATACCCTGTCAGTGCACACTGATAGGAATTTTGAATGGACAGTTCACAGGCCTAGATATATTATGAGATATACCCTTGGTAAAGGAAACTTACCTTAATGAGCTTCACTGAGGAAACTTTTAAAAGATCTACTTCTGGGGCGCCTGGGTGGCTCAGTCAGTTAAGTGTCCGACTTTGGCTCAGGTTATGATCTCACAGCCCGTGAGTTCAAGCACTGCGTTGGGCTCTGTGCTGACAGCTTAGAGCCTGGAGTCTGCTTTGGATTCTGTATTTAGCTCTCTCTGCCCCTTCCCCTCTCATACTCTGTCTCTGTCTCTGTCTTTGTCTCTGTCTCTCAAAAATAAATAAATATTAAAAAATTTTTTAAAAGAACCGCTTCAGTCAGAAAAAAAATGTCAGATACAATGAGGAGAGTAGAAATTTTAAATAGCATATCTTGATTCATGTACCTACTTACTATAAAAACATCACCCGGCTCCAGAGGGCTGAAACAACTCAGTGTGAAGTTTAACATTATGTGGCAAATATAAGGCAAATAAAACTTTTTGAACAAGAATTAATGAAGAATCATGAGGCAACAATAGTAAGGTGAAAAATAGATAGGTTGGTTCTCACTAAAATTAAGGATTTGGGCTTAACAAAAGCACTATGGACAGAGATCATGGCTAACAAACAATTGAAAGAGAACACTCTCATTATAGCAAACCAGTATGAGCAGATATTTAGAATCCAATAGGAACACTTAGAAATCAACAAGTGAAGGACAAAAAATCCAATAGAAAAAAAAAATGAGCAAGATACAAACAGGCAATTCACAGAAAGGAAAGCCCAAGTGGTTAGCAAGGATATGAGTAAATATTTAAACTCATAAATAATTAGAGAAATTAAAATGTTTAAAAAGGTGATATCTATAGCCATTGGGTTAACAAAAATTGATAAGTTGGATAGTGCCAAGTGGTAGTAAGAATTTTGGCAAACTGAACTGCTCACACACTGTTTGTGGGAGTTTACATTGCTTGGCCATCCTAATGTGCAACACATCTGTACATTGTCAAATTATTTATATTTATGCTCTGTATACATTCATTTCATACCTGGCTGTACATGTCACAAACAGAACTATAAAAAAGCTAAATATAATGAAGTGGGGGAGTTGAAAGATATCTTTATGTCCCTAAATGGAGACTGTATAAATAAAATGTGGTGGATGTATGTTATGGATCCCTAAAAAATAGAAACGGTAAGAGAGGTATGAGCTCAGCAGTACCAATAACTTTTAAGAACACAATGCTTAAGGAAAAAAGTAAGAAACAGAATGTGGTCTTAACACAAGATAATTTATGTGCATTTAAAACACTCTCCCAAGGGGCGCCTGGGTGGCTCAGTCGGTTAAGTGGCCGACTTCCGCTCAGGTCATGATCTCGCAGTCCGTGAGTTAAAGCCCCGCATCGGGCTCTGTGCTGACAGCTCAGAGCCTGGAGCCTGTTTCAAATTCTGTGTCTCCCTCTCTCTCTGACCCTCCCCCGTTCATGCTGTCTCTCCCTGTCTCAAAAATAAATAAATGTTAAAAAAAATTGTTAAAAAAAGTAAAAAAAAATAAAACACTCTCCCAAAACATCCCAGCCTCTTGTTTAAAGGGACATATAAAATATAAGGCTACATATTCAGTTAGGTAGAATATTTGCATTTGGAAGAATAAAAATGAGAACAAAGAGTGTTTATTTTAAAATAATAAATAAATAGAACAAGAGAGGTACTTACACAAAACAGTGATTATAATTTGCCAGATAGGATCATTTTTCTCTCTGTATTTGACAAAAGGATAAAATAATAATAGGATAATAAGAGATAATAAATATCAGTTCCTATATTTTGTGAGTAAACATTGATACCAACTAGATAATGTAACAGGTTGGGGAGTTGCCAATGAGCAATTAAACTGTGCATGGACACAACAAGGTGTCCAGTATCTCCTCTATGACTCAACATCATATAGACTCATTAGTCCATACCATCAGACAAGAGAATCAAAAAAATCAAATTAGGAAAGTAATAAAACTGTTTTCAGATGATATGATTGTATAACTAGAAAACAAAAGGGGATCAATGATCAACCTAACACACCTATTAGAAGTACTCAGTAATTTAGCAGAATATAAAATTAATGTAAAAATAGTCTTAGATTTCTGGTTGCTAGTTTGTCATCACCAAGCTTAGACTTGATTAACATGTAAAACTTGCTTGTAAAACTTGTATCAAATGTAAAACTTCTTCTGTGTAAACACTATTAAGAGAATGAAAGGTGAAACTCAGGTAGAGAGAAATGTTTGAAAACGTACATAATAAAGACTTTGTATTTGAAAATGTTCAAAGAACTCTTAAAACCAAACAATAAAACAACAACTCATCTGATTAACCAATGGGTGGAAGATCTGAATAGTTACCTCACCAAAGAAGATACATAGATGGGGATAAGTATATAAAAATACAATCCTCATTATTTTTCACCTAGGAAATTGCAAATGAAAACAACAATAAGAGACCACTACACATCAATTAAAACCTCTCAAAGCCCCAACACTGCCTGTGAAAATTGCTGGGGAGGATGTGGGGCAATAGGAACTGCCATTCATTGTTGGTGGGAGAGCAACCTACTGCAGATACCTTGCAAGAGAGTTGTACAACTTACCACAGCGTCTGGCAATCTATCTCCTAGGTATTTACCCAGCTGATCTTGCAATTTCATGTGCCTGTGAATACCTGCATGTGAATGTTCATAGCAACTTTGTTCATACAGGCCAAAAGAACCATGTTATGCTGGACTTGGAAGCCTGAAATATTTTTACTCTTGTTTTCATAGCTAAAACGTGACTGCTAATAAACAAATGGGCTAGGATTTCAGCTTCAAAGGGGACAATATAAACTTAATTGAAGAATAAGGGGCAGTTATTGAGAAAGGTTTTTCTCTCTGTCCATAGTCAAGCAGATACAAATGGAAGAGTACAGCCTCCTGGAATCTTACTTCAATTTATTTCAAGTTGAGGCTTATGTATTTTGACCAAACAGAAGGATGCCTTCGGTTACATCTTAACATTGTGTGTGTGTGTGTGTGTGTGTGTGTGTGTGTGTGTGTGTGTATGTGATAAAGATAAGTAAAGCATATTTTTGGATATGGATGGAAGAATTTTTTTCAGCACCTTTTGTGCTCAACACAAATTTTTGATAGAATTTTAACTTATTTTGAAGGTACAAATAATTGAATTCCCCAAACTTGAAACAACAGCGGTATTATGAACATTTTCAGATTCTCAATAACAAAAGTAATCTCATCATTAATTACTTATCCAAATATAAAGGTGACAAATACAATAATATTCAAACTGACAAAGTTAAAATCATATCTCCTTGGAAGCTAATGAGGTAGGGGAAGAGAAGATTTTTACTGTATTTGCAGTAAAATACACAGATTTTTGTACTATACATTGTAAAGCTAGTTTACATATATATCAACAAAAATGTGTATTATATTAAGTCATTATATAATATGAATACTATCAGATTTCCTTTTCTCTTAACCTATTCTAAGTTCTGGTATATATTTACATAATTGACACATGTTATCACTCAAAACTTTATCAAATACTATTTCTGACAAGTGGAGTACAGCTTATTAGAAGCAAATTGCTAACAATAAATTAAGATATGTGAATATTAAACATCAAGGACAAATCTACTCCTTCAGATATTTGGTTAATATATTTTTATATTTCTAACTCAATAGATAATTATAATTTTTATTCTCTGAAGAAGTAAAAACAGTTCAATCTCTCAGGGCAACACTAAAGAATCAGATGAAAATTCACTGAATATAACAAATGAAGAGAAAAATTTATATTGAAAACAAAATTAAGGGTTTATGGTTTCCAGGGGGGCCTGGGTGACTCAGTTGGTGCATCTGACTTCAGCTCAGGGCATAATCTCACGGTTCATGAGTTCGAGCCCCATGTCGGGCTCTGTGCTGACGGCTCAGATCCTGGAACCTGCTTCAGATTCTGTGTCTCACTCTTTTTCTACCCCTCCCCTGCTTGTGCTCTCTCTCTCTTTCTCTCTCTCTCTCGCTCTCTCTCTCAAAAATAAACATTTAAAAATTAAAAATTGAATTTATAGTTTTCAAGAAAGTTTGACTTAATATTCATATATGAAATGATTTACCATTCCTTAATGCTTCTATGTCATAGTATGTTTCTTTATAAACTACTTTTAAAATCAGTCTAACATGGTGATTTAAAAACTGGAAGTGCTTGACTTTTCTACATAAACTTTGATGTTTTCATTAGCAGTAAGAATCTAAGTTTTGTTTGATAACATAAAAATAATATTTTAAACTCTTAACATATATTTTGGAAAAAAATAATTATCACTTATTATTAGTCCAACATATAATTAATATTTCAGTGTATGTTTTTACCTGGGTATGTGTATATGCTTTAAGGAAATTCCATTTTTCAGAATCTATTTTACTATAGAACAATATAAAAACATGGACTTGTAAGTTGTCAAGGTATTTATGTATAATTTGTCATTAAATATTGTAAATTATTATTAACAATACCCTTTAAAAACCTCCAAAACACATATTTGTAATAATAAAAAGGTATAGCTAAATAGATTGAATTATATAGTTATTTTGTGTCATTTAGAAATGTTCCTTTTTTACTTAAATTTTTTTAAATGTTTTATTTATCGTTGAGAGAGAGAGTGAGAGAGACAGAGCATGAGTGAGGGAGGGGCAGAGAGAGGGACACAGAATCCGAAGCAGGCTCCAGGCTCTGAGCTGTCAGCCCAGAGCCCAACGCGGGGCTCCAACCCACAAGCTGAGAGATCATGACCTGAGTCGAAGTCAGACGATTAACCCACTGAGCCACCCAGGCACCCCAGAGACGTTCCTTTTTGAAGGAAAAAATTTCAGTTGTTTCAGACAACTATGTTCACAGATACATCACTGAGAAGGAAGGTACCTGTTTTATGATGGGGTTTATCTTCCATCCATTAGTGTTTCAAAGGCACCCAAGGTGCTTACTACCTCCCACTCTCCAGGTTCTATTGGTGATTGCATAAAAATATTCAGTGGGATGGTGAAAAGCCAAATCCTTATAAACCAAACGGGGCATGGAGCAAAAATTTAATGCATGCCTGAGGCAGAATGATATAATCCTGTTCTTGTGAAGTGAAAGCGAACTGCTGATGGTGTTCTATGTATATTGAAATGGAGAAAAAAATAGTTTCTGGGATAACAGCTATAGTCCAGGTACTACAGGTTGTATTGATTTACTCTACTACAAAACATAAGAGATTATTTTTAACACACTCTAAGAAGATCCCTGAGCTTGAACATTGGCCATAAAATAAGAATTTAGGGCGCTGGAGTACTTACTTATCAACTCCCATCCACGGTAGTTGACTAATGTACCCTGGGGCTGTATTCTTCAGCCCTTCCTACCTGACTCAGAGTGCTCCTGCCCTGAGTAAAAGCCCTCAGGCAGAAGAGATGGTTGTAATAAAGAGCCATCCATGGGTGCAGGGAAAAAAGAGTGCAGGTATATGGGTATGATGCTCATGGCATGTGCTAAAAATCTGAAAAATAAAATCTTCACTTGATACCTCTACCCTCTCTAGCACTGCCTTGTTTCTCCCCTTATTACTTAATATCATTATCATTATTATTATTATTATTATTAAGAGAGAGAGAGTGTGTGCACATGTGTGTGAGCAGGGCAGAAGGAGAGAATCTTAAGCAGTGTCGGTGCTCCTTGGGGAGCCCGAGGCAGAGTTCGATACCATAACCCTGGGATAATGAACTGAGCCAAAAATCACGAGTCCCACCCTCAACCAACTGAGCCACCCCGGTGCCCCTCTCCCACTTTAAAGCACAATTCCATTGATTGATTGATTTTATTGTTTTATTGTTTTATTTTTTATATTTGAGAGAGAGAGAGAGAGTGCAAGCAGGGGAGGGGCAGAGAGATGGGGACAGAATCTGAAGCAGGATCTAGGCTCCGAACTGTCAGCACAGAGCCCAACGTGGGGCTCCAACTCACAAGCAGGGAGATCATGACCTAAGCTGAAGTTGGATGCCCAACCAAATGAGCCACCCAGGAGCCCCACAACTCCCTTTAATAAGTCTTTCATATTTGTCTTTCTAGTTGGCTTTTTTATGTTCTCTCTTTCACCTATGCCAGTCATTTTCTCATGCCCTCCATGTCCCTGAAACGATTCTTGTCTACATTGCTGCAGCTTATAGTTCAGTGTGTTTTCACTCCTTGAGAGTACCTAGCATGTAGAGGATGAAACCTAGCTTGTGTTCTATTCACCAAACCGCGCACTCTGTTGTGGGTCTGTATCCACCGAGGAGCAGCAGTACTTTTTTTCTAATTTGTAGAAAGGCACATTTTAGGCTCACTGTGACTTGCTTACTGATGTCACCAGTGATTATTGATTTTGCTAATGTCAGTGACTGATTCTAGAGATTATCTCAGTCTATAAGCAGCATTTGCCCTAGGTTGCTCACTTTCTCCTATTTGTGCATGTGCCTGTTGTGTTTTTATTATGCTATTGTTAGTTTTTGCTCATCTCTCCTCTCAGATCTCTAAAGCTCTATGTGTACTATACCTCAGACTTTGAGAACGTTTTTCGCTTTCTATCAACATACCCTTCTTTGGGGATCTCATTAATTCTCATACTCGATGGCTGCCAAATTTATATTTAGCCTTGGTGGTTATTTTGAACTCTGGATTCAGCTTGACTTTACAATACTTGATTGTGTAGTTGACATCTCAAACACTAAGTGCCATTGGAAATCTTGTTCTCACCTCCACACCCCTTCCTGCTCTTTCAGTAAATGACTGCCCCCTCCTTTCTGTTGTTCTGGCAAAACAACCTGAGACATCTTGACTTCTCCCTTTCTTTATCTACCTCCATAGCCAATCCAGGTAAATCCTATTAATTTCACCTTCAAAATTTGTCCTAAATCCTAGGGCTATGGATGCTGTTTAAGGCTATGGAAAAAAAAAACAAAAAAACAAAAAAACACGAATGAGATTACTAAGGGAGTGTGTGTAGATAGAGAAAAATATAAAGTTGGTATTTATTGAGAATTTACTACCTGCCAGCCACTTTCACATTCATTGAGCCCTCTCAATTGCTCAATATAGACAATGCTAGTTAACAGTGTCAAGAATGTTGTTTCTTCCACAAAAGAGAAATTCGGTTGCTCTGAGTTTCTCTGCCAAAGTTGCTGCCCCTCTCCAGGACATACCAACTTTGCATTCTGCACTCTGGTGCTCTTGATGTATTAGGAGCTCTGCACTACGCTCACTACACAGAGAATAATTCTTCTCTTTGACTTCACTTGCTTAACAGTAGACCCAGAGAAGTGTTTTCTTATTCCTCGGACATCACAAACAAGTGAAACACCTTTTTCTATTTCTATTTATAGCTCTTCTTGCTTAAGGATCAGATATATGCCCATGGATCTTAGTCTTCAGTGATTCAATAAAGGTCACTGCTTTACCCTCAAACTGCCCTACTTTCATTCATCTAGGATAGCTTCTTTCCAAAGAGGTTGCTAAGTCTTTTAGCTAAATAGATCTGTGGTGGATCTCTGGACTTATCTGAATTAATGATTACAGCAGTGTTTACTAACAAACAGCTTTGCAACAGGTAGACATTTGAGAGCCTGTGTTTATACTGATTCCTTTCACTCTGATGATCTAAGCATCTGAATAGTCAACTCTATTTGAAAAGGGCTCTCTGGACAAATTCTGAATTTAAACATAGAATTTGGCTTTTCTCAAAAAAAAGTGTTACCCTTTCACTTCTTAATTTTTCTGATTATTTGTTATTCCCTCAATGATGCTTGCTGGTCTCTTTTCCTCAGTTGTTAGGGAAGATGCATGAATATTATCTGTATCTCAGCTTGAAGTTTAATATTAGTGGCTTTCTTTGCTAGCATGCCCTTTGATATTGACATGCCACTGCAGGGATGGCATTAATGATAAACCCCAATTTATTACTATTTTAGGTCATTTTGTTCATTGACTATAGTCTGAAGAGCTAAAAGGCATTTTTAGAAAATGACAACTAGTAATTTATCTTTACTGCAGCCCCTAGAGAGACACATCAATATCAAAGTTCCAGGGCTGGCTCAGAGAGTGACTGTCTCACCACACCACAGAGAAGCCTTCAGGGACTCTTTGTCAGTTTGTTGGATTTTTTTAAGCAGACAATGAAGAAGATGGTATCTGAAGAGAGGAAAAAGTTGGGAGGGGCAAAGTTAGGATTCAGAAGTAATTTATTAGATATAAAATATGAATTATAAATATAGTCAGCATTATCAGAATGCATATAAAGATAGCTTTTAATGGTATTACACAATTTTTAACTCATCTTTTCCTTTAAATTTCATATGTTAGACTTGAGCATCTTTGATTTAGAAGAATAAGTGTTAATTTTTATTTTATTTTGATATTTTTTGAATAATAAATAGCAATATTTAGAAAATTCAGTATGGTATATGCCATCTTGGGTGAAGCACAGGTATTAAATGAAGATATAGGAAAGTCACCTAATATAATTTTCAAGTACTAGGGAACATGTTCTTAAGGACAGGGACCTAATTAGAGATAGGAGGCTTGACTAGAAATTATCTAGGGGAAAAAAGGAGTCAATAAGTTTTTCTTATAAAGAAGGGATTAAATAGACAAGATCCAGAAGCTGAATAAAACCCGGATATCTTTGAGGACTAACCACAAATTTAGCATGGCTGCTGTGTGTGGAGTGTAAGGGGTGAGTGCTGAGTTGAAAAAGGAGAGAGTTTATCAAGGGTGCCATTTTGAATTGACTTGTATGTCATTTAATGTTGTTAGAGTGAATTCTAGAGAAAACATGAAACAATAGAAGAATTTTAAGTACTGAAAAAGTTCTACAACATCTGTAAAGAGTTTGGCTTGGAAAGGGCTGACCAGAAGCAATAAAATCAGGTGGGAGGCTTTATTAATAATCCGGGCAAGATTTAGTGTCACCTGGCATATAGTCTGGCCACATGTTTTGATATTTAATTATATTTTATCATATCAAGTTCTCAATTTTGTGGAAAAAAACTCTGTCTCTCTAGAAGCTTGAATTTGAGTTTATCTTCCTTTGAATTTTTATAGTATTTTGTTGGTATTATGGCATTTATAACATTCCATCTCCTACTACGGTTTTGTGTATTCACTTGTACCTTTCCCCAATATTGTTTGAAATTTTGGAACACTGTATGATTATTTTCTGATTATTCAGTTTTGTATTGGAGAAATATCTATAAAAATTCTTATAAATTTTTAACAAATGCATTTTTTACCAAGTATCTTCAAAATTCATGTTGTACCAACAATTGGATAAATCAATATTTGCAAATGAACTAATGAATAAAATTATATATGTCTAATCCAGCCTAAAGGTTGGGAATCTCTAGTCTCCTAGTCTTGCTCTGTTCATAAATAACCCAACAACGACCCAGGGTATTTTAGTATGAAGTCTCTCCAAATCTGTACTCAGCAGATAAATCCAAAAAGTTTGGTGGTTTTTATCACCCATAAAGAACACTGACATATTAGAATTGTATATATAAAGGCTCAGGATTTGATTAAATTGTAATATAGTTTCAAATTTTTTAGTATAGCTAGAGTCTTCAAGTGATGTTAAGGCCCTGAGTGCATCTTTGGATACTTTCAGTACCTGTTCCCTGTGAGAAGAGTAACTCATTTTAATGACCCAAGTTTCCTACACTCAGAATGTAAGATGGACTCTGGGTGCTTTATGGGAAGGCTTGGCACACATTTACTGTTTATCACAAGATAGTTTTAAGTTATAAATGATTTTAGATGCAGGGATATTCTTAGGGAAATTTGCAGGCCTATAAAAAAAGACACCATAGAAAAACAAAACTGGATATATGATAAATTGTTACACAGACTGGGGTTGTGGACCATGGTAGTGTTTACTGTATAGGGATAGTTTATAGTGAGAAAGCTTATTCTTTACATTTGGAAATACGTAGAACCATAAAAATGTGATGGTTGGTTTAACCTATAAAGACTTTTCTAATCAGTTAGTTCCTGACAGAAGGTAGAAATTGTATCTTATGAAAGATTTATTTTATTCCTCTCCCTTTAATTTTCAGAGCTCAGGAATGCTTTGAAGATGTTAGAGAGAACCTTATAAATTTTCACAGAATTGTTTAGAAGCTGTATGAATAGAAAACATACCAAGAAAATACTAACTTGTTAGCGCATGCTTTGCAGTTTCACTAATTCATTCCACATTCATATTGACAAAGATGGAGATTATAAAAGAACTGAATTTATGGCTGGAGTTAGCAATTTAATCTCCATGGCAACATACAAAAATGATAAAGTAATTAAATGTAACATTTATGGTTTCCTGAATAATTTAGTTGTCTGGTAATTATTAACATGATTATAAAATGGCATAAACAACTGTGTGGCTCAAATGTGTGATTATGTACAATATATGGCAAACTGGCACTTACTGAACATATTTTGCTGATTTTACAGGCAATTAATAAATACATCGTGCAGCTGTGCTGAAAACACTAAATAATTTACCAGAAATCGTGTGTGTATGTGTGTGTGTGTGTGTTTCATTTAAATGCACTTATGCTTGTACTGAGCTAGGTCATTAATAGATCTAAATGTAATTTAGCTACTTCAGTAGTAAAAATGTTTTAAATGGAAGTAAGCCTTGTTTTTTTGGATCACGTTTTTTAGCCTCATTTTGATTTCTAGGCAGAGCATATTGTCACACCTATTACAGTTTTTACTATTTTATATTAACATTTTTTTTTACCAAAATTACTAAAATAATTTTTTTTTTTCAATCGTGTCTTCTGGACAAGTAGGGGCCCAGGATGCTCAGGTCAGCATGGGGTAGAGTGTCTTAAAGTCTGGGTGTAGCGTGAGAGCCTGCCTTATGGCTGCAACTGATGAACTAGCATAGAAATACGAAAACTAATATATTTGTAATCATTAAAATCTGTAATTCAGGTCAATCCAATTCACTAGTCTCAGAGTGGTTAATTATAGAATGAGAGTGAGAAACATACATAGGGCTGAAACTGGAAAAATGCACTCACTACACACGTGTGTGTATATACATACATGCACACACACATCACTTTAAAATAGAAAGTAGGGATGGAACCTAAGGCAATTTCTGCAAAGACCAGTGAATAGATGCAGGAATTTTTACTGTTGTGTGTCTATGGCAATATCAAGATGGGGGGGGGGGGGGGGAGGCGGGATGGATGATATTATAGGAACTGTTTTGTGGAGGAGAAAAAAATGCTGATAGGGCTGGACACAGCTGAGTGATTTCAGTGTCTTTAGATAGACTTATGCCCAAGCTTGGGAAATATAGCACTGAAGGCAGAATACTGTCATCAATTTCCCAGACCAGTAATAACATCAATAATAATGATTATAATAACAACTAGAAATGATGACAGTTGTTTATAACCCTCTCCTCCCCCATAAAACCACCTCTATCTCTTCCACTGTTCACTATCTCTGTGGCTGTCCACCCTAGGCATCAAGCAATTCAATTTGGGCTCCTGGGAATAATGCTTGGCACTTCCTTCACAAACCCTTCCCTGGCCTCATCGCAGCCTATCCTTGTGTCCTATTTATATTACTCTCTAAATATCCTTAATCTTATGATTCTTTTCATGTCTTCCCCCTTTTCACCTACTTCAAGCTACAATCCTCGCTCAACTGGAATACGTAACAGCTCCTCCTCTTTATTAGATTATTATTTAAAAAAAAAACAAACATTCAGTTTACTCTTCCCTTACTTTTCTTGGGTAAATATAATTCTCCATTACTTAAGCCTTGGAAGAGTGAACTAAAGAGTGAAAGACTTGTTTGGTCAGTGCTTGAAATATGCTGATATAGTTGGGTATGACTCTACTATTGCTGTGAGAAAGATACGCCCAGCTAGTTCACTGGTTCAAGGAGGATGAGACAAGCTGAACACACAGTTTACTGTTAAAAGTTAAAGTAGATGCCTTAAAATTAATACCATTTCTTAATATTTAAATTAAAAAAGGTGATTTGTGATTTTTAAATTTTGCTTTATTTATTTTATTTTATTTTATTATTTTTTTAAATTTTTTTTAACGTTTTATTTATTTTTGAGACAGGGAGAGACAGAGCATGAACAGGGGAGGGTCAGAGAGAGGGAGACACAGAATCCGAAACAGGCTCCAGGCTCTGAGCTGTCAGCACAGAACCCGATGCGGGGCTCGAACTCACGGACCACGAGGTCATGACCTGAGCCGAAGTCGGCCGCTTAACCGGCTGAGCCACCCAGGCGCCCCAAACTTTGCTTTATTTTAAAAGAGCTTCTGAAAAATTCATGATCAGATCTTAACTTTAGCATCATATATTTAGCATATATGTTAGTATCACAAGTATACCCAATTCCAAAGCATCAACCATTGATACCATTTAATGAGAATCAGTAAAAGATTGTTTTAAAACAAAGCAAAACAAAATGAAACAAAAATCTACCTCTAATTCTGAATGCATAATATGAAGTCCAGATGAAAACAGTACTTCTTTTGCATGGAGGTGATGCTGATATTGATGACCATGATATTGAAATTCACCTTTGTGAGACATTATGCATGCCCAGGCATGAACAAAAATGAAGGATCGAATCATTGTAATGAAATATGTATTTGGGAAATATCTCTAGCCATGAAGTGATGCATTGGAAGTAATGGATAGCTAATGCCTGGGGAAATAATATGGTCTTAGAAAATGATGTAAAATGATAAAAATGTGGCAAAAGAAAATAAACTTCTAGATCAATACTAAAACCTCAAGCAGGCAGGAAGTATTTTAATGTACTCTAGTGTACATTATACCATGGGATGTCAGTTGTCTTATGGCTTTCTTCACAAAAGAGTGTTTAGAATGATAGTAAATGGATAAATGATTTATGTTATTCTACTAAAAGAAACGTATTCTACAAAGTAATTACTACAGGTGCAGTGAAATCAATAGTGGCAATAATGTAAATTTTCAAGTGTCTTCATGCATTGGTTGTGAACAGGGTGATGGGAGGGAGAGAGAGAGGGAGGGACATCTAGGCTGCTTCTGATGTCTCTAGCTGGTAGACAAGTTTGTGTGTTGATGTAATGTCTCTAAAGATTCTAGAAATACTGAAGAATACTTGATGGGGGCTAGATTCCTTTTTAGACTTGGGTTCATTCACATATTAGCATAAATGTAAACTTGATTTTATGTTTTAGTCAACATTGGAGGATACCAGGTAAGAGGAAGATATTACACTTACTCGTTATTGAGTAGAATTAAATGGCCATGCCCATTGTTTTTGATCTTGTATAATCCATTAAAAATAACTAAGAATTTGTTTACAAGAAACTAGACGATCACTGTACATACACACTTTCTTTTGTGTTTTTACTACTTCTCCCTCTCAAACTTTTTTTTCTTCTCTGCTATCTTACTATTTCTGAGTTTTGTCTGAATAATGGTGGAAAATCAGCTAGCCATTATTCAGAAGTACAGTCTTCAGAGAATTGTTACCATGAGTACATAAGAAGTATATGCAGTAAAAGCTCCATGCTGAAGTGTAAACATATTTGTGCTATTCTTAAAAGAATTTCCCTATTATTGTCACTGTTTGGTTGGCCATAGCTTCTTGGAGAACAGTCAGGATTCTAAGTAGTTGACTTGGAGATGGTCCTACATGATGATACTAAAAACAAATAACATAAAATCAATTACCTGTCTTGCATGTAATATTTAAATGAGAATGAAATTAATAAAAATCATTGGAAATTAAAGTTCAACATAGCTTAGTTTTTGAAAGATGATCTATGTTTCTTAATAGTAGAAACATTGGCACTCTAGTGCTCCTGTATTTTGTGAAACAATAACAATCAATCTCTACATATAAAAATAAAAACACTCATTAATTTATTAATTCTGAAGTGTGCACAGATTTTGGCCAAATCAAATCTAGATACCTAAAAAAAATTATAATACATGGTGTCGATAAATGCAGATGAAAGTGGTAAGAAAGTGGAAAAAAACAGTAAGAAGAATGAATAGTAGGTGAAAAGAAAAAAAATGATTACAAATAAAGCAATAGACGCATGGCAATTCCAAGATGAGATGTTTTTATAGTGACACTGGGCTTATACTTTGGGGATTTGGAAGAAATGTAGAAACACATTTGAAACTCAGAATGATATAAAAGGAGTCTAGCAAACATTTATTGGCTCCGGCTCTATTCAGAGATTCAGTATTATTTCTATTTTACTGATGAGGAAAATTAGCCTACAAGATGTGAAATAGGATCACAGGGTTCTATGTGTTGGAGTATATATTCCAATGTACTTACATGAGTATGAGCTCTGGGTTTTGCTTTGGGCTTTGTACAATAAAGTCTACTGTGTGTGTGTGTGTGTGTGTGTGTGTGTGTGTGATATTGGTTTGTTTTTTCAAGTAAGCTTTAGAAAATTATAGTACATATTTTCATATACAGACACATTTCTGTAGGCATTATTTATTATACATATAGTTATAATTATTTAAATATTCCCAAGCTTTTTAATAACATGATAATATAGAGGCATGAAGTATGGGCAGTTATGTTATGGGATAATGCTCTGAGACCCTAAATGAGTCTTTTATTTTTCCCCCAGCATTTCATTGTTTTTTATGAGTACCTCCTTTCTCCTTCCTTGAGACATCTGGCTCATAACAGAGGAGGAAAGCAAGAGAATGGATAGCAGTGCAAAACAGGTCTTCCTGTTTTGGTTCCAAAAATCTAAGCTCTGACACAGACGAGTATTTGGGAGAAACATGAGATGGAGCAGGTCCCACTTTCATTTCATGTTACTATGCCTCCACCAAAGAATCTCCAGGGCCAAAGAATATCCAAGGAGACACTGGTATATACATATCTGGGTTTCTTTGTAATTGCATTGCATCTTGCTTTAAGAGCAAAACTCTGAAAGGACAGCAAGTTTCCAGAAAGGGAACATCTGAAGGGTCTTAGCTTCTTGACAATCTCATTCAGAGTTTTATTTTAAAGAGTACTGTTAAGTTTCTCAAGATCCACATATAAGTGAAAGCATATGATATCTGTTCTTCTCTGACTGACTTATTTCACTTAACAGAAGACCATGTGGGAAGGGAAGGGGAAAAATAGTTGCAAACAAAGAGAGGGAGGCAGACAAACCACAAGAGACTCTTAAATACAGATAACAAACTGAGGGTGGATGGGGGTTCATCGGGGAGAGGGGAAAATGGGCGATGGGCATTGAGGAGGGCACTTGTTGGGATGAATACTGGGTGTTGTATGTAAGCCAATTTGACAATAAATTATATTAAAAAAATAAAGAGTACTATTGAAGCAGTGAAATAATTTCTAGGTACCTACTCATGGTATGAAAAGTAACAGAATCTCTTCTCTGCCTTTTGGTTAAGATCAAGTGAAAAGTAACAGAGAATGATCTTGAACCTGAAGTGTCCACGTGGTTGGGAAAACAGGGAGTTGCAATAAGAAATCACGTGTTCAACCACTGAGGACCAGGGAGAACACGAGAGATCTCAGGGGATGCCCTTGTGGACAGATGACCCAAGATGAGGCAGGTGCTTCTTTTTCTATAAGATCTGGATGTTACACAAGCTTCCAAGAACTTTAAGACAGCCCTAGGAAACTGGGCAGATCCCATTTGACTATAGTCACATTTCTTCTGAGGAGTGGTACTTGAAATACACATTACTCAAATTATATAAAAGATGATTATACTTTGAAATGGTTAATTTTATGTGTCAGCTTGACTGGGCTGAGGTACCAAGATATTTGGTCAAACATTATTCTGGGTGTTTCTGCAAGGGTGTTTTTGGATGAGATTAACATACAAATCAGTAGACTGAATAAAGAAGATTGTCTTCCCTAATGTTGGTGGGTCTCCAATCAGTTGTATGCCTGAATAGAAGAAAAAGTTCACCCTCCTCAGACTAGAATTTTTCTTGCCTTTGGATTAAAATGTCAACTTTACCTGGGTTTTGAACTTGCTGGCCTTCACATGGGAACTACATCATTGGCTTTCTTGGGTCTCCAGCCTTTCAACTTACCTGATGATTTGGCAATTTACCCACCTCCATAATCACATAAGCCAGTTCTTTATAATACATACCCTTTACACACACACAAACACACACACACATCTTCTTTGATCTGTTTCTCTGGAGAACACTGATCAATACATATTCTGTATACATCCATTGTGGATTAAGTTTCTACCCCCTAATACCCTCCTAAAAATTTGGCCATAAGGGGAATAGGCAGGACAGTAGCTGACGAGGAATATAACATCAACAGAGGTTTATTTTGTTGTTTGGCCCATTTTTCTTTCCATAGAACCTATTAGACAATACTGATGAAAATGATACTTTAAGGATGAAGGGGTTGAATTATTCAATTGCTATATATTCTACATGTAACATTTTCTAATAGTTTATCAGTTAGGAGTAACATACATGTTCAAGTACCCTAATATACAGGTGACCAATGCCTTGGATATAGGATCTGTGCCTTGTTGAATTGTTAAAGATTTGTAATATTTTTCTACTTGATAATAGAGATTATAATAATTATAATATTTGACACCAAAAGCAAATAGTGAAGATGTAAAACAGTGGCTTATTTTTTCTATATAATAAACTTTATATGCATGCACATATAATGCTAACAACCAATCCTTGAAAAATTGTGAAATTAAAGTTTAATAAACACCTTCAATTTATTTTAAATTAAGTTTGAGGTTCCCCAACAGTATACCATACATTTTCCAGGGGCACTGAGAGATATTTAAAATTTTCTGGGAAACATCAATGCTTTTCAAACATCAAGAAAACTGTGAGCTTCAAGTAGTCTCAACATTTGATGGCTCACTTCTTTTTGATGATGTTCTATCTTTGTGAAGTTGGCTTTTAAGCAGCTATTGTGATGAAAAGAAAGTATGGGGATGGCAATCAATATGGAATAGGGAATGAAGGTTTGAGATGTTATGTAGCAACAAACATGTGCCATATTGTTAGGACATAAACATGTATTAATATGTTTGGACCTAACTATTTAATAAATAAAATTGTTAGCTATTTCTTTTGGTTTAAGGGGGCTATGGAAAATTACTGGTACTCTAAATTACGGAGAACTTTGACCAATTCATTGATTCAATAAATAGCATTTTTTAATGTTTATTTATTTATTTTGAAAGAGTGCACATCAGGGGAAGGGCAGGGAGAGAGGGAGAGAGAAAATCCCAAGCAGGTTCCCCGCTGTCAGTGCAGAGTCGGACATAGGGCTCGAACTCACAATATGTAAGATCCTGACCTAAGCTGAAACCAAGAGTTGGACACCCAATCGACTGAGCCACCCAGGCACCCCTGAATAAATACTATTGGAATCTTCTATGACAAGTGCTGTTTCATGTTCTGGTATATAGTACATAAAACACTCATGGCTGCTGGCTCCATTAAATCCATGGAGCCTGTAAGACAGATGGAGTCTCTGGCATCCTTTGGCATTCTTTTCTGTGTCCTTCAACCACTCATGGCACAATTGCTTTTCAAGTCCCTAGACTGTTATTGGCTTTTACATCTGCACAGCACTGTTTATTTTATTTTTTTTTCTAGGATTGCTTTACTGGAATTGACCCGTATTGCAGCCTATACCTCCTAATTTCACTCATCTATTAAAATATCCATTTTCTGAGTAAATTGTATTTTATAGAATAATTCAAAGCAATAAATTGAGCTATTTCAGTAGAAATATGTACATACACATTCACATATTTGTGTGAACTCAGGACGTATGTTATGGGAAATTCTTGGGAAAATCTTATATTGTAACATAGTATCTACTCCTCTCATTGAAATGGGAAATCATCTATCTCCTTTTATATGTACAAAGCTAGATATTTGGTTTATCATATTTTTTAGCATTTGTTCTCAGTAAATTCCTTTGCATTCCATCTGTACCTTACCTATTTTCATTGCTTTTTAGAATTACTTGAAACAAATCTTCCCCTTTATCTTCTCTCCCTCTCTTTTATACATGTACACTTTCATAACACTTCCCTGGTCCAAGTATTTCGTTAGGCTAGAATTCCTGGAAATTTATGCTCTTCTAAGTCATACCCTTAAGTCCTTTAAGGTCAATATTCGCTGATAAATTTAACCTATAATATATATATTCTTATATATTGTTCTTATTGTTCTTGCTATCCAAATCACCCACACTTTTGTGTATGGATTTAGTTTCTAATTCTATATTGTGTAATTTCACATTTTTTGTCTCCTCTGCATTACTAACTAGACTGTAGACTCATTTTTAGTTATAGCTATCTCTGTTACCTCTTGAAGTGATTTTGTTCTGGGGTAGAAAAAGTATTTTAGCCTTTTTTTGTCTAGAGAAATTAAGCCTGAGTAATGACTTATATGCCTACTCTTTCTTGAAAGGTGTAATTCAAAACAATGGTGAGCAAAAAAGTGATATGAGGCAGAGAAGAGGGAAAAGTAAAAATAAGATGGGACTTTACAGAATAGTTTCTAGCTTCACCAGAAAACAGAACCAGACACATGGGAGGGCTTTGAAGAAGCTGTATGAATCACTGCTTTGAAGGGCACGAACTTGATATGATGGATCCTTCCTATATTCTGTCTCTCATTCCGTTTGCTAAGGTTTACCCCGAGGAACACCTACTCCTTGAACTTGTAGTCTGTGTTGCCCAGCCCTCTGGGTCACTTTTGCAAAGCTTTACCCTATGCCCTGCCTGGTCTGGGCAAAAAAATCTAGTGTTTATTATTTTTATTTTTTTAGGAAAAATCATGCTCCATATTTAAAAAATATATTTTAAATTTTCATATTACCTTATGTTAAATAATGAAACAAGGATACGTTTATTGATTTATTTAACTAGTAAGTTATTACATACTTACTTATAAACTTATATATATATACTTATAAACATTTGTTTTAGGTGATGCTGTTAATGAGCGTGAACTAGTAGACAAACTAACTCTTAATGGAGAGAAATGAACACATGATAAAATAGCTAAGTAAATTATGTGCCATTTTTGATGGTGATAACTATATGAGAATGAAAGCAATGAAGTAGATAACATGCTGAATGAGAGTGTATGGAATTTACAATGAGCAGGTTTGGGGAGCCCTCTTTTAAAAGATGGCATATGAGCAGAGATTTAAAAGAGGTGAATGAGTGAACAAAATTTGAAGGAGGGTTAATGGGGCACCTGGGTGGCGCAGTCAGTTAAGCATCCGACTTCAGCCAGGTCACGATCTCGCGGTCCGGGAGTTTGAGCCCCGCGTCAGGCTCTGGGCTGATCGCTCAGAGCCTGGAGCCTGCTTCCGATTCTGTGTCTCCCTCTCTCTCTGCCCCTCCCCCGTTCATGCTCTGTCTCTCTCTGTCCCAAAAATAAATAAACGTTGAAAAAAAAATTTTTAAAGGAGGGTTAAGGGTTCAAGGCAGAATGAAAATCAAGAGCAGAGTTCCTGCTATAGAAATATTCTTAATGTGTTCATGAAGCAGAAAGGAGGTCAATGTGGCTAAAGTAGAGTGTGTTAGTGGAAGAGAATATTAGAAAATAAAGTCAGAGGGATAACGGGACCCCAAAAATGTTAGGCCTTTTAAAGCTATGCAAGGACTTTGGCTTTTTGTTTGTTTTTTTGGATGGAGATGAGAAGGCATTTTAAGGTTTTAAGCACAGGAGAGACTTGATCTGATCTATTTCAACCACGTTGAAATAGTGGTCTTTGTAACCACTTCATTAATACTAGTTAGTAGGCTACTGCTGTCATGGTGACTTGCATCAGACAAGTTGATGTGAAGTTTTGTAATGTAAGGTCTAAAATTTTATGTGCTGTCTGGACATATATGAGCCTCACAGACCAGCTGTACCTCACCTGTTCCTTAACTTAATGAGTTTCACTTTCCTGCCAGTCCACAGAATTGTTTAAATAAGCCAGTTACCTTTAGGAACCAGGGCTCAGCCCCTTGTCTTGTTACTAAAGAGCCTGCCTCCCATAGCTCCTGCTGGTTTACTCTACAGAACAGGGTGGTGAATTTTAATTATATTTGAAAGTAAATCCAATACGGTTTGTGTGTAGATTGAGTATGGAGACCAAAAGAAAGAGGATTTAAGAATAACTCCATGGAAGGAAGGAAGGAAGGAGGGACAGAAGGAAGGAAGGAAGGAAGGAAGAAAGGGAAGGTGGAAGGAAGGAAAGGGGGAAAGGAGAAGAAAGAAAGGGAAAACGAAAAGAAGGAAAGAGGGAGAAAGAAAGAAAAAGAGAAAAGAGCAAAAGAAAAGAAAAGAAAGGAAAAGCTGTGTTTTTAAACCTGAGCTACTGGAATAATACAGTTGCTATTAACTGACATGGGGAAGACCGTGAGATGAACATATTGGGGTGAGTGGATCAGGAGTTTAGTTTGGGATATATTTTGTTTGAGGTGTTGTGTACTTTTGGGATTGGCCACGCATATGAAACACATTATGTATTTTTGGAATGAAGCCATAAGAATGCATGAAATAAAAAGGGAGTCCTTGTAGGTAGAGGGGAGGTCTGCAAATGAGCTGTCCCAATGCCCCTCTGGCAGCTGGGAGCATTGTTAGCACACAGCCTCCATCTGAGAACTACTTCGGGGTTTGCTTCAGAGGACCTTGCTGGGCCAACCACATCCAATGACCGATGGAGACGGAGGTATAAAACCCATACCGTTTCAGCCCAGTTCAGGGCGGCTCTGACTCTGATCCCAGCAGGGTCTGCTGAAGCTGTCCCGGGTCTGCACTGCAGCTCCACTTGCCCCACTGCCCACGCCTGCTGCCACTCTTTCTCTTTCACACGGGTCCCTCCCTAAGCAGTGTGCTGCATGCCAAACTATCTCAGTGTCTTTTTTCAGAGGACTGAACTTGCTACAAGGTCTAAAAACTGAGCATTAAAAACCCTCTGGTACTTAGTGGTTAGAGATTTAAGGGCAAACCAGAAAAGAAGATGGCCAGGGAAGTGAGAGTAAATCAGAGAAGTGTAGTTCTTTATAACCTAAAAGAGGACGGTCATTCAAATACTGGGATAAATCACCTGTATCCAAAGTTGCTGATAGAATGTGATGAAGAACCAGGAATTATCACTGGATTTGGCATCCATCAGTGATGACTTTCAGAGCAGTTACAGTGGGTGAAGAGATACAAAGATTGAAGCAGTTTTAAGCAGAATTCGAGCAGAATGTGAGGAGTTCAGAGGTTTTTCTTTTCTTTTTCTTTCTTTCTTTCTTTTTTTTTTTTGGTAAGAGGGACAAAGAGTAATTTTGCATGTTGATTAGGAAGAAGTAATGAAGAAAGTGAAAATGATGCAGGAGAGAATAGCAAATGCAATCTAGTGCAGAAGTGGAGGGGTTAGATTGAATTTCAAAAATAGATCATTAATCTAAAATAAAGGAAGCAAGGCAGCATATAAGTGAATAGATGCTAGTCTATAGCAAAAATGTTGAAAACATATAAACCTTATGAAACATAATTCCTGTGGCATAGACAAAGGGGAGATGAGCTTTTCAATCTCCTTTCTTTTATAGCCTCCAACTCCTTCTCTGATTACATCATGAAAGGTCATTTCCAAGCTCATTAAAATGTTCACCCCTCAGCTCCCTTATCTAAACACTTAGATATGTGGCCATGTGGCCATGATATATTTTGTTTGTGATTACTTATTTTTGTTAAGATATATTTTCTATTCTGCCATGTACTTTACCTACTTTTTCTTCTGTGTCCTCAATTCCTTATTCTATAATTATATCAACAACTTGCAAAGGGACAGGTATGCTTTAGAACATAGCCTTGTTCCTCTTTATTCACAGACTCCCATGTTCCTAGCTAGTACTCCATAAATATTAATTGATAATTTGGGGGGAACATTTCTTCCTTCACTACTTTTCCTTCCACTGTTTGGAAACTTCCTCAATTCCTTTAACTCTGCTTAAATTTCACCTTTGATAATGTTTGCAATGACCACGTACTTACTCCCGCAGCCTGCCCTCTTAGTTCCCCCTAGTCCCCAGATATTCCTTTTCCTGCTCATATCACTTTCTCATATACTATGTGTTTTCCTTATTTACCATGTCTGTTATGTACTATATATCTCTCCCACCACGATGCAAGCCTCACAAGGGCAGGGTCCTGTCTTTTTTGTTCATTGAATGATTCTTTCAAGCCTAAAGTAGTGCAGGCTCAGCCTAAGTGCTTAATAAAATAAACTGATGAATGCATTTATAATTCCTATACATTTATAGCAGCAATCCTGTCATCAACTTTTCCGCATTTACTTAGGAAACTAAGCTCATCCTTTTCTGTAATATTTCACTTAGCACATGTTTGATATTACTTGAAAGCAAAAAGCCATGATCTTCAATATTTAATTCAAGAAATACCTACGATACAAATAAAGAAGTATTTATTGATCAAATGGCGCTTTATGTTCTGTGGCATATACTGTTGTACAATACTTGCTCCCTGCTTCCACAGTTTATAGTTGGCTGTTAACAAATGAGAATGAAAGAAGATTCGCATCTGGTGACAGTTTTGATGCATTGGTTGTGACTACTTAGGAAAGTATGCTGAGCTATCAGTCTGTTAGCTCTGCTGTCTAATCTGTCGTGAATGTATTGTGGCATCATGGGTGTCATGTGAGTACTATCTCCACTAAACTGTAAGTTACATGAAGTTAGGGATTACCTTCATTTTGTTTACAATTCCCGTCTCAGAAACCAGCATGTAAGTAATGCTTAATAGTTATGTCAAATAAATAAAAATCTCTGATGATGCAAAACATTTGTGTAACAGGATTTTAGGATAAAACCTCCCGTTTTTCACTCACCAGCTGGTAGTATAGGTATACTAAGGCATGAATAAGACAAATCTCCAAATGCAGAATTCGCAGAGGAAAGCACTAAAAACGTAACAGGTCTCTTCAACTCTCTCACCTGTTTCAAGTTATAGAAATAAGTGAGGATGGGGAACGAGAGGAAAATGATATTTCATGTGAAGCTTATGTCTTAATAAATATGTTCTGTGAATACCCATGCCATGTGTTTGTAGGGTGAGAGGAATCTATCTCTTGGGGCAGAAATGTGGTGTGGAGGTGTCCATGAGAACTTGAACAGAGTGGAAATTTCAGGAAAATGGTGAATAAGAGATCCCTCAACTTGAATCACTGGTCATCCACTCCACAAAGACTTACAGTGTTGAAATCCCTGGTTCCTCCATGGCATTTAGATGGAAGGCTCCTGCTGTCTCTTAACATGTGTCTGATCCTTGAAACACTCATAAATATTTTGTTACTGTAAAGTTAGGGCATGTACATGGTCCCCATTCAGTACCACTTTCCTGACTTTTTGAACAAAGCAATAAATCAACTATCTCATGGCCTCTGTATTACTTAAGTAGAAATCATGCCTTTTGTATAAGTAGCTTTAACAAAGATAAAAGTATGACCTGTCTCTACATGAGAAAATCATTAAGATTTAAAATATTATTTTAGCATTTTAATGTGTAATTGATCGAAATATGTCTAGATAATTTTGCATTAATTTAGTATCCCAGTAATCATAGGCATTATTTTGCCTGTTACTCCAAGAACACTTACGCACAGATAGTGCTCTTTTCTTAGTTTAGTTAATCAGCATTAACAAAGGTGAGGTAGTCCTTGCTGGCTGAGAGTGAATTGACATTAATTATTGACTAGATTTTATTTTATTTTATTTTATTTTATTTTATTTTATTTTATTTTATTTTTATTTATTTATTTATTTATTTTTAATATGAAATTTGTTGTCAAATTGGTTTCCATCCAACACCCAGTGCTCATTGACTAGATTTTAGACATTCTAACAAGTTGAGTATAGCTTAGATCCTCAGTGTGATAAGCTTATAGAACTATAGGATTATGATCTCTATATCAATTACCCTTAGACAATATAAGATATAGAAGATTAAACATCATAGTTACTCCAAAATTTGGTTTAAATTATTTTTTTCACCAAATTTTTAATGTAAGATCATTTTCTTATAGTATGACTCACCTTAAATTTAAGGAAAAAATTGATTAATTGAAACCTTGGCTATGTTAATCAAAGTTTTACTGTATCTTCTTCTTTCAAATTCACCTTTGATGTTAATTAGAAATTTAATCTTTAATTCTCATGCCTTTGTGACTATAACTGTCCTCCTTACATATTGATGTACTTTCAATTTTTAAGATATGTCATTAAAAGATTATAAGCTGCAAAATATTATCCCTGACATGGGAAAATCTTAATGAAGGAAGGAAAACTTCAAGTAATATATCATAATTATTAGTTAATAAATTAATTATAAGCCAATCCTAAAATAAATGAAACTATTCTAAATTTTTTTTGCTAAATTTTTATTCTTAATTATCTTATATCTTGTTTCATCAGAATAATTTTAACTGTTGGAAATGTACTGAATTTTATTTTTCCTAAATATCATTTTTGGTGCATCTTTGAAAAGACTTGTTTGAACTTCATACAGCAAACTTTGGCCATCAGTTGATAAAAGAGAATACAGACCATGAAGTAAGTTAAATTATTCTGACCCTTTATCCTCTATTCATCCATGTACACCTTGAGATTTAGTTCTTCATAATGAGTCTCTGGAAGGATAAACTCCTGACACATGGCCTTTGTCTAACTGATGGCATATTTTCTACTACAGTAAACAACCTATTTGGCCCATTTACTCCTACAGAAAAGATTACATTATCCAGTGACTTTGGCATAACTTAGTGAATTTCCTAGGTGACCAGATAAAAAGCTTTTCTATGTGCAAGGCAAAATACATTGAAATGCCAGGCAGTGCCTCCTGTAAGCTACACAATTGTTTGGATTCCAAGTTCAGAAAGCAAGCCATGGCATTTTAGCTCTGATTGGCCACTAAAGGCTCTCCAACTTTGAGGATGTGTTCTACTTCTCTGAGTCTGTGATATCTAGGCAATGGCTATAGAAGTTCTTCCCACCTATTTGGTAGGATTGCCTATAAGCATTTTTAAAATTTCTCAGTTTTTGAATTTGATGGATGTTTTCCTTTGCTAATGATTTAACTGATTTTTACAGAGAAAACCTTTACCATAAACCATCCTAGTCAGTTTTGAGGTTGCTTGATACCAAAAGAACTTGGCTGTTTTGTTTTGTTTTGTTTTGTTTTGTTTTGTTTTGTTTTGTTTTGTTTTTTTCCCCCTCCTGGTAGTAACAGAGAATCAAAAATTTTCAGTGAAAAAAACAAAACAAATTAAGTTAAACATTTGTTAAAATAACAAAATAATGCTCAATGCTGGCAGTTTAAAACATGTTGTTTCTATATTTTTTAGGTATCTGGATTTCACCCTGTATTTATAACTGAATCTATGCTTATTTTGAGCCACCGAGAAATTGTGATTCTACTTACTGGTTAAGAGGTTTATTAGCCCTGCAAGAGCTAAGAATTTGAAAAATTGAAGGTCATTGTAGCAGTCACTACATAAAGAAAAATACAAGCTGGGTCAAAAAATAAATGAAGAGGCAGATATTTGATTTCTATTATTTTTCTAACTTATTTTTAGAAGCTGGACAGAGGTGGAATAGGGGCAGATAGGATCACCTTAAAATTATCTCAGTAAAAAGCACATACAATCACTTAGGCAATTTAATACTGAATAAAGTAGGAGTCATAAAATGAATTTTGCCAGCAGAACTTAGCTCAGAAGCTCAGAAATTCTGAATATGTCAAAAACATGATTTAGACCTTAAGTACTATTATTTCCATAAAAATGACAAATCTTTGTTTAACACCATAATGAAATTTCTCCTGAACAATGCAAAATATTAATTTATTGTACTCTTCTTTCTGTGAAGAGAATACAGGAGTAAAAAAAAAATACAAGAGTCAAAAGCTAGGGTTTTAAAATAATCCTCAAATTAGTAGAGTATGATATATGTATCAAAAAAGATGATAAAAGGTTAAAAAATAGAATTTTAAAATAGAAACTATCTTGTTAATATCACCAAGATTATATATGATGCTAGTAATCAAGCTAATTATAAGGCTAACCAATACCTGCAATTTCAACAAATTTCTCAAAAGAGAAATGTTATGCTTTTGACACCATTGTGAAAAGAGCTTCAGGAAGCAATAGTCATTTCAACGTTTATTTATTTTTGGGACAGAGAGAGACAGAGCATGAACGGGGGAGGGGCAGAGAGAGAGGGAGACACAGAATCAGAAACAGGCTCCAGGCTCTGAGCCATCAGCCCAGAGCCCGACGCGGGGCTCGAACTCACGGACCGCGAGATCGTGACCTGGCTGAAGTCGGACGCTTAACCGACTGCGCCACCCAGGCGCCCCAGCAATAGTCATTTCAAAAACTAAAATGCGATATTAAGATTTCAATTCCATTATTTAAAAAAAAGTAGATCCTACTAAAATACACATAGTGAAGGAATGGATAGGAAGAATGGTTACTCTTAAATACTCTGGTTATGAGAAAAATCATGAAATCAGGTTTAAATATTAACTTTAAAGTCACAAACACCAAACCAATTTTTTTTGCCACATAGTCAGCCAATATTTGAACATTTTCAGTGATTCTATATCCAAGACTGTTCATTTTATCTTGAAATGAATCTGAATGTTAGTAAGCTGAATTATGGTTAAATTTTTTAACCTGAAAAATATGAATGCACTGAAATAGGCTAAGAACAATTCATTGGTAACTAGGTGAATTCATATAAATAGTTTAACAGATGAGTAGTGTTTAGACACTAGTTATCATGAGAAATAATCTAGATCATAGAGGATCAAGAAGAAAAATATGAATTTTCAGTTTGATTTGATTCATAGATTATTAATTGTCATTTGAAAAGTTCTCAAGGTTTTGAGCAAAACAACATTTAGCACCACCCCAGTGTCAGTGTTCCAGCTGTATCTGCATAATAGACAGATTGGGGGTGTGTCAGCCGTGCTTAATGTTCAGCTGTTCACCATAGCCCCACTGCCAAGATGAAGGGTCGTCAGATACACATGGCATCCCTGCACCATTTGCTAATGTGCCCAGGCAATAAGCAATACCACGTTTGTATCCAAGGTTAGAATAAATACAAAAATACTTTTTACTCTCTGAAATCAAGTTTTATGACCTACAGTAGATTTTATCATCTAAGTTTTAACTCAAGGACTAAAAGGATTATGTATCCCCATACAACCATGATGAAATTGGTCACTGTGCTTGCTTCATTTCTTTTGCATAGGAATTGACGTTTATAATATATTTTCCTTTATGTCTTACACATTAGATTGACTCAATAATTAATAAGCTACTCTTATTAAAAAAAAATAGAACGTGGGTACCTTTAGATTTAAGCGTTCCTTTTTCCCCCTTGTTGCTTTGTTCCTGGGCTGAAATAATCAGCTTTAATTTTTAGGTTTATGTACTATAATATCTTCCAAAGACAAACTTGAAATAAACTAACCTAAGTATATCCAAGCATCCACTGGGGAATTTATTGTAGCATTAGAAATGGGGCACTATGGGGCGCCTGGGTGGCTTAGTCGGTTGAGCGTCCCACTTCACTCAGGTCACGATCTCACGGTCCGTGAGTTCGAGCCCCGCGTCTGGCTCTGTGCTGACAGCTCAGAGCCTGGAGCCTGCTTCAGATTCTGTGTCTCCCTCTCTCTCTGGCCCTCCCCCCGTTCATGCTCTGTCTCTCTCTGTCTCAAAAATAAATAAATGTTAAAAAAAAATTTAGAAATGGGGCACTATGGAAGTACTTGTCCCATTCCTGAAAATAACTCCATGGAGTAGAAAGTGCACCAACCGTCTCCCCAGGAAATTGCTATCACCCCAACACCCCAAATTCCAGAAATTGATTTCTGGAATATACTATCTCTAATGACAAATTCTTTCCTGACAGTTTCAATAAAGGCATTCTACCAGATTTTAATGTTCTGGTAGAAAACTAGTCACTTTTGTCTTTCAGGGAATACTGTAGAAAATATATAAGTCAACCATAATATGTATTTTGTTTGTTTGTTTTTACTATTTTCATGTCTTCCATAATGTGCTTATTAGGATTTTGCAGGCTAGGATAATATTGTGTGCAGTTGAGCTCAGAGAACAAAGGCATAAAAACTAGTTTTAATATTCCTATTAAATATATAAGTGAAAGAATGACCTTTGAAATACAGCTTTTTATAAAATGGAAGAAATCCTATTTTTCTGTTATTGAATTAACATTAAAAGCATGTTCCATGGCACCAAAAATTGTTATTCCATTAGAAATTCATAATATTATCTAAATAGAAAGAGCCATATAAATGTGCAGTTAAATATGAAGCTTATGTTGCACATTTAGAAAGTAAAAAGTATCACAATTTTGTTTATTTCATAAAAGAAGACAAGAGATAGAGGATAATGACTAAGTAACTTTGGTAAATTTTCTCAACTGGGGAGTATTTCAAGTTGTAATTTAACTCAGTGAACCATGAAATGGCTCATATTGAAGTAACTGGAGTTTGTTGATTAATGTGCTACTATTTGTATGGTAAGATGAAAAATTAATAGGGGAAGACAGATTGTTATATGAGCTCAACAAATCTAATCCAGTGACAAACATTAGATGAAATGATAGAATTAATCTAATAGTGAATTATTTTACAAAAGAATTGTGTCTTTAAGATAAACCAATAAACAATTTTTACATAACAGTAATAAAATGCTGTTTCACTAGTGTTTGTTTTTGTTTTTGTTTTTTTTTGTTTTTTTACAACAGAAAACTTGTATTTGCTACCATGGCAAAACATCTTCAAGGCTATTTTCTTCTACTCTATGACCCACTGATATCTGTTCCATCCAAGTTTTCATGGTTGTGACTGGCATGTAATTGAGTGTTTGACTATTGATTCACATACTGGATTTGGTGATGTGTGTGTGATCCTTTCAGTATACTTGACATAAAATGTTATTTTTCTGTGCTCAGATTCATTGTTTAGAGTAGAACACCTGCAGTGGGGGGCAGTCAGGGAATCCATGGGCTTTGGAAACTAAATTACATGGAAACATTGGTTTCTGTGAGAGTTTATTGTTTCGTAGTTAAGGCCTGTGTAGATAGCCACTATTTCTATTCTTATATCTTGTGGGTCATCTTATATTTATATGCTACTGCTACTTGTGTTATTTCAGAGAGTGCTTTTGAATTTGAGAGTAAGTGAAAATAAAGACTATTGTTATAGTTTGGATTGAAATGAAATATGAACTCAAATAATTCAGTTCAAACCCTTGCTTTAGGCCAAGAGAAAGGCAGAGTTTGCTATTAAAACCCAAATGATTAGAAGATATGTATACTACTTTTTCTACTTTGTGTGCGTGCGCACACACACATGCATGCTTATGTAAACTGCATGCTTATATATTCCCAGCTTCTCTTGCTCGGTCATTAAAGGAGGATACATTCAATCTGCATCTCATTGGTGTGCTGTCAAGATGAATCAGACACAACTCTTTTTCCTTCTTCAATAGTACCCACCCATTACATTATAGACATTTCTCATCTTAATAAAAGAGTGAGTCTCCTATTGCAGACACACATTCTTTGATCCATCTTTTTGGAAGAAATTTTATAAATAAAAAAGCTAGTGATTGGATTGTTTTATCTTTTGGATATGCTGTGCTTTATTAGTATTGAATTTTATTGCTGAAATTCCATTTCACTTTTATGTTTTCCTGGATTATGCCATTGTTTTAGAGAGCTGAATAAATCTGTATAGCTGGAGTTCATTCAGATTGGTGCTCCAATATTGCCCTTTTTTACTTTTTCTTGGCAATTTCCTCCTTTTTTTTTTTTTGATATATAGTACACATTTTGCCTTGGTTTGAAACTACTTGTGGAAGTATACTTTTCCTTCTCCCATCAAATGATTGGATAAAATGACTATTATTCCATTCTCCTGTGAAAGTTACCTGCCATTTATTTCACATTCTCTATTTATCTGTTACTTTCTTTGCTTGTGGTTGATGACTAACAAAAAGCAAAAGAGGAAGTGACATCACCAAATAGTGATATAAGTTGTTGCTGACTTTGCCCCCCATCACGAGAACAAATAACAGCTCTTGCATAACAAGGCACCCCTGAGAGAACCCTAGAACACAGAAGTGAGGCTGAGAGACCTCAGAGACCAAAACAGACTGTATTAGAAGGGTAAGAGAAGGGACTACATGCTGACTGCTTTGCTCTTCCCCCAGGACAGTGCAGCACCACCTGGAAAGGTCTCTTCTGAGCTTTTGGTTTCTCCAGTGGGAAAACAGAACCCAGCAGGGACAACCAGCCCTGCCCATCTTTGTGAGCTGCATCTGATCTCACAGCACAGGGATTACAGGGATCTGCAGGGCTCAACCACTGGAAATCTGACTGTGATATAGAAGAAGAGAGGGGCTTACAACAACCATCACACAGATTGACAGACTGAGTTCATAACTGCTGTGCCCAAGTGGTAATCCCAACCAGCAGCTTTACTTACCTGCAGAACCAATTTGGGAGTGCACTATGAACAGGGAACATGATGGCATGCAGATATCCCTAGTTCAGATGCTCAGACAGAACTTTTGCTGGCCCTAGAGCCCAAATTTGCCCATGCCTAGCCATGTTGCTCAGTCATAGCCCCACCCTCTGCAGAGAATGTCTTCCAGCTCCATCAGAGAAGAGCTGGAGACAACTCCTAGAACCAGTGCGGCACAGTGTTACTTGAGCTGAGAAATGGCTGGGCAGAGATGATTGACCCTAGAGCAAAGCCATCAATGGGAATGTTCCACTCCCATTGCTATACACACAGGCAGGGGGATTAATTCACAGCCAAGGCTTAAGGTAGCTCTTGGACTCTCTCAACCACAGAACCTTTTTGGTAAATTGAGAGTAGCCTGGAGCAGCCCCTTCTCTTCCTGCCCAGGCAAGGAATGGAATCACAGGTCTACCTGGTGTGGAGAGTTTCTTCTGGCCCTGTCAGACCAGAAACACTGGAGACAACTTCTAGAAGCTGTGCAGCCTAGTGGCACTGTAACCAAAAGGCACTTAGGTGGAGCTGATAGATTGCAGAATAAAACCACTGGCCCTGTCAGGCCAAGGAAGTTGGGATGTGGATTGACTTAAATTAAGACAACAAAGAGCTTTACCAACTTAGACTAGCTTCTCTCATTGCACCAGTACAGGAAATCTAATTCATAGTCTTGCTTATTACTGAATGCAGCCTTCAGCCTATTTGACCAGAGCACATAGGAAGCTTCATGGCACACTCAACAGCTTTATGTACAGTGGCACTGGAATAAAGGGCACAGCCCATGGCTTCCCCAAATGCAAAGCAAAACCAATGGTCTCATCTGACCAGTATATTTAGTGTACACTCTTGCCTGAGTTGGGCCCCCAAACAATGGCTCTACAGGATGTGAGTCCTGTCCTGCTGTCCTGCCACCTCAGGGAAGGTAATTCTTAGCCCCATTTATTACTGAATCCAGTACCCAGTCCTGACCATGTACTAATTCGGGTAACTGAAGAACCCATCCTCCAGCCTCACTTAGGTAGGTAATCAAGACACCAGTCTTAACCAATTGTTCTCAGGCAGTAGTACACATACCCCTATCCTTGTCCTTAGAACTCTGACAGTTGCCTCATCCCAAAATAGACCACAATAGACCCCATATGCTCAAGAGCCTTAGCAGCAGACAACAAGAAACCCAAACTGAGCTGACTGGTGAACTGTCTCTGCCAAAGAAAACCTGCAAAATTTGAAAAAGGAATTCATGATTCAAATGCTCAGATAGACACATAAAGAATCAAGGATCATGAAAAGTCAGGTAAATATAGCACCACTAATAAAGGAAAGGAAAGGAAACTAATAAAACTCCAAAACTAACCCTAAATAAATGCAGCTCTATAAACTGTCAAAAAATTCAGAATAATCCTCTTAAAAAACTTTAATGAGCTACAAAAAATACAGATATCTAAACAAAATTAGGAAAATAATACATGAACAAATGAGAAGTTTGACAACCGTCAAAAACAAATAGCAACCATCAAAACCAAATAGCAACCATCAAAAACAAAAACAAACAAGAATAGAAATCCTAGAGTTGAAAATATAATAACTGAACTAAAGAATTCAATGTAGAGTTTCAAAAACAGACTCAACCATAAATAAGATGTAATCAGAAATCTGGAAAAGAGGACATTAGAAATGAGGGGAGAAAAAGAAAAAAAAAAGAATGAAAAAGAATTAGGAAAGCCTACAGGAGTTATGGGACACAATGAAAAAGATAGTATTTTCATTGTGGAAATTAAACAGAGAAGAGCAGCATGAGAAAAGAGAGAAGTTATATAGAAAAGAACCCCCATAACCCATAACCCAACTTTAGGTTGAATTACTCAACAGAAACTTTTCAGGCCAGGAGAGAATGGGATGACACATTCAAAACACTGAAAGAAAATAACCATCAAGCAAGTGTTCTATACCAGGTTAAGCTGCCCTGCAGAAACAAGGAGGGATAAAGACTTTGCCAAAGAAACCTAGGCTGAGGGAATTCATTATCATTAGATCTGCCTTACAAGAAATAGTAAAGGGATTTCTTTAAATGGAAGTAAAAGAATGCTACTCAACATCATAAAAAGTAGTGTGTCACTAGTAATGATAAATATATTGTTATAGTTAGATACTGCAGTATGGTGATAGTGGTGTATAATTCACTTACAACCCTAGTGTAAAAGTTAAAAAGTAAAAAAACAAATATAGTAAAACTAGCCATAAATACAATGATATGTTATTATTAACACAATATAAAAACATGTAAATTGTAATAGGAATAACCTAAATGTGAAGGGGAGGAAAAGTAAAAATATAAATTTTATGAATTGTATTGAAATTAAGTTGTTATCAGTTTAAAATAGGGTGTTATAAGTTTAAGCTACTTCATGCAAGCGTCATGGTAAACACAAGGGAATAACACAAAAGAACACAATGAAGAGTTAAAGCATACTGATACCAAAGACATCAAAACGCATAAGAAGTTAGCACGATAAGAAACAGAACAAAGGATCTATAAAACAACCGGTAAACAATGAACAAAATAGCAATAGTAAGTCCTTATTTATAAATGATTACTTTAACAGATTAAATTCTCTAGCCAAAGTCATAGAATGGATGAAAGGATTACAAAACAAAACAAAACAAAAAAGACTCCAAAAAACCAAAATCCAACAATGTACTACCTACAACAGACTTACGTTAGCCTTAAAGACAGGCACAGACTGTGAGTGAAGACATGGAAAAAGACATTTCAAGTAAATTGTAACAACAGTTAAAAACAAAAACAGGTAGGTGTACTTAGGTCAGACAAAATAGACTTTAAAGTAAAAATGGTAAAAAGAGACAAAGGTCATTATATAGTGATAAAAGGGTCAATACATCAAGATGATCTAACAATTGTAAATAATCATGCGCCCAACATTAGAACACCTAAATATATATAGCAAAAAAACAGAGCTAAAGGAGAAATAAGCATTAATATAATAATAGCTGGAGACTTTACCCCCCCCTTCAAGAATGGATAGATTATTAAGATAAAGAATCAATAAGGAAATATCAGATTTAAATAATGCTATAGACCAAATGAACCAAACCAACTTATACTGAACATTCTATCCAACAATAGCAGAATACACATTCTTCTCAAGTGCACATAGAACATTTTTTAGGATGGATCATATTTTAGGCCCTAAAACAAGTGTAAGCAAATTCAAGAAGATTGAAATCATATTAAATACCTTCTCTGACCACAATGGCATGAAACTAGAAATTAGTAACAAGAGGAGAAGTGGAAAATTTACAAACACATGGAAATTAAACAACTCACTCCCAACCACCCAATAAACCAATGAAGAAAGTAAAGGGGAAATTAAAGTGGAAAAAAAAAAAAACGTTTCTTGAGACAAAATACAATGGGAGCATAACATCACAATTTGTGGGACATAGCAAAACCAGTTATAAGAGGGAAGTTCATGGCAATTCAACACCTACATTAAGAAGCCATAAAGATTTCATATAAACAACCCAACTTTATATCTTCAGGAAGTAAAAAAAAAAAAAAAAAAAGAAGAAGAAGAAAAACAGAGCCCAGAGTTAGCAGCAGAAAAAGAATAATAAGGATTAGAGCAGAAATAAATAGCATAGTGAACAGTAGGGGCGCCTGGGTGGCTCAGTTGGCTGAGCATCCGACTTCAGCTCAGGTCATGATTTCGTGGTCTGTAAGTTCAAGCCCTGCATTGGGTTCTGTGCTGAAAGCTCAGAGCCTGGAGTCTGCTTTGGATTCTGTCTCCCTCTCTCTCTGCCCCTCCCCTGCTCATGCTCTGTCTCTCCCCCTCTCTCAACAATAAATAAACATTAAAAAATAACATAGTGAACAGTAAAAAATAGAATTATCCAAACTAAGAGTTGGTTCTTTGAAAAGATAAACAAAATGAACAAACTCTTAGCTAGCCTAACAAAGGAACAAAGATAAAAGACTCAAATCAACAAACTTATAAATAAAAAAGGAGACATTAAAACTGATTACCACAGAAATTTGAAGGATCATAGGAGGATCCTATGAATAGTATATGCTAACAAATTGAACAACCTAGCAGAAATGGAATAATTCTTAAAAATGTGCAATTTACCAAGACTAATCAGAAAAAAAATAGAAAATCTGAATGGACTGATTACTAATAAGGAGATTGAATCAGTAATCAAAAATCTCCCATCAAAGAAAAACTCAAAACAAGATGGCTTCAGTTGTGATTTGTAACAAATATTTAAAGAATTAACACCAGTCCTTCTCAAATTCTTCAAAAAAACTTGAAGAGGAATTAACACTACCAATCTCATTCTATAAGGCCATCATTATCCTCATAATGTAGGAAAGTAGAAAAGGACACCACTAAAGAAAATGAAACTATAGGTCGATACCTCTTGTGAATATAGATGCAAAAATTCTCAATAAAATACCAGCAAACCAAAGTCAGCACCACATTAAAAGGAACATACAATATGATCAAGTAAATTTATCCCTGAGATACAAAGATGATTCAACATATGCAAATCAATCAGTGTGCTATATCACATCAATAGAATAAAAAAAAAAGAATCATATCATCCCAAGAGATGCAGAAAACCATGAAAAAATTAAATATCCTTTTATGATAAAAACTCTTAACAAATGAGGCATAGAAAGAACATACCTCAATTGTGCCCAAATCCCTACCTGAAATTAGAGAAACATATTTGCCAATTTGGGCAAATCATGTAACCCCTCCATAATTTATTTGTGATATATGTTAAATGAATGAGATGGACCAGACATTCTCTAATTCTGCTCCCAGAATCCTATTTCTGTCATGAAGTCTGTGTTTATGTGGGTGTCCAGGACACTGAGAATGGAACAGAAGTCTTCAAATAACTTTGACTTTTTCCTTTTATTTATGCTTTTATATTATCCTTGACATATATCTAATACTCAGAATTAACAATTTGGAAGGGAGAATGGACTTCATGATTCATATCCACTCATCAGTCAATGAGATACATGCCATTTTGCCTAATTCAATATTCTTCATATAAAGCCCAGAGTGTTATTTTCCTGTTCCTTTTTTCAAGCTCAGTCTTCCTCCTAAAATACCTTCATCCTATATCAGTAAGTACCATCCTATGACATCCTTCAAAACAAGTCAAGAATTTTAACTTAGCAAGATTTGTTACCTGATTATTACTGTGAATAATTCTTAGAAATAATGTGTCATTTAGAATTTTTAAAACCATTTATAGTTTCATTCTGATTAGTCTGTGTTAAAGAAGACTCACTGCATTTTGTAGCATAACCAGAAGATGACTGAATGCATCCTAATAAAACATTGAAATGCTGTAGTAATACAAAATCTTTCTTTGCACCCATGTTATAATTACAGTTCCTTTAGATTTAATCCAATGCAATCATAACAATTAGATGTTATTCATTAAATTTTTTATTTGCAATTGAGATAGATAATAATGCAATGGCCATTTTTACTACACTCTTGAGCACACCTGTTTCAGTGTAACATCTATAGTAAATAAAGACAAAATATAATTTACCTAGGGTTTATTTGAGCTTCATTTTAAAATTATTTACTCATTAAGCCAAGTAAATTGAGAGTTTGTTAGGTGTTTAGATGTAAATGTGGTCAGAATTTCATTCTTCACATTATGAAAAAAATGCATAAATATTTTATGCATCTCTGGGTATGTATAGTAAGATTTTTAAAAGTCAAATAATTATCCTAAAAAATCCAAAGTGGAGGGGGAGAGAGAAGAAGGGAAGGAAGAAAAAAGGGAAAAAAGGAAAAGGAAGAGAGGAAGTAACAAGAAAAGAAAGAAAACTTAAAGGGAAAGAAAAGTAGAAAGAAAAAAATGGCAGGAAAGAAAAACAAAGATTGAACAAATGAAGGAGGAATGGAAGAATGAATGCTCTATTCTAGGTGCTTTCATGAAAATTATTGTATTTAACTGTGTAAAGTAAACCTGGTTGTCTTATTTTTACATTTGGGAAGCAGAGTAATTTAAGAGGGGCAATCAACATTACAATTCTCATCCACTCTAGAGTTGAGATTATTTTATGTCTCCAATATAAAGTTAAGTAAATACTGTCTTTTATTCACTGTGCCCCTTAGTGAGAAAAAGATAAAAATGCCAAGGTAAAATGTGGACTAAATCACCTAAAAGTGTTGAAAATAATGACCTGCCCTAATCTGCAAGTCAAGATTGGAGAAATCTTAATTAAACTCAGTCATAGCAAGATGGCTATAAAAGTTTTCATACAGACATGAGTTTGTATTAGAAGCAAAGTCTGGTGTCAGTGCCTTAAGTCCTATTTTCTACCTCTCATTAGATCTTCTCTGACCTCAGTCTGTCTAGCCCCAAGACCATGCTAGTGTCATAGTTGTAGTGATAAAAAAAAGCTGGGCTCAAGTTATTTATATTCCTTTTTCATTCTCTCATATGCATGTAGTGGGTAGATATGCCAGAATAGTAAGGGATGCAGAGTTACAGTACAGACTGATGTAGAACGATATCTATCTCCACCACTTAATATTTTCAAGACTGTAGTGGTTATCTGAATGACGACTGAGCACGTGCAGTGAAAAACCTTCCCCATTCACCCTGTTTTGAATTTTCAAAATAATTTCCTGAGAAAAAGTTCAAAACTTTTAACGACCCTAAAAATAAGCAAACAGAAACAAGCCTCATTTGGATGAGCATAATAAATTGACAGAAAGAATAGGGGGGACATTTCTGAGTAGATTTCCTCAGGTGAGTTATTACACCAAAGCGAGAAGAATGAAGAGTGCTGCTTCCTTTATCTCCAGGGTAGATAAGATAGGTTCCAACAGGATCTTAGAAAGTTTTAAATGTTCTCTGCTTTGGGAGACATCATAGACTTGTGTCTGACTCGCCGCTGAGGACAATAAGGGGAGTGAACTGAGGGTAGGGAATAACTGCACTCCCACCAAAGGCTGGGCAAGAGTGCAGTTATTGTAGATGTGGGTGTCTCTGGGTAGAGAAATGCCTCTTGGCCAAAGAGATCTCCTATAGGTGAAGAGTCTTTAATAAGGAGAGTCTAGAATAGAGTGGATCACCATATCCAGGAAAGCATGAGGATGATGGGAGGTACCAATGGAATGAAAGCCATAATCTGCTTAGGAGAGTAACACTTGCCAGCCTTCTGAGAATTTTCATTTCCTATCTCTAGCAGCTCCCTCCCTTTCCCCTTCTGTGGATCCAATCTCAGGTGAGTGGGGAATAAACAATGGAGGTTAAAAGATAAAGAAGGTAAACACTGTCCTGAAGTAGGTTGCCAGCCAATTATTGACCATTGCTGGGGCAAAGTGAGTGCCTTTCCATTGGGTAAAAGTTGGTTGATATCTTGGACTGGGCCATTTTAAATGCTGTATCTGTATATCTTACTGTATACCTTAAAGTGGCCAGGGACCTGTGTATTGTTTAAGAGTGTACATAAAATAATCCTGGAGCTTGAAGAACTTTAGTAGCGGGGGAAAACCTTTCCACATTGAATGAATTACAAATGGACAATAGAAATAAAATAAAACTGGACTTTGATGAGATCCCAAACATCATGTTTATTCCTTACAGCAAAAACACTAATATTCCTAAAGGTAAATTTTTTTTGAGAAATAAAGTATTTTATTTTATTTTTTCAATATATGAAATTTATTGTCAAATTGGTTTCCATACAACACCCAGTGCTCATCCCAAAAGGTGCCCTCCTCAATACCCATTACCCACCCTCCCCTCTCTCCCACCCCCCATCAACCCTCAGTTTGTTCTCAGTTTTTAACAGTCTCTTATGCTTTGGCTCTCTCCCACTCTAACCTCTTTTTTTTTTTTTCCTTCCCCTCTCCCATGGGTTTCTGTTAAGTTTCTCAGGATCCACATAAGAGTGAAACCATATGGTATCTGTCTTTCTCTGTATGGCTTATTTCACTTAGCATCACACTCTCCAGTTCCATCCACGTTGCTACAAAAGGCCATATTTCATTCCTTCTCATTGCCACGTAGTATTCCATTGTGTATATAAACCACAATTTCTTTATCCATTCATCAGTTGATGGACATTTAGGCTCTTTCCACAATTTGGCTATTGTTGAGAGTGCTGCTATAAACATTGGGGTACAAGTGCCCCTATGCATCAGTACTCCTGTATCCCTTGGGTAAATTCCTAGCAGTGCTATTGCTGGGTCATAGGGTAGGTCTATTTTTAATTTTTTGAGGAACCTCCACACTGCTTTCCAGAGCGGCTGCACCAATTTCCATTCCCACCAACAGTGCAAGAGGGTTCCCGTTTCTCCACATCCTCGCCAGCATCTATAGTCTCCTGATTTGTTCATTTTGGCCACTCTGACTGGCGTGAGGTGATATCTGAGTGTGGTTTTGATTTGTATTTCCCTGATAAGGAGCGACGTTGAACATCTTTTCATGTGCCTGTTGGCCATCCGGATGTCTTCTTTAGAGAAGTGTCTATTCATGTTTTCTGCCCATTTCTTCACTGGGTTATTTGTTTTTCAGGTGTGGAGTTTGGTGAGCTCTTTATAGATTTTGGATACTAGCCCTTTGTCTGATATGTCATTTGCAAATATCTGTTCCCATTCCGTTGGTTGCCTTTTAGTTTTGTTGGTTGTTTCCTTTGCTGTGCAGAAGCTTTTTATCTTCATAAGGTCCCAGTAATTCACTTTTGCTTTTAATTCCCTTGCCTTTGGGGATGTGTCGAGTAAGAGATTGCTACAGCTGAGGTCAGAGAGGTCTTTTCCTGCTTTCTCCTCTAGGGTTTTGATGGTTTCCTGTCTCACATTCAGGTCCTTTATCCATTTTGAATTTATTTTTGTGAATGGTGTGAGAAAGTGGTCTAGTTTCAACCTTCTGCATATTGCTTTCCAGTTTTCCCAGCACCATTTGTTAAAGAGACTGTCTTTTTTCCATTGGATGTTCTTTCCTGCTTTGTCAAAGATTAGTTGGCCATACGTTTGTGGGTCTAGTTCTGGGGTTTCTATTCTATTCCATTGGTCTACGTGTCTGTTTTTGTGCCAATACCATGCTGTCTTGATGATGACAGCTTTGTAGTAGAGGCTAAAGTCTGGGATTGTGATGCCTCCTGCTTTGGTCTTCTTCTTCAAAATTCCTTTGGCTATTTGGGGCCTTTTGTGGTTCCATATGAATTTTAGGATTGCTTGTTCTAGTTTCGAGTAGAATGCTGGTGCAATTTTGATTGGTATTGCATTGAATGTGTAGATAGCTTTGGGTAGTATTGACATTTTGACAATATTTATTCTTCCAATCCATGAGCAGAGAATGTCTTTCCATTTCTTTATATCTTCTTCAACTACCGTCATAAGTTTTCTATAGTTTTCAGCATACAGATCTTTTACATCTTTGGTTAGATTTATCCTAGGTATTTTATGCTTCTTGGTGCAATTGTGAATGGGATCAGTGTCTTTATTTGTCTTTCTGTTGCTTCATTGTTAGTGTATAGGAATGCAACTGATTTCTGTACATTGATTTTGTATCCTGCAACTTTGCTAAATTCATGTATCAGTTCTAGCAGACTTTTGGTGGAGTCTATCAGATTTTCCATGTATAATATCAAGTCATCTGCAAAAGGCGAAAGCTTTACTTCATCTTTGCCAATTTTGATGCCTTTGATTTCCTTTTTTCGTCTGACTGCTGATGCTAGAACTTCCAACGCTATTAAACAACAGCGGTGAGAGTGGGCATCCCTGTCGTGTTCCTGATCTCAGGGAAAAAGCTCTCAGTTTTTCCCCATTGAGGATGATGTTAGCTGTGGGCTTTTCATAAATGGCTTTTATGATCTTTTATGTTCCTTCTATCCCGACTTTCTCAAGGGTTTTTATTAAGAAAGGGTGCTAGATTTTGTCAAAGGCCTTTTCTGCATCGATTGACAGGATCATATGGTTCTTTTCT
The DNA here is from genome assembly GCF_016509475.1 of Prionailurus bengalensis. NCBI lineage: Eukaryota > Metazoa > Chordata > Mammalia > Carnivora > Felidae > Prionailurus > Prionailurus bengalensis. The sequence goes on along the minus strand of NC_057345.1, from coordinate 182,300,178 downwards.
TTTTTTTTTTTTTTTATTAATGTGATGTATCACGTTGATTGATTTGCAAATGTTGAACCAGCCCTGCATCCCAAGAATGAATCCCACTAGATCATGGTGAATAATTCTTTTTATATGCCATTGAATTCGATTTGCTAGTATCTTATTGAGAATTTTTGCATCCATATTCATCAGGGATATTGGCCTGTAGTTCTTTTTTTTTTACTGGGTCTCTGTCTGGTTTAGGAATCAAAGTAATACTGGCTTCATAGAATGAGTCTGGAAGTTTTCCTTCCCTTTCTATTTCTTGGAATAGCTTGAGAAGGATAGGTATTATCTCTGCTTAAACGTCTGGTAGAACTCCCCTGGGAAGCCATCTGGTCCTGGACTCTTATTTGTTGGGAGATTTTTGATAACTGATTCAATTTCTTCTCTCATTATGGGTCTGTTCAAGCTTTCTCTTTCCTCCTGATTGAGTTTTGGAAGCGTGTGGCTGTTTAGCAATTTGTCCATTTCTTCTAAGTTGTCCAATTTGTTGGCATATAATTTTTCATAGTATTCTCTGATAATTGTTTGTATCTCTGAGGGATTGGTTGTAATCATTCCATTTTCATTCATGATTTTATCTATTTGGGTCATCTCCCTTTTCTTTTTGAGAAGCCTGGCTAGAGGTTTGTCTATTTTGTTTATCTTTTCAAAAAACCAACTCTTGGTTTCGTTGATCTGCTCTACAGTTTTTTTAGATTCTATATTGTCTATTTCTGCTCTGATCTTTATTATTTCTCTTCTTCTGCTGGGTTTAGGCTGCCTTTGCTGTTCTTTTTCTATTTCCTTTAGGTGTGCTGTTAGATTTTGTATTTGGGATTTTTCTTGTTTCTGGAGATAGGCCTGGATTGCAATGTATTTTCCTCTCAGGACTGCCTTCGCTGCATCCCAAAGCATCTGGATTGTTGTATTTTCATTTTCGTTTGTTTCCATATATTTTTTAATTTCTTCTCTAATTGCCTGGTTGACCCACTCATTCGTTAGTAGGGTGTTCTTTAACCTCCATACTTTTGGAGGTTTTCCAGACTTTTTCCTGTGGTTGATTTCAAGCTTCATAGCATTGTGGTCTGAAAGTATGCATGGTATCATTTCAATTCTGGTAAACTTATGAAGGGCTGTTTTGTGACCCAGTATATGATCTATCTTGGAGAATGTTTCCATGTGCACTCGAGAAGAAAGTATATTCTGTTGCTTTGGGATGTAGAGTTCTAAATATATCTGTCAAGTCCATCTGATCCAATGTGTCATTCAGGGCCCTTGTTTCTTTATTGACCGTGTGTCTAGATGATCTATCCATTTCTGTAAGTGGGGTGTTAAAGTCCCCTGCAATTACCACATTCTTATCAATAAGGTTGCTTATGTTTATGATAATTGTTTTATATATTTGGGGGCTCCGGTATTCGGCGCATAGACATTTATAATTGTTAGCTCTTCCTGATGGATAGACCCTGTGATTATTATATAATGCCCTTCTTCATCTCTTGTTACAGCCTTTAATTTAAAGTCTAGTTTTTCTGATATAAGTATGGCTACTCCAGCTTTCTTTTGGCTTCCAGTAGCATGATAAATAGTTCTCCATCCCCTCACTCTCAATCAAAGGTGTCCTCAGATCTAAAATGAGTCTCTTGTAGACAGCAAATAGATGGGTCTTGTTTTTTTTTATCCATTCTGATGCCCTATGTCTTTTGGTTGGCGCATTTAATCCATTTACATTCAGTGTTATTATAGAAAGATACGGATTTAGAGTCATTGTGATGTCTGTATGTTTTATGCTTGTAGTGATGTCTCTGGTACTTTGTCTCACAGAATCCCCCTTAGGATCTCTTGTAGGGCTGGTTTAGTGGTGACAGATTCCTTCAGGTTTTGTTTGTTTGGGAAGACCTTTATCTCTCCTTCTATTCTAAATGACAGACTTGCTGGATAAAGGATTCGCAGCTGCATATTCTTTCTGTTTAGCACACTGAAGATCTCGTGCCAATCCTTTCTGGCCTGCCAAGTTTCAAAAGAGAGATCAGTCACGAGTCTTATAGGTCTCCCTTTATATGTGAGGGCACGTTTATCTCTTGCTGCTTTCAGAATTTTCTCTTTATCCTTGTATTTTGCCAGTTTCACTATGATAAGTCGTGCAGAAGATCGATTCAAGTTACGTCTGAAGGGAGTTCTCTGTGCCTCTTGGATTTCAATGCCTTTTTCCTTCCCCAGTTCAGGGGAAGTTCTCAGCTATAATTTCTTCAAGTACCCCTTCATCACCTTTCCCTCTCTCTTCCTCCTCTGGGATACCAATTATGCATATATTATTTCTTTTTAGTGCATCACTTAGTTCTCTAATTTTCCCCTCATACTCCTGGATTTTTTTATCTCTTTTTTTTCTCAGCTTCCTCTTTTTCCATAACTTTATCTTCTAGTTCACCTATTCTCTCCTCTGCCTCTTCAATCCGAGCCATCGTGGTTTCCATTTTGTTTTGCATTTCGTTTAAAGCGTTTTTCAGCTCCTGGTGACTGTTCCTTAGTCCCTTGATCTCTGTAGCAAGAGATTCTCTGCTGTCCTCTATACTGTTTTCTTTTAAAAAAATTTTTTTAACGTTTATTTGTTTTTGAGACAGAGAGACACAGAGCATGAACGGGGAAGGGGCAGAGAGAGAGGGAGACACAGAATCGGAAGCAGGCTCCAGGCTCTGAGCCATCAGCCCAGAGCCCGACGCGGGGCTCGAACTCACGGTCTGCGAAATCGTGACCTGAGCTGAAGTCGGACGCTCAACCGACTGAGCCACCCAGGCGCCCCCCTCTATACTGTTTTCAAGCTCAGAGATTAATTTTATGACTATTATTCTAAATTCACTTTGTTATATTATTTAAATCCTTTTGATCAGTTCATTAGCTGTTGTTATTTCCTGGAGATTCTTCTGAGGGTAATTCTTCCGTTGGTCATTTTGGATAGTCCCTGGAGTGGTGAGGACCTGCAGGGCACTTCCCCTGTGCTGTGGTGTATAACTGGAGTTGGTGGGCGGGGCTGCAGTCAGACCTGATGTCTGCCCCCAGCCCACTGCTGGGGCCATAGTCAGACTGGTGTGTGCCTTCTTTTCCCCTCTCCTAGGGGCGGGATTCACTGTGGGGTGGCATGGCCCGTCTGGGCTACTTGCACACTGCCAGGCTTGTGGTGCTGGGGATCTGGCGTATTAGCTGGGGTGGGTAGGCAAGGTGCACGGGGGCAGGAGGGGCAGGCTTAGATCGCTTCTCCTTAGGTGATCCACTTCAGGAGGGGCCCTGTGGCAGCGGGAGGGAGTCAGATCTGCTGCTGGAGGTTTGTCTCCGCAGAAGCACAGAGTTGGGTGTTTGCACGGAGCGAGCAAGTTCCCAGGCAGGAACCGGTTCCCTTTGGGATTTTGGCTGGGGGATGGGCGAGGGAGATGGCGCTGGCGAGTGCCTTTGTTCCCCACCAAACTGAGCTCTGTCATCCAGGGCTCAGCAGCTCTCCCTCCCTTTGTCCTCCAGCCTCCCCGCTTTCTGAGCAGAGCTGTTAACTTATGACCTCCCAGACGCTAAGTCGCGTTTGATGTCAGAACACAGTCCGTCTGTCCCCTCTGCTTTTGCCAGCCAGACTCGGGGGCTCTGCTTGGCCGGCAGGCTGCCCCTCCACCCCGGCTCCCTCATGCCAGTCCGTGGAGTGCGCACCGCCTCGCCGCCCTTCCTACCCTCTTCCGTGGGCCTCTCCTCTGCGCTTGGCTCTTGAGACTCGTTCTGCTAATCCTCTGGCGGTTTTATGGGTTATTTATTTAGGCAGGTGTAGGTGGAATCTAAGTGATCAGCAGGATGCGCGGTGAGCCCAGCATCCTCCTATGCCACTATCTTCCCAGTCTAAAGGTAAATTTTTTATTAACAAAATACCATGCCATTGTATGAATGATTCAGATAACTCAACATATCTGTATTTTGCCATATGATTTAAATATTGACATGGATTAGAATGGTTTGCCTAGCATGGTATAGTCATTGTCTAAATTTTCAGTATGTCCCTGATCACTGCTATAGATGTTTGAGTTTGTCCTTGCCTCCCTCCAGTTTTATCATTGTTGGGCTTTCTTTTTCCTTTTTTTTTTTTAAATTTTTTTAACCCTTATGTTTCCTGTAGACACCTAATCAAGATAGCTTGACTTTGTCTTCATTGCTCCCTGGATTTTTAGGTTTCATATTTCTTTCCTCTTCCTTTAATGCATCTATGCCTCATTAATTTAACATTTCTCTACCTTTTATATCCAATATTAAAAATTAACCTGAAATACTAGGAGATTAGTCAACATATAAGGAGATATTTGAAAGGCAGGCATGAGTTATTCCAAATAATTTCCAATAGGAAGACAGCCTAAGTCCTAATGTAGTTACACCACATTAAAGAGTTATAAATAGCTATCCCTTCATTACCCTGTAATCTGTATGACAAATGTTTAAATATCTTACGTGTATACATAGATACATATATAAATGTACATTTCAGAAATTTCAATTCTCTATCCTGTATACTCAAAATGTTGATTACTGGAAGAAATATTGGTGAGAACAGACCTTGTATGTAACATTTATTGTAGTCTTTTGCAAGATGCAGACTATTATAGCAGATAGTATATTGGAATTTCACTATAAAATACTTATTTTAAGCATTTAAAGTGACTAGAACACAGCCTTTAGAATATAGATTATATAGGGTTTGAAGAAGAAAATTTCAAATTCAAAAATTTTTTTTTTGAGGGAGAGAACATGCACAAGTTGGGGAGGGGCAGAAGGAGAGAGAGAGAGAATCTTAAGCAGGCTCCATACTCCGTGCAGAGACTGATGTGGGGCTTGATCTCATGAACCTCAAATCATGACCTGAGCCAAAATGGAGAGTTGGACGCTTAACTGACTGAACCCTAAAGCTCCCCTCAAATTCATGAGTTTTGAAATAATTTTCCATAAAATTGAGACAACATCTCTTAAAAAATGCTATGGTGCATTTGGATGCTACGGAAGTATAGCATCTACACTGGCTATGATGCTGTGGAAGTGTATTCACACACAGAAGTGATTTGCTCAACATATTTTTTAAACTCTATATACAAATAGGCAACTTTTTATCTTCACAGAAATATTAAAATATGTAATTGGGAATTCTCCTATTGTGTAAGTCAGAAATTTACTAAACAAGAATAAAAATCTATTTTACTGAACTTGTATCCTATGTGACTTTCATATAAATTTTGGTTAAAAAAACTCAGCAGAGCGTTTCATAAACATTAACATTCATAAACAGTACTTAGTAACTACCAAATACATTTCAAATGAAAATGGGAACGAACATTCCTTCAAAAAGTTATTCTCATATTTACAGTGCTTTGTAATACTTCAATTAGTAATTCTTCTAATTTCTTTTTTTTATGGTGAAACAGGTGCTTAAAGACATATAAACAAATCTGTATATTTCTAAATTAGTTTTTATAGAAAACTAAAAAAAATACATATTTAGCAGGAAGAGCCAGTTAGTATATAAAATTAAATTACGGAAACAGAGACTGAATTGCAGGGCTGTTTTTCCAGACTTTTCAGTTTTATTTTCCTCCATTGTTCCCCACATCCTGTAATATACACTGGGCCTTCAGTCAATGAGGCTTAGAAAGGATTTCTTAGATGAAAAAGAGATCTATGCATTAGCTTTAATTTTATCTCTAGTGCTCACTGATCCACAGAACAAATATTAACTCCTCTGGAGATGCCAAGCATATGAGAAGAAAGCCCTCTTATATTATGTACTCACACAATTTTTAATAAGACTGAAAAATTAGAGACACATCATGTTACAGAATGATAGGCATATTTAGACTAGTTTTCTTTGGAGTATCTCTCATTTTAAGTTTTTGTGGATATTCAGATTTTAGTTACTGCTCCCAAAATTCACATGCAAGGTTTAAATTTGACCCAAATATCACATGTACAGAACAGCATGTATTTTGTGCAAATACTTCTGCAATTACTGTTTTCTGGCATCAAACAACAAAAAATGTAGAAATAAACTATTTGGCCTTCTGCCTCCATGGGATGCAAATATTTGGGGAAATGTTCACACACACACACACACACACACACACACACACACAGAGAGAGAGAGAGAGAGAGAGAGAGAGAGAGAGAGAGAGAGATTATAGGAATGTGTTTTTGTATTTGATTTCAGCCAAAATTTTTACTATTTTATTAACATTTATATAAGCATTAGATCATATTCAACATTCAGAAAGTTCAGTAGTAATCTAGTATTGAACTTTCTGAATATTTGCAATCTTACTGCTGGACTTTTCATGTACCAGATCTCTAAAAAACACAACATTGAATAGAATGACATAAAGGTGGAGTTAAAAGCTGTATTTATTTAGTATCAGAGTCTTAGAGTTGATCAGAGCTATTTTGCATTCATTTTAAATGATCACAGGCATCAGGTTTTTAAATAATTGATGTCACTTATTCATTACATCATAACTGTTAAGTGCCTCTTCCAACAGAGCCAACCCCAGGTACAAAAGTGGCCACAACACATAGTCTCCACTTCATGGAGTTTGTACTCATGGGCTTGTACTCAATGTATGGGTTTTTACTCAATGGTGATAGTTGAATTTGATACCTGTTGCCACAAGAATAGCAGAGGATGCTATGTTGAGATATAGAGCAAGATTCTGCAAATCACTGAAATGTCCATTTTTACTTTGGAAATTTTGATATATGGAGACATTTCTACTTTGGGTATATTCATCACATCTGTGCTTTCTTGTAATCTCTAGAGATTCTCACAAATATATTGAATTTTATGAAATATTTGTTCTAATCTCTGATGCTTATTTAGCATTATAATTTTTTTAAATTGTTTATACTCAAGTGTCTATTCTAAGGAAGTTCACTAATATCAATTGGAAGGTTCATCTAAAGTTAGAAAAAAAGGATTATGCTTATTTCTTGCTAACAAGAAAGCACAATCTGATAGATTCAATAAGAACTGAGACCCTCTGAAGAGGAAGTAAAATTACCAGATTTCTAAACAGTTTGAGTAAACACAAATGTTAGATATGCTAATTTGCAGTTGAGATACACTATATAGTCATTGTCTGTGCCAGCATGTGAATTTCTACATCTATTAATTTAGATTTTAGAATAATGTTATTAAAATTGTTTCAATATTTTTAAAAATTTTTTTAATGTTTATTTGTTTCTGAGACAGAGAGACACAGAGCGTGAGCAGGGAAGGGGCAGAGAGAGGGGGAGACACAGAATCTGAAGCAGGCTTCAGGCTCTGAGCTGTCAGCACACAGCCGGTGGCGGGGCTCGAACCCACGAACTGGGAGATCATGACCTGAGCTGACATCGGCCGCTTAACTGAGCTACCCAGGTGCCCCTCAACACGTATTTTAATTTTTTTTCCTTAACGTTTATTTATTATTGAGAGACAGAGAGCACAGAGAGAGAGGGAGACACAGAATCCAAAGCAGGCTACAGGCTCTGAGCTGTCAGCACAGAGCCTGACACGGGGCTTGAACTCACATACCGTGGGATCATGACCTGAGCCGAAGTCCGTCGTGAAACCAAAAGACTGAGCCACCCAGGCACCTCTCTCTCTCTCTCTCTCTCTCTCTCTCTCTCTTTCTCTCTCTCTCTCTCTATATATATATATATATATATATATATATATAATTTTTTTAATTTAAGTTTATTTATTTTGAGAGAGAGGAGAGAAAGTGCACAAATGAGGAAGAGGCAGAGAGAGAGAGAGAGAAAGAAAGAAAGGAAGGAAGGAAGAAAAGAAAGAAAGAAAGAAAGAAAGAAAGAAAGAAAAAGAAAGAGAGAAAGAGAGAGAGAAAGAGAGAGAGAAAGAGAGAGAAAGAGAAAGAGAGAGAAAGAAAGAAAAGAAAGAAAAGAAAGGAAGGAAGGGAGGAAAGAAAAAAGAAAGGAAGGAGAGAGAGAGAGAGAGAGAGAAAGGAAGGAAGGAAAGAAGGAAGGAAAGAAAGAAAGAAAGAAAGAAAAGAAAGAAAGAAAGAAAAGAAAAGAAAGAAAGAAAGAAAGAAAAAGAATGAATCCCAAGCAGGCTCACTGCTTCTAGAACAGAGCCCTACACGGGGGCTGAGCGGAGATCAAGATTCAGACATTAAACTGACTGAGCCACCCCGGTGCCCCTCAGTAATTTTTATTTAAAATTTCTATATATCAGGATTTTAGAAGCATTTTGTAAAAATTATCAAAGACAGGAAAATGATGAGTAGTATAATTATATTATAAACCTAACATTTGCTGAGTATTTATACTATGTGCTGGGTACTGCTTTAAGTACCCTAGCTCAGTGACTCCTCTAATTCTCATGACAACCCTGCAAAGAAGGACATAAAGAATTATATTCTCATTTTATAACTGAGGAAACTGAGGCATAGCATGATTAAATATCCTTTGCAGGATCACATCACTAGTAACTGATGGAGCTAAATTGAGCCCAGGTAATCTGGCTTCCCAGACTGTACTTCCTAACTAATGATTTCTAATTTTCCTGATAAGAATATTTAAATTTTCTCAGTGTATTATTTTATGTTACAATACAGTCTTATTTTTGGTACCTTTAACATTTCATTAGCACTCTAAGAAAATTTCAAGCCTGGTACAAATATCAACAAATAAAAGACAAAATACCAAATCAATCTGCAGATAAAAGTATTAAAGGGATAGAGAAATGTGAATATCTAAATTCAACCTACCAAATATACTTACTCAATATCCTATTTTACCTTACCTTTTTAGAAATAAAAAAAAACAATTAGTAAAGGATCTGTTGTTGAGAACATTGATTATGGTAAGCAGTATACTGCTTTTCTAAACCAACTTGGGGCCTTTGTTGAAAACTCTTACACAATATGTGATTGCTCTACCTGGACGATCCATTTATTTATTAGTAGGAATCTGTTTCTAAACAAACTGTTATAACCCAGTGAGTTATAATGCTGATTCAGTTTAATGATTTTTATTAAATTTCTTATTTTTCCATTGCTGGTTGATCTACAGCTATAACCTAGAGTTATTCACATCATTTGAAACTGTACTGTGCCTTCCACATAGTTTACACATTAATCCTATTTTTATTGTTCCATAATTACAATATGGCATACTTTGACTAGTATGTTTTCCTTCGGCAAATATGTTCATACTCTTTGAGGTGTGCAAGTATAAGCCCATTTTTTTCCATAATTTCTAGGATTAAGTATCATAGTTTTACCTTTTAAATTGACCCTTGATTGTAAGACAGGTCAATGAATTCATAAATACTGCTGCACTGAAGCTAGACATTGTAAAACCCATGGTTCATGTCTAAATGTGTCTCACTAGTAAAGACTCAGTTTGCTACACACAATCTTGAATATTGGCCAGGCCCTCCCACTGTAATTAAGATGCATAAATTTCAGAGATTTTCCAGGAAAGAGCACTGGGCAACCAATAAACAATTACGTACAAAATTCATCTTCCAATTTCTGGTCTATAAAATGAATTTTTAAATAGACTTTGTCTCAAAAACACTGGGAGAGGGGCGCCTCGGGTGGCTTAGTTGGCTAAGCATCTGATTTCCCCTCAGGTCATGATCTCATGGCTCGTGAAAAGGCCGTGTGCTGACATGTCAAAGCCTGGAGCCTGCTTCAGACTCTGTCTCCCTCTCACTGCATCTCTCTCTCAAAAAGAAACTCTAAAAAAATAAAAAAAAACACTGGGAGAAATGTATAAACAAAGAAAACATTTGGAACAAGATATAAAGAAATATAAATTCCTGGGAGTTTCAGATTCACTAATATGAAATGCACATTTAACTTTTTTTCTATTTCCTATGTTTTAAGCCTATCACCAGCTCATTTAATCACTCTTGCTAGGGAATGTATATTTTAATTCATGTTCCCAATACTTTTGTGCTTGTGACCATAAGCAGGTCAAATTAATGAGTCAAGGTTTAGCTTTATTCTTTCACATTTGTTAGGATTCTCTTCTTTTGCATTGAACCATGTTTAGTCCAGAGAAGTGACTAAAATACAGACATCTTGGCACATGACTCTCCTAGGGGTCTTCTCATTTGTATTCTTTCTCTATTGAAAACATTCTATATATGCATTATGCTTTATTACCGTATCTGAGTCTACCTCCTGTCTCTTTATGGCTCAGTTCAGTAGTGGAAGAAGTACTAAAGTGTGATCTAAATCTAAAATCTTGCCTCCTACTCCTCTATTTGTATATTATATATATGTGTGAGAGTGACTACGACAGTATTATTGCAAACTTCACAGGTATTATGGCCAAATAATACAGATGCAATAATGAAAGCATATTCATGATCACAACAGACTCATATGAATCCAATATTATTGCTGTTTGGAATTTCAGTCTGATAGGAGATATTCAATGTCTAAATTGTGATTGTTGTCAAAAAAGAAAATACCTAAGGCTTTTACCAGCTATTTCATAGGAAAAAGAAAATGTGGAAGGATTGTTATAAGAAAAAAAATCGGAAAGAACATAAAGGAAAATAAAAGAATGAGAGCAAGACAACAAAATGGTATATGTTAAGAATGCTAATGAACCATAAATTTTATTAATTGTAAATTAGAAGGTCCTTACAACAATGTCTAATAATTACTAGAATTGAGATAATTATTACCGTATTGGTTTTGTGTCTTTCCTTATTAATAAGGGTATCCATGAGTTATGTTTTCATGTATAATGAAAGGAACAGAAACTATTTATACATTTCTGTCATCTTAAAGAGCCATGTCACTCATTTGGTTAAGGGTAGAATTTATGATATTGACTTAATTTTGCAAACAAAGTGTTATCGATTATGTGTTAATAAAGATGGATAGAATCTTCAATAGGGGCATATTGTATCCTTTATAGGATACTTTTAGTCGTTTATGGTATATTCCATTGTCAAAATGAAAATGATTTTAACAAAATAGTTGTGAGAAATAAAGGAATATAGGAGGGCTGAAAGTTAAGTAGCTTGTTTTTATCCTAGAAAATTCTCCTGATTGAGATGTAGAATTTGATTACTACTCTTTTAGAAAAGGCAAGACATAATTACTAACATTAATTAGTATGTTCTCTTATAACCCCACACCTCACGGAAAGTAAGAGAACTGAAATAAATTTACCAAAACTGATTGATCCATTATCTTTTATTTATTTTTTAAAATTTATTTAATTTTTTTGTTTAAATACAAGTTAGATAACATATAGTGCAATAATAGTTTCAGGAATAGAATTTAGTGATTCATCACTTATATATGACACCCAGTGCTCATTCCAACAAGTGCCCTCATTAATACCCAAATACCCATTTAGTCCACCCCCCCATATACACACACAGCACCCCTCCAGCAACTCTCTGTTCCCTATAGTGAAAGGTATCTTATGATTTGCCTCCTTCTCTGTTTTTATCTAATTTTTCCTTCCCTTCCCTTATGTTTCTTAAGTTCCACATATGAGTGAAATCATATACCTGTCTTTCTATGACTTACTTATTTCACTTAGCATAATATCCACATTGTTCCACTAGTTCCATCCACATTGTTGCAAATGGCAAGATTTCATTCTTTTTCATCACTGAGTAATATTCCATTGTGTATATATACCACATCTTTACCCATTCATCAGTCAGTGGGCATTTGGGCTCTTTCCATGATTTGGCTATTGTGATAGTTCTTCTATAAACATTTGGGTGCATGTCCCCCTCCAAATCAGCATTTTTGCATCCTTTGGATACATTCTTAGTAGTGCAGTTCCTGGGTGCAATTTTTTGAGGAACCTACATATTGTTCTTCAGAGTGGCTGCACCAGTTTGCATTCCCACCAACAATGCAAAAGGGTTTCTCTTGCTCCGCATCCTTGCCAACATCTGTTGTTGCCTGAGTTATTAATTTTAGCCATTTTGACAGGTATGAGATGGTATCTTGTTATGGTTTTGATTTGTATTTCCTTGTGAGTGATGTTGAGCATCTTTTCCTGTGTCTATTAGCCATCTGGATGTCTTCTTTGGAAAAGTGTCTATTCATGTCTTTTGCCCATTTCTTTGCTAGATTACTTGGGTTTTTTGTTTTTGTTTTTGTTTTTTTGTTTTGTTTTGTTTTTGTTTGTTGTTGTTGTTGTTGTTGTTGTTGTTGAGTTTTATAAGTTCTATAAGGTTTTGGCTACTAACCCTTTACCTGATATGTCATTTGAAAATATCTTCTCCCATTCCATGAGTTGCCTTTTAGTTGTTTTGATTGTTTCTTTCCCTGTGCAGAAGCTTATTACCTGGATGAGGTCCCAATAGTTCATTTTTGTTTTTGTTTCCCTTCCCTACAGAGACATGTCAAGTAAGAAGTTGCTGCAGTGGAGGTCAAAGAGGTTGTTGCTTGTTTTCTTTTGTGGGATTTTGATGGTTTCCTGGCTTACATTTAGGTCTTTCATCTGTTTTGAGGTTTTTTGTGTATGGTGTAAGAAAGTGGTCCAGGTTCATTCTCCTGCATGTCGCTGTCCAGTTTTCCCAGCACCATTTGCTGAAGGGACTGTGTTTTTTCATTGGATTCTTTCCTGCTTTGTCAAAGATTAGTTGGCCATACATTTGTTGGTCCATTTCTGGATTCTCTATTCTGTTCCATTGGTCTATGTGTCTGTTCTTGTGCCAGTACCATACTGTCTTTATGATTACAGCTTTGTAGTACAGGCAAAAGTCTGGGATTGTGATGCCTCCAGCTTCGGTTTTCTTTTTCAAGATTGTTTTGTCTATTCGGGATCTTTTCTGGTTCCACACAAATTTTAGAATTGTTTGTTCTAGCTATATGAAGAATTCTGATGTTATTTTGATAGGGGTTGCATTGAAAATGTAGATTGCTTTGGGTAGGGCAGACATTTTAAGAGTGTTTTTTCTTCCAATCCTTGAGCATGGAATGTTTTTCCATTTTTTGGAGTCATCTTCAATTTCTTTCATAAGCTTTTTATAGTTTTCAGTGTTTAGATCCTTTACCTCTTTGGTTAGGCTTATTCCTAGGTATCTTATAGCTTTTTTGAAATTGTAAATGGGATCAATTCCTTTATTTCTCAAGGTGTATATAAATGCAACTGATTTCTGTACATTGATTTTATATCATGCAACTTTGCTGAATTCATGTATCAGTTTTAGAAGTTTTTGGTAGAATCTTCCAGGTTTCCACATAGAGTATTATGTCATCTGCAAAGAGTGAAAGTTTGACTTCCTTCATGATGATTTGGATGCCTTTTTCTTCTTTTTGTTGTCTGATTGCCAAGACTAGGATTTCTAGTATTATATTGAACAAACAGTGGTGAGATTGTATATCCAATCCTGACCTTAGGGGGAAAGCGCTCAGTTTTTCCACATCGAGAATGATACTAGCTATGGGTCTTTCACATATGGCTTTTATGTTGGGGTATGTTCCTTCTACTCCTACTTTTTTGAGGTTTTTATCAAGAAAGGATGCTGTATTTGATCAGATGCTTTTTCTGCATCTATTTTGAGGATCATATGATTCTTATCCTTTCCTTTATTAATGTGGTGTATCATTTTGATTGATTTGCATATATTGAACCTCCCCTCTACCCTAGGAATAAATACCATTTGATCGTGGTGAATGATTCTTTTAATGTATTGCTGCATTTGATTTGCTAGTATCTTGTTGAGAATTTTTGCATCCATGTCCATCAGAGAAATTGTTCTGTAATTTTCTTTTTTAGTGGTGTCTTTTCCAGTTTTGAAATCAAGGTAATTCTGGCCTTATAGAATGAGTTTGGAAGTTTTCCTTTCATTTCAATTTTTTTGGAGCAGTTTGAAAATAATAGGTATTAACTCTTCTTTAAATGTTTGGTAGAATTCCCCTGGGAAGCCATCTAGCCTTGGACTCCTGTTTGTGAGGTGATTTTTGACTGCTGATTCAGTTTATGTGTTGAATATGGGTCTGTTAAATTTTTTTATTTCTTCCTGTTTCTGTTTTGGTAGTTTATATGTTTCTAAGAATTTGTCCATTTTTTCCAGATTGCCTAGTTTGTTGGCATATAATTTCTTATAATATTATTTTATTATTTTTGTATTTCCGCAGTGTTGGTTGTGATCTCTCCTCTTTCATTCATGATTTTATTTATTTGGATTCTTTTTCTTTTTGATCATTCTGGCCAGGGGTTTATCATTGTTATTAATTCTTTCAAAGGACTAGATGTTAGTTTCATTGATCTGTTCTGTTTTTTTAATTTAAATATCATCAATTCCTACTCTAATCTTTATTGTTTTCCTTCTTCTGCTGGTTTTGACCTTTATTTGCTGTTATTTTTTCAGCTTCTTTAGGTAAGGTTAGATGGTGTATTTGAGACATTACTTCCTTCTTTAGAAGGCTTGGATTACTATATATTTCCCTCTTATGAGTGCCTTTGCTGCATCCCAAAGATTTTGGAGTGTCATGTTTTTATTTTCATTGGCTTCCATGTATATTTTTAATTTCCTCTTTAATATCTTGGTGGACCCATTCATTATTTAGGAGGATGTTCTTTAATCTCCAAATATTTGCATTCTTTCCAAATTTTGTCTTGTGGTTGATTTCAGGTTTCATACCATTGTAGTCTGAAAACATGCATGGTATGATCTTGATCTTTTTGTACTTGTTGAGGGATAATTTGTGACCCAATATGTGATCTATTCTGGAGAATGTTCTTTTTTAAATTTTTTTTTACATTTATTTATTTATTGAGAGACATAGACAGAACACAAGTTGGGGAGGGGCAGACAGAGAAGGAGACACAGAATCCGAAGCAGGCTCCAGGTTCTAAGCTGTCAGCACAGAGCCTGACACGGGGCTCGAACTCACAAACTGTGAGATCATGACCTGAGCTGAAGTCTGGCACCCAACTGACTGAGCCACCCAGGTGCCCCTATTATTGAGAATGTTCTATGTGCACTTGAGGAGATTGTCTATTCTGCTTTAGGATGAAATGTTCTGAATATATCTGTTAAGTCCACCCAGTCCAGAGTGTCATTTCAAAGCCTTTGTTTTCTTGTTGATTTTCTGCTTAGATGATCTGTCCATTTCTGTAAGTGGGGTGTTAATATCCCTTACTATTTTTGTATTATTATCAGTGGGTTTCTTTATGTTTGTGCTTAATTGATTTATATATGTGGGTGATTTCAAGTTGAGGTAATAAATATTTACAATTGTTAGATCCTCTTGGTGGATAGACCCCTTAATTATTGTATAATGCCCTTCTTCATCACTTGTTATAGTCTTTGTTTTAAAATCTAGTTTGCCTGATATAAGTATGGCTACTCCAGCTTTCTTTTAATATCCATTAGCATGATACATGATTCATGATTACTTCCAATCTGCAGGTGTCTTAAGACTAAAATGAATCTCTTGTAGGCAACATATATATGGATCTTGGTTTTTATCTATTCTGATACTTTGTCTTAACACTGAAGCATTTAGTCTATTTACATTTAGATTGATTATTGAAAGATATGGATATAGTGCAAATTCTGTTGCTTATAGAGTTGATGTTTCTGGTGATGTTCTCAGGTCCTTTCCAGTCTTTGTTGCTTTCGTTATTTTTTGTTTTGTTTTGTTTTTTCTCCACTCAAATAATCCCCCTTAAGATTACAGATTGCTGGTTTAGTGATCACAAAATCCTTTAGTTTTCATTTGTCTGGGAAGCTCTTTATCTCTCCTTCTATTTTGAATGACAGCCTTGATGGATAAGGAATTCTTGGCTATCTGTTTTTCTGATTCAACACATTGAATATATCCTGACACTCCTTTCTGGCCTTCCAAGTTTCTGTGGATAGATCTACTGTGAACCTGATCTGTCTTCTCCTATAGGTTAAAGACTTTTTTCCGCTTGCTGCTTTCATGAATCTTTCCTTGTTTGTGTATTTTGTGAATTTGACTATGCTATGCCTTGGTGATGGTCGGTTTTTGTTTAATCTAATTGGAGTTATCTGTGCTTCTTGATTTTTGATGTCTGTGTCCTTCCCCAGATTCGGAAAGTTATCAGCTATCACCTTCTGTCCCTTTTTCTTTCTCTTCATCTTCTGGGACTCCTAAGATAAGAATGTTATTCCTCTTTAATAAGTTACTGAGTTCTCCAAGTCTTGCATTGTGATCTTTTGTCTTTGTTTCCCTCTTTTTTTCTGCTTCATTATTTTCCATAAATTTATCTTATATATCACTGATTCACTGCTCTGCTTTGTCCATCCTTGCCTTTGTGACATCCATTTAATATTGCATCTTGGTTAAGGTAGCATTTTTAATTTTGGCCTGAGTAAATTTTTGTTCTTTTATCTCTGCAGAAAGGATTATCTGATGTCGTCTATGGTTTTTTAAATCCCAGCTAGTATTCTTATAATTATGGTTTTAAATTCTGGTTAGACATCTTATTTATATCTGTGTTGATTAAATTTCTGACTGTCATTTCTTCCTGTTCTTTCTTTTCGGGTGAATTCCTCTGTCTTGTGATTTTGGAGAAAGAAAAAATAAATAAAAATTGAAAACAAAACAAATCAAATAAAGGAAACTAGATCCTAGGTCTGTTTCAGTCTGCTTGTTGAGAGAAGCTTTAGAGAAAAGAGCAAAAAGAGAAAGGAAAAAAAAATTTAATTAAAAATTAAAAAAAAATAATAAAATAGAATAAAATAAAATAAAAGACTATAGTAAAAATTTAAAAAAATGCTCTTTCTGTATCCAATAAATAGAAAGAAAAGAGAGAAAGTAAAAAGAGTGTATCATAGGCAAAAACAGAAGCAAAAAAACAAACAAGCAAACAGAATGGAACCCAAATTAAGTTTCAACCAGTTTCTCCTAGAAGTGAAACTTGGCAGCACACTATAGTTTGTAGACTAAGCGGGTGGAAGAGTTGAGTGCAGGTCTTCTGGGGGAAGTGCCTGGAGGGCACAGGTGAGAGGGGTTTGGTGTAATTCCATTCTCCTATTCTCCACTTGGTGGCACTGCTTAGCTCACTAGAGCTGGTCTTTGTGTGCACATGTGCACCCACCAGTGGGCTAGAGTTGAAAATGGCTTCACCCAGCTCTCTAGTCTGGCGCGGTTATTTCATGCCCTCATACATGGGATCAAGTACTCCTCTTTTGTCTCTAGCTTCCGTCTACTCCCAGCTTTTACCCTGTCCTTGTATAAGCTGTATGCATGCCAGGTGATGCCTCCCTCCAGAGTTTTATCTCAGATGGTGCTGTGTTTCAAAATCTCTCATTTCAACAGTTCAACCCCAGAGGCTTGGAACTGTTCTGATTCTCTGGGGGAGGGTCTTGCTGAGCAAGGGCTGGGTGCCAGCTTGTCCCAGAAAACATTCACACGATTGCATGGTGGCAGAGGCTTAGAGTTTGTGATAAGTCACAACACATAGCCAGTGCCAGCTTTTGCTTTGCTTCAGTGTCTTTGTTCCAATATCAGTAAACGTGGCAGCTCACCAGAGTCTGCTGGGACTTTTGCCTGCAAGGAGGAAGTATGGCCTCTACCAAATGCAATCCAAACAGGGGAACCACTTCTCCCCATGTGGCACATGCACCCCTCAGATCACACTGCCTGCTCCTGGGGATTCACTCTACTTCCTCACCAGAGCACCACTAGGCACTGAGCTCCAAAGCTCTAGACTCTCCACTCACTGTTTATAGAATGCTAGGTGTGTTGAAACCCTTCCTTTCTCCCCATCAATGGCTGTGGGGAATAGATTTCTTGCCCAGTCCCCTGCGAGAGTTTTCACTCTTTTTCTCTCTCCACCTACTTTTGGGGGAATTATTTTTCTTGCACTATCCTGATGCACCACACTCTCCATCTTTCTCTTTTTTTCTCTGTCCTCTCTCTGTGAAAATGGCTCCTTACCCTCTGTGACTTTTCTCTCCCCCCAGTTCACCTCTCCACACCCCATACCTGACAAATTTTCTGGCTCAGATTATACAGATTTTGTGTTAACCCTCAGATCAATTTCCTAGGTGCTTAAAATGGCTTGATGCTGATCTAACTAAATTTTAAGGATGAGACAAGCTCAGGGTCTCCATACTGCTCTGCCATCTTAACTCCAGGATCCCTGACCCATATTTTTAAAGATGGTTATCATGAGAGCTATTTATTCCAGTAGGGGGCAATTTCATATTGGACATTTAATATTTCTCACTCCAAATAAAGAAACCTCTTAGATATCAGCTTGGAATTATTGACAGGCAAAGTGAGTTTTGAAAGAGTAAAATCTGACATCTGACATCAAAGTCAGTCTGAAATATGTTTTAGTATTAGGCAGTCTTTTAGAGCCAAGAGGGATAGGAAAGGCAGCATATGTTGAAACATCTAGGATGAGATTGTTTTTTAGAGGCAGGAGGGAGAAGATAATTTTGTCATGGAGAGAAGGGGACTTAATAAAGGCAAAGCCTTTTGAGGGTGGCTCTGTTTATATTACTTTGAGCCATGCTTTAATTTTAGAAGCCCGTAATACAAAGTCAGAAAAAGGCCTAGGGGTATTTTTATGGTAACATATTTTCTTATATAAGTGATAATACTAGTTGATCTATTTGCTTGATTCTAACACATTTCTTTATGAAACAGTTTTTTGAACAATAACAATACCTCAGTAACCTCAATGCAATTTTTCCAGAGGAAAAGAAAAGGAAGTTTCACGATTTTAAGCACTGTTTTATTATGAATCGAGTTACTTTCAAAAACCCATGGAGTGCATTCAACCTGCTTCTGTATTTGCTTTGCATTTAGTAACAGCAGGCCTGTGGAGTCTTTCTTATACTGAAACCCCAGCTTCTCAAACCACTGTTTATCTTGGCTAAGCTTTAAAAAGCAACTCCCTCTTTAGGATCATAGAATTTCACCACTATTATCAAAATCTTACCACCAATTGCCTCATCCTTTATTTTATGGTGACACCTTCAGTTATAGGGAAACAAGAGGCTTTCCTTTAAGAAAGATAAAGAAAAAAAATAAGCCAGATTCATATGCAAACATGAACACACATGCATAGATTCACACACATCCTCATATATCAGAAGGAAGGAAAGGTATATACCCATGCATTCTGTGTGCTTTCACTTATAGCACAATGAAATATTTGTAGTCCATTTTCTTCATTTTTATGGCAAAGCAAGTTCAAACTAACTCATTTCAGTCAATTTACCTTGATGTAATTATCCTGGGTTTTTTGTTTTTGTTTCTGGTTTGCAATCTATAAATTTGCTTTTTGTTAATCCAAAAATAATTATCTGTAAAACTAGTGTGATCTGACAGTTTACACTAACGCATTTTTTAATTTATATATCTGAACGAAATTGCCAGTAAAATGATTTTAACTTTTAGGTACTTATTTTTATGTAAATGTTGTTGATAGTAAAAAAATACTGATTACTCGATTGTTTATTAATGTTTGACATAGTGATAGATTAATAGATTATGTATTTGACAAATGTTGATGGAAGCATGATTTAATTATATGTTATTTATTTGGGTTACTTTATAGAGAAAATTGTAATTAAAGCATTGTTTGTACTAGAATATGTAAAACATAAAGAATATTTTTGTGTGTGTGGGGAAACCAACCTGGGAAAACTTTGGATGGTACTTGGTTATCAATTTATTGGGGGATATTTCTGTTAGACTATAGGAGGTCAGGGAATCTGTCCATTATTTTTGTTGGCCAGAGTCACTAGTATTTAGATCTGCGTAACTTCATTTAGTTTCTCTGAACAAAGTATCTACCTAAGAGTATGAGAAGAAAATAAATATCAAAGCCTGATCATGAATGCAATAGATGTCTATTATTAAAAAAAAAATTAAAAAAAAATTAAAAAAGAGAAAACGGAGAGCCATTATTTATTTTAGAAATGAGATGCCATTATAAAACAACTTCTTTATTCTTGCAAATGACTATAAAAGAAACACTACCAAATTCTGGTGACCAGAATGGTGAAATTGTGATTATCTTCTCTAGGTTAAATCTTCATCAACACTTTAATTCACTTTTGATTATAATCAGTAGATCACAGTGTAATTATTAGTAAAATATCAAAAGACACTGTGAGGATTAAATAAAATGTGTGAAAGATCTTTATAAACAAAGGTATTATTATTACGTTCCTTGAGGTTAAAGCCATGACTAATTCATCTGTAAGTGCCCAGAACCTAATTCAGAGGCTGGCATATAGTATGCATTCAGAGTTTGCTAGTATGACATAAGGAGGAGTTTAGTGGGAAGCTCTGAGATGTAAATAATAACGTTAAAAGCCTTATGGAGCCAAAAATTTGGACTTTGAACAGAAAACCCTTATGTTTGTGAATTGGCAAATAGTGTGGGATTGAGTAGAAGCATAAAAAAATGTGATAAACATTCCACATTCCACTAGCATAGCTCAGAAGTCTAAAATCTGATTGGAGACCTATGAAGGACATGTTCACTGCTTGAATGTAGTTAAAAAATAGAAGTATAGAGGGGTGCCTGGGTGGCTCAGTCGGTTGAGCGTCTGACTTCAGTTCAGGTCATGATCTCACTGTCCATAGGTTAGAGCCCTGCGTCGGGTTCTATGCTAACAGCTTGGAGCCTGGAGCCTACTTCAGATTCTGTGTCTCCCTCTCTCTCTGCCTCTCCCTGCTCTCGCTCTTTTTCTCTCAAAAATAAAACATTAAAAAAAAAGTAGAAGTATAAAGGTTAATGGTAATGATATTCTAAGAAAATAGACATGCACTAAAGCCTGCCAAGTATTGATTTATTGAATATGTCAAGAACACAACCAACTTTGAGGAACTGGGCACTCCCACTCCCTCCCCTCCCACTCTGCACTCTCCCAATGCAAAATATAATTATAATTTACACATTTTTTTGGGATAGACCTGGCCTCATAAATTTAGCTAATTCAATTCAGAATCTTTAAATCTGGTTCTATTGAATTATTTAATTAGTTTTTTTAAAAGAATTTGTGTTGGTGTTGTTTTCTCTCTTTTTTTTTTTTTTGCAATTTTAGGTTCACAGCAAACTTGAGAGGAGATTACAGAGATTTTCTATATATTCCCTATCCCCAGATATTCACAGCCTTCCTCATTATCAAGATCCCCACCAGAGTGGTGCATATGCTACAAGTGATCAGCTTACTTTGACACATCACAGTCACCCCAAGTCCATAGTTTACATTATCCTCTTTCTTCCCCAAATAGTTTTAAAGAATGATTTAATAACAGTACTTGTATACAACAAATCTTTTTTTTAATGTAAGAATTTTAACAGTGAATAAAAGACCAGAAACTAGTGTGATAGATATTTTTAGTTGCTGAAGATAGAGAATTATAGGTTTATTTAATCTAGTTATTATGTAATTTGTTCAGTGGTATTTATCGTATGACACCATCCTATTAATTTTTACCTTTGTTGCCACACAGAGTTTTAATTGATTTTCATTTTTTTAAATTTTTTTCAACATTTCTTATCTATTCTTGGGACAGAGAGAGACAGAGCATGAACGGGGGAGGGGCAGAGAGAGAGGGAGACACAGAATCGGAAACAGGCTCCAGGCTCTGAGCCATCAGCTCAGAGCCCGACGCGGGGCTCGAACTCACGGACCGCGAGATCGTGACCTGGCTGAAGTCGGACGCTTAACCGACTGCGCCACCCAGGCGCCCCTGATTTTCATTTTTTGAAGACGTTTTCATTTTATCTTTTATTTTTGGTTTGAGAAATGATTGCCTATGCTACTATGCACAGTATATACAGAGTAGTTTTTTGGCCCTAAAAATCCTCTGTACTCAGGCTATTCATACCTTTCTCCCCACACCTCTTGGACCACTGAATTCTTTACTGTCTCCATGGTTTTGGCTTTTCCAGACTGTCATATAGTTGGAATCTTACATTGGCTTCTTTCACTTACTAATATGCATTTAAGTTTCCTTCAAGTCTTTACATGGCTTGTTAGCTCTTTTTTTTTTTTTAAAGTGCTGAGTAATGTTCCATTATTTGAATACACCACAGTTTATTTACCCATTCACTTATGGAAGGACATCTGGTTGCTTCCAAGTTTGGGCAGTTATGAATAGTACTGCTGTAAACATCCTTGTGCAGATTTTTGAGTAGACATAGTTTTCATTTCCTTTAAGTAAATGCCAAGGAACAGGGTTGCTAGATTATTTGGTGAGAGTATGTTTAGTTTTGTAAGAAACCAATAAACTCTTCCAAAGTGACTGTACCATTGTGTATTCCCGCCAGGAATGAAAGAGTGTTCTTATTGCTCTACATGTTCACCAGCATTTTGTTTTTGTCATTGTTCCAGATTTTGGCCATTTTAATATGTTTGTAGTCTCATTGTTTTAATTTGCGTTTTCCTGATCACATATGATGTTGACCGTCTTTTAATATTCTTATTTGCCATTTGTATATTTTCTTTGGTGAGATATCTGTCAAATTTTTAATTTTTATTGGTTATTTTCTTATTGATGAGTTTTAAGAGATCTTTGTATATTATGGATGACATTCCTTAATAAGATGTGTCTTTTGCAGGTATTTTCTCCCAGTACGTGGTTTCTCTTCCTTAATTCTCTTGAAAATGCCTTTAGTAGAGGAAACATTTTTAATTTTAACAAAGTCTAGCTTGTTAACTATTTCTTTCAAGGGTTGGGTCTTGGTGTTGTATCTAAAAAGTTGTCACCATATCCGAGGTCATCCAGGTTTTTTCCTATGTCATCTTATGGACTTTTATACTTTTACATTTCATATTTAGGTCTATGATCCATATTGAGATAATTTTTGTGAAAAGTATAAGTTCTGTGACAGGATTCTTTCTTTCTTTTTTTTTTTTTAATGTGGATGCCTATTCCAACACCATTTCTTGAAAAGCCTATCTTTGCTTCATTGTATTGGCTTTATTCCTTTGTCAAAGATCAGTTGACTATGTAAGGTGGGTCTATTTCTGAAATATTATTCTGTTCCATTGATCTATTTGACAGTTCTTTTACCAGGACCACACTGTCTTGAATTCTATAGCTTTATAGTAAGTCTTGAAGTCAGGAAGTGTCATCTTCAACTCTGTCCTTATTCATTATTATGTTGGCTGGTCTGGGTCTTTCACCATTGTATTCATTTTATTAGTTTATTATAGTAACTCTGTGACCTCTGTGATTATAATCCTGTATTTTCATTTCACTGCCTTTGTTGTCCACAAAATGAATTGGCAATGCAATATCATAAATACAACAAAAACCATGTTTCTAAGAATTCCTGCCAATAATGTTATTCTGGGAAAATTTGGACTAGATTTTTGTAAGCCCAGACATTGTTTCAAATTCCTCAAATGTCAGGTAAAAGGAAAGAATGTCCTTTTCTTGAGTTTTCTAATACACATGACTTAAAGAATGGGCAGAAAGAGTTTTTGATTTGAAATGGGTTCAGGGCTGGCTTCAGGCATGTCCTTGTATGCGAACACTGATTCAGACAATGTACAGTGCTTTTTAAGAAGAACTGAAAGGCTCACTCAACATTTAATAACTACTATTGGAGAAGATAGGTGATGCTAGGATATGAATAGCAAAATATCAAAAGAATTGAGGAAGAGAGATAGTTTTGAAATAAAGGTACAATTTATAATATATCAGATGGTGACATAAAAAAAAAGGATGAAGAGAATTAAGGCAAAAGAGAGACATGGCAGGGTGGCAGTTAAATTTTAAAGTATTTTAGTAAATAAGGACTTCAAGAAAATCCTCCTAAAGACCTGAAGGGTGTGAGAACGTGGAGCTGGGTGGTGTGAACGAAGGACTGTGTGAGATACACAGTCCATTGGCTGAGATTGATGATGCTTCAACATTTTGAAGTTGGTGAGATGCTGTCAACCAGCAAAGGGCATGACGAGAAATGGCTAGGGAGGTGGAAAGCAAAGTAGGAGCATGTTGTGTTCTGGGTGCCTTGTGAAGGAAGTTTTCATCTCTCCTCAAATATCTCATCTCCTGACTGTCAGATATACTGCTCTGTCCACCTACTAACCTGAGATTCTTCTATTAGAAATTTTAGGAATATATGTAACACTGAGTAGAGAAGGAGAACAGATTTCACAAAGTTCGTATTTGATCTTTTTTTTTTTTTAATGGTAAACGCAAGGCCTTTTCCTGAAGTTCTGTCAACAATTATTTCACAAGTGGCAGATTAACAATGCACTGTCAGAAATAATTGATATGATCAGAACCAGTGGCTTTTATGAATTTTTGCAGTCTTATAAAAACCTTTATTACAGAAGGACTAGATTATCAGAATTATGTTCTTTACTTTCAAGTAGCTTCCAAAGGAATACAATAAAGTAATTGTAAACATGAGAAACTTTTAAATAAATGTATATAAAGCTTCCTTGCCTTTTGGCTAAAATCAAGTGTTTTGAACATATGTACACCCTGATTAATGATTACAAATGAACACATAAAGACACTTTGTATACTACTGAAGATATTTAGGTAAAAGACACCTACAATATTCCAGGCCTTCAGTAAGAGTGTAAGTTTTAAGCTAGGATAAAATACATGTTATAAGATGTTAAAAGACTGTAGTAATGTCAATCAAAGTTCATGTGGATATGTACAAATGGGCTAGGTGAACACTGAAGAGGAGTTTCACTTTGTCTTGGGGATCTTTTATGTAAGAGGTAACACAATGTGTCACAAGAAGTAAGCAAAGAATACAAGGACTAAGTCATATATCAGTATTCCCAGCATTTATAGTATTCCCTGGTATATAAATGCTCGTAGTTGAAAAAAGGGCATTATGCATTTAAAGATTCACTATTTAACACTGTATAGTATCTATGATTAGGATGTGACAATATACCCCATTTTCACAGCAGAGTTCAAGTTTATGCCTGTTTTATCTATGAGTGTATGTGTATGTAAAATTCTTAACTGTGTCCCCTTAACTTGTGGGAAAAGTAGATTATAAAATTCCTTATATATTTTTCGACAAATAAAATATGGAAAATGCATCTAAATTTCAAAGGAATATAGATTTTGTTTTCTGTATCATGCCTATATTCTAAAATAAGCATAAATCTCAAAAATATTTTCTTGAAATAAATTACAAACTAAATGAAACACATGATCATAAATTAGATACTGAACCAGACATTTCTTTTTCTTCTGTTATAAAGTTCACTCTTTGGACAGTTGATGAAATGCAAATATCTTTTAAGTTTGTTTTTTTTTAATTTATTTAGTTTTGAGAGAAAGACAGAGCATGAGCAGGGGAGGGGCAAAGAGAGAGGGAGACACAGAATCTGAAGCAGGCTCCAGGCTCTGAGCTGTCAGCACAGAGCCTGATGCAGGGCTGGAACCCACAAACTGTGAGACCATGGCCTGAGCCGAAGTTGAACCCTTAACCAACTGAGCCAGGCAGGCACCAGTGAATATCTTTAAATTAGGTAATATCATTGTATTAGTGATTATACAAGAGAATACCTTTGATTTCAGGAAGTAGACACTTTAGTGTTTAGAATTAAAGGGATACTATGTTTACAGATTACTTTCATACAGTGGGGAAAAATTGTAAATGCATCTATTATCTATCCATCCATCCATCTATCCATCTATCCGTATGGGGTCGGGGAGGGAAAGAGAAGGAGAAAGAAGAAAAGAAGGAGAAAGAAAGGATGAGATGGTAAAATGTTAGCACATTTTTGAAATCTGGGATTTTTGTACTATTTTGGTAAATTTTTTCTATTCTGAATTATTTCAAAGTTTTGCAAATTTTTAAAAATATAGCAAATATATTTTAAAAGAATAAGAAATATTTAGAAACACACATGGACACCTACACTGGACTTTAATATGTTCTTTAGTTTTCAGCATTAAATGAGAAGCAAAAACATGTTCTGATTATAGGTCTAAAGAGGCATTGCAGTTAAGTGATAAAAAATGGACTTAAATTTGGGAGGTTTAAATTGAGTTTCTGAATCATCACAATAACCAGGCAACTGTAAGCACTTTGAATCTCATATTCTTCAAATTAAGAAGCAAGAACTTCCCTAAATAATTCATATGGACAGATTTATTCTATCTATTCTATGTATTTAGATTTCAAAATAGGATGATTTGATTTATTAAGTAGCTAATGCACCATTATTAGATGTAGTTAACAGAGTGTGTATATGTAACCAAGGAGTAAAGAATATTTATACTTGGGATTGTTACTGATTAAATTCTGTGACTTTATATCAACTATATTCTAAACAGTGATGAAGTGTGAGTAAGACTGTGAGGCTTAAAATGTCATGCATTATAGGGTTCTATTATGAGTAACTTTAAGTTTAAAACTTTATTTCTATCATTTTGTCTTATGACTTTATTATTTTTAATGAAAATCACAGTCTTAATTTTGAGTTAAATTATATTGTAGAGATTATTATGCTAATATGCTTGAATTTATGTGTTATATATACATGCATAATGTGTATTTTATTGTGACAGTCTTCAAAATGTCTAAGCATGTCACTGGGAACTAGAAGACATTTTGAGGATAAGGAGGATTTATGTGTTTCAAAAGCAACAAATACCATATTAACTGTTCTGTGAAAATATATATGCTTTATTAATATAGTATGATGATTTTCAACTATACAACTCAATACAACTTAAAAAACATTTAAATTAAATCCTATATTACTAGGAAATACTATACATTTGGGAGAATTAGGTCATGTAAGAGAGTTGCATTTTAATGCACTATAATTTGCACCAATTTAAGATGTGTCAAGAGTCATGCCTCTGAAACTATTCTGTCAAGTTGTAGATTTTTGTTTTTCTTTGTTTTGTTTTAAATAATCAAAAGTATGTGATTCCATCATTCAAATCACAAATGCACATTATGAGTAGTCTTGGACAACGCTAATTCTTGCAATGTTATCAGATGAAATAATAAAGTAATTTATAATTTAGAAATAATAAACAATTTATGATAATTTCATATTTTTAAAAATCATGTGCATATTAAATTAGAGGATGTGTTGATAGGATCTCTACTAGTCTAATTTAACATAATAAATATAATGTATTCATCTTTATTCTTTTAAATCCTTTAAAATTTAACTTTTACAGATAACTTATAGCAAAAAAGGTCAAACATCAGCTTTATGTCAATAATTTAGAATTTTAAATTAAGTTATACATTCTTTAGAATTCTAAGTTAGAATCTTGTGTTTGGAATATGAAATTTGCAACTTTATCTAAAGGGAATCTTTCTGGTTAAATTTCTGCTTCACCAGCCATGACCTACCTTGAAGTAAACCTGTTTGGTGAAAAGTGATGGTTTGAATAGAAAGAATTTTTGGTTCTGTGAAATATTTTCAGGCTTTTAATAGGAAATAGCATATGAGGGGAAAAAAAATCTAAGAACATTGAATTTCCTATTTATTTATCATTAATTAGTCAACATAATGGACTCTAGAAATGTGAAAATGGTATCCATGTGCATTGTATTACCAGTTACACAGTAGATATGAAATAAATATTTAGGAGAAACATAAATGAATAAAGAAATAAATGGATATATAAGTAAAATCATCTTTAGGTTGCCCATTGCAATTGGCACTTATAAAATAATCTTAAAAATGATTGGGCATAATAAAATTATTCCAAATAAAATAATACTATCTTATTCCTATACATTAATAGAGAAATTTTTCCTAAAATCTGAATATGCACTACTGACTTCAAACCTCTATTACCTATTTTTCTATTTATCACCATAGAACATCTGCTCTCACTTTGTGCTGCTCACTTTCATCACTGCTATGTATCTCTTTAAGGGTTTGATCTTAAATGAAATTAGAAATTCTTGTAAATTACTTTCCCTTAAAATACAGTAACGTATGTTTTAAAAATTACTTAGCTCATCGCTAAAATTTTATTTTTATTTTTTTAAATGTTTATTTATTTTTGAGAGAAAGTCAGAGAGGGAATCCTAAGCAGGCTTTGTGCTGTTAGCACAGAGCTCTATGAAGGGCTTGAACTTACAAACTGTGAGATCATCACCGGAGCCAAAATTTAGAGTTAGACACTTAACCGACTGAGCCACTCAGGTGCTCCTTATTTTTATTTTTATTGTTATTGTTTTAAAATGTTTATTTATTTATTTTGAGAGAGAGGGTGAGAAAGCATGCATGAAAGGGGAAGGGGCAGAAAGAGAGAGGGAGAGAGAATCCCAAGCAGGATCTGCCTGTCAGTGAAGAGACCCATGCGGGGCTTAAATTCACAATGAGATCATGACCTGAGCCTAAACCAAGAATCAGATGCTTAACTGACTGAGTCACCCAGGTGCCCCATTCATAGCTAAATTTTTAAAATATAGGTAACATTTTGTATATTTAAAACCATATATATATACGTATATATATATACACACATATATATATATATGTGTGTATATATATATATATCTGAAATCACTTTAGATCTCCAAAAGTGACAAAAATGTGCAGAAAGAAAATAACTACGTTGCTGTCATTATCAAACAAAACATTTTGCCCTGATGTTTTTATTCTATTATAGCATAAATAAATGTTAGAT
The DNA here is from genome assembly GCF_016509475.1 of Prionailurus bengalensis. Classification (NCBI taxonomy): domain Eukaryota; kingdom Metazoa; phylum Chordata; class Mammalia; order Carnivora; family Felidae; genus Prionailurus; species Prionailurus bengalensis. The sequence continues at coordinate 182,271,562 of NC_057345.1, read as the reverse complement.
AAAAAAAGAGAGGGAGTTATTTTTAAATGAAAATATGTGTACTTATAGATGTTAGGAAGAAAAGAAAAAAATGTTTAAATCAACTTTGAGAAAGACATTTCGAGGAGATTATATGTGAGGAGACACCTAAATGATAAGGAATAAACCATGAGAAAACCCAAGGGAAGAACTTTCCAGATGGAGGGATGACAAAGGTAATGGCTCAAGTATGGGCAAAGTTGGTATGCTTGAAGAACAGAAAGCAAGCATCCTGGACTACAGTTCTCTATTTAAGGTAGGATATAGTAGGGGATCCATCCACACAGTTGGTTCCATCCACATAGTTGCAAATGGCAAGATTTCATTCTTTTTGATTGCTGAGTAATACTCCACATCTATACACCACATTTTCTTTATCCATTCATCCATCGATGGACATTTGGGCTCTTTCCATAAGTTGGCTATTGTTGATAGTGCTATAAACATTGGGGTTCATGCGTCCCTTCAAAATAGCATACCTGTATCTCTTAGATAATTACCTAGTAGTGCAATTGCTGGGTCGTAGGGTAGTTCTATTTTTAATTTTTTGAGGAACCTCCATACTGTTTTCAAAATTTATACATTTTCATTTCTACCCTAGAAATCATAGATAAGAAACAACCAGCAAATATTTGACAACTTATCATATGTATGGTATTTCTGGTAGGTATGAAGGGGGCTACAAATAACTGAGAACACTACTAATAGGAACTTAATAATTAAACCTAACAATTAAACTGGAGTAATAAAGCACTAATGTCTTATGGAAGATGTGACTCATCGATCAGTTGTGCAGAGATGTACATGTCTTTATTTATTTTTTAAATCTAAATCAAAGTCCTGTCCAAGCTGTCATCTACAATTCAAGCTCAGTCTTAGAACTTGGTTCCTTCTTTCACTCTACCAATGTTGTACAATTATTCTAGCATCTTGCATGGAGGAGGCCTCAATTAAAATTCACACGTCCTAAATGGTATTCACTGAAAACCTGTTATCCCAGTGTTGAGGGTCCCTTTACTTCCAGAAACTCTACTGTTTTTGTACTATCTTTAAGGTCCATGTAAAAAACTTCAATATCTGATTCATTACAGCATAAGGTGGCTATTCTCTTTGATATTTTTCACTTCTTCAAGGTGTTGCCTGCTAATACAACCCAAGGCCTCTGTTAAAAAGATCTAGTCTTTTTCTCTTCTACTCAATAGCTTTTAATTCTTCTTCCCCAGATCCTCACTCTTTTCTTTCCTCATTTGTACCAGCCCTTCTGAGACTGACTAGTAAGAAAGATGGGAAAGGCTGATGATTTCAGCTGCCTTAACCGCAGCTTGCTGGAGTTTTTGAGAAAAGAAAGTACAAAGCACCTATCTTTCTGGAAAGAAGTAAATATAGTATTCTTTGGGTTATTCTGTTTATATACTATGCCCCTACAATGACTAAAGTGCTAGATAAAATCACATGCTTGAATCACACAATAAACATTGTAGAAGACATTATTAGTGGGGATTGTGGTGGCATGGCCCAAATCAGAGAAGGGACAACAGAGAGATGCATTTTGAAAATATATGTATGAGATAAGGCCAATGATAGGAAAATAGCATGGCTGTACTATTTAAGTAAATGGTTTTGAGGCACCTGGGAAGCTCAGCTGGTTAAGCATCAAACTCTTGATTTCGATTCAGAACTCATGGGTTGTGGGATCAAGCCCTGTGTTGGGCTCAGTGCTGAAAGCACAGAACCTACTTGGTATTCTCTCTCTGCCCCTCCCCCACTTATGCACATGCACTCTCTCAAAATAAATAGAATAAAATAAGATAAAATAAAATTAAAATAAAATAAAATAAAATAAAATAAAATAAAATAAAATAAGTGGTTTCATGTGCAATAAGTAAAAATAGTTAATAACAAGTGCATTTTGTTTTCCAATTATGTGCTAGGCATTTAAACATATAGGTTGGGGTTTTATAACTTGTGAAGAAATGACAATGAGAACTATCAAAGTTAAATAATGATAAATTGGCTATGACAGAATAACTATGTTGGTAAGTACAAAAAGGAGATGAGAAGAGCTTCACATCTTTTAAATCCTCAGTATGTCACCATTATACTGTATAATATTGTAAGTACCCTGATTAGGTATTTGATGTCATGTTACATATAGCATTAGTGACTGTTTTGGCTTTATTTATATCAACACTTAAATTCTAGTTAGTAGGCGTTCCTGGGTGCCTCAGATGGTTAAGCATCCCTCTCTTGATTTTAACTCAGGTCTGTGAGATGGGAGATTTTAGCTGTGAGATTTCAGCTCACAGAATGTGAGATGGGGCCCACCATCGGGCTCCATGATGACAATGTGGAGCCTGCTTGAGATTCTCTCTCCCTCTCTCTCTGCCCCTCCCCTGCTCGCAAGTGCTTGCACTCTCTCTCTCTCTCAAAATAAATAAACTTAAAAAAATAAATTCAGTTAGTTAACATATAGTGTAATATTGTTTTTAGGAGTAGAATTTATTGATTCAGCACTTACATAAAATATCCAGGGCTCATCACAGCAAGGGCCTTCCTTAATACCCATTACCCATTTAGCCCATTCCCACCTAACTCTCTCCATCAACCCTCAGTTTGTTCTCTGTAGTTACGAGTTTCTTATGTTTTGCCTTCCTCTCTTTTCCCCCCTTTCCCTATGTTCATCTGTTTATTTCTTAAATTGCACATATGAATGAAGTCATGTGGTATTTGTCTTTCTCTGACTTGTTTCACTTAACATAATATGTTATAGCTCCATCCAGGTCATTGCAAATGACAAAATTTCATTCTTTTTGGATGACTGAGTAATATTCCATTGTGTTTGTGTGTGTGTATCTCATAACTTTTTTTCTCCATTCATAAGTTGATGGATGTTTGTGCTCTTACCATAATTTGGTTATTGTTGATAATGATGCTATAAACAGCAGGGTGCATGGGCCACTTTGAATCAGTATTTTTGTATCCTTTGGGTAAATAGTGCAATTGCTGGGCTGTAGGGTAATTCGATTTTTAATTTTTTGAGGAACCTCCATACTGTCCTCCAGAGGGGCTGCACCAATTTGCATTCCCACCAAGAGTGCAAGAGTGTTCCCCTTTGTCTGCATCCTTGCCAAAATCTGATGTTCCCTGAATTTTTAATTTTAGCCATTCTGACAGGTGTGAGGTGGTATTTCATTGTTGTTTTGATTTGTATTTCCTTGATGATGATTGATGTTGAGCATCTTTTCATGTGTCTCTCAGCCATTTGGATATCTTCTTTAAAAAATTTCTATTCATGTCTTCTGCCCATTTCTTCACTGGATTATTTGTTCTTTTGGATATTGAGTTTGGTAACTTCTTTGCAGATTTTGGGTACTAACCCTTTATCACATATGTCATTTGCAAATGTATTCTCCCATTCTGTCAGTTACCTTTTAGTTTTTTTTTTTGTTTGTTTCCTTTGCTGTGCGTAAGCAATAGTTCATTTTTGCTTTTGTTTCCTTTGCCTCAATAGACATGTTTAGGAAGAAGTTTCTCTGGCTAATGTCAAAGAGGTTGCTGCCTATGTTCTCCTCTAGGATTTCGATGGTTTCCTGTCTCACATGCAGGTATTTCATCCATTGTGATTTTAGTTTTCTGTATAGTGTAAGAAAATGGTGTAGTTTCACTCTTTTGCATGTTGCTGTTCAGTTTTCTCAACGCTATTTGTTGAAGATACCATCTTTTGTTCCACTGGATATTATTTCCTTCTTTGTCTAAGATTAGTTGGCCATATTGTTGTGGGTCCATTTCTGGGTTTTCTATTCTGTTCCATTGATCTATGTGTTTTTTGCCAGTACAATACTGTCTTGGTGACCTCAGCTTTATAATAATCTTAAAGTCTGTAATTGTGATGCATACAGTTCTGTTTTTCTTTTTCAAAGTTGCTTTGTATATTCAGGGTCTTTTGTGGTTCCATACATATTTTAGTATTATTTCTTCTAGCTCTGTGAAAATGATGGTGGTATTTTGATAGGAATTTCATTAAATGTGTGAATTGTTTTGGGCAGTGTCAAAATTTGGTATTTGTTCTTCCAATCCATGAGCATGGTATATCTTTACATTTCTTTGTGTCACCTTCAATTTCTTTCATAAGTATTCTATATTTTTCAGAGTATAGATATTTTACCTCTTTGGTTAGGTTTATTCCTAGGTATCTTATGTTTTTTTAGTGCAATTATAAATGGGATAAATTCCTTGATTTCTCTTTCTGCTGCTTCATTTTTGGTGTATAGAAATGCAACAGATTTCTGTAGTGCCTGGGTGGCTCAGTTGATTAAATGTCTGACTCTTGATTTTGGCTCAGGTCATGGTCTCATGATTGTGAGATCAAGCCCTGTGATGAGCTCTTTGCTGAGCGTGGAGCCTGCCTGGGATTCTCTCTCTCCCTCTCCCTTTGCCCCTCCTCTGATTATGCTCTCTTTCTTTCTGTGTGTCTCCCTCTCTCAAAATAAATAAACATTAAAAAATCCTCCTTTCTAAAAAAAAGCAAATGCAATAGATTTTTGTACATTGGTTTTGTATCCTGTTACTTTACTGAATTCATGTATCAGTTTTAGCAATTCTTTGGTAGAGTCAGGTTTTCTACATAAAGTATCATGTCATATGCAAATAGTGAAAGTTTGGTTGATTTTGTATTATGTTAATGCTGGCCTCATAGAAGGAGTTTGGAAGTTTTCTTTCCATTTCTATTTTTTGGAGCAGTTTGAAAAGAATAGGTATTAACTCTTCTTTATATGTTTGGTAGAATTCACCTGTGAAGCCATCTGGCCCTTGACTTTTGTTTGCTGGGAGATTTTTTGTTACTGATTAAATTTCTTTGTTGGTTATGGATTTGTTCAAATTTTCTATTTCCTCCTGTTTTAGTTTTGATATGGTTTATATGTTTCTAGAAATTTATCCATTCATTTCTTCCAGATTTCCCAATTTGTTGGCATATATTTTTTCATAATATTCTTATATAATTGTTTGTATTTCTGTGGTGTTGATTGTGATCTCTCCTCGTTCATTTGTGATTTTATTTATTTGGATCATTTCTCTTTTCTTTTTGGTTTATTTGGCTAGGGTTTATCAATTTCATTAACTCTTTCAAAGAATCAGTTCCTAGTTTCATTAATTTCTACTTTTTGTTTGTTTGTTTCTGTATAATCTGCTCTAACCTTTATTATTTCCCCCTTTCTGCTGGCTTTAGGATTTATATGCTGTTTCTTTTCTAGCTCCTTTAGGTATAATGTTAGGTCATGTGTTTAAGACTTTTCTTGTTTCTTGAGGTAGCCTTGTATTGCTATATGCTTCCCTCTTATGACTGCTCTTGCTACATTCCAAGGTTTTGGAGTGTCATTTTTCGTTTTCATTTGCTTCCATGTATTTTTTCATTTCCTCTTTAATTTCCTAGTTAACCCATTCATTCTTTAGTATGATGTTCTTTAACCTCCATGAATTTGTGGTTTTTCCAATTTTTTTTCTTGCAATTGACCTCAAGTTTCATAGCATTCAGGTCTAAAAAATATGCATGTTATGATCTCATTCTTTTTGTATTTGTTGAGGCCTGATTTATGACCCATGATGTGATATATTCTGGAGAATGTTCTATGTGCACTCAGAAAAAAATGTGTATTCTGCTGCTTTCGAATGAAACGTTCTGAATAATCTGTTATGTCCACCTGGGCCAGTGTGTCATTTAATGCCATTGTTTCTTTATTCATTTTCTGCTTGGGTGATCTGTCCATTGCTTTAAGTGTGGTGTTAAAGTCTCCTAATTTTATTGTGCTGGTATCAATGAATTTCTTTATGTTTCTTATTAATTGATTTATATATTTGGGTTCTTCCATGTTGGGAGCATAATATTAACAATTGTTCGACCTTTTTGTGGTTTTGACCCTTTATTGTGATATAGTGCCCTTCATCATCTCTTGTTACAGTCTTTGTTTTAAAATCTAGTTTGTCTGATATCAGTATGGCTACTCCAGCTTTCTTTTGATGTCCATTAGCATGGTAGATCCTTCTCCATCCCTTAATTTTCAATCTGTATGTATTTTCAGGTCTAAAGTGAGTCTTTTGTAGGCAGCATATAGATGGGTCTTGTTATTTTATCCATTCTAAAAGCCTATGTCTTTTGATTGGAGCATTTAATCTATTTACATTCAGAGTGATTATTGAAAGATATGAATTTAGTGTCATTGTGTTACCTGTAAAGTCAGTGTTTCTGGAGATTTTCTCAGTTATTTTCTAGTCTTTGTTCCTTTTGGTATTTCTTTTCCACTTAAAGAGTCCTCCCTATATTTTCTTGCAGGGCTGGCTTGATGGGCATGAATTCCTTTAGTTTTTGTTTGTCTAAAAAACTCTTTATCTCTTCTTCTATTCTGAATGACAGAATTTCTGGATAAAGTATTCTAGGCTACATATTTTTTTTTCTCATTCAGCAAGTTGAATATATCATGCCACTCCCTTCTGGCCTGCCAGGTTTCTGTGGGTAGATCTGCTTCTGACCTTATTTGTCTTCCCTTGTAGATTAGGGATTTATCTTCCCTTGCTGCTTTCAGGAATTTTTCCTCATCTCTGTATTTTGCCAATTTTACTATGATGTGTCTAGGTGTTGGTCTCCTTTTGTTGATTTTTCTGGGAATTCTATGTGCCTCCTAGATTTGGATGTCTGTTTCCTTCTGCAGATTAGGGAAGTTTTCAGCTATAATTTGCTCATTTATAACCTTCTTCTCCTTTACCCTTTCTTTTTCTTTTTGTATTCCTGTGATATGAATATTATTATGCTTTATGGAGTTACTGAATTCCCTAAATCAATATTCATGATACAACATTTTTCTTTCCCTCTTATTTTCAGCTTTATTATTTTCCTTAATTTTATCTTCTATATCAATTACTTGTTCTTCTACTTCTTCCATCCTTGTGTTCTTTGCCTCAAGTCTGTCTCAAATCTCAGTTACAGCATTTTTTTTATATTTCATCCTGACTAGCTCTTAAGTCTTTTATCTCTGCAGTAAGGGACTCCCTGGTGTTTTCTCTGCTTTGTTCAAGCCCAGCTAGTATCCTTTATGCTGGTTGTTTTAAATTCTGGTTCACACATATTACTTATAGTTTCCATTAGATCCCTAGCCATGACCTCTTCTTGTTCTTTCTTTTGGGATGGATTCCTCCATCTTGGCATTTTGTCTAGGTCTCTGTCTTCTCTGTGTTAGTAAAGGCTGATATGTTTCCTGCTCCTGAGAGTAATGACTATATTAAGAAGAGGCCATTTACTGTCCAGGGCCTGGCACTTCAGAAAGTATTTCTGGTGAATGTTGTGTGTACTCTGCTGTTGTGTTTTGGCTGCTATTTCTCTCAGTTAGTCCTCTGCAGAGTTTCTCCTTGCCTGCAGTGGGGAGTGTTTGGACCTTGTCCATAGTGTGGTGAGTTTTAACTATGTGTGTTTTGGTCTGTTTGTTAAAAGAGGCTAGATCCTATTTTCCCTAGAGCTAAAGCTTTACAGCACTCTATGGTCAGTAAACTTGGTACATGTACAGGTGAGGATGAGGTTGTGCTGGTCTTCTAAGAGAAGGCCCACTGCTGCTGTAGCTCTTAGCACACTTGCTCTAATAAAAAAAAAATCTGCAGAGTACAGTGGAGTTGGTGTAAATGACTCATTCCTCCGCTGTGGGCACTGTGCTGCTCACTGAAGTCTGTGCTGATGGGTGGGGGGGAGATAATAATGTCAGCCCCCCGTCTTATCTGTGGAGAGAGAAGTTTGCACCCAGTGTTGTTTGGGAAGCCCTCAGAAAAGAGCAAACAATCTCCGCTTGCGTGTCATGGGCATCCCTCAGACCTCTGACTTCACCCTGTCTGTGTCTGAACCATATGCCTACACTGTGGCACAGTGCTCCTGTGTTCTATCTCAGGCCTGCTGGCTGGGTTTCAAATCTCCCAAATTTTAGAGACCCAGCTTGGTGTGGACCTGCCCTGATCCTCTGAGGGTGGGTCTTGTCACTCTATGGCTAGTGCCAATTTGAGTGACTGTTCTGAATAAGAATATTGTATAGCAAACAAATAAAGATAATCATAGATAAGGGGGGAAATGATGTAACTTTGAAAAATATGAATAGCTACTCCTGTAAATCCTATATGTTTGGGCAATCTTAATGGATATGATTTGTATTACATATTACTTTGATAAGAGGCTATAAAAGTTGCATTATCTAAGTGAGAAAATACATTTTTTAATTTACATTATATAATGGTAAAAATGTTGCCATTACATGCAATCTGAGCTGAGATGCTGGCCTGTAAGTTAATACATAATACATGTCAAGTTCATGTACACAAAGGAAGCTATAAAGAGTTTTCTAATGGGGAAAAAACAGAAGCCAACACAAATCAAAAAAACAACCATAACAAGACAAATCTGTTTGCCATACTTATTACTGTATTAAATGTGATACTAAATTCTTCCTTTTTATTTATTTTCTAGTAATCACACACATCTTTATTAGCTGACCAAGAAGTATTTATCAGTTATTTACCATGTAATTATCACTGCACTGCACATATTTTATCTAAGAACTCATTCTGTATGGAAAAAATTTTAATTATATATCTTGGAAGATTATACTGTTTTATAGATCATGTGTATTAGATTATCCATTAGAGTGTTTACCAATACAGGCTTTGAAGTCCAAGTACTTGGCCTTTCACTATGGTGAAATCTTGGATAAGAATTTCATCTCCTTAACCCTCTGTTTCTTTAACTCTAAGTGTTGGAAATAATAATACATGACTCACTATTATGTAAGTTAAAAGAGATAAGTTAATCATAGTGCTGACCATAGAATATAAACTATAGCTATAGTCTAAATATGATGAGAGGGTGACAAGTATATAATATGAATTAGTGGTATGAGAGAAAATTGTTGTAGTATTCTAAGTCCTCAGGTATCTTCAAGTGGGCTTACTCTGGTTCTTCATATTGAACCCAGAGTGTTACTCTCTTGGCTTTAGATTATCTTTAGTAAAATACATTACCATGGGTAACCAATTAAACTCTTATTTGTCTCAGTTTGTCAAATACATTTCAACTTGAAAGTTAGCTTAAACTAACCAATGTCACTTAGCATTAATATTAACACTAACAAATCAAGAAAGTATGATGCAAAAATGTGATTGGTGTTGTACATTTATAAGTTTTATTCTGCAAGGATTTTCCCTTGAATAAATTGGAGCAATGGTCCCAACCCAGGTTGCACATAGAATAATCTGGACTTTGAACAATTACCAGTGCCTGATCCTTACATCAACAATTATAATTTAATTAGTCTAGAATAAAGCTTGGAGCTCAGAATTGTCTAAAATATTTTCAGATGAGTATAATAATAATGAAGTTTTAAAAACTGAATTTGAATACACTGTTACTAGGCAAATGGTGGTGCTAGATGCTTGTATAATAAAGTACAACACACTTTCAATTATAATTTTGTGTAAGAACTAAGCTTAAAATATTATTATTTTAAAAACATTTAAACAAAATATACCTCATATTTTTAATCATATAGATTTGTTTCTTCAAATGTTTTAAATCTATAAATAATATATGTATACACCATTTACAAAATTTTAAATTTACAGTTTTTCAAAGAAGAATTTGTTCTTTATGTGTTAACTTCAGACCATTGCTCAGGCACTTAGTGGAAGGGCTAAAATGATCTTAATGTTTTTTGTCAAATTTATAGCAAAACTAGCAATGAATTCCTGACACAAATATTTGAGGTACTGAGATTTCTTAATTGCACTAGTTGATCAGGCTAAGATTAAAGGGATATAGAAAGATGGAAATTAAAAAAGAAGCACAAGTGGGGAAGAATGCAAACCAAGTCATATCTAGCACTTCAAACAACCAGTCCTAAAGCAAATAAATGAAATTTTTGATGGAAACTTTAAGGAAGTTGAAAGAGAAATCATATGGGTACTAAAAAACTGGAGTTGAAGGAGACTTAAGATAATAATGACATATTTTACCTCTGATCTGCCTACTTCTGAAGTCAATAATTTGGGTCTACATAACAGAGAAAATATTATGACAAGAAATAGACATTTAAAGATAAAATATAGTTTATAATTTTTTAGATTTAATCAAATTTTAATAATCTAAATGATCTGCTCCGAAGTGTCACATATCACATCTTACATTTTGCAATCCATTGTTTTCTTTGCATTTCTTCTCACTAGTCTTGGAAGTATACCACCTGTCTTTATGTAGAAGGCTTATAACAGAGTCTCAGGTATTTTTCCAAGCTGTATAAGTTTCTTTATTCATCTGAAGCTTTAAGTGTTTGCTGTGTGTGAAAATAAGAGAGTTCAGAGTTTTGGTTTATAAATTATTAACTATGTAAACCTGAGCTGGTCAATTAGATTCTCTGAGCCCGGGCTGTAAAGAAGAGGTATGTCTCTCATAACTCACCAATGTTTAGATATCAGGACCTGTTGGAAATAAAAGTACTGATTTTGTCTTCAAAGCATTTGAAGTTATTACTACATTGAAATAAATTAGAGTTTTAACAAAGTCCAGAACAAACTCAGTCATAGATTGTATTGACTGAGCACCCATACTAGCAAGCAACCTGTAACTAAAATGAGCTTGTTTATTTGTGGAGGTAAATATTGTTTATTTTAGATTCTGCTGTTATTTTTCACAGAGTACTTGACATGCAATCAGTGATTACCAGACACATTAAAATCAAGAAACAATAGCTCATTGTCAGGGGAGGAAATAATCAATAAAATTAATGTCAGAGAGGATTAGATGTGGACATCATCAAACAGGGACTTTAACTAAAGTGAATATGATAAAGTATGAAGAGGAAAGTTTCATGAAGAATTGGGAAATTTTACAAGTCTTGAAAGTGTAATAAAATTCTAGAAATGTAAAATATGATTTCAGGAAGAGAAAGATTCATGAAAGTGGGCTAAAAACAAACTAGATGCATCAGAGGAAAGTATCAGTGAACTTGAACACAGTTCAGTAGAAAGAATCCAAACTGAAATTCAAAGAGAAAAAAACCCTAAAAAATAGTAGAGAAAAATAATGCATTCAAGATTTGTGTGATAATACCAAAATGTTTAAGAATGTAATTAGAGGCTCAAAAATACAGAGGGAAAGAATAAAAGTTGAAGAAATAATGGCAGAAATATTCCCAGGATGAAAGAGAACAGCAACCTACAGAATAAAGGACCTCAGCAAAACCAAAGCACAATAAATGGAACAGATAAACAAATCCACAAGTAACCACACTCAAGCATTTTATAGTCAAACTACCAAAAATTTAAAAAAAAAGAGAAAATTATAAGAGCAGCCAATGGCTATAAAATTCATAATATAGACAGGAATGATGCTATTAATAATGGCTAACTTCTCACTAGAAGTAATGGAAGGCAGCAAACAATGGAATGACATATTTTAAATGCTGATGTAGAGGAGAAGCTGTCAATCTAGAAATTTATATTCAGAAATGTTCTTTAGAAATGAAGATAATATAAAGTTATTCTGAGAGAGACTAGAGCTAAGATAATACATTTTCAGAATGGAATACTGTAGCTAAGAAAATTCATGCCTAGCAGACTGAACTATAGGAAATGCTAAAAACAAAACAAAACAAAACAAAACAAAAAATCACTTTCTTTAGGTTGAAGGGAAATGTTATCAAATCAATTGAACATAAGATCTTCAGAGGAAAAAACCCCAGGAATGGTGTATATTTGGTAGATAGTTAAATCATGTGTGTGTGTGTGTGTGTGTGTGTATGTGTGTTTCTGTGTGTGTGTGTTTATCTTTAAATGAGTCTTGACTAATTAAAGCAGGAATAATAAATAATAGTTAATAATATAAAAAAGACAATATATTGGATTGTTTATTTCTGAATAGAAAATCACATTATATAAACAAATCCTTAAAGAGCAGAGGTGAGAAAATGGAGTTAGACCATACAGAGTCTCTTATACTGGTTTGAAATAGTATGACAGTAATGAACTATGATCAAGTAAAAATGAATATTGTAATATTTAGAACAATGCTTCTCAATTGGGTGCTGTTTATCCCCCAGACGGATATTTGACAATGCTTGGAGACATTTCTGGTTATCACAACTAGGATGGAATAATATTGGCATTTACAAGGTGTATTTATAAACATCCTGTAGTGCATAAAACAGCCTCCTCACAACAAAAAATAACCCAGTCCAAAATTTCAATAGTGCTGAAGTTGAGAAATCCTGTTCTAGAATAACTACGGAAAACATCATTAGCAGAGATAAAATTCAAATTAAATAACTATCAACATATCCAAAGAAAAATGGCAGTTGAGGAAAAGATGGACAATAAACAAATTGGAAAATTGGAAAAAAGAGCAAATTAGGGGACTTGATTCTAATTATACCAGTAAATCTATAAAATGTAAAGGGAGTAAATATTCCACTTAAGAGGCAGAATCTTTCAGTCTGGCTAAAAAATCAAGACCTAAGCTTATGTGCTTTACAAGAAACTGTCATAAGACACAGATAAGTTAAAAGTAAAATGGTAAAAAAGGATTTACTATGCAAACAGCATATAAAGCTGTTAGATTTATAGTAATATCAGACAAAATATTAACTAGAGACAAAAAATGACATTTTTTAATGGTAAAAGAAAAACAATAAACAAAATATTCTTAATTCTCATTGTAAATAAAAACAAAGTTTAAAATACCTGAAACAACAATTATAAGAAATTAAAAAATGGAGTTGTCCTCAGCTATAATTAGAAATGTATAATGTATATTTCCCATATATTAATAAAATAAGTAAATCAAAATTTAGAAAATAGAGAATGTATAAACAACATCATTGACCGACTTGATATAGTTGATATTTATGAAATATTTTCCTCAAAAGCTGTAGAAAACACACTTTCTTCTCAAATACACATAGAACATTCATCAGGATAGATTATATGCTGGCCAATAAAGCAGGTATTAATAAATATTTAGAAAATAAAATCATACATAGTATTCTAACTATAACATTATTACATTAGAAATCAATATTAACAGGATACCTAAATATCCTCAAATATTTGAACAAACATACACTTCTAAATTACCCAAAGTTCAAAAAATTTTAGAAGAGAAACTTCAATTATTGTGAACTGAATGGTAATAACTGAAACATAACATTAAAATACGTGCGATGCAATGAAAGCAATAGTTAGAAGATATTATAAACTTTAAACATTTGTATTAGAAAAGAGTACAAATATAAAAATTATGACCTCAGCTGTCAGTTCAAGAAGCTAGAAAAAGAAGAGCAAATCAAAGCCTAAGTAAATAAAGGAAAGGAAATTATTTAAAGAGTACAAATAAAGAAAATAGAAAATTGACACGAGAGGAAATCAACAATACTAAAAGTTAGTTATTTGAAAAGATTGATAAGGTGCTAAATCTTAAAAGATGATTAAGAAAAACATTGGGAAAGCACAAGTTATTATCGATATCAGTAATCCAAAAGAGAACGTACACAGAAATCCTATAGAAATTTGAAGATGATACAGGAATATTGCAGAAAACTTTATACCAACATGTTTGACAATATATATATGTACAAAACCATCAAGACATACATTACTAATACTGACATAGAAGAAACACCAAAACCCAAAGAGCCTCCTAGTTATTAAACTAACAGAGTTTACAGTCATAACCTTCTTCACAAAGAGATATCCAGGTCCAGATGGCTTCATCAATGAATTGTGCCAAACATTTAACAAAGATGTAATATCAATGTTTCAAAATTCTTTAAGAAAATAGAGGAGTGATGAATTCCCAATTTACTTTATGGATTAATATTTACGTACCACCCAAACCTGAAAAAATGCAACAGAAGGGAATTATAGGTTAAAATTCTGCATAAACACAGATGTAAATATTCTCAACAAAATATTAGCAAATTGAATTCAGCAATACACGTAAAAAGATAAATCATCATGACCAAGTCAGGTGTGTCACAGGAATGCAAGTTTGACTCAAAAGTTGAAGCCAAACAATGTAAAACACCATGTTAACAGAATAAAGATGAAAGGCCATGCATTTCATTATGCTGCAAAAGCATTTAACAAAATTTGATGTGTCTCTTCCCTTTGAAAACTCTCATCATACTGGGATGTAAAGAAAACTTCTTCAAGATATTAAAGCTCATTAAAACAAACAGAGTCAAACAAATCCAGAGCTAACGTACATGCATAGCCTAATGGAGAAACACTGAAAATTTGTCTTATAAGATAAAGCATTTGCTAAGTATCTGTGCTTTCACCAATTTCACTCAACATTATTCTAAACGTTCTAGAAGTATAATAAGGCAAGGGAAAAAGAGAGACAATCAATTTGGGAAGAAAAAATTTAAAACTAATTTTTCCAGATACCATAATTGTTTACATGCTGAACCCTGTGATATTTTGGAACAAAAATCAGAACTACTAGTTGAATGTATCAAGATGCAGATTCAATATAATATAAAAGTTGATTGTATTTCTTTATGTTAGTAATGAACAATTGGAAAACAAAAATTTTTAACATTTTAACATTTGTTGTTATATAATAACACCAAAAAATGACATCATACACCTTAGAAAAAATAAAATATCATCAAAACTTCTAAATTTAAACTATAAAGTCTTTTTGAGAAAAATTGAAGACCTGTATAAATAGAGATATTGATGATGTTTATGGATTGGAAAAAGTAATATAAGATTCCCTCAAAATAGATCTATAAAACTTTCTGCAGATATTTAAAAAATAATTGACAACCTGTTTTTAAAATTTACTTGTAAATTTATAGGATATAGAATACCAAAGCAATTTTGAAATAAAATGAAGTTGGAGATACTATATTATATGATTTTAGTACTAAATCATAAAGCTGCAGTAGTGATACAGAAACTGTTTTGAAGATTACTCATCTTTGAATATTTGAATGACTGACAGGTCATCAAAGAGTATATAGCATATAAGGGCAAGGTATGTGATAGAATAAGAAATAGAGAATGCAGACAAGCATTGGGCTTGAGAGACTTCTAGATATAGATCCCCCAACTTCTTACACAAAGGTACACTTGGTCTCAGTATTGTGATAAGCGAAATAAGTCAGTCAGAGAAGGGTAAATACCATATCATTTCACTCATGTGGAATTTAAGAAACAAAACAGGTGAACATAGTGGAGGGGATAAAAAGAGTAGGAGGCAAAGTGTATGAGACAACTACGATGAACAAACTCAGGGTTGATGGAGGGGAGGTGGGTGGGGGATGGGCTACATGGTGAGCGGTATTAAGGAGGACACTTGTGATTAACACTGGGTATTATATGTATAAGTGATGAACCACTAAATCTACTCCTGAAACCAATATTACACTATATGTCAACTAACTAGAATTTAAATAAAAACTTGAAACAAGAAAAGAATAAACCATCAAGATTTTTGTGATGATCTTGGCTTCAGGAGAGCCCAAGGTAGGAATTTTCAGTGAGGTCTTTTATAAATGTTCTGGTCACATAACTATGCTGTGTTTGCCAGTTGAAAGCCATTGAATGGATGTCACAAAAGGAATTTAAGATTAAACAGTACATCACCATCATTGGTGAGTTGCTTAACACACAGACTTTATCTGGTTACTACTCTGAACCGTTTGACAAAACAATCGAAACCAGCTACCCATGTTTCCCTGAAGAAAAGCAGAGTTCCAGTCAGGCAATAAAATAACTTTATCCTATTTAGTGAGGTATTAGCTTAAGGATAGACAAATAAGCCAGTAGAATACACTAGAGAGTCAAGAAATAAACCCTCACATATATGGCCAACTGATTTTCAACAAGGAGCCAAGCAAATACAATGGCATAAGGAAAGTCTTTTAGTTGAAATATTATATGTCCACAGGAAATTGCAAAGATAGTACAGAGACGACCTAGTTCCACTTCTTCCTGCTTCTCCTGGTCTCTTCCATTGGTTACCTTTAGAATACTTACAGTACAGTATGAAAACCGCGAGTTTGACACTGGCATGAAGTATGTGTGTAGTTCTATGTCATTTTATCACGTGTACATTTTTAGAATCACCACCGTGGATACAAATATCCCACTTCCAGAAAGATCTCAGTGTTACTTATTTATAGGCACTCTTTTCTCTCTACCATCTCTCATCCCTGGTAACTACAAATCTGTTCATCAGATCTATCAATTGTGTCATTTGGAAAATGTTATGTAAATTATATAGTATATGACCTTTTGGTATTGACTTTTTTCACTCAGCATAATCCCCTTGAGATCTACTCAAGCTGTTATGTGTTGTTGGTATTTTTTTTTGCTTTTTATTTTTGAGGGAGTAGTATTTATTGCTGAATATTACTTCAAGGTACACCTGAACCAAAGATTGTTTTTGTTTTGTCTTGTTTCATTTTAACCATTCATCTGTTGAAGGATGTTTTGGTTGTTTCTAGTTTTTTGCCGTTGCAAATAAAGCGGCCTTGAACAAACATGGACATGGTTTCTATGAGTGTAAGTTTTTATTTTTCTGAAGTAGATGCCTAGGAGGTGATTGCTGGATGATATGATAAATATGTGTTTATTTTTTTTAAGAAACTGCCATACAGTTTTCAAGATTGACTATACCATCCTACATTTCCACAATGTATGAAAGACCTCATTTCTCCACATCCTCACCATAACTTGGTATGTAATTTTTAAAAAACATTTAGCCATCCTCATAAGTATGTAGTGATAACTTACTGTGATTGTAATTTGTATTTCTGTAGTGGCTAGTGACGTCAAGCATCATTTCATGAGCTTATTTGCCATCTTATAACCTCTTTGGTAAAATATCTCCTCATGTCTTTTGCCTATCTACTAATTGGATTGTTTATTACTATTAAGTTTTAAGACTGTTTTAAAACTATTTAAAACTATTACTATTAAGTTTTAAAACCAGGCTGAGGTTTTTGTCAGCTATATGATTTGCAAACATTTTCTCCCTATTAACCATGTTGCTGGAATAATTGGATTTTCATCTGAAAAACAAAACAAAACTGATCTCTTTATCATTCAACACATAAACATAACTTGAAACATTGACCAAACTGTAAACACAGAATTATGAAACTTCCAGAAGAGAATCTAAAACAACACTTTTCTCCTCTGGGGTAAGAAAATGCTTCTTGAACAAGTACACTAGAATCACTAACAATAATAAATACGTAAGTTGGACATCAATAAAATTGAAAATTTCTGTTTATCAAGAAACATAATTAAGAAAATGAATATGTAAGCCACAACAGGGAAAAATTATTTGCAATACATATGTACAACGAAGGACTTTTATCAAGAATATACCAAGAGCTCTTACCAATTAGCAATTAAAAGATGAGTTTCCAGTTTGTTTTTTTTTTAATTTTTTTTTTAACGTTTATTTATTTTGAGACAGAGAGAGACAGAGCATGAACAGGGGAGGGGCAGAGAGAGAGGGAGACACAGAACCGGAAGCAGCTCCAGGCTCTGAGCCATCAGCCCAGAGCCGGACGCAGGGCTCGAACTCACGGAACGTGAGATCATGACCTGAGCTGAAGTCGGTCACTTAACCGACTGAGCCACCCAGGCGCCTCAAGCTTCTAGTTTTTAAAAATGGGCCAAAACTTTACCAATTAAAGTGTTTTCTTTACAAAAACACTAAGCTTGTTTAAAAAGAGAAGATACATGGTCAATAATCACAGAAAGATCCTCCAGGGAAATATAAATTAAAATACAATGAGCTATCATTTCACACTGACTAGAATGGCTAATATAAAAAAAAACCCAAAGCATTAAATATTTGTGGGCGTAGGGAGCAGCTGCCCTCTCAGACATTGCTAGTGGAACTTTAAAATGGTTTAATCACTTTGGAAAACTGTTTTGCGATTTTTAAATGAAATGAAACATATGTTTTACAGTATGAGCAAGTAATTCCTGTCCTCGATATTTAGCTAAGGGAATTGAAAATTTAAATCCACAAAAGAATTTGCACAATAGTTTTCATGGAAGTCACATTCATGATAGTCAAAAATATTGGGTAATATGGGTCATCAGTAGTGGTATGCATAAAAACAAAATGCTGTGTGTTCATACAATAGAATACTAATAAGAAACAAAAAAGCCTGAACTATTGATATGCAACATGGCCAAATATTGAACTTATTAACTCAAGGAATCCAGATACCATGTGTACTGTATGATTCCATTGATATATAAAGTCTTAGCAACAGAAAAAACTAATCTAAAGTGAGAGATATCAAAATGTTCTGAGAAGAAGCACTTGTGGTTGGAAAGAGACATGAAACTTAAGGGTATGATGGAAATAAGTGATCTATACCTTATTTTGCCTCATGGTTACACACATGGATACAACTGCTCAAATTGATTTGGCTGAGTATTTAAACTCTGTCCGTTTTGTAGTATATTAATTATGATACCTTAATTTTAAAACGGTTAGGTGAAAAATAGGTAAAGAAAAAACAAACAACTCAAAATAGAAGGAATGCAAATGGCCACTAAGCATATGAAAATATGTTCCACCTTTACTAGCAATCAAGTATTCTCAAAGCAACATTATGAAATAATTTTTCATCTCTCAGAGTAATAATAATAATGAATGATAATTTGTAGTTTTAGCAACTGCATGTGAAATGAGGCACTCATTTATCTCCAGTGAGAATGTCAATTGATATACACTCTGCAGAGAAATTTGTTTTTAAAACTTTATGGCATTTCCACCCTCTGAACTAATATTTCCAATTTTTAATTTTGTAATGTTTATTTTTTAAATTTATTTTGAGGGAGAGAGAAGAGGTGGGGGGGAGCAGAGAGAGAGAGAGAATCCCAAGCAGGCTCAACACTGTCAGCACAGAACCTGATGAGGGGCTCAAACTCATGAACTGTGAGATCATGACCTGAGCTGAAATCAAGAGTTGGACACTTAACTGGCTGAGCCACCCAGGCATGCCCCAATATTTCCAATTTTTAAAAATATGCATATAAAAACGCTACTTGGTTTATAGCTTTTTCATCTGTAAAAATAACAATAATAGAACTTTCTGTATTTTAAACCTTTTTTTTGTAAGAAAATAATACTATTTAGCATAGAATTGCTGCCCATTATGTTGTGGGGGAAATGGGAGAAGAGTAGGAGATTAAATAATAGAAGGATTGTCACATGGACCTAAGATGTAAATGTGCCATGAGCAGAGGAATATAATTAACTCAAGTTTTGCACCTGAGCCTAAAAGAAACAACAGGTGTATAAGACAATGGGTATGAGAGATCTTTGAAATTTCAAGTAGTTTAGTTAGTAAAGTACCACTTAAAATATAAACTTATTATCACTGCCAGTTTTATTCTGCACTGTAGGTCTATTACCTACTGCTTCACACTAAACTCACACTGATCCTTCAAAATTTAAGGTAGTGCTGAGGAAACACTGGGATAAATGAAGTGATGACTCCAAATCCCTCAGAATGAATGAACAGATTAGGACTTCAAAATTCTCAGCCTAGGCTGCGTAAAGTAATTATATGTGTGTTTGTGTGTGTGTGTGCATGTGTGTATACATATATACACATACATATGCATAAATAAATATATACATATATAATAAACAAATAGAAGGAATGCAAATATATATATAAAATAAACAAACCGTTCTCTCTTCCAATCCTAGACTAATTAAAACAGAATCTCCAGGTGCTGGAGCCCAGACATTGATAGGTTTTAAAATCTCCTTAGGTGATTCAAAGGTGCCTTTGTGAAGAATCTGGGTTAGATGGAGTTGTATGATTAAAGATTTTACTCTGCTGCAGAGGGTATGAAGACTGTTCTTATTTGAGTTCCTCTTAGAAATATAATGTAATTTGCAAATATTGCATGGTCAGAGGTCAGCTATTATACCTTCTACATTCTTTTGCAGGTAGTATTATAGTTTTAGGCTAAAAGTTTTCTCCGTTGACTTATTTTTATCACAGTTGGTTTGTTAACTGGATACAGGGTCTGAATTCCTTTGCTGTGAAATATAATTCTGTTATCAGCAAAACCACATTCTGCCCTAGGTGGTTTCTCCAATGGCTTTAATCTCCCTTTTCAAATCCATGAAGTAAAGAGCCTTCCAAACTAAAGAATGAGTCGTCATTTGGGCTAAAAGAGACTTTTAGTTTAGATTTCAGATATTCTAACCCACTGTAAAAGTTTGATAAAAAATGAATCCAAGCTTTTAATTAATTGTGTACATAAAGCTGAAAAATTCTATTGGGAGACATTCCTAATAATCCATGCACATAATAGGGTGGGAATTGTTTATAAATATAAATGAATTGAAAGGTTTATAACCCTGGAACAAGATGATGAAAAATCAAACCGTGGTTGGCAAGCTCACAATTAAATTCTCAGTAAAGGACTTACTTGATAATTCTGTTTAATCTTTGTTTTCCAATATGTTCCTGGAAACAAAGAGAAAAGAAAAATCTCAGCCAGAGTAGGAAATGCAGAGAGATTACATTATATACATATAATTTTAATAACTCTTAGTTGATTTCAAGATCCTTAAATAAAAACATAACTTCCTTTCTGTGTGTGTGTGTGTGTGTGTGTGTTCTCTCTCTCTATATGTGTATATATGTGTGTGTGTGTTCTCTCTCAGTATATGTATATATATGTGTGTGTGTGTGTATGTATATGTGTATGTGCATGTATATATGTATGTATATGCAATATAAATTTTACAGAGATTTAGTGATGTTTCCAACTGCAAATTTTTTTAAAAAATCAAATTTTGGATTTTGAGGGAAATCTCATATTTCTGAAAAAGAAATTGATGTTGTGTTATTGGTTATTTTTACTGTTGACATTTTATATTGAATATTTTATAAAACTAGAATCAAACGTTTATTTAATGGTGAGTCTAGATATTTCCTCCA
Source organism: Prionailurus bengalensis (assembly GCF_016509475.1). NCBI lineage: Eukaryota > Metazoa > Chordata > Mammalia > Carnivora > Felidae > Prionailurus > Prionailurus bengalensis. The sequence goes on along the minus strand of NC_057345.1, from coordinate 182,250,518 downwards.
ATTTGTGACTGTACAGGATTTAGCTGCTCATAAAATTATCCCCCACTCTTATATTACAAGCAGACTCACATGCTTAGTTATCCAACTATAAGCAAATATGTTTGCATTAAATGTTATATGGCTCTTTAAAATTACTTCTGATATCTCATTTTACCTTGTCCAAAATTATATCAAGAAAGAACTCATCTTCATCATGAAAATGTCAATGTATATCCTGTACTTGGTGATATCCTGAGTGCCTACACTTGTCTATCTTCCACACTTGAATATTGCCACATTTGAGGGCAGGGAATATTGCTTTTATTTATTCCAGTACCTCATTTAGTACAGTCCCTGGAAAATACTATATGGTTTATATATATATATATATATATATATATATATATATATATATATATTTATATATATATATATATATATATATATATATATATATATAGAAGTGTATTTATTTATTTATTTATTTATTTATTTATTTATTTAGAGAGCACACAAGTGTTGAGTGGAGGAAGGGCAGAGAGAGGGGGAGAGAGAGAATCCCAAGCAGGCTCTGCACTGTCAACACAGACCCCACCTGGGGTTCAGTCTCATGAACTGAGAGGTCACAGACTTGGCCAAAATCAAGAGTTGGATGCTTAACCAGCTGAGCCACTCAGTACCCCTATAAATTATATCTTTAAAGATAACTGAATTAAATCTCATTCTATCTAAAAATACTACCAAGTCTCACAAAATCATTCCATTTATTCACTTTTCATATTTATGAAAATTCCTGTTTTAATGGCACTGATCCAAAGGATGTTTCTTCTCCAAACTAACTTTAATCACTTGAGATATAGAAAATGATCCCTTCTTCTACAAGCCGATTGGTCTGGGGTGCTCATATATTTTTCACCACCAGTGTGCTAATATAAAATGTGGGGTTAAAGCAAAAAATCTATGTCATAAGAAAAACTAATTAGTATCACAGACATCTAACCCTAGATGATTCCTTGTCATTACATTTAGGCATGAATGCGGTTATAATTACATATACAATGATAGCAATGTTCTACCCAGGATCAATTGGTCTGCTCAAATTAGTTGCATTAATATCTTAACAGCTGAAGAAACCTAGATAATGTTTTACAAGGCAAATGTTTGTATTTACTCCATCCAAAGAGTTTTTGGAACAATCTTGCAGAAGCGCAAAAGCATTTTAGATACATGATAGCACAGAACTACAACTGGGCAAACCAGAATTTTCAATTAATTCTGACAAAGAAAATAGATATTCATGCAGAATATCTTAGTGTTCCATGATTAACAATCTTTTTAGTGAATCATGCATGATAAAACATCAACTACAAATTTTATATGTTTCTGCATTTTAAGTCATTTTTGATCAATGAGATTCATAAATATAAATTTGACCTTTTTTCGTTCTGATGCTGTGTACTCTACACATTATTTGTATATAATTTTTCTATTTTTTTGTAGTTCTCTGCATGCTATATAAGATAATATCCCAAAGGTGTATACAGATTTAATTTTTGTCTGACAGTGGTGTCCAGAGCCAGCTTATATCTAAATATTGAAAAGTGGTGATGTTTAAGTTCTCTTTAAGTTTAATTAGAGGTTGTAAACACTACCTTTTATAGCCAAAGAGAACTAAAACCTAATTCCCCATAAAAAAATGGATCCAGTATTGGTTAATTTGTTTCCTTCTGTCAGTAGCTACACAGAACATAGCTATTTCCAACCCCACATTCATACATAAAAGATAAAAGTGTAGTTGTTAAAAGACTGGTGCACGTTGGGTCAATATTTCTTATTGAGCAATGACTTTGAAGTATTTCACAACAGAACTTTAAAATCCCTGTTAAAAAAATGTATCATTGATGGGATGCCATTAAATCTTTAAAATAAGAGACAGTGATGAGATTTTCTAAGCAACAGTATTTTCTATTTCAGTTTTAGAACTAAGGTTATTCATTGTCCCCAAAACAAGATGGTTGTTTCAAGTAAATAGTATGTGTTGAATGATACATGATGGTGTAGTGTTTAAGTTTGGCTGCCTTTATAGTTAGACTGGGTTTGAAGCTTCAGTCAATTACTAGCTGTACGACCTTGGCTAATTATTAAATACTCCCTGTGCCTTGGTTTTTTAAAGTGTAAAATAGCATAGTATTAGGTTCTACTTTATAGAGTTTTTGTAATGATTAAATGAAATTAATACATGTAAAGTCCTATGTCTGGCATATAGGAGGAGTTCAATAAAAGTTACATATTATCACTCTTTTTATTTCATTGAATCTAAGCTGACATTGATTATAAGATTACACTATTGTTATATAGAGCACTGGGGATAAAATGCTGCCAATTAAACTAGGATTAGTTTTTGTATTTTATTCTTATTAAAAGAGCTCTTCTGCATTTAGATGTAGATTTTAATCATGTCTACCTATAGTGCATACATAAAAAAAAGGAAGAATAATTGAAACAAATTGGATAAGTTATTCTCAAAACTTCTTAACATGCAGGGTCCAACTCTTCTGAATAAGCTTTGAGTCAGCATCATTGATGTCTAAATGTTTTCAACTATGTATCACTCTTGCAGCCATCAAGGACATCCCTAATGCCACTTTTCTTAGGAGTGGTACATTATTGCTGCAGTTTCTTCCACACTATTAACGCTCATTGTAAAAATGTTAATGCTGGCATTTTCTTAATTTCCCCAGGTGATATCACGGAAAGGTTTTTGAAGAACACTGGGATTTCTGTTCTCTTCTCAAATGATTCTTGAATAGTTGTAGTTGTCTAGTTAAGTCCTCTAAAATAAGTCAGGTTAACCACAAGTAGTCAGTGGCAACTTTATCACTATTGCTGCTTGTCCAACAGTAATCTTAAAACATAACCTCAAGACATTGATTATTAGAGGCATATAAATCTCAGAGATGTTAAATTGGGGGATCTAGGGAGACTTTTTAGAATCACGGAATTCTCTGTCACACTCTGATCTTTTCTCGCTCTTTCCTTTATTTCCTCCCTGGGGATCAGAGATGGAGTAACCTATCAAATTAGTCAATTTGGGAAAAATAAACTGGTTATGCCCAGTTTGACTCCTTTCTTTTTAGCAGATTCCTTCTCCCCACAGCATGGACCCCCTGCTCTCTGTCTCAGAGCCAGGCTATCCATTCCAGGGTGAGGACTTCTTTCCAGGTCCTGGATTGGTAAATCGTTCTGCCATATGTTGGTTTTAAAATTTGTATTTCAATTTAGCCCTTATAAGTAATATTTTAATCTACTGAGTCTTTTGTCTGACTCTCAATTTTTATTTAATCCCTTCCTTCGCACATGCATAGACCACAAAGTACTATGGCTGAAAAATGACTCCTATACCCTACTCCCTCATTTCTCCTACTGCTTGCTTGTTTGCTTTAGACAGATTTTATTAATTTGGGCCTCATTCCATATCTTCTTTTCTTGGATTTTTTTTTAAAGTTAGTTGTCTGTTTGGTGAGAGTGTGTTTATTTAAAACTGGAAAATGTTTGGGCCCACATAAACTGCAATATATTAAAAGAAAACAAATAAGGGAGTGCTTCACTGTTAACGCTTCCAGGACTTTAAACACTACTCATTTCAGGTAATGTTTTCAAATTCCTGACAAATACCAATTTTCAGAATTCCCTGGAGTTTTAGCAAATTTTCAAATTATACTTTATTCTTTTTAAAAAAAAAATTCTTTTCATATTTATTTATTTTTAAGAGGGGCGGAGGGGTAGAGGGAGACGCAAAATCTGAAGCAGGCTCCAGGCTCTGAACTGTCAGCTCGGAGCGCTATGTGAGACTCTAACCCACGAACCGTGAGGTTATGACCTGAGCCAAAGCCAGACACTGAACCAGCTGAGCCACTCAGGCCCCCCATCAAATTATACTTTATTCTTTATCTGAGTACATTTAAATAATGAGTGCACATGATAATAACCAGTGAATTATTTTTTCAAAAGGGCAGTACTAAAAGTTTCAGAGGTTCTTTATAAAACAAACTGAAATAATGCAATAATATACTAATATAATAATAGTATGAACTGATATATGGTGACAGGATTATATATTTCATTAACATAGAAAACCGTTCCTATTTGATTTAGACATTTAATAACAAAAACATCAAAAATGAAATATTAAGATAAAATGAAATGAATACCAAATAAAATAATTTTAAAATAAAGATAATACCACATGCACTTAATATTTAACAGTTACTGTTTATAAAATGCAATTTTGGAACACACAAAACATTACTCCATCTGATCTTCATTTCATAACAAATACTCTAGATGTAGAGAAGTTTTTGATTTTTTTTTTGACACTAACTGAATTGTCCACAGGGCTTGTGAAAGTCTCTACAGGTTATGTATTAGTTCATGCTGCTTTTTATCAGTTAATTTTGTTTTTTTTTAAGATGAAGGTGTTTTTGTTTGTTTTTTGTTTTGTTTTGTTTCGTCTCATTTTTGTTCTCCTGTGGTTTGGTTTTGCCATTAATGCATTGCTTTCACTAATTTAGATTTTATATTAGTTTCCAGTTTCATATGCATATTCCACATCAGCACTTATATCTTCTTTTTGCATTTTATGTGTTGAAGTATTTACAAGGAATTATTGCCTTTAGTGATTATGCAAACACAGGAAAACACCAATTTCTAAAAGCTGCAGAATCTGCTTCCAGGTTCCTAAGCTAGACATCAACATGATACTCTAAAAGTGCTTATCAATATATATTAATATTACCCAGTAGGTATTTTCCATGGTTTTGATAGACAGAAGTAAATTTTACTCTTAAATCTCAGAACTTGATCACTTGACTCTGAAGGAATTGTAATTTAATAATTTGTGTCAGTCCACTCCTTTTGGTATTGATTTCATATTCCAGGATGACATAAATTATTGCAATCCACTTGTGACCTAGATACATTATAAAAAGTAGCAATTGCTGTGGAATGAGAAGTTTTCATAAGGGAGGAGGTATCATTTGTCTTTTTAGAAAAAAGAACAGCAAAAATGACAGACCTGCATCAGGAAAGCCCCACATTTGCAGGAGAGGGTCAAGTCTCTCCCTGCTCCTTCATTTTACTGTTTTGCTTTATTTCTTGGTGAAGCTATCTACTTCTATTTAGCCACAATTCTAGCCATGAACTATCAGTTTCCAGACAGTTTCATACTGAGTATGAAAGGTGAATGATGAGCAGATAGATTAATACAAGAAAAGTCTGGTTACCTTCACACTGGTTTTAAAACTGGAATAGTTAATTTTATGAAGAAATTTATTTTAAAATGTGATGTTCTTGTAGTTGACACAAAGATATGGCACATTATAAATCATGATGAACCACTAATGAATGAATCAATTGGACAACTCAACCAAAAACAAAAGTAGACCAAAACACCAAATCTTAAAATAGGTATTATTTGCTTTTTTATTGAACTAAATGTATTTTATTATTATCAAATAATTTATAAACATTTTCTAATGAATTTAATTCCTAAGATACTTGGTTTCTCTGTGGCTTTGAGCTGACACTTTTAGACAAAGGGACTATGAGATATCAGTAACTTAATTAAGTTCACAAAGGAGCCAGATTAGATAAAACAAAAAACTCACATAGTTTTTTAGGATTTTGATATGTAAAACCAGTTGAGCAATTACCATGGTAAAAATGGAGTTCACGTCTGAGTATCACAATTAAAAATATAGTAGCAGATGGCCTTAGTTTTTAACTTGCTGATTTATGGCTATTAGTATGAACTCATCATATACCATGCAAACAGTTTATAAAAATTATTATTTCTGTAAATGTAATTCATAAGCACTGACAAGTCAAATAGATTTTGTAACCTCATGTTACATGGTACACTGTTCATAAGTGTGAAGTCTATACCACTGCTTTTTGAGTTTCAGAATTTATAGGATGACTCTAGAAGGTTAGAACAAGGATGTGCTTTATAGATCTGTATCTATAGCAGGAGTTTTGCACCCTTTCTAAAGAGGCACATAACTCCCATATCTCAGAGCAATAGTAAAACTCCCATATCATACATAAATAAATTCAATTAATATTTCTCTATTTTTGTTGGTATGTTTAATCTTTACACATGTAAAAATAATTCATTCTATGAAACAGAGTCTATGGAGCTAATAGATTATAGTTTATCTTGATTGATGGAAATTACAACTATATAAATATAAATATGGATTTATGATGTGAAAGAAACCATTATCCATCTTTGACAGGAAGCATCAAGAAAATAAAGACTTGTACATCAGCATCATGGTAGCATAGATAACTTTTTTGTTTGGTCTCCCCTTTTAACAACTAAAATTTGACATCCATCCATGACCGAAAGTGCTTCAGTGGGAGTTGTGGGATCCAGCACCATATGCCAAGGCCCTCAGGTTGAGTCTCACCCACCTGTGCATCGGGTAATAGGCAGACAGACCTCAATAAGAGCTGTGGAACTGACAGGAGCCTTGGAACCAGTTTCAGCTCTTCTTGGCCATGGTTAGGGACTACCTAGAGAGCGCTAATTTTGGCAGTCTCCCATGGATGAGAAAGCCTTTGTAGAAGTCCAGGTTTCCTGAAGAGAGGTTCCAGCACTCTGTAGAAAAAAGAAAAACAAAGGCGTTTGGACACACTGGAGAGGTTATTAGGAACTTTGCCTTCCAAATCAGAAAAGAAGAGGTAAAATTGTTATTATTTGAAGAGGATATGATTTTGTATAAAGAAAAACCCATAGATTCAACCAAAAAACTGTTGGAACCAATCAACAAATCCTGAAGTTGTAGGATATAAAATCAACTTACAAAAATTAGTTGTGCTTGTATATGCTAAAAACAGAATATCTAATAAATAAAGCAATCTCATTCATAGTGGCATCAAAACCAAGAAAATACTTAGGAATAAATTTAACCAAGGAAAGGAAAAATCTGTCTAACTGAATGAACAAGAATTTGATTCAAGAAATTGAAGAAAAGAGAAACAAATGGAAAGATATCCCATATTAATGGATTGGAAGAATTAATATTGTTTAAATGTCCATACTACCCAAACTCATCTACAGATTCCATACAGTCTGTATTTTTCATAAAAATAGAATAAGCAGTTCTAAAATTTACAGGGAGCCAGAAAGGACCCCGAATAGCCTAAATAATCCTGTGAACGAAGAACAAAGGTAGAAGCATCACACATTCTGATTTCAAATTATGCTACAAATCTCTAGTAATCCAAACAGGATGGTAAGGACATAAAAATAAACAGATAGGCCAATATTACAGAATGGAGTGCCCATAAGTAAACTCCTATGTGTATGGTCAGCTAATGTTTCATAAGAGAGCCAAGAATATTGAATGGGGAAAGAATAGTATCTTTAATAAAGGGTATTAGAAACACTGGTTAACCACATGCAGAAAAGTGAAATGAGACATCTGCCTTACACCACTCACAAAAATAAGCCTGACGTGGATTAAGGACATAAAGAGAAAACCTGAAGCCATAAAACCCCTAGGAGAAATATAGGGAAAAAAAATTTTGACGTTTGTCTTGACAACAGTTTTTGGCTATGACACCAAAGCAAAAGCACCAAAAGCAAAAAATAAGTAATTAGGACTATATAAAACTAAAAAGCTTATGCACAGTGAAAGAAACAACTAACCAGATGATAATGCAACCTACAGAATAGGAAGAATATTTGCAAACCATTATCTGATAAGGAGTTAGTATAAAAATATATAAATAATTAGGGTGCCTGGGTGGCTCAGTTGGTTAAGCTTTGGCTCAGGTCATGACCTCATGGTTCATGATTTTGAGTCCCATATTGGTCTCTCTGCTGACAGCTCCAAGCCTGGAGCCTGCTTCGGATTCTGTGTCTCCCTCTCTCTCTGCCCTTTCCCCCACTTGTACTCTCTTTCTCTCAAAGATAAATAAATGTTAAAATATATATATATATGTATATATATGGATATATATATACATATTTATATATAACTCATACAACTCAATAACAAATTAAACAAACAATCTGATTAAAAAATGGTCAGAGGAATTGAATAGACATTTTTTTCCAAAAAGACCTCCAAATGGGTAACAGGTATGTGAAAAGATGCTCAACATCACTGATAATCAGAGAAATGTGAATCAAAACCATAATGAAATAGCACCTCACCCTTATTAGAATGTTTGTCACTGGGGCGCCTGTGTGACTCAGTTGGTTTAGCGTCTAGCTCTTGGTTTTGGCTCAGGTCATAATCTCATGGTTTCATGAGTTCCAGCCTCTCATTGGTCTCTGTGCAGCTGGCAGCAGGGAGTCTGCTTGGGGGTATCTCTCTCTCTCCCCCTCCCTCCTTCCCTCTCTCTCGCTGTCTGCCCTTCCCCCACTCACACTGTCTCTGTCTCTGTCAAAAAAATAATGTTTATCATCAAGAAGACAAGAGATAACAAGTGTTGGTGAGGATGCCAAGAAAAGGGAACCCTTATCCACTGTTAGTGGAATGTAAATTGTTGCAGCCACTATGGAAGTTCTTTAAAGAAATAAAAAAATAAAAAAAACAAAAATAGAACCACCATGTAATCAAGCAGTCCTACTTCTGGGTATACCCAAGGGAAATTACAACAGGATATCAAAGACAATATGCTCTCTCATGTTTATTGCAACATTATTCAGAGTAGCCAAGATGGGAAAATAACTTGTGTTCTGTCAGTAGATGAATGGATAAAGCATTAAACACACACACACACACACACACACACACACACACACGCAATGGAGTATTATTCAGCCACAAGAAAAAAGGAAAGCCTTCCAGTTGTGATAACATGGATGAACCATGAGAGCAGTAGGCTAAGTGAGGTAAGTCAAAGACACATACTACATCGTACCACTTATATATGGAATCTTAAAAAGTCAAACTCATAGAAACAGAAGGTAGCATGGTGGTTGGCAGGGGTTAGGGAAGTGGGAGATGTTAGTCAATGTATATAAACTTGAAGTTAGAATATGAATAAATTCTGGAGATCTAATGCACAACATTGTGATTATAGTCAACAACATTGTATTTTGTACTTCAAAATTACTAAGAGACTAGATCTTAAATGTTCTCATCATACAAATAAAAAAAATCAATAATAATGAAGGAAAAAGAAAGAAAATAAGTAATCAAAACATTCCATATCATCAGATACTGAAATTAGAGATAATAGCTGGTGTTTTAACTGGATATTTATGAAATTAAAGATTTAAAAAATCTATAAGCTTGAAATACATCTCCTAAAACATGATAGGGCAGGGAGACACAAGTAGAGAATTTGTTCTAATCTCTAGTGTATACTTTACACTATGAAAAATCAGGAGTTTGAAAATGAGGAGTTTCCATGGGTATTTGTTTTTAGAAGATTTTTCTTTGACAATTTACATCTTCTTTAGTAAGGATGGATCTTTTTAAAATCATTCATGATGCTTTAATTTCTTGGATCCTTGGCCATCAATAAAGTAGATTTATTTGGTGTACTCTCCATCCAACCCAAGAATAAGCCTAACTCCATTGAGAAAAGTTTTATTTTTTAATTTTTTAAAAAAAATTAAATTTTTTTTTCTATTTAGAAAAGTTTTAATGTGTGTTGAAATATACAACTAGGACCATCTCCAATGGCCAACCATGCCATCTTCTTGTTACCTGAGTTATGTGCAGCTTCTTTGGCTTAGGAAACTCTGATACGTTGTTTTAAATAAATTTATTTATATCCAATATTGTGTAGAATGACTTTATGTACATTATTTCTCTGTCTTTATGTTCTTATCTATATAAATGCAACATATATATGTCCTGTACCTCCAAAAGAAAAAAATCATGAGTATTTTACTATTACCAATTTCTCCTCCATTATATCAAACATGATTCTTATCAATAACTCAGTGTACTTTAAAAAAAAATAAAGAATGAAAAAAGTTTATAAGTTTACCTTAATTTAGGCAGAAAATCAATTTAATCAGGATATTCTGTTCCCCAGGCATTCTGGCTAAAAAGATTGTGTTATCTCAAAAGTCAAGGAATTTGAGAGTACTGTATCTGATTATGATTTTTTTTAAATATTTTTTTCAACGTTTATTTATTTTTGGGACAGAGAGAGACAGAGCATGAACGGGGGAGGGGCAGAGAGAGAGGGAGACACAGAATCGGAAACAGGCTCCAGGCTCTGAGCCATCAGCCCAGAGCCCGACGCGGGGCTCGAACTCCCGGACCGCGAGATAGTGACCTGGCTGAAGTCGGACGCTTAACCGACTGTGCCACCCAGGCGCCCCTGATTATGATTTTTCACCCTAAACTTATCTCACTTCTGTGACTCGTCTATGATGAGTTCTCAGACTCTCCTAAGGGTTAAGCCCATGTCAGTACATGGAGGCATGATGAAGTTCAGGTAGAAAAAGTGATAACCAAATGTGATACATTCTAATTAGATTTTGCTGTCCTCCAGGCTAGGACCTCTGGTAATGATATATCCACAAGAGGTAGAAAGTTAAACAGTAAAGGCCAATGAAGAAACCTTAATAAAAATTAATAAACACTTTCAAAGTAAGTACAAATTAAGGCTATTGGGCTCTATTTAATTTTATAGGTGCAACATTTTCTTAAACTCCTGCTGCCTTACAATCTGAGAAAATCATATTATCGGATAAAAGGACTGTTAATCAATTTAAGATTATAAAATTCCTAGAGTTTTGTATTTTAAAAAAACATATTCTTCTCCCATGTTTACTAGAGTATCTCCAGGTTGTACCTAATTAGATCTTCATTTCTTGTTACTGCCCTTAAAAATGAGCCAATTAGTCTAGAGTAGGTTAATTTAGAGAATTTTTAATAACCTTTCAGAAGCTTTATGCTGATTTGCTTGTCATTCTGCCAAAGTATGAGTCAACTGGAGTATCGGTAATGACCACACCCACTCTTCAGAGCAGCAATTTAAGAATGGATAATTGATATTCTGTAGGCTCCTTAAAACAAGGCAGACAGCACAGTTGAGGAGACATGTGCTTGAAAATCCCCCAGTGCCATATTTGGCACATAATACTTAGATTGCCAGCTCTTAAGGTGGATTTAATTTTAAGTTATTATTTGTTTTGCCTTTTTTTATGTTCTACTTTTGTCTAGCTCTATTCACATGTCTTTGGCTCACAATAATTTTAATATTGGCCTACCATGTAGCTAACATTTCTAGAATGTTAAAGTGCAATGTATTTTTATATGATTACTAAGATTTTTTAAACTTGACATTTTAAAATGTTTTATAACACATGAATGCATCTTTTTATCAACATTTATAAACTGGGACTCAATTGTATTAGCTATTTGAGAATCTTTTAGTTTTATAAATTCTTCTAGAATATTCTAAGAATATCTATAATATTTTATTATCTGTGCATTTGTAAGGTACCATCTCAGATCAAACCTTGAACATTGACATCTGCTTAAAGAATACCGAATGATTGTTCTAACTCTATGACAGTTAATTTTATGTGCCATGCTGGTCCAAGGAATGCTCAGATAGCTGGTAAAACATTATACCTGGATGTGTCTGTGAGGATATTTTTGTTAGAGATTAGTGTTTGACTTAGCAGAATGAGTGAAAAAGATTGCCCTCACCAATGCAGGGGTCCTCATACAGTCCACTGAAGGACTGAATGGAAGGAAAAAGGGTGAGGAAGGGTGAATTTGCTCTCTGCTTGAGCTGAGACATCCATATTCTCTGGTACTTAGACATTCAGCCACTTGGGTCTTGGATCTTCAAACTCAGACTGGGACTTATACCCTGGTTCTCAGGCCTTCAGATTTTGACTAGAATGGGCTTTCCTGGGCCTCCAGCTTGCAGAAATCAGATGGTAGAACTTCTCAGCTTCCATGATTGTAGAGCCCATACTTCATAATCAATCTTTTTCTATGTATTTATATCTCTATCTGTATTTTTCTATTGTCTCCTATTGGTTTTGTCTCTGTATAACTATCTATCTATCATCTATCTATCTATCTATCTATCATTTGTCATCTCCTATTGGTTCTGTTTCCCTAGAGAGCCTTGACTAATACAAGTACTTTGAATTTTTTTTTAGTTTATAATAAATATGTCATGCTCCTTTATTTTGTTAAGAACAAATATCATAGTTTTCTCTTAGATTCAGCTTGTGTAACAAAAAGTACATCCTCATAACTTATTGAAAATATTATTTTATATTTTATAATTATTGGAAGTTTCTTGATATAGGAGAAATGCCCTCTCTAAATAATTGTTTTAGTCAACTTTTAAGTGTTATCAAAATCTAAGTAAGCTTTTATAGTTAAGTAATTTATACAATAATTTTTTCGAAATAAAATACATATACATATCTTGTCCCTCATCACTTTCCTTTTGATTATAAAAGTACAAAAACTATGACAAAGTACTTTCTTTGATGTTTTTTCGTAGAAATGCATTTTTATATGGAAGGTAACTTGTGAGAGATACAAATCTTTGTGAAAGATAAAAAAACAAAACCAGAAACTTCTTTTTTTTTTTTCTAAAATTTATTGACAAATTGGTTTCCATACAACACCCAGTGCTCATCCCAAAAGGTGCCCTCCTCAATACCCATCACCCACCCTCTCCTCCCTCCCACCCCCCATCAACCCTCAGTTTGTTCTCAGTTTTTAACAGTCTCTTATGCTTTGGCTCTCTCCCATTCTAACCTCTTTTTTTTTTTTTCCTTCCCCTCCCTCATGGGTTCCTGTTAAGTTTCTCAGGATCCACATAAGAGTGAGACCATATGGTATCTGTCTTTCTCTGTATGGCTTATTTCACTTAGCATCACACTCTCCAGTTCCATCCACGTTGCTACAAAAGGCCATATTTCATTTTTTCTCATTGCCATGTAATATTCCATTGTGTATATAAACCACAATTTCTTTATCCATTCATCAGTTGATGGACATTTAGGCTCTTTCCATAATTTGGCTATTGTTGAGAGTGCTGCTATGAACATTGGTGTACAAGTGGCCCTATGCATCAGTGCTCCTGTATCCCTTGGATAAATTCCTAGCAGTGCTATTGCTGGGTCATAGGGTAGGTCTATTTTTAATTTTCTGAGGAACCTCCACACTGCTTTCCAGAGCGGCTGCACCAATTTGCATTCCCACCAACAGTGCAAGAGGGTTCCCGTTTCTCCACATCCTCTCCAGCATCTATAGTCTCCTGATTTGTTCATTTTGGCCACTCTGACTGGCGTGAGGTGATACCTGAGTGTGGTTTTGACTTGTATTTCCCTGATAAGGAGCGACGCTGAACATCTTTTCATGTGCCTGTTGGCCATCCGGATGTCTTCTTTAGAGAAGTGTCTATTCATGTTTTCTGCCCATTTCTTCACTGGGTTATTTGTTTTTCGGGTGTGGAGTTTGGTGAGCTCTTTATAGATTTTGGATACTAGCCCTTTGTCCGATATGTCATTTGCGAATATCTTTTCCCATTCCGTTGGTTGCCTTTTAGTTTTGTTGGTTGTTTCCTTTGCTGTGCAGAAGCTTTTGATCTTCATAAGGTCCCAGTAATTCACTTTTGCTTTTACTTCCCTTGCCTTTGGGGATGTGTCGAGTAAGAGATTGCTACGGCTGAGGTCAGAGAGGTCTTTTCCTGCTTTCTCCTCTAAGGTTTTGATGGTTTCCTGTCTCACATTTAGGTCCTTTATCCATTTTGAGTTTATTTTTGTGAATGGTGTGAGAAAGTGGTCTAGTTTCAACCTTCTGCATGTTGCTGTCCAGTTCTCCCAGCACCATTTGTTAAAGAGGCTGTCTTTTTTCCATTGGATGTTCTTTCCTGCTTTGTCAAAGATGAGTTGGCCATACGTTTGTGGGTCTAGTTCTGGGGTTTCTATTCTATTCCATTGGTCTATGTGTCTGTTTTGGTGCCAATACCATGCTGTCTTGATGATGACAGCTTTGTAGTAGAGGCTAAAGTCTGGGATTATGATGCCTCCTGCTTTGGTCTTCTTCTTCAAAATTCCTTTGGCTATTCGGGGCCTTTTGTGGTTCCATATGAATTTTAGGATTGCTTGTTCTAGTTTCGAGAAGAATGCTGGTGCAATTTTGATTGGGATTGCATTGAATGTGTAGATAGCTTTGGGTAGTATTGACATTTTGACAATATTTATTTTTCCAATCCATGAGCAGGGAATGTCTTTCCATTTCTTTAAATCTTCTTCAATTTCCTTCAGAAGCTTTCTATAGTTTTCAGCATACAGATCCTTTACATCTTTGGTTAGATTTATTCCTAGGTATTTTATGCTTCTTGGTGCAATTGTGAATGGGATCAGTTTCTTTATTTGTCTTTCTGTTGCTTCATTGTTAGTGTATAAGAATGCAACTGATTTCTGTCCATTGATTTTGTATCCTGCAACTTTGCTGAATTCCTGTATCAGTTCTAGCAGACTTTTGGTGGAGTCTATCGGATTTTCCATGTATAATATCATGTCATCTGCAAAAAGCGAAAGCTTGACTTCATCTTTGCCAATTTGGATGCCTTTGATTTCCTTTTGTTGTCTGATTGCTGATGCTAGAACTTCCAGCACTATGTTAAACAGCAGCGGTGAGAGTGGGCATCCTTGTCGTGTTCCTGATCTCAGGGAAAAAGCTTTCAGTTTTTCCCCGTTGAGGATGATGTTAGCTGTGGGCTTTTCATAAATGGCTTTTATGATCTTTAAGTATGTTCCTTCTATCCCGACTTTCTCAAGGATTTTTATTAAGAAAGGGTGCTGGATTTTGTCGAAGGCCTTTTCTGCATCGATTGACAGGATCATATGGTTCTTCTCTCTTTTTTTGTTAATGTGATGTATCACGTTGATTGATTTGCGAATGTTGAACCAGCCCTGCATCCCAGGAATGAATCCCACTTGATCATGGTGAATAATTCTTTTTATATGCCGTTGAATTCGATTTGCTAGTATCTTATTGAGAATTTTTGCATCCATATTCATCAGGGATATTGGCCTGTAGTTCTCTTTTTTGACTGGGTCTCTGTCTGGTTTAGGAATCAAAGTAATACTGGCTTCATAGAATGAGTCTGGAAGTTTTCCTTCCCTTTCTATTTCTTGGAATAGCTTGAGAAGGATAGGTATTATCTCTGCTTTAAACGTCTGGTAGAACTCCCCTGGGAAGCCATCTGGTCCTGGACTCTTATTTGTTGGGAGATTTTTGATAACCGATTCAATTTCTTCGCTGGTTATGGGTCTGTTCAAGCTTTCTATTTCCTCCTGATTGAGTTTTGGAAGCGTGTGGGTGTTCAGGAATTCGTCCATTTCTTCCAGGTTGTCCAATTTGTTGGCATATAAGTTTTCATAGTATTCCCTGATAATTGTTTGTATCTCTGAAGGATTGGTTGTAATCATTCCATTTTCATTCATGATTTTATCTATTTGGGTCATCTCCCTTTTCTTTTTGAGGAGCCTGGCTAGAGGTTTGTCAATTTTGTTTATTTTTTCAAAAAACCAACTCTTGGTTTCGTTGATCTGCTCTACAGTTTTTTTAGTTTCTATATTGTTTATTTCTGCTCTGATCTTTATTATTTCTCTTCTTCTGCTGGGCTTAGGCTGCCTTTGCTGTTCTGCTTCTAGTTCCTTTAGGTGTGTTGTTAGATTTTGTATTTGGGATTTTTCTTGTTTCTTGAGATAGGCCTGGATTGCAATGTATTTTCCTCTCAGGACTGCCTTTGCTGCGTCCCAAAGCGTTTGGATTGTTGTATTTTCATTTTCGTTTGTTTCCATATATTTTTTGATTTCTTCTCTAATTGCCTGTTTGACCCACTCATTCGTTAGTAGGGTGTTCTTTAACCTCCATGCTTTTGGAGGTTTTCCAGACTTTTTCCTGTGGTTGATTTCAAGCTTCATGGCATTGTGGTCTGAAAGTAAGCATGGTATAATTTCAATTCTTGTAAACTTATGAAGGGCTGTTTTGTGACCCAGTATATGATCTATCTTGGAAAATGTTCCATGTGCACTCGAGAAGAAAGTATATTCTGTTGCTTTGGGATGCAGAGTTCTAAATATATCTGTCAAGTCCATCTCATCCAATGTCTCATTCAGGGCCCTTGTTTCTTTATTGACCGTGTGTCTAGATGATCTATCCATTTCTGTAAGTGGTGTATTAAAGTCCCCTGCAATTACCACATTCTTATCAATAAGGTTGCTTATGTTTATGAGTAATTGTTTTATATATTTGGGGGCTCCGGTATTCGGTGCATAGACATTGATAATTGTTAGCTCTTCCTGATGGATAGACCCTGTAACTATTATATAATGTCCTTCTTCATCTCTTGTTACAGCCTTTAATTTAAAGTCTAGTTTGTCTGATATAAGTATGGCTACTCCAGCTTTCTTTTGGCTTCCAGTCGCATGATAAATAGTTCTCCATCCCCTCACTCTCAATCTAAAGGTGTCCTCAGGTCTAAAATGAGTCTCTTGTAGACAGCAAATAGATGGGTCTTGTTTTTTTATCCATTCTGATACCCTATGTCTTTTGGTTGGCGCATTTAATCCATTTACATTCAGTGTTATTATAGAAAGATACGGGTTTAGAGTCATTGTGATGTCTGTATGTTTTATGCTTATAGTGATGTCTCTGGGACTTTGTCTCACAGGGTCCCCCTTAGGATCTCTTGTAGGGCTGGTTTAGTGGTGACAAATTCCTTCAGTTTTTGTTTGTTTGGGAAGACCTTTATCTCTCCTTCTATTCTAAATGACAGACTTGCTGGATAAAGGATTCTTGGCTGCATATTTTTTCTGTCTAGCACCCTGAAAATCTCTTGCCAATTCTTTCTGGCCTGCCAAGTTTCAAAAGAGAGATCAGTCACGAGTCTTATAGGTCTCCCTTTATATGTGAGGGCACGTTTACCCCTTGCTGCTTTCAGAATTTTCTCTTTATCCTTGTATTTTGCCAGTTTCACTATGATATGTCGTGCAGAAGATCGATTCAAGTTACGTCTGAAGGGAGTTCTCTGTGCCTCTTGGATTTCAATGCCTTTTTCCTTCCCCAGTTCAGGGAAGTTCTCAGCTATGATTTCTTCAAGTACCCCTTCAGCACCTTTCCCTCTCTCTTCCTCCTCTGGGATACCAATTATGCGTATATTATTTCTTTTTAGTGTATCACTTAATTCTCTAATTTTCCCCTCATACTCCTGGATTTTTTTATCTCTCTTTTTCTCAGCTTCCTCTTTTTCCATAACTTTATCTTCTAGTTCACCTATTCTCTCCTCTGCCTCTTCAAGCCGAGCTGTGGTGGTTTCCATTTTGTTATGCATTTCGTTTAAAGCGTTTTTCAGCTCCTCGTGACTGTTCCTTAGTCCCTTGATCTCTGTAGCAAGAGATTCTCTGCTGTCCTGTATACTGTTTTCAAGCCCAGCGATTAATTTTATGACTATTATTCTAAATTCACTTTCTGTTATATTATTTAAATCCTTTTTGATCAGCTCATTAGCTGTTGTTATTTCCTGGAGATTCTTCTGAGGGGAGTTCTTCCGCTTGGTCATTTTGGATAGTCCCTGGCGTGGTGAGGACCTGCAGGGCACTTCCCCTGTGCTGTGGTGTATAACTGGAGTTGGTGGGCGGCGCCGCAGTCAGACCTGATGTCTGCCCCCAGCCCACCGCTGGGGCCACAGTCAGACTGGTGTGTGCCTTCTCTTCCCCTCTCCTAGGGGCGGGATTCACTGTGGGGTGGTGTGGCTCGTCTGGGCTACTTGCACCCTGCCAGGCTTGTGATGCTGGGGATCTGGCGTATTAGCTGGGGTGGGTAGGCAAGGTGCTCGGGTGCAGGAGGGGCAGGCTTAGCTCGCTTCTCCTTAGGTGATCCACTTCAGGAGGGGCCCTGTGGCAGCGGGAGGGAGTCTGATCCGCTGCTGGAGGTTTGGCTCCGCAGAAGCGCAGAGTTGGGTGTTTGCGCGGAGCGAGCAAGTTCCCTGGCAGGAACCGGTTCCCTTTGGGATTTCGGCTGGGGGATGGGCGGGGGAAATGGCGCTGGCGAGCGCCTTTGTTCCCCACCAAACCTGAGCTCTGTTGTCAGGGGGCTCAGCAGCTCTCCCTCCCTTTGTCCTCCAGCCTTCCCGCTTTCCTAGCAGAGCTGTTAACTTATGACCTCCCAGACGCTAAGTCGCGCTTGCTGTCGGAACACAGTCCGCCCGGCCCCTCCGCTTTTGCAAGCCCGACTCGGGGGCTCTGCTTGGCCGGCGAGCCGCCCCTCCGCCCCGGCTCCCTCCCGCCAGTCCGTGGAGCGCGCACCGCCTCGCAGCCCTTCCTACCCTCTTCCGTGGGCCTCTCGTCTGCGTTTGGCTCCGGCGACTCTGTTCTGCTAATCCTCTGGTGGTTTTCTGGGTTATTTAGGCAGGTGTAGATGGAATCTAAGTGATCAGCAGGACGTGTGGTGAGCCCAGCGTCCTCCTAAGCCGCCATCTTGCCGCAACTCCCCCAGAAACTTCTTAATATAATTGTACTTGGTTCCAAAATTTCTCATATGTTATTCAAGACACATGCATATCTCTGTATTATCCTAGACATGCTTGGTTTATGAGTTTTACACTATTTATTTATAGAGTTTTTAAAAAAATGTTTATTTTATTTTTTTTAATTTTTTTTTCAACGTTTTTTTAAAATTTATTTTTGAGACAGAGAGAGACAGAGCATGAATGGGGGAGGGGCAGAGAGAGAGAGGGAGACACAGAATCGGAAACAGGCTCCAGGCTCCGAGCCATCAGCCCAGAGCCTGACGCGGAGCTCGAACTCACGGACTGCGAGATCGTGACCTGGCTGAAGTCGGACGCTTAACCGACTGCGCCACCCAGGCGCCCCCCAAAAATGTTTATTTTTAAGAGAAAGTATGAAAGAGCAAGTGAGGAGAGAGGGGAGAGAGAGAGAGAGAGAGGGAGGGAGGGAGGGAGGGAGGGAGGGAGAGAGAGAGAGAGAGAGAGAGAGAATATCCCAAGCTTCTATCAGCACAGAGCCTGACACGAGCTCAAATCTATGAATTGTGAGATCATGACCTAAGCTGAAACCAAGAGTCAGATGCTTAACCAACTGAGCCACCCAGGTGTCCCTATACTATTTATTTATTAAACAAATATTTATTTTAAGCCTATTATACAAGTTTGTCTTGTATCTGATTTGGAAAAAAAAGTTATAGAAATGGGTAGAATCTGAGTCCCTGAACTTCACCTTTCCTTATAAGTTTTCCTATCTATAGCCAATCCTTTGGCATTATTAAAGGAGATAATCAGGTACAAAAGAAGCATAGAGTGCACATCAATTATTATGTAAGAAATTTGCCCCCAAACTCTCACATAGAACTTCTGCTTCTCATCAGCTTGTCCTGACTAATATATGTACCTAGACCAATAACTAGCATATGTGTCTTCTAGGGAAGCCTAGACCTTTATTTTTTTCTTGTATTCTTTAAGGATTAATTATAATTTTGATAAGGACTTCTATTTACCTATGACATTTAGCCTAATAACATACATGCTGTCTCTGCTTTGGTAGGATCAAATGATAGAAGACTTGTGGGATCACAAAGAAAAATGTATCAATGAAGGACCTAACAAAGGTAGGATCCCTTAAAAGAAATTAAGCAGAATTTCAAGGAATGGTTCTCCTCATTGTGTTTTTCTAGCTGGGTTCCATAGTATATGTGTTTCATTTATTCCATCATCTAATTACAGTAAGACTGATCTTTATGTTTTCTGATTTTATCACTCCTACATTATGAGGACATTAACCAAGTTCATCCTTAGTGGATACTAAGTGAAGACACAAAGTCATTTATTAACAAGCATGAAATCAGTATCCTCTATTTCCTTGATTTTATGCTTCCATAAAAATATATTCTTTTAGGTTTTTATTAGTGTAGAATATATGCATTCAATTAATAAGGATCCAAGTATCTACACTTCCTGAAAAAGGCATACTTGTTACATTTAAAGAGCAATGTAATGTAAAGTTATTGTATAAATGCTATGTCTATTCTGTTTCTTGGTTATATTTGCTTTACTTTTAAGTCTGAAACATTTCTGGACTCTTTGATGAAAGGTTTACATTCTAAACTGAATTTAATTCTGGAACCACTACAGAGCACTTTGTGATGGAACATTGCCAATTAAATATCCACAAATGTTTTTTTTTAAAAAGTATAAGTCTCTGTTCCATAATTCTGGTATGTAGTCTTTAGGTGGCACTGTGGTTCCAGTAGTAAATGATTTAATATTAGAGTCTTTTGTTAGGTTTATGAATAAAGAACTCTGCCACTATTTTTGCATTTATTTTTCATACTTATGCCTTGTATTACAGGAATTATAACTTTTTCTCACATATTATTTTACATTATTGTAAACCTAAGAATTAAGCAAAACACTCCTTTTATTCCCCTTTGACAGATGGCAAAAATAAGTCTCAGAGAAGTTAAATGTTTTTCACAGGCCTCCTCATGCCCTACAGAATATTTTGAAAAAGATGTTTTATCTTTCTTCCTGGGCTGTGTCTGCTTTAGGGTCATGCGCTTTCCCAAGTCCCCCAGCTCCAAAATGATTGACACTGACTTTGGTGATGTTACTCACTTGGATGATGTTTCTGTTGAACAGAGAGCAGTGACGGTTTCAGTATGCCACGGTTCTCTTAATCTCTTCATCTCTTTGTTCATCTTTACATCTCTATTCTAAAAGAGGATGATAGGCTTTAAAAAGTGTTTGGGTAATTAATGAACATAGGGCATAACATTTAGAACTATATGCTAAATGAAACTGTTAACGCAGTACAAAGGAAACATACCTAACAAGATAAATATTTTCCTTAGTGTTCCTCTAAAGGGACTCCCATTTATATGTCCAGTTCCTAAATTTAATATTCTGTTAAAGTTTTTGCCTATCTGTTGAAAATATCTTCTTTCTCCAAACTCGAGTGTATAATCTAGATCCAACTTTTGGGGAAACCTAACTAAACTATGTAGTTGGTATCCCTGCTTCTCTAGAAAGGCTTTCCATAATTTGACATCTCCAACCAATAAAATATGTGTTGGGCTTCAGTTAGAAATTCTATAGGTAGTCCTCAGAGCAGCCCATTAATGGACTAGGCATTCTCATGTTCATCCTCAAGTTCAATCTCAAGTTCATGCTCAAGTTACCCCATAACTTCCCACACTCCTTTTCTTCAGTGGAATTAGTACTTCATTATTAGGTGGAGCACCATCTCACTTTCAAATGGTGCTCCTTTGGCCTGCATAGAATAAGATTTGGGTCAATGCTGATCCACGTGGTCTTACTCACTACTTCTCTGACTATACCAAGGTATGACTACGGTTTCCTATTTCTATTTGTAAGTAGTCAATTAAATTATTAACAAAAAACTCTCCTCTTCCCCAGGCTGGAGAGAGAGGAGAGAAAGAAAGTGCATTGCTCTAATTATAGCTGGAACGGCTTGTTTGATTGCAAATATGAATTATGGAAAAAGGATCCAATGTCAGTTTCTTTAATGGTGCTTTCTAGCCCCTCTTGATTCTGATACCAAACTTACTGTTTCTCTGAGTTTATGCTATGTAACTTAAAAGCACTTTCCAAAATGTTGACTGCTTACTGTGAAATGCCAAAGGGAGGGCAGAGCCCTTAATCATGGAGAATTCAGGACAGAGGGAAAGGTAGAGCCAGATGGTTGGAAATAATGTGGCTGACTGATACCAAATTGCACATCAATTTTACAATACCCAATCGGGTTTCAAAAGTTATATTTGAGTGATTTCTAATTTCTTAGTGTCTTGTTTATAAAATTTTCTTAATGCTTTAATGTCACGTCATATTTGGGTCACAATTATATTAGAAATTTTCTAATAACAAGGATTATGTTTTTTATTTTAGTGTTTTCTATCATAAAGCCTTTTGTGGTCTCACACTGACAGTATCTTACCAGTCTAGGATTAAAGGGAAAAATAAACTTATTTCCACAGTATTTCTCAGATGACTGTAGCCCAAACAAAGCTTGTATTAACAATCTTAAAACAATAACTTTATATTTCAATAATCACTCATCCTCAAAGTTCCTATGAGTACATATGTATATATGTTGCAAGTGAACAGTTAATAGATGTGGATTTATTGGATCCCTGTAACAACCTGAAAGAGAAATATAAGCAAAGAAATAAAAATCCACATACATTGTTTTATGGAAGAGGGTGATGATATCTATTTTATAGATGAGGAACCTACCTTTCAACAAGAAGGCAAATAATTTCCATAAATTTCACTACATTTCCTACATTTCTAAAAATAAAACAAAAGTCTGAATATAAGAAATTAAAGTAAAAATATTTTCATTTATAAGTAGAGAAGAGACAAGATGAGTATTTTGTCCTTTAGAGTATATGAACATTTGTGGACATCAGAATTATCCAGACACATAGGAGACCTGAATATATTGACATGATTAAAATATATTGCTTTTTTATGTTGCCATAGAACATATATTATTTTGACAAGATGAGACACATATTTACAACACTGCATATAATTCAAGATTTCAGAGTTTTAAGTTTCACTGTGA
Source organism: Prionailurus bengalensis (assembly GCF_016509475.1). NCBI lineage: Eukaryota > Metazoa > Chordata > Mammalia > Carnivora > Felidae > Prionailurus > Prionailurus bengalensis. The sequence goes on along the minus strand of NC_057345.1, from coordinate 182,227,906 downwards.
TCAAAATTGATACTTCTTAAAAACTGTGAACTTGTATTCAGAATTTGGGGGACAAAGAACTAAAAGGCAAGTGAAAATTTCCTTGAGGCAATTACATTAAAGCCAAATAACCTAGAGAAAAATGAAGGAATGTATGTATACATATATGCTAGTTAATTTTCACACATATAAATACATTATACATATGATTTAAAATTATTGGTGATTTTTCTGGGGTATTTCATCTTCATTAATGGTCATTTTAAACTAATGATATGAAGGTCCATTTATACTCCTAGGATCAATGAAAACATGATTTAGGTTCTTAGCTAAATTTCAATCAATGCTGTGATACTTTCCAGCTAAGTAGTTTTCAACAGTTTCTTGATCTCTGAAAACTTTGATTTAATTACTCACATGGCTTATGGAGTTGATGGGAGGGTGCAGAGACATATAACACATGTAGAATATCTAACCAGGTGCCATTTTAATGGCATAGTAACACGGTAATAAATGTTAGATACTATTGTGAGCTACTATTATGACACCTTATATCATAGATCTCAAATCAGTTTTTGACATATTATAAACAAATGATAGTTACATAGATGATATTTGATTAATTTGATTAATGATTAAAAATATGCTTTAAGAAGTACACTTAGAAGTTTCTTTGTGCTTTAATTTGTAGACATTCCATACTCTATATTTCATTTTATCACACACATTTTATTACAGATAATGTGCTTTTGTCAAATATTCCAAATTTCCTTTGGGATGGACAAAAAGTACTGATTAATATATTTTTAAAGTGTGAAGAGGTGATTTTCATTGACTGTATTGTGAAAATTAAATATGAATAATTAGTTTAAGAAGAGTCACATTTAACAATATTCAGTTGAAATCATCAATAGTAACTTTGTCTACTTCCTCCTTGAGTTTAGCATTGCTAGCTTTATGATAGCAATTATTTTGAGTAATTCTTTGGTAAACTCCTTACTTCCAGGACTGTACATGCTTATTCTTTCCTCTGTTCCAATTTAACAAGGCAATTTTGGGGATTTTTACAACATTTAATATTTTGACTTCATGCAAATTCAACAATATGTTTATGCTTACATATTAATTAAATGTTCTTGTTAAATTTTTCTTGCTCTTCCAATTTTACCAATGAGTACACAAAAAAATCTCAAATAAAGAATTTAACTAAATGTATGACATATTTTTGCATGATAAAAATAAGTAGTTATTTTGATGTATCTCTGGACTAATACCAGGGTTTAGTAACTTAAGAAGTAGAATGTTTGCCCTCATGTTGATAACTTATGACAGGCATCAACATGGCCCCTGAGTTTCAGCATATAGCCCTCAAGAACTAAGATCACATTATCAAACTAAATAGCATTGGAGCCTCTGGTGTTGTTAGCCCTCTTTCAATATAATCTCTAAAGCCCTATCTCCACTCCCTCTTGGGCAGCCTCACTCCACTCATTACAAGTAATCATGCCCTTTCCATCTTTGTATTCAAAGACATAGTATAGTGACTGCTCCAAATTGGGTATTGAGGAATCATTTGGTGAATATGTTAATAAATGAATTAGTGAAAAATGATACAGTGAAGGCATAAACTAGGAAAATATAATAAGAATATTTTATCAGACACTGCTTGTGATTGTTGTATTAAAAAACAAAATTGACTGCTTAGAAAGTTAGACTGGTTACAGTTACGTATATGGTAGATTTCTGAGAATCACTTCTGCTACCATTTTCTGTAAAGTTTAACATACCTGAAGTTCTCATAGAGGAGAAAAGGTCGACTGAGGAGATTTGATAATGCAGTTCTCTCAAGAGGCTTGGTGATTGTCGAGTGTTTTAAAGAAAGTTGCAGGGCACTTTTGCTAGGATTTAAGCTGTCACTCTGTCCATTTAAGTCCTGTACGTAAAGAGAAATCTCTTCTCCATGTGAGTCTTGGGTTGAATGATCTCACTCACATGAAAGTCCCTTTCAAAGTTCTTCTGTCCCCATAAATAAGGGCTTCTAATTCCCCTAGCATCCTTTTTTGAGTGATTGGGAAGACTAACCTGAGAAATTTCCTGTCTCCTCTTGTGATTTCCAGGGAAAAAATCCTTTAGCAGTTGAACTTAGTTGAGATTATTCTAGCATGTATTTCTGGACTTGTTCCCCCACCCCCTTTTTTTCCCCCTCAGAACTTGCATGAATAGTCTTTACTTCAACCTGTACAGAGATTAGACTTTAGAGTTTTCATACCTCCTAGTGTTTTCCTCCTCCTCTCTCTCTTCCTGGAGTCTTATGGGTTCTCCTTTTAGATTGTCAACAAAAATGAGTTGCTTATCCACTTCTTTCATCCCAAGTATTACTTGCCTTCCCTGGAAAATGGACAGTCATAGTATCTTTCAGGTTTCCCCAAATAAGTCCCCTTTCTTACGAAAGTTAAAATTCTTCAGCAACTAATCCTCTTTCTCCTGCAACCCGACCACCAGTCCAGCCAACTAAACAAAACACCTTCACAATGGTATTTCACTACTTCCTTCCCATTTAAAACAGATTCATTCAAATAATACTTTGTATGTATTGAAATCCTGTCTAGACTAAAATTTTTTTGAATACAGAAAATGAACTATATAATTGTTTACTTTCTATGTGTGTTCTTAAATATTTGTTAAAAAAAGTATACGTGTAAAGAAGTCTGTGTTTTTCTGTTTGTTTTGGTTTTGTTTTTTATGGAAACACACAACCTGGGTAGACTAAGGTACCAAAGCTATATAGAACTGAAGGAACGAGAGAAAACAACACACATCTGTGTGCTTTACAAGTTACTGAGTTCTCCTTGAACTGTAATTCTGGATGAATATGTAAATATACTGTGTCAGAGGAACTTAAATCAAAGATTATTATATCGTGTAATATATGAGGAGAGAATTTCATAGAAGACATTTTCAACATTATTTTAAGTAAAATATTTACCTTCATCTGTTTTTAATTCCTCACACTACACATAAGTTCTCTTGAACTGTATAGCTTTTGGTACTCCTGAAAGAGGGCAAAATTCCCTTTTAATCATGATCCTATTTTGTCCCTCTATACCTCCAAGAAGACAAGCTTTTTTCTGTATAAAGATTTTTAAATCCTCAAAATGTTCTTTATGCCTCCGGCTTCTTAATTTCCAAAGTGCTCTTTATAGACTAAAAGACACTCTGTTACTTAGTAGTAACATAGATGCTAACCAAAACAAGAAGTAGTTGAGCACTAACAAAGCATTCTGGGTAATGGTATAAACATTGTCACATTAGGCATTTTTTTAAACTTATGTTCTGCTTAAGTTTGTAAAACAAATTAGTGGTACTCTTCGTCATTAAATTGAGGCTACTAATAAAATGCTAAATTGAAAAGAAAAAGAAAAAAATCTTAATAGTGTTTGATGGTGCGCTTTCTTACAACGAAGGAGTTCGTTGCCAAGGAAGTATAACAAAAATCCTACCGTTTGTGCCAGTAGAGTGAAAACTTTGAGTTATAAGCAATTAAACAAATTCCAGCTTAAAGTAAATATACCAGCAAGTTGCATGTTTCCATGCCTATTATTTTTATGATATGAATAGAAAAGAGAAAAGAAATACTTTGTGGTTATATTTGTTGCTGTAGCAGCATCTGGGCTTACTGCTGCTCTATGTTTGTAGAATTTCTTTCAGATACCTATTTACTCCTGGGCATTTCTATCCTTTTGAGGAAAATAACTATTTGGCTTTCCCCCATCTATACCATATGATGCTTGGATGAATTGTATTTGAAAAAAAAAATAGTTTTATTTAAGTACTTTTAGTAAGCTACATTTCTCACAAAAATAATGTATTTTTAAGAAAATGGTGTAATTACCATTTATTGGTCATGTTTAGTAGATACTTTGCATTTTATTTGTGGTACTTTCTCAAGAACTTTTATGTTTTAAAATTTCATCTGTAATCCACATAGTTTGACTTATGATATCACATATTATGCATTCTGGAAAGTTCTTATGATTATGTTTAACCTACTTGGGATGCAGTTCAGTGTCAAGGACTAAACATCATCCCCCACTCAATACAGACTCTAATTGGGTTCATTAAAAACAAAACAAAACAAAAACACTCTATGGAGATACTATGACGGTTTAACATCCCTCTTTCTTTATCACTTCCATGCATGTATATTTCTTGACCTTTAGTAGCTACTTCTCTACACATTTATGACCTTGCCTGCCTTTAAGCACTGCTTAGATATCACCTCCTCTGTGAAGTTTTCTCTGAGCACCACTATATTTCAGAAAATCCATTCACTTTAGCATCTCATTGGAATTTAGGCATATAATTTAAGACCATTAAGTGATTATGTTCATGTTTCTTGCACATCTTCATTGGACTTTTTTTGTGTTTGTCCTGTAATTTTCATTGGGAGTATGAATTTTCATATATTTTATCACAAAGGTTTCAGGATACAGTGATTGCCTTGATTTCACTCCCAGATCTTCTACCTGCTGATTAATGACTCATTATTTTCTCTGTAAAATAGGTCACTAATTGATGTTTTTGATGGTATCATCATATTTCATTAAAAATTTTAGGCTCGAGTTGGAGGATTCCATATTGAATATAGCATGTATGTTTTATAAACTCTTCCTTAACTAGCTTGTCCCATATTCTAAAAGATATGTATATTGACATGGAGAAGAAATTCTAAAGGTGAATACTTTATAAATATTCTATAATACTTAAGTGCTTAGTCATTTATTTTCAATCAGTAATTAACTTATTAGCTCAAATGATTTTAAAATGGGACATAGTTAAAACTCATTCCAAATCCTCATTTACAGTTGAGATAAGTTGAAATCTAGCAAATGTTGTGCGACGTAAGGCCATTGATGGGAGGTATTAGTCAAGTGCCCTACTTCAAAATTTCATACTCTTTCTTTAACCCAATATTATTATGAGTGCAAATTTTTTTTCTTTAAAGTAAGACTTTAAAAAACCCTACAAAATCGTATTGTAAATGGTATATTTTTAACGAGTGAATGAATGAAAGAACTACTGCTCATATTCAGGCTGTAAATGAATGTATATTTTGAGATATGTCAGCAAGGGTGTCCACATTTATGAAAACAATTATTAATTTTTTCAAAATAGTAATTCATAATACCTTTTGAAAAAAACTTATGACAAATCCAAACTGTGTTGCATAATTGGAAAAATATTGAGTGTGGTGCCCAGGTTGTTGGTTAGTGTTTTTGTTAGGAAATGTTTTGTTGACATTACTTGAGAAATTTATATAATTTTATGAATCTCAAGTAGGAATAAGTCAAGAAATCAGAAAAAAGAAAATGTATTATAACCTTCCTGTGGAAAGTAAATCTGAACCATCAACATAAAGATGTTACCGGTTAGAAGGCATTAACCTAAGTCAAACTGAAAGTAAGATCAGGGAATGTCAACATGCACAATCACAAGTTAAAGTCAACAATTCCAAGAATATGAAATGGAGATTTGGTCATGATCTATTTTCATCAGACAATCTTGTTGTAGTTCTTGCCATGTTATATAAATATGTGTTTAGGGGCCTATCAGCTGCTAATGGTGAGCCAATCTTGGAAATAAAATAGATATTAATTAGTCCATATATACATTTTAGTGTATTTTACATAACATAGCATATTTTACATAGATTACATGAAGGCTATTCCAAAAAATCAGTTTGGAAGCAAAATAAGCATTTAATAATTCAGCACATAATTGATTCTGCTCTGTGCTGTTAAACATGTTAGTATGTCCTAATGATTAATTTTCTCTGGCATTTTTCAGTGTTTGATTATTTGATATAGGATACAACATATAAATTGTTTACAATATTTAAATTTCACACACACACACACATATATAAATAATTTCAGGAATTCTCAGGAATTCCAGAATTCCATCAAACATCTTGCTTCCAAATCCTAAAGAATAACATTTGTCAGTGATTTGGTAACACTAGTGTTGTTTATAAGTAGTTATTCATTTCTAGGACTAATTGTACTATTAAATTAGTTTGTGCTCAGAGTTTTAAACAGGAACTTTAGTCCAGGGCAGGGCATATCTTTTCAACACTTGCTCTTGAACTCAAAGATATTCAATATCCTAGTCAGTGTAGTGTTAGGATGTGATTTTATAAAGTGTAAAGATGAAGAGTAGATGGTCAAAATATCAATTCAATTTAACATGATAATTATTAATTAAACATCCTCCATCTGTAAGATCCTAAGGGAGATTCACAGATAGTCAAGGAATTGTTCTATTCAGTGATAAGTGCGTAACATAATGAGGGAAGTGAACACATAAATAACCATAATGCCTCAGTAATAGATATATAAATAATCTGCTCAGGCTCATGCTCTCAGCTGAATATTTTAGAACTGGAAAACAATTTTGAGTGTCTAGAATTGGCACAGGCTCCTATTAAGTGCTTCAGTCTCCTATGTTTTTAAGGTTTCCTGTTAAACCTATTAATTTTACACTCTATTGGTAGTAGCAATGTTAACACATTTACTCTATATTGAATAACTACTCTGGAATAGGCATTTGTAAGACATGATTTATGTTTATTATTATTATTCATAATATAAACCTACAAAATAGATATCATTATCTCTATTATTTTTTTACACAGGAGTAAACAGATTCAGAGAAGTTAAATGGCTAATGACTTAACACCTCAAAGCTCTCAGATGGGCACATTTCAGTCATACCTGTATATGTCTGAAGTTTATTCAAAGCATGATGTAGACCAAGAGTCTTTGTTACAAAACATGGGGTGTGAGCATGTTAGGGGAGAAAATCTTTTCACAATCTCATAGTTCTGTGTTCAAATTCATAGTGTGCCTATTCCTAACTGTACAACTTACTTTCATGGAGTTTTGTTTTCATAATCTGTAAAATGAATTTAATTGGAAGAAGCAAATTGATTAATGTTCATCGAAGCAGACAAAAGCAAAGAAGTGTAAAAGATCCTACAGTATTTGGGTAAGGATAAAGGATAAATAATATGAAAGAGTATTTATCCCATAAGTACAACTAAAACTCTTGGGCATTATATATATATGAAACAAACCTAAGAAAACTTTTAAAGTTGTAGAGAAGAAGTCTAATGATTAGGAACATCAGGACCCAAGGAATGGTATAATGGTCAGTTCCTTGAGTATTCTTTTTGCCACATATGTCTCTGATTTAGAGTTAAAGAAGCCAACAACCAAGAAATCTTGTTTTCAAGACTTATTATATAGGTAATTAAAACTGTGTTGTGCCAGTAAAGAGTTAAACATGAGGATCAATGACAGAGAATAGAAAATTTCGAATTTGACTTACACAAGCATATCCAACTGATTATTTACAAAGGTCAAAGACAATACAGTAGAGGAAAGATGGCCCTTTCAACAAATGATGCTGAAGCAATTGGGCATAAATAGACAGAAAAATAAACTTCAGTCTAAATCTCATACCCTATATAAATTAACTGAACATGAGTCACAGACTTAAATGTAAAATATAAAACTATAAAATTTTAGAAAAGGAATATAGGGGAAAAAATCTTCAGGATCTAGGGCAGGGCAAAGATTCCTTAGCTTAATATCAGAGAAAGATTCACAAAAGGGAAAAAAAATGAATTTGACTTCATCAAAATTAAAAAAAAAAAAGTATCTTGTTAAAATCCTGTAAAGACAGACTTGGAGAAAATATTTACAAAGCTTAATTATGATAAGAACTAGTATCTAGAAAATACTTTTAAAGTCTCAAAATGCAGCAGTAAAAAAGAAAAACAATGTAATTAAAATATGGGCAAAAGACAAAAAGATTTCATTGAAGAAGATATATAAATGACAAGCACATGAAAAGATGTTCATCATTAGCCATTAAGGAAAGAAAAACTAAAAGCACAATGATGTATTACTACATGCCTATTAGAATGGTTACAGTAGAAAATAATGATAACCCCAGACGGTGGTGGGAAAGCAGAGAGACTGGATCACCCACGCATTGCTAGTGGGAATGGAAGATGGCACAGCCACTCTGGAACTGCAGCTAACACACAACCCTCCCATAGCACTACTAGGCTTTTCTCTCAGAAGAATGAAAACTCATGTTCACCAGAAATATGTACATTTGTAGTAGCTTTATTTGTAATAGCCAAAAAAACTTGAAATTAGCCAGATGTCTTTCAATGGGTGAATAGTAAATCAAGTGTAGTATAAGGGGAGTCATTTCTATATGCAGCAACCTAAATGAATCTCCCAAGAATGATGCCAAGTGCAAAAAGCAAATCCCAAAAGGTTACATCTATATGGCTCCCTTTAGACAACAGTCTTGAAATGACAAGACTATAGAAATGGAGAACAGAATAGTGGTTTCTAGGCTTCAGAAGATTACAGGGACGGGCGTGACCTGTGTGGGGCTGTAAAAAAGGCAACATGAGAGATCTTTGTGTCAGTGGAAATGTTCTGTGTCTTTAAAACATCTCAATATCCTGGTTGTGACATGGTGCTATAGTTTGCAAGATAGTACCATTGTGGAAAACTAGACAAAGATACAGATGATCTGTCTGTATTATTTCTTATAACTGCATGTGAATCAACAGTTGTCTCAAAATAAAAAACTTCATTAAAAAACGTGGGAGAGAATTACAGTAGATAAAACTGAAAATGTACATGAAGCCAGATTATGAACCATTTTGGATGTGGTGCCTAAAAAAAGCCTAGACTTTAGATTTTTTCTTAAAGATGAGGAGGAATCATCAAAGTATTCTAAATACAGAGTATTTATAATTTAGAAATGTACTACCTTTCTGGGTAGTGATACAAGTGATGTACTACAAGATGATAGTGATACAAGAAATGTACTACCTTTCTGGGCAGTAATAATGTAGTAATTTTAGGAAATTGTTTACGTTTATTTAGAGTGGATAAAATATCAATAGAAAAAGAAACACTTCTCTCCTGAGTATAAGAGGAAAAGTGTTTAGACTGATTGGAGGAGTAATTGGTGAGGAAGGGTATTGAGAATGTAAAATCAAACCCCACTTTATAATTTCTAGCCTGAGTGGCTGGCGGAATAGTAATGTCATTAACTGAAATGGTTAGAACGGACAAAGCAGCAGGCTTGTGAAGAGGAGTGTGAGCGATGAAGGTAATAGAGATTTGGTGATGGATGTTAATTTCAGGTTTGCTAAGTTTAAGGTATGTGTGGGATATCCAAGTGAGATGTATGGTAGGCATGGAGGAGTATGGGTCTGAACTTCTGGAGAGACATTTAGTCTATAAAGGTCTTTGGCAGACATTGACATACAGGTATGCATTAAAACGATGGAGTGGAAAAATTAAAATTATAGAAAATAAAAACAAAATAAACCATGGAGTGGAAGAAAAAAGCCTTAAGAAATAAAGGAAACTTAGATGTCAGCAATATTCACAGAGTAAGTGAAGAAAGGGAAACAATGTGAGAAAATGAGGAAAATTATTAGGGATGTAAGACAGCCAAAACTGTATAGTTTCCTGGAAGACAAAAAAGGAATTGTTAAAGAAGAGAATAATCTGCAAAACCATATACCGCTTAGTTTTCAAAGTCTACCATTCAGTTTGCTACGAGGAGACAATTTGTGAGCTTTTGAGGGCAATTTGAATTTAGCCATATGAATGAAAATCATATTACAGTGACCCTGAAAGCAAGGAGTTGGAAATAAGCAAAGAGAGGAGAAGAGGAGGAGAGATAGTTGTTAGAACTGGAAGCAAGAACTAGGAAAGAATGGGAGTATAGTCGGCAGGAGAGAAGATAGGAGATATTAGGTAATCAGAGTGATTTAAAGATATAAGAAAGGGTTTTGTTAGAGGAAACAGACACAAGATTGGGGACTAGGATGATCATCAATCACCCAGCATATTTAGCCCTGAGCTTTCAAATGACTTTTTCTGCTGAGGATTTAAATATAAAAGCAATAGACTTACAAGGTGTGGCAGGCTGTTGATGAAAGTTTTCATTGAAACTGGCAGACACATTGGGAACCAGCTGTTGGTTGTAAGTAGATCATTTTAAAGTACTTTAAAAATCTAAGGGATAATTCTAAGTTTCTGTGCTTCAGATGAGAAGAATTCCCTAAGTATTTGATCCAAGAATATTACACATATTTCAGGTACACACCAGCTGCTGTGTAGTTTTTCTTGATGATGTATTTTGTCAGTGGATTAAAAAAGAACAGAAAAATTGGGGTGCCTGAGTGGCTTAGTTGGTTGAGTGTCCAACTCTTGATTTCAGCTCAGGTCATGATCCCAGGGTCCTGGGATCAAGCCCCATGTCTAGCGCCATGCTGAGCATGAAGCCTGCTTGGAATTCTCTCTCTCTCTCTCTCTCTCTCTCTCTCTCCCTCCCTCCCTCCCTCCCTCCCTCCCTCTCTTCTTCTGCCCCTCTCCCACATTCATGCTCTCTCTCTAAAAAAGTCCATTTATGTAGTTAGTTATTGTAATGATTAGTCAATATGTGAAAGATGATAAAGGGGAGTCCTGACATTTTACTAGATATTTCACTTAGCAAATTGGTAGAAACTTTTTACTATAATTTCATGCTATATTGTTATTACAGAGCTGAAACTTAGAGGAAACTATATCCCTAGGTATGTCACCGAACAGTTGTCTGAAGACACTTGCAGAGCTCTTCAGTGAAAGCCCGCACCTTCGCAGTGTTTCCTCCAGGGGTTCTCACTTCTGTAAACAGTCTATTGGAGCTTTCGTCTTCCTTCCCAACAGGGGCTTCGCTTCAAGAATTCCAATGGCAGCACATTGTATATTAGGTGCATTTTGACCTTAACAGTTAGGTTCTGGAATCACTTATATCTGTTTTGATTAGAGATCTCCTCTTGTTCTTTCTTTTAGGATGGATTCCTCTGTCTTGGCATTTTGTCTAGGTGTCTGTCTTCTCTGTGTTAGGAAAGGCTGTTTTGTTTCCTGCTCCTGAGAGTAATGACTATATTAAGAAGAGGTCATTTACTGTCCAGGGCCTGGCACTTCAGAAAGTATTTCTGGTGAATGTTGTGTGCCCTCTGCTGTTGTGTTTTGGCTGCTCTTTCCCTCACGTCAGTCGTCTGCAGAATTTCTCCTTGCCTGCAGTGGGGAGTGTTTGGACCCTGTCCATAGTGTGGTGAGTTTTAACCATGTATTTTGGTCTGCTTGATAAAGGAGGCTAGATCCTATTTCCCCAGGAACTGAAGCTTTACAGCACTCTGTGGTCAGTAGACTTGGTGTGTGGTGGTTGATGGTGGGAGGTGTGTGTGTGCTGGTCTTCGGGGGGAGGGGCCCACTGCTCCTCTGACCCTCAGGCACACTTGCCCTAGTTCAGAAGCACCTGCAGAGCCCAGAGGGCGGGGCTTGGTGTAAGCTGTTCAAGCCTCCTCTGTGGGAGCTCTGCTGTAACTGACATCCCTCTGTGCTGATGGGTGGGGGTAAGAATGGTCTCATTCCCAAAGAGGAAGTAAGCCCTCAGAGAAGAGCAAACAGTTTCCCCTCACTTGTCCCAGGTTTCCCTCAGATCCCTGCCTTCACCTTATCTATATCAGAGCCATTTGCCCACCTAGAGGTGTAGTGCGCCAGTGTTTTATCTCAGGCCCGGCGGGGTTTCAGAATTCCAGATTTTAGGGTTCTGGCCTGTGCAGATCTTCACTGATCCTCTGGGGGAGCCTCTCCACGTGCCATGGCCGGTGCTGGTTTGTCCTGGAAGGGCAGTCGCAGAAATACACAGGGTCTTGGAGATTATGGTAAAGCACAGCAAAAAGTCTGTGTCCAGGCTAGCTGCCCACACCAGGCATCTCTGCTCCTATGCTAAATGAACAGGGCATCTCAGTGCTACCCACTGGCTCTTTTGTCCCTGGAGAGGCAGTGCCACTTCTCCCAAATTCACTCCAAGCAAGAGAACTATCTCTGCCAGGGTGACCCAGAAGATCCTCAGGCCACACTGTCCACTCCTGGGCCTCTGCCCTCCTTCTCCACAGGAGCACCTCTATGCCCACCGGGGGACACCCAGAGGTGGCCTGGATTTCAAAAACTTCAGACTTTGAGCTCTGCTGTTTGTACAGGCTTGCAATAATCCACCCCCTTTGTCTCCCCCATCACTGGTTTGGGAAAGTTTTTTCTTGTGCAATACCCTGTGCTCTGTTCTCTCTCTGTCTCTATCTCTCTCTCCTCTCTTCCTGGTCAGGGCTCCCTCCCCTCTGCAGTTTGTTCTCTCAGTCCTCAGATACATTTTCTGTGTGTTCAGAATGACTTGATATTTCTCTAGCTATGTACAAGGGCTGAATGAAGCAAGCATAGGGTCCTCCTCCTACTCCGCCATCTTAACTTTTCTCTCTTGCATTCAAGTCCTGGTTCCATTAATTAAGTGATTTGGGGCAAATCACTGAAGCTCTCTGTGTATTAAATTCACAATAGCTGCTACTACACATAAAAAGATATTTTGAGACTTAAATTGGGAGAGCCTCAAGTAACATTTAAGGCACTTAAAATGACATAAAAGATGTACTCCATAAATTATAGTCCTTATTTAATGTGTATACTTCTTGCTATAGTTGATAAAACTTTCTAATGTCTTAGCAAGATATTAAATAATACCAAAAAGTATCTCAAAATATAAGTATGTAGCATTCAAACACCATCTACGTGTATGAAATGGAAAAAAATGTAAACTGTTGTGATGCTTTGTCAAGAGATCTAAATAAGCTCTCAGTAAGAGAAGAAGGTATTGTCAGCTGATATTTTTATCGATTTGAACATTTTTTTCCTTAAATTACATGGAATAATTACAACAACTGGTAACTAGAATGTCATCATTTTTTTCGTCATATATTTAAAATTTGAAAATATAGAATTATTTAAAGCCCCTTGTCTTTGCATATGATTTTTTAAGCTGATCAAATCCTAAAATAAGGTGAAGTTTTTTGGTTCCCATTTCAAACCATTTCATGTGTTCCTAGGAACTCACACAGAATATCCCTACAGTACTTTGCAGCAGGAAGACAGAATTTCTAGTGTCAGGAATGACAGAATGCCATTCGGACTAGGAAACCCTTTGGGTAATTTCATTTTCATTTACTACTGAAGCAGAAAAATCAACATGTTGTGTGTCAGAGTACAATGAGAGCTACTCCTTGGCAGTTTGAATTTTAGCCATTGGTGATGGGAGAAATGTCTGAAGCTGGCTGTCAAGGTGTAACTTCACATAGATAACTCTAGTTTAAAGTAGGCAGGTAGTCTGCATTTTGATATTATCAAAAATAGAAAGGGCCCTTTAGCTTGAACCAAATGCTGTAGGGAATTATAACTCCTGTGAAATCTGATGCTCTGATGGTTGATCGTCAAGTCTGAAATGAAATAAATCTTCAAGCCTTCCCTTTGAACATTTCTACCTTCCTTGGGCTTTATAAAGATTGAAAAAAGGAAACTGGCGAAGGGAAAAGAATAGCCATACTAAAATTTCACACTAAAAGAGAGAAGTTTTCAATTAAAATTAAAATTTACTGTAACATGGCAATTCTAAAACCTAGGTTGACTTTTTTTTTAATTTTTAAATGTTTATTTATTTTTGAGAGAGGGAGTCAGAGTGTGAGCAGGGGAGGGGAAGAGAGAGAGAGGCAGACACAGAATCCAAAGCAGGCTCCAGGCCGTGAACTGTCAGCAGAGCCCGACATGGGGCTCAAACCTACAGACTGTGAGATCATGACCTGAGCTGAAGTCAGACATTTAACCAACTGAGCCACCCAGGTGCCCCAGTTGACTCTTTTTTGATCTGTGAATATGGTTTTGCCTATGTATTTTACTGAATGAGAAGACAATTAGGACAACTTAAAATAGATTTTCTGGATGGTAAAGTCAAACACCTTATTATTTCTATACTATTGTACATTGTGCACATTTTTTCAGATTAGGATTCATTACAAAATGACAGATGCCAACTGTAAATAAAATACTTCACAGTGGAAAATGTCATAATGTTAAAGTATTTCTCCACCATCACTGCAAATCCCTCTCCCCAGACCCTACTGCGGTAAACATTTTGATATGTATCCTAAATAAACAAAAATTTAATAATATATGTACAGATACACATATAAACATGCAAAACATAGACTTTGTGTTGACAAAAATGCTATAAACCTGTACAGACTGTTATGTGAATTGCTATACCAGACTTAAAATTAAATTCTCTATGAACATGTGTGAAATGACGTAGTTATGTCAGGGAGTATTCCATTAATTAAACAATACTTTTAATTGTCTTTACATATTGTAACAACTTTTCTAGGGGAGAGAAACTATTGTAAATATTGCTACAGTGGACGTGGATAGTTGCTTATGTTTTTACTTAAGATAAATCGCTAGCGTTGAAATTGTTGAACATCAAGCTGCATGTTTTTTCAGGGTTTTCTTTAAATTTAAATTTCAGCTAGTGAACATACAGTAATATTAGTTTCAGATGTACAACGTAGGGACTCAACACTTCCATACAACACCTGGTGCTCATCACAACAAGTGTACTCATCCCCTATCACCTATTTAACCCACACCCATATGTCCTCTCTGGTAACCAGTTTGTTTTCTATAGTTAAGAGGCTGTTTCTTGATTTGCTTCTCTCTCTCTTTTCCTCCGTGAGCATTTGTTTTGTTTCTTAAATTCTACATATGAATGACATCATATGATATTTGTCTTTGACTTATTTTGCTTAGCATAATAATCTCTAGCTCCATTCACGTTGTTGCAAATGGCAAGATTTCATTCTTTTTGATAGCTGAGTAATATTCCATTGATAGATATTCCATTCTATCCATAGGTATAGATAGATATAGATACACAGATATATAGATGACATAGATACGGATATAAATATAGATACTCATCTTCTTTATCCATTCATCAACTGATGGACACTTGGGCTCTCTCCATAGTTTGGCCATTGTTGATAATGCTGCTATAAACATCAGAGTGCATGTACTCCTTCAAATCTGTATTTTGGGATCCTTTGAGTAAATACTTAGTAGTGCAACTGATGGATCGTATGGGGTTCTATTTACAACTTTTTGAAGAACGTCTACATGGTTTTCCAGAGTGGCAAAAGGCAGCATATTTAAATTGTAGATTTATAGTCCAAAATTATCTTGAAAAGAAATTGTGCTAGATTACTTTATTATCAATATTTTTGTCAATGCTGTATATTATCTTAACTACATTTGAACTAAAGAAAACTTTGACTAAAGAAAACTAATACGTCGGCCTTTATTTATTTAAATCTGCATTTATGAAACCTATATCCTACATTTTTAGCAAGTTATGCTTGTAAAACTACATAGGTTTTATTTTAGACATTTCTTTTATCATATAAATATATATATTAAATATTCACTATTTAGAGAATACTCTTTGGAATAAGTGAATATATATCATAATCTCTGCTCTCAAAGGAAGAAGCCAAGAAAGTACTAAAACTTTTTATAAATTTAATAAGACTTGAAACTTTTATATACACTGTATCTTTTGTTTTGCATAACAACCCACTGCAGTATTTTTTGTCCCAATTTTCTAGGTGTGGAAACTAAGATTTGGAATGGTTAAATTATTCACGTAAAGTCACATAAATAGTTCTTTGGGAACCAGGATTCCAGCTCTGGTTGGCCTTATGAAACCCCACAATCTAAAAGTGTATATCGGAGGGCACCTTTTGGGATGAGCACTGGGTGTTGTATGGAAACCAATTTGTCAATAAATTTCATAAAAAAAAAAAATAAAAAAATAAAAGTGTATATGAATGACACACAAATAATGAGAGTGCAAAATGATACCATGTTGGAAATAATGTCAGACAGCATCGGAGAAGATAGTAACTAGACTTTAACTTCCTGAGGTTAAGTACTCTTTTTACTCAGGTTTGTCCCTTCTATCAATAGCATATACTTGATCACACAGCAGACATTTCACCATTGTTGTATGTGGAATTAATGATTAGAAGGGTGGATTCACCATAAAAAAAAAGTGACATGTAGTTTGAATATCAAGAAAGACTTCATCAAGTAGAATGCAGAAAGCATTTGATGTGGGTCCTAGTCAAGAAGACAACATTTTTGATACTTTACTGTTGCTGGGGAAGGATCACTTATAGTAGAGAGAAAAGAATGTGTGAATGAATGGCAGCTGTTTAGTCTGAGGGTATCTGAGGAATAAGTAGTAATCTAGATTGTTTTGTGCTTAAAACTCCAGCCCAGTAGAAGCATCCTCCCCAAATGAAAATTTACTTTTGAAATAAGTGATATTTTAAAAAATAAAAATATTCTGGGAAAATGGAAATCTTCTGGGGTGCCTGGGTGGCTCAGTCGGTTGAGCGTCCGACTTCAGCTCAGGTCGTGGTCTCACGGTCTGTGAGTTGAACGCCGCATTGGGCTCTGTGCTGACAGCTCAGAGCCTGGAGCCTGCTTCGGATTCTGTGTCTCCCTCTCTCTCTGCCCCTCCCCCACTCATGCTCTGTCTCTGGGTCAAAAATAAATAAACACTAAAAAAAATTTTTTTAAATGGAAATCTTCTGTGCACCCTCAATTCTTCTTACCCTGGTGTTTCTCTATACATGTCTTTTCTTTTCCATTACATTTAATCATTTTGAATATACCACATTCTTTCTTATTTCATCCATATTTACTTTATTTCTTACATCAGAGTATAAGCTCCATGAGGGCTGTATTTGTCACTTGTGTTTATAAGATATTTACCAAGTGACCAGAGCAGCACCTAACCCACGGTAGAGATAGAGAAATTATTTTGGTGAATCCCCATTTAACAGATGAGGAAATTGAGACTGATAATAAATTACTTTCGTAAGTTCTCATACGTAATACTGGCTCAGCCCCGATTTTTGTCTTACTCCAGAAACTGAGTTCCTTAATGCTGTTTGGTACTGTTTCCTTTTAAGAAAAACTCTGAGCTGTCTTTATTCATAAGCCATAGATTGAATCCACTACCCTGCTCTAGTTGTTTAGCTTAGAATCAACGACCCATCAAAAGGATGTCATCTATGGCTTCACTGGTGCCCAGTGAGGTGTATGGCTTAAGAAACAGATCACTGTTTACTGGATAATGACTTACCAACCAATCAGATATATTCTTTAGTGACATTTGCAGAAAAACCTAAGTTGGAGTTGTATTAGTGATGCAACAGAAGAAATTGAAAAAGGAAAAGATATCTGAATTGTCACTACAATGGTCAGTTTGAATAAAGAGCAAAGCAGGAGCAGTGTGCTTGCCTCTACTGTTGTGAAGATGGGACAAGATTACTTGTTATGTGTGTCGAAGAACCATCTACTTCACTCAGAAGCCAGGCTGATCCTCTCCCGGAATGCTTTTTATTCTTCTTTACATTTATATTTGTTCTTACAATAACCTGCAATTGGCTTAGTAAAGTGTCACATATATTTGTTTTTCGTATTTCAAATGAGCTAAACAACACAAAATTCTTCTCAGATGTCAGAGATTTAAGAATATGCAAGGTTACCTTTTCCTACTATGTCTTTCGTCTTGTTCAGCGATTTAGTGAAATTAGTCCTTTACAAAAGTCTTATAGGAGATATAAAACAGTTATGATATGTTCTCTTTATCTTGTAAATAAATTTCACTTTTCAAATTCAAATAATAACGCATTTTTGTTTTTACTTTCTGAAGTCAATTCTACCACATAAAACTTACCATTTTATGTCCATTATGCCACAAAATCCAATTCTTATTCCTCTGCCTTAAGTGGCTAAGAAAAACACAAATGGATAAGCATGTAAAAATAGATTGGTATTGCCATTGGTTTTTATTTTTGTTGAAAAAAATCTATTCTGTAATTTTTCATCATTGAAGTCATTGTGCTTGCTTTCATTTATTATTTGATTAAATCTATCAGGATTTGATTTTATATCCCTTAATCTTCATTTGAAGCACTTATCTGTTTTCTGCATTGATTTAAGAACTTTCACATTTGAGATCCTTATACATCATTAAATTGCTTACTATTCTTCATTATGGATCCCAATACAATGATACCAATATATTTCTTCATTTGCATATCATTTTACCAGCTCCAAATAGATTCTTAACACTTTCTTCTCAAACGATCATGTAAATTTTATCTGTTAGATGTATAAATTAGGATAATTTTTACACTAAAAGATAATTTTCAAAAGCCATTATGTTCCTTTGTTTTCTTTAAGGTGAAAAATGGTTTCAGTCTATTGTATTAAGGAAGAACTACTAAATGCATGAGGAGTTGGAAAAGGAAAAAAAATCATTGCAGTTTGTGCCTTTACTAGTATTAACATGACGACATTCATGCATACATACCATACAAAATTATTTTCTTGATTGCCTTCCCTTTAGGCACAATGTAGGAAAACTTTTAATCATGTTAAAACCTGGACCAGACACTAGAGATGTGATTGCAATTGCTTTTTTCCCCACCCACACTATTAAGAGTAAACAGTTGGAAGACCTTCCACTTGCAAGCCTGTCTCATGTATGGTGATTTGCATTTACATTAATGCATTGTTGATGTTCCTATGATACTTTTCCATTTATTTCTATGAGGACTTTACTAGGAATTATACACATGTACTACTGTCATTCTTTCTAAAAAAAAAAAAAAAGTTCTTCATTCTAGGAAGGCCTTGAAAACCAAGGAAGGTGCAACAAAAAAAGCATCTTTTGTTTTTCCTTGTGGAAAAATATTTACTGAGATATTTATTTGCACCTATTCTTGTATTTTTCCCTCTGTTTCAGCAGGTAATTAATGTGAGTGCCGTGTTATCTTGTGGAAGGTCTGTAGAGGCAAGCATGGAAGCTAAATTTACATGAAGTTCTTTCTCAGCCCTCCTTCCTTCTCCCTTTCTTTCTTGTTTTTTTCCCTCCCTCTTTCTTCCTTCTTCCAATTTTAAAGTAATTGAAGACATAACATTAAGTGTCCGTCCGGAGAGGCAAAGATAGGAGAGGAGTGACTGAGAGTTAAAAAACAAGACAGGAAGGATTTTCTGTTGTTCTGAATAAGGAAGATGAAATTTTGTCACTCTTTAATGCCACATATTGCTGATGCATCTGTTACTACCTAGAGGAGTATGGCATTGGTCCTTATTCTTCTCATAGGAAGCAATTCGGGCAAGAGATCAGAAAGCAGGAGCAAGCAGACTTTACTGAGCACAATCACACGAAGGGTGAGTGGACAGCTTGAGAGAGGCTCGAGTGCCCAGAACAGAATTGGTCCCAGCGTTTTGCTAACTAGGGAGTGGAATATTCCTTTCTGGGGGTGGGAATCAGACTCTTTTCTTCTACATTTGGCATCCGTAAAAGAACTGTTAAGATGTTACTTAAATTTGTAAGTGAACTGATTCTAATATACCTGGGTTTCCTCGTATCTCTCCCATCACTATTAAAAGAATAAAACGAGAAACATGAATACTTTATTCTGAAAAACTGTATTTTTTTTCTTAAAAAAAGCATACTTAGAACACATTATTTAATATTTAATAATAGTATTTATCATGTCTACTTGAAAATAATAGTAAAATACTGGCCTTTATATTGCACATGAAATACAACCCTGTAGAGTAAGCATAAGTTACGAGTTGCAGTATTGTGTCAATGCATTTCATTTGCATGTGCTAATTAATTACTATTTTATGCCATCAACATTTGGGACTGAAGTCTTTATTAGCTAAAAGGAGTTCTTTTATAATCTGAAACTAAATAATGAACAAATTTAATGAAGGTCACATATTATTCTTCATGTTATTATAGGTTAATTGTAAAATTAATTAGATCCATTTGTAACTTTGATATGAATAATATACATTCATTTAGAGTTGACATAAAATTTTGAAATTTTGAATGGTACTATATATAGTAAATATTTAATAAAACCTTTTTTCTAGAATATTTCAATAAATATAAATATAAAGTTCTGAAAACTCAATTTGACAATCTCTGGAGAAAGTAATATTTTCATTACATATGTAATGATACCATTTCTCTTAGTTTTAAAACTTCCTTGTTCTTTTTTTAATACTATGTTTTTTTATAAAATATACCGCATGAATGATAATAAGAAATTCAAGCTTAGATACCAAATGGTATTTCCACTTCAGTCAGAAATAAAGTACTTTTCAGAGAGAGATATATATAGTCCACGTATATTAATAAAATTGAACAATTATTAGCATTTTTTAACCTCAAAATATGTACATAAATTGAAATTAAATTGTGTTTCAATGGGGAAAGCTTCTTCCCCACTCCTGA
Organism: Prionailurus bengalensis; assembly: GCF_016509475.1. Lineage (NCBI taxonomy): Eukaryota > Metazoa > Chordata > Mammalia > Carnivora > Felidae > Prionailurus > Prionailurus bengalensis. Next base: position 182,207,566 of record NC_057345.1, on the reverse strand, counting down.
TGTTTCCTTCCCAGGAAAGTTTATTAGTCAACATTATCCCAGGACTCTGGGGTTTTTCCTCCCCCTTAAAGAATAATCACTTATTGAGAGGCAAATTTGCAGAGAAAAACAAGACTTCCTATGCCCTCTCTGCTGTTCTCCTTTTTCTTTGCAGCTGCCTGAATACAAAGTACTCCCTCTTCAGTGGGCTTGTTCACAGTAGGATCTTGCCCTCCTTTGGTATTTCCTGGGTGTGGGTGAACAAGTCTGCTTATTAGTGGCATTCACTAATACATTAGTTTTCTCTTGCTGGTGTCACAAATTATTACAAATTTAGTGGCTTAAAATGAACAAAATTTTTCAGTTTCTTTAGGGTAGAAGGTTCTCTGGTTTGGCTTGGCTGGTTTCCCTGCTCCTTATTTCCCAAGGCCAATGTGAAGGTAGTGGGCCAGTGGGCTCTTACCTGGCAGCTTGGGGAAAAAGCCTCTAGTAACCTCATTGGGGTTGTTGCCAGAATCTAGTTCCTGTAGGCCTGAGACCCCTACTTCCTCGCTGTCAGTAAGGGACAGTCTTTGTTCAGAGGCTGCTTGTATTCCTTCTCATGCATTCTCTCTGGTCCCCATCAGTGGGTTGAATTCCTCTTAGGCTTCCAATCTTCCCAACTGTTTATTCTGCCTCATTTCTTTATTTTTATTTTTATTTATTTATTTATTTTTAATTTACACCCAAATTAGTTAGCATATAGAGCAACAATGATTTCAGGAGTAGATTCCTTAGTGCCCCTTACCCATTTAGCCCATCCCCCCTCCCACAACCCCTCCAGTAACCCTCAGTTTGTTCTCCATATTTATGAGTCTCTTCTGTTTTGTCCCCCTCCCTATTTTTATATTATTTTTGTTTCCCTTCCCTTATGTTCATCTATTCTGTGTCTTAAAGTCCTCATATGAGTGAAGTCATATGATATTTGTCTTTCTCTAATTTCACTTAGCATAATACCCTCCAGTTCCATCCACGTAGTTGCAAATTGCAAGATTTCAGTCTTTTTGATTGCCGAGTAATACTCCATTGTAATATATATATATACACCCCATCTTCTTTATCCATTCGTCTGTCGATGGACATTGGGCTCTTTCCACACTTTGGCTATTGTTGATAGTGCTGCTATAAACATGAGGGTGCATGTGTCCCTTCGAAACAGCACACCTGTATCCCGTGGATAAGTGCCTAGTAGTGCAATTGCTGGGTTGTAGGGTAGTTCTATTTTCAGTTTTTGAGGAACCTCCATACTGTTTTCCAGAGTGGCTGCACCAGTTTGCATTCCCATATTCTGCCTCATTTCTAACTTGAACTGGAAAACAGTTCTCTGCTTTTTTATGAACCCATGGGATTTAATTGAGCCCAAATGGAAAATTCAGGATAATCTCTATGTTTTAAGATATATAGCTTTAACCATACCTGCAGTGTCCCTTTTGTCACATTGTGTAACTTAATCACAGGTTCTAGGAATGAGGGTGTGGACATCACTGGGGGACCATTTTCACCTATTACAAGTATTATCAGGCCTACTCAGCCAAAACACATAAAGCCAATTTCTTCATCCTCTACAGCAATAAATGTAATAGACTGGCCTCCGTATTAACTCTTTCTTCATATCCTTAGTTGTTGAGAACTCAGGAAGGAAAGAGGTTTTATGTTTATTGGGGCTTCCTCAAGGACTCTAACATTTTCAATGAAATTTTATTTCTTCAGAGGAAAAAATTAGAATATCATCAGAGGAAAACAAAAATCTTTTACTTTACACTTTAAAGCTATGTCTCAATAAGAAATTTTTGTTACTCTATTCCTTTGTGCTCTATTACTGTGCTCTCAGAATAGTGAACAGGAGATACATCAGGATGTCTCCATATCAATGTAAAACACATTTGAAGTTTTTGAAAATGTCAAAATTTTAAGGAAACTTGAATGTTTTATTGGAGATCCTTTGTAATTCCATTTCCTGAGACATAAACAAGAGAAAAGAGCATGAATGCTTAAAGGTCCATTGATAGATGCATACAATCAACTTAGAAATACTGAAAAGCTATGACATGATTTAGGAGGAAAAGTCTGAGGAATATATTAATGTAAAGGAAATTTTCCTTTGTTGAGTAAGATTCTTCATTCACGTGTCAACTTCATGTGCATTTTGTTGTGCTTATCCTTTTTCTTTGTTATCTTAGAAAGTTCCCAGTTTGTTATTGAAAAGGAAAAGTCTCATAGAGTTTTAAAAATTATTGAGCATTTTATTGCATTAGGGAAGATAATCATAAAAAGTGTTTGAGGCTAACACACATTAGAAAATTATTGAAGTTATTATCCTCTCTCTTTCCCAATGGCATTTTCACTATTTTGATGATTTTATTAATTCCTTAAAATTTATGGCTAAATCAGGAGATCTAACTGAATACAAGTCATATTTATAATCCACAGGAATAAGGAAAGAGAATCTGATTCTAAATATGGGAGCATGTGCATGCACATGTGTGATCCATATATATATATATATACATATATATGTATGTATATATATATATATAATTTTTCTGTTACTCTATTCCTTTGTGTTCTATTACTGTGTGTGTGTGTGTGTGTGTGTGTGTGTGTGTGTATATATATATATATATATATATATAAAATTCTCTATAAAATATACCTACCACCAGAACGTGAGATGAGTTGATTGAATCCCTCCCATTGGAACAGAAATCATTCTGAAATCAATCAGAAATCAATCATTTTTCTAGAGAGAATTCATACTCACAGTTATACAAAAGTAGAAGCATGTTTTGAAAAAAGACATCAGAGAATGCACTTGTCCTTTTAGAACTTAGGACAGTCATTGTAACAATTTGAGTATAGCAAACAGGTACAGAAATAATTAAAATAAGTGACAGGTCATCAATTCTGTAAGTAGAGCTAAGATCAAATACACACTGTGCACAAATAATTTCTATAGATCTTTTGTTGTTTATGAATGAGTCAACATTAGGACAAATAGATCCATCAAATAATACTGAAGAACAAGAGAAGGGAACAGTGAGAAAGGAAACATCATCTCAATAATATTCAGAAAAAAAACAGAAAAATCTTGACATTTAGTCAAAAGATGAATAGAAAATTTTAGAAGACATGCTTGACATTCCCCAGGCACGCATATAGTTTATCATATCAAGTGGGATACTTTTGAGAGTGAAGAGGGGCACTATTAATGATTATAGCAGAACAACATCCAGAAACTAGGTCTGTACTGGGAAAACTGAGATGTATGGTCATCCTAGCAAATAGAATATCAGAAAATGTGTGCATATGTCACATGGACAGTCAAGATGACAGAATGAGACAAGGAGAGTAAGTAGAAAAGACAAGAAGCTGAGATTTTTCAAAAGGACGGGCTTAGGTAAGAAAGAACGGCAGAGAACATTTAGTGATAACTGAGGTATAGGAGAAGAGCACACCTTCCTCGAACCGTCTTAGGGTTCCTGGCTGGCTCTGAAAATTAAACCGGCAAAGACAGATTAGCAGGAGAAAAACATACACCTTTGTTTAATATAGGATGTACATGGCTTAGGAGCTTTTGTAAGGAAATGAAGACCCAAAGGAGCACTTGTGCATTTTATGTATTTTATGTATGTTTGATGAGACATGGACATCTGTGGAGGAGTATGATAGGCTGAGGAATAGGAAGTAATTTAATTTTAGTAAACTAGGGGAAACCTAGCAAGTCCTGTTTGTTAGGATTCTTCCTTATGTCCCTTTGCTTTCAGAGATAAGGATGCTTCTTTCCCTTCGATGTAGGGAGGGCACCTCTCACAAGAGGAATTTATGGCCTGTTTTAGAGAAAAAGGCTGAGGGGAAGAAGGTCAGAGTGACCTTTCTGCATCTGTCATTTTCTCAAACTCTTTCAGCTTAAAATATTCAATATACCAAAATGCTATATTTTGGGGTAGCCTGTCCTGATCCCAATCAGTAGAATTGAAATTTCTGTAGGAGAGGTTAAAAGCAAAAGTGACATAGATGAAAATTGAATCAGTGTTGTGAAGTAAAACTTGAATAACATTCCCAGAATGCTGACCAAAGGGAGCAAGTAATGAGCATGATGTGTGTTATCTGAGGAATGTGGAGATTAAACCTTAGAAGAAGATTAAACCTTAGAATTACAGGTATTCATGAGAAAGAAACAGGAATGATTTGGACAAAAACTTTAAAGTACTTGAAAACTTTCTGCAACAAAGAAACAGACTTCAGTACAAAAAGTGAAAGGGCTTCTCTGGGATACAAGGAAATCAAAGAAAAGATTTTCACATCTATTCAGATTTTGTCTTTATTTGATTATTAAATGAATGGAAGAAGTGTATGGGTTTTTTCTTTTTGATGGAATTTCAAAACTAAGACACAAAACAAATTAAAAAAAAATTAAAGTCTTGCCCAAGAAGTAAAAATACTAAGCTGGACTTCAACTTCTCAGCAATGTTAATCATCAGGTAAGAATGAAAGGAATAAAGAATAACTTTGAAGAATGAAAGTTGTATCCAGATATTAATAAAAAGATACTTTATTATTCAAACACTTAGAAAATATACTTCTGTATGACTCTTAAAATATCACTTTGATATATATCCTGGCCTCTTTAAGATGAGTCAAAAATCAGAGCTAGAGATAGGGTAAGTTTCATATTCATCATGTACAAAACACTGTGGCAGAAGCAAAAATGAAGATGAAGACATTGCTTTCAAAGAATTCTATACTTTGTCCAGACCAAGCTGTATGCAATCAATTCAAAACAAAAATAGCACTATAATAAGTAACATAATTGTGTGACTTAGACTGAGGCAATCAATGCTTAATGTGTGCTCTGAGTGGTAGGAAAGTCTGCCAAGTTAGTGGCATTTATGCTGGACCTTAAAAGAGATTGAAAGTTTAAAAATTTGGAAACTTACTCTGAAGAAAAAATATAAGAAAATGTGTGAAAAGTTTTGGGAGACTGAAGAAAAGCCCTGAAATTTTATTACGTTTGTTTGTTTGTTTGTTTGTTTGTTTGTTTGTTTAGAGAGAGAGAGAGAGAGAGAGAGAGAGGACAAACGGGAGGGGCAGAGAGAGGGAGAGAGAGAGAATCCCAAGCAGGTTCTGCACCCTCAGCACAGAGGCCAGTGCAGGGCTCCAAGTCAAGTGAGATCCTACCCTGAGCTGAAACCAAGAGTCCTGATGCTTAACTGCTTAACTGAGCCACCCAGGCACCAAACCCTGAAATTTTAAATCTCGAAGAACTAAGAGTCAGATTATGGAGGCATTGAGGGTCACAATGGGGAGCCATTGGGAAATTTCTGAAGCAGAGTGACTGTTATTCATGACTTCAGAAGGTAAATCTGTTGAAAGTGTTAATGATATAACTGTCAGAAAACTGGGAGATCCGTTAACTAGTTATCATAGATTTCTAGAGAAGAGATAGCAAGAAACTGAACTCAGTCATTCCCAATGATTTTTTTTTTTAGAATATATTGGAGAAAGATGATAAATGCAGAATTGACAAGACTGGGTGATTGGTTGTAGAGATGCAGGAGATGGATGGCTATGATATTTATATTGGGAGCAGGCTATCAATAAGATACAGAGCTAACACTTAAGCCATCACAATACTAAGGACTTTATGAGTATCACAATTAATCATAGAGGAATTAATGATGAAGGCATTATTATTATTAGAACTATTTCACACATGAGGAAATTGAATCAGAGAGGTTAAGAAGCTTGGCCAAGGTCAAATAGAGGTGATAGACCCAGTCTTTGAACCTAGGCATTCTAATTCCAGAGCCTGTATTTGTCACTACTTTCAATCAACAAACTATAAATTGAAAGAATTTTGAATGGCCAAGCTAATTTCAAATCAAAGTAATATCCAGAGGGATATGTGAGTTAGGTATACATCAGGATTCATTAATGGTCTCAGAGCTCATGATGTAATATGGATGAAATTAGTATACATGTGGTATTTGGAATTATGTAAATAGATAATGCTATCTAGTAGACAACACTTTTTAGACAGAGAGTGGATATAGCATAGAAATTATGAAAATCTCTTCAGTTAATTTCCAGAGTACCTCAAGAATGGTAATTTTAGATTGCTGTTTGAATTTTCCAACTTTGTAAAATTTTTATTTTTAGAAAGGAATATGTAATAAATAGCTGTTTGCAGGAAGTTTTTCTTGTAAAGTAAATTATTTAGCATCTTACTATTGAGGATTTCTTCAAAGAGATGTGAAGAAAGAATTTATAATTTATAAGAAATATCCTACTGGTCTTTCTGTTTACTACAACTAGGAGTTATAGGTCATAATAGTTTATAAAATGTAACCTATCTGGTACATAAGCATGCCAAATTGACTACATAATCTATCATCTATCTATCTGTCTGTGTATCTATCTATCTATCTATCTATCTATCAATCAATCAACTGGAGGATCAAATTCTTGCCTCCCTGGCAGTGGTGGAAAATCATAGTATTCATACAGATGTGTGGCAAACACTCGCTGGTAATTTTCACCGGTTGAACCCCTCCACTTGGTCCTGCACTACTGAGTGGGGTTTCTTGGGTGTTGCAATTGTTGCTATAATTATTCTTTTTATTATAGTCTGCCAAACTGGAATGAAAGCACTATCTATGGCTAGGGACATCAAGCACGCCTACACTGCTCAATTATCTCAAAGCCTGATAGCTGCTCCCCTACAAAAAACAAAAAGGGGAAAATGTTGGGATTATTACTCAGGATGGTGAGATTATACACAACGCTTGGCTAGCTGAAATGTAACATGGAGATTTCTGGTAGGCTGCAGTTAAGCTTGGGAAGAGGTGGGTCTCTTGGAATGCCAGGGCTTGCATAACCTCCTTGACTGCCAAATGCTGGGCGGGCTGGGGTGGGGTAGCAGACTGTCCTTCCCAGGTGTGGGAAACTCTGTTATGTGTATGTTTATACATTGTGTACAAAGTTTGGGAAAACAGTAGGACACATAGACTCTTGTGGTATATCTCTGATTGGATTATTCTCTTGTGATTGTTCACCTTTAAGTCATGCACCCTTTGTTTTTGCATGCCTGAAATGTTATACGCCCTCTGTACACAACAAGCCAACTGAGATTTGTGATTGGCCTGACACTGCAATAAATGAGAATGTGAGTGAGGCAAACTGGGGTCTTTTTCTGCAAACTTTGGCCCCCATGCCTTCTCCTCTCTTTCTTAGCCAAGTGTGGAGTAATGTTTCATCCCTCAGCACAGGGTTTGCTGGCCATTTCAGGCATCTATCTACCTCTCTTACATGCTTTCATTAGTGCTTATAATTAATAGTTTACAAAGTCACACTCATTAAATGCACTTTTATATTGATATTCATGAAAAGACACTTGCACTATTAACATGGAGTAAAGTGAGGGTGTCTGAAAAAGGAGCAGAAACATAGCACTAGATTCTTGATTACTGGCCTGCACTTTGAGATCCATGTCTGGGAATGTTTGACTATAGTGGTGAGCTGCCTGGGGGATGGGGAATAGGAGAAAGGAAGCAACTTAGCACAGCTTTCCTTTTCCTTCCTTTACAACACTCTACTTTTCAATCCACTCTCCACCGCTATTTTAGTTCAATTAATATTAATTAGAGTTCAGCTTTAAAGTGTTAAGATATCAATTCACTTGCTCCTTAAATGAAAAAAGATTGAAGTTCTTTTGAATTTTTAAATGATAACTGTAATATTTTGTATGCATTGATGGTTTCTCCATTTCACCTATCATATTAAGGTAATTCTTCAGAGATTCTGAGTAGGGAGAATATGTCATGCAGAAGATAAAATGGGGCATGTTAAAAGAAAGAAAGAAAGAAAGAAAGAAAGAAAGAAAGAAAGAAAGAAAGAGAAAGAAAAAGAACATTTTAAGGCACTTCACAATATTTCTTTGTTGATAAAATATATAGTATTTTAGCAGTACAAAATATAAAAATAGAATTAAATATTTAATTAAATAGAGGAAATAAATTATACCTGAATCCAAAATAAAGGAAACTTTGTTCTGATTTAATGAAATATACGTTTAGTGGGGATCTTACTTGATCATATGTTGCAAGAAAGAATAGAATTCTCATTTTTATTATCTGATAAAATGTGTCCAGAAATTGTATGCTCTACTAGAGAATTGGGAAGCTAATGTAGGCAATACTTTCTGCTCTAAATTTATGCTTCAAATTACATTGCATTTGTAATTATAAAACATTTTTTTTCTCATTTAAGTTGACTTTAATTTGTGGCTATGTTGAATTAGGTAAGGACTTTCAGTGTTATTGTCCACAGAAGAGATATTTGGATGGGAGTACCAAATGTATCACAGTTGGTGAGATACTACCTGTTAAACAAAACCTATCTAAAGCAAATGATCTCTCTGATAACTGAAGCCTCTTAAAGGCAGGTGCCAGAAAATTAGCAGATCATTTTCTCCTTCTAGTAAAATCTGATGATAGATGTCCTTTGTATAGAGGCATGGAGGCTAAAATAACCTTGAACCTTAAAGCATCAAGGTGAATAAATGTTTGTGTGACAAAAGTTAAAATAGCTCTATAGTACAGCAGGTAATGTAGACAGCAACTAGGCTGATTTTGTAAGTTAGTATGAAAGGAATTCAGTTCACCACTCTTATACACTCTCTAGTACTTTTTGTTTCCTTACAACTGACTCCTTGACACTTTGGTAACTGGTGTCTCATTGCTGTGAGGTTCTAGGTCACTGTTAAATGTTAACTGACAAAGGCTTAAAATTTAATCTTTCCATTAGAGTTTACATGCTTAACAGTCATTTTTGTAAACCAAACTCTTACGGTCCAAAGAATTGCTCATTCTGGGATTTAAATTCTGTGGGAGAAGGAGGAAGTATAAAGTCCTATAGGCCTCTGACCCTGCATTGTGTGTTAAATTAAGTTAAAGAAATAATTTTTATTTATGTCAACAACTTTATTTAACCATCAGAGTGCCAGCTTAATGTAATCTTGTGAATTAATGTCATTACATTATAGAATAAATTTTTGTTGAATACTTTTTTCTCCTGCTGTTAAGTCTGCCCTTTTGTCAGTAACTTACAGTGGGTGACTATTTGTACAGAGGACTTCGCACATGAAGTATAATTGCAGTTATTAAATAATAGATTTCCCTTGTATACTTTTCTCAGTGATTTGGAAAGGCAAAAGATTCGTTCAGAACTTTACAATACCAAGGACATATTTTAAATGCAAGAAAGGAATAAAGTCATATATATATGTATATGTATGTATATGCATATATATATATATATATGACTAGATTTATGCATTATAGATAAAAGGACAGACAAAGATTATTTTGCATTCGGACATAAAACTCAATGAAAGTTTAGATTCAAGTACAGAATTTTAAGATTTATTGAAAGTGAACCTTCTCCTTACAGCTAAAATGAATATGGATTGAATTTAACCTCCTACCTAAAACATATGAGCAGCAACCACAAAAATAAGACTAATGACATGATTCCTATGATCCTACAGCTTATGGCCTTGAGAGAATTTTGAGTCAGTGATACAAGAAGGGAGAACCCAGATGGAAACCGGTGAACTCCCTGAAGTGAGGAGACAGAATTGGGAGTCCAGGGAAACCAAAGCAGCTATATAGTTCACAGGAAAGAATATTAGAAAGGAGAGTGGTACACAAAGCTGTAATTCTGGAGATGGGCAAAAAGTCCATCTGGAAAACTCAGTTGAGTACTTATCAGCATATACATGTGGGTCACTACTCGAGGATAGGGAAAGATCAACCCAACAAGTTTAGAGGTAACATGCCTAGTGCCCAAAAAGGGTGAATACAGTTGGTTTCCACAGGCAAACTGGAAACGGGGCATTGTGTAGAGTGTGCAGAAGTATCTTGTCTAAGTCTTTGAGAAAAATGAGCTTTAGACAGAGTGCTGTTCCAGTTTTATCCAACAAAATTTCAGAACAAGATCTCCCCACTCCCATTCAAATTGTTTCCAATCACATCCTAGAAAAAATCTCAAGTTTATGGGGAAACATAAATATTCTGCACCCAGGAAGCTAAAATTCATAATGTCTGATGTTCAATAAAAAAAAATTGGCAATCTGGCAAAGAAGCAAGAAAATATAACCCACGATGAGAAAAAAAAAATTAGTCAACTGAAACTGACTCAGAACTGACACACGTATTAGACTTACCAGCCAAGATCATTAAAGTGTATTAACTGGATTCCATATGTTCACAAAGTTAGATAAAAACAGGGGGAAAATGTGTATATATAAACCCTAGGCAGTAATTCATGGGAAATTGAGAGCACTAAACACTTGTATTAAAAAAGATAAAAAGTCTCAAATCAGTGCTTTCAGCATCCACCTTCAGAAAATAGAAAAAGAAAAGCAAATTAAACCCAGGGTGAATAGAAGAAAGAATAATAATGATCAGTGTGAAAATGTGTTAAATAGAATCAACAGAAAAACAATAGAGAAAATCAATGAAAATGAAAGGTAGTTTTTTGAAAAGGTTAAAGAATGTGTTGACCACTAGCCAGAATAATTGGGGGAAGAAAAACAAGAGGATTCAAATTAATATTATAAATAAACACGTGTTTTAAATTTTAAAATTTGTTTATAGAAGCAGGCAGAAAATAAGTTTCACCACACTAGAGGAACTATAATAAAGAAGGTTAAAAGGACACTGGAAAAAAACGATAACAGAAATATATGCTTTAGCTAAAAGTAAAGATTAGGGAAAGATGAAAAAAACACAAACAAACAAACACACAAACACTTGCACCTGCAACACTGGCTGTCAGTAGAATTTTAAAATAAATATAAGGGGTCTACCCTGAGACTAATCTTTTTATTATTATTTTTTTATTATGTTCGAGAATGTCTCATAGTTTCTTAGTAGCTAATTAACTATAAAAGGAAATAGTTGAATTAGCTAATTAAAACACTTGGAAGCATTTTATAGGAGAACAAAAGTAAAAGGTACACTATGACTAATTGTCTCCCCAAAGCCACATTGTAGGCAAGAAGGCAGTGGAATGATAGCTTGATAGTGTGCTGAGAAAATAGAATTGTCTACCCAGACAATCACTCTTTTGGGAATTAAGGTATGGTAAATACAATTTCACAAAAAGATATATGGAACATGTCACACAGAGACCTTCACCCAAAGAACTACATGAAGATACTCTTTATGACAAACGAAATCGAACCCTACAGGCTATAATGTGGTGCAAGAGGCAGTGGTGAAGAATCAGTCCGTAAGCATAGACGCTACATGAAAACTGACTGAGGGAAAAATAGTGAGTGTGCCAAGATGGGAATGGGGACTGGTGTAGACTAAATGTGGTTTTTTAGTTTATGACTGCTGCTGTAACAAATTACACACATTTAGGGGCTGGAAATAACACAAATTTATTATATTAAAGTCCTGAAGTTCAGAAATCTGAAATGGACATCATTAGGCTAAAATCCAGGGGTGATAGGGTTGCATTCCTTCTGGAGCTTCCAGATGAGCATCTGTTTCCTTCCCCTTTCCTTCTTCCAGAGGCTGCCTTCATCTTTTTGGTTCTGCCCTCCTTCTAGCAATCTTATCATTTTGATCTGTTCTTCAGTTGCCAATCTCCTTCCTGTCACTCCCCTGCCTCCCTCTTTCACATATAAGCATTCTGTGATACATTGAGCTCACCCAGATAATACAGGATAATTTTCCCATTTCAAGATTTTCAATCACATATGCAAAGTCAAACATATGCAAAATCCCTCTTGCCATGTAAGGTAACATATTCACAGGTTCTGGGAATTTAGATGTGAACATCTTTGGGGATGGGAGAAGCGTTACTCTACCTACTGCAGGAAGTATTAAAATCCAAAACACATAAGAAAGATGGGGAAGGGGAGGATAGGAGCTAAAATATTTTGAAGACCTTGCTTGTATTTCTTGAAAAGAGAATGCTAATTCATTTCATACTTTAGTGAATCAATTTTCTTGAGAAGTACACATGTTAAAAATGCAGTGTATGTCATGAAAACCAGTGGAAGGAATAAAGGGGTTTTAGAAATGGATTTATCCGGTATATAAGGAAATAAATAAGAGCATAACAAAATATCGAAAAAGATGATGAGTTTGAAAAATGTCAGCAATACAAATGTAAAAGGACAAAACCACCAGTGTGTGGACAGGTATATTCAGATAAAATTAAAAATAAAATGGTTATACCTAAAACATAAGGGTATTGGAAGTTTAAAAATAAAATTATGGTAAAAGATAGGCTCTAAAAAAGAAAAAAGAAACAAACTGGTGTAGGTGGATTAGTGGTTCTAAACCAGGGTCAGTTTTGCACCCCAGGAGACAATTGGCAATGTCTTGAGATATCTTTGTCACAAATTTTGTGTGTGTATGTGTGGGGGGGGGGGGCTGTTTTAAGTACTGTAGCTTTATAATCAATCTTTAAATCAAGTAGTTTTTTTTTTAACATTTATTTATTCTTTTGAGACAGAGCATGAACGGGGGAGGGTCAGAGAGAGGGAGACACAGAATCTGAAACAGGCTCCAGGCTCTGAGCTGTCAGCACAGAGCCCGACGTGGGGCTCAAACTCACGGACCACGACATCATGACCTGAGCTGAAGCCGGCCGCTTAACTGACTGAGCCACCCAGGAGCCCCTCAAGTAGTTTTAAGTATTCCAATTTTCTTCTTCAAAGTTATTTTGGCTGAATAAACAAAAAACAAAATACTTTTAGCCAACAACTGTGGAATATACGTTCTTTTAAAATTCATATGGAACATTCACAAATTAAAACTACCTTCTAAGCCATAAAACAATTACCGTTAATAAATGGAAAATAATCGAAATTACGTATAGGACATATTAGCTTATGAAAATGAAATGAACAAAAAAAGCACAATAATTGAATGGTCATGAAAAAATATTCAAGTACTTGAAAATCAGACAACTTTCTTCTAAATAATCCATGAATAAAAACAAGGAAATTAGAAATTACTATAAAGTGAATAAAACCAATACCACAACATATCCAAATTTGTAGATTGCACCTTAGTAATGCTTGGAGGAAAATTACAGCATTATATGCTTATCATTGCACCACTAAAATTCCAATAAAACTCCCTTTGCACAACTACCTTGTGAGATTGATCATGGAGGAAAAAATCTAGGAGGGGAAACTAAAAAGGTATCATTTGGAAGAAAAATTTCTTTTTTTTTTTTCAACGTTTTTTATTTATTTTTTGGTGACAGAGAGAGACAGAGCATGAACGGGGGAGGGGCAGAGAGAGAGGGAGACACAGAATCTGAAGCAGACTCCTGGCTCTGAGCTGTCAGCACAGAGCCCAGCATGGGGCTCGAACTCACAAATTGTGAGATCATGACCTGGGCCGAAGTCAGACACCCAACCGACCAAGCCACCCAGGCACCCCAAGAATCCCATTTCTTGTACTACCTCCCTACCCCATTGTTTATGGCTTTTTCAACTGTAAATAAAAGACACAAATTAACATAAAGCAAAAGGTAGGTTTGGTAGTTTATGCAAACTGCAGAAAGAGTGATACTCCTTATTCCTATGAAATCATGTCTTTTTATTGATTGCAACTCACTTCCCTATTTTTCTGACAACCATGGATATGGCAAAAATGCTCAGACTAAACATAATGCAATGATATCTCCTATAAATTTAAGTTCATTCAAAGGAAAGAGCAAACAAGCAAACCTGGTGTCATATTCATATATTACATTCAATTCCACATCCAGATTTTCTCATAGATTTCATAATTATTTTTAGGTGTGGTTCTCCTTAATATTGTATACCATATAAATATTCATGCCTCAGTGTACTCTAGTTTTAATGGCAAATGCAAACAGGATCACCATTATGAACTCCCTCTGAAAAAATAAGAAAAGGGTAAGAACATACTGTGATCTCTGATCCACATACTGTATTTCCTGGACAGTAATATTAAAGATTCATCTCTCTGGAGCTGGCGTAAATTTCCTGATTTACTAATGTAACTGAACACATTCTTATGCGGTATGTATCGGTTATTTCCATTGCGCAATTTCTTCCAAGCCCAGAGCTGAGTGGGGTGACAAATCTCTTGTTAGGATCTGGACCACTTTAGCTTCCTACTTTTTGTTGATGTGATTATGAGGATCTTGGAATTGACTTGGAGACTGACCTGTGAAGCTTCCTGTTAGAGTCTGGATTTATCTTCAAAAAACAAAACAAAACAAACAACAACAACAACAACAACAACAAAAACAACAAAAAATAAAAATCTTTTTTTTAACCTTCATTGGTTTGCTGTTTATTTTATCCTAAATGGCCATTAGGAATTAAAGAAAAAAATGAAATAAAGTTGGGTCAGGAATCTGAATTCAGAATTGAATATTGAAGAATCTATCTCTTCCTATCTCCTGTAGCCTCTTTTTAATAGAGTTTCTCTAGACTTTTGCATTGGAAAAAAAAGGTGGGGGGAAGCAATAGCCTCTTCTGATAAACATAGATAATCTGTCCACTTGGACACAGTCTCCTTACTAACAATTCCAAACAGTGGGAATAATTATCCTTGTGAGGAAAAGATACACAATGAAGTACTTAGGAAGAATCAGACGAATCAGCTTCTATGCTTCCTCTAGCGCTCCGGTCATTGTCCGTTTTTGTTCTAGAACTGTAATGTAGATTTGAAATTTAGGCATTTGCAGTTTGGCAGGGTGCCTGATTGACTTGTATGGTCTTGTGTTACTTGTCATGGATAGAGCACTTGTCTTTCTTTTTCCTTTCTAACAGACTAGCTTTGATAGAATCTTAACTCATTTGAAGTAATTCATTGAAGACTGCAAGAGGTAGCCAAAAATACCCCAAAAGTTGGGTAGATTTCTTCCAAGTCCTCCTAAACTGAAAACTGAAAAAGCACAAGGTCTGAGACATAGGCAATGATGTTGTCATATGTATCACTGCCAGATTTAGTGTAGGACTTGGAGTCAGTTTTACTGAGCAGTTATGTTTATGTGCCTCTATAGTTCTTTCACCAGATAGTTCACTGTTTTTTTTGTTTTGTTTTGTTTTTGTTTTTGTTTTTAAATTTATTTATTTTTAAGAGGCAGAAACAGAGCATGAGCAGGGGAGGGGCAGAGAAAGAGGGAGACCCAGAATCTGAAGCAGGCTCCAGGCTCTGAGCTGTCAGCACAGAGCCCTACGTGGGGCTCCAACCCACGAACTGGGAGTTCATGACCTGAGCCCAAGTCAGATGCTTACCTGACTGACCCATCCAGGCACCCCAGACAGTTCACTTTTTGAGTTACTTCTACATTTGGTTCCGTATGTTAACTTTAAATCTTCGTTGAATTAATTACAATCGCCTCCACAGTTCGAGTGCCACCCGCGTTATCTGTGGATATTGATGTTCTGGCTGCTGAGGGAACCCCAGCTAGCATTCATAGCCCGGGGCATTCTGCTTGTGCCCTCAGTTTCCGTGATGAACTGAGGAGGCAGGGAGGGGGGAAACAGACATGGGAGTAGTCAAGAGGAGAGAAATAGAGGGCAACTGCTGTGGGAATAAATTTAAAAGTGTTCCTGCTGGAATTATGGATGTTTGAAAGACAAGCAGCCAAATGTGTTCATAAAGACACTTACTGAGGGAGCTGGCAGCTGTGTTTTGTCAAGCAGTTAGAAGCCGGAATCTTAGGATAAGGCTGTAGAGAATAAGGGATAGAATTAGGAACTTCTGATCCTGAGGGAGCAGATGAATTTCTGCTTCACAACTTCCCCTCACTGGGAAAGAAATGGGGAAAGAGTCTTTCATTTTGACTGAGACAGGAAGTTCATGGGGCTACTCACCTTCATATGCGGTGCTGTTCAGAGGCCTTGAAAGTGAGCGTGTATTTCCTTGTAGGACATTTATCCTTGTAGACATTTCAGGTGGATTTTTATGCCAGAAAGATGAGCATAACCACCAAGAAGCAATCAAGACTCTTTTAGGCTTGGCTGTACATCAGTGACATGTAATACTACTTCTTAAGTAACTACTTAAGAAAAACATAAAAAATGCTTCTCACTAATTATCCCATCACTTAACTGATGCCTGCACAGGAACTGATGGCTTGTGGCTGATTCTGCATAGGGGCAAGTATGAAGGATGAGATGAGTGCTATGATCAGGGATCTTTCGCAACAAAAAGTTAAAAAATTCTGAACTACATGTGTTTTCCTCGATGATGATAGACAGTGTGAGCATTCCATAATTGGCAGCCTACATATTTAAGGGTCTCAAGAACTCAGCATTACTATCTTGTCAAAATAAAAAGAAGACTTTTGCAAAGTCTGCTGCGAAAGTAACCTAGTGAGAGACTGAATAGACAAATAGAGTAGACTGATCCAGTGATAGATGGGAGAATGGTCAGACCATCTATAGAAATAGGACCCTGACCCACAACCAGTCCAGAAAACCAATCTCTATTCTATAGTGACCAACCCAGGAAGCCATCCTGCTGTAAATTCAGAGTTACAGAAGGTCAGACTGCTATCTCCACCAGCAATCCAAAATCCAAACAGTAGCCCCTGTAGCATTTGGATTCAAATAGACAGAACTTAGTTAATAACTGGCAGCTTCTTTAATTTTTGTCCCTGCTTCTAACTTCTGACCAACTAGAATAAGCCAAAGATGTACCCTTAACCTATCACATAAAATGTTCCACTTCTAGTTAAAGAACTCTACAATTTCTGTGTACCAAAAGCCTTCAATGAGGGTAGGCCTGAAGCCTTCCTTTTTCCCCACTATAAAACTTTTCTACTTCTCTGCCTCCCTTTGAGTTTCTGCCAAAATGCAAATGGTTGTGGCTGACATCTACAGCAGTCTCTTAATAAATATGCTCCTCTTGTTTTCATTTGGTAGATCTTCATTTATTTTCCCACTGCTATATCACAGACCCCTTTATAGCAGTTTTACAAAGTGAACAAAAAAATTTTTTTTGAAGAAAGTGATGAGGATTTTGCATTCTCTCTCTACTTCCTCGATCTGACAGACTTACTCTTGAATTCAGCATCAAGGAACATACTTTTTATTTTGTAAAGCTCCATTTATTAACCTTGTATTTCACATCAAAACTGTAGGTGTGCTCTAATATCTAAAACTTTCATTTATCTTTTGCATTTGTAGAATCTACTGTTTATCTCCATTTATTTAGTGTTTCAAATGCTTATTTTAAGGATTGTAGTTTTCAATTTTTGGATTTTCAGTTGGTTCTTTGTCATAATTACCTGTACTTGATTCTCAGGTAAAAGATCCCTGATCTGCTTTATAGATTTGGGGTTTTATTTTGTGTATGCTCATATCTACTCTACATATTTGAGAATTTAACGTTCTAATTTTCAAGCACTTTCAGATTGCTGTATTATTTTTATTTCTATGGCATAGATTCTTCCATATTTCAAGTTTATCAAAGAACTTTATTAGTATTAGTTTCTTTATACATGTGTGATCAGGTGTTGGGAGTTTATTATGTCTTGAGGGAGCTTCCATTTTCTCTCAACTTCTTTCTCCCTTTGCTGTTTTGTGATTCCATGATTATCTCATACAATGACCTCCAGATTTCCAAGCCATTAGTCTAGTAGCTCGACTTTCACTCCTTGATACTATTGTCCTGTAAACCCATCAAGCCTACATAGGCAACAATCCACTTCCTAGTTCCCAGTTACTGTCTCACAGCAAGAAAACTCTGTCAGCAGTTGCTCGTTTTTCTGTATTCATTGATGAGAGGGTGAGCGGGATTCTAATTATTGGCTTCACATAGAAAAGTTGGTTCTAGGTCTTCTTTCACATGAGGTGTAATCAGTTTCATTTTTACATAGGAGTAAACTTTGTGTGTCCACTGCTTGCTTTTGGGCTCTGGATCCTTCCGTCGCACCCTTACTACCTAAGTCACAGCTTCACTCTGAGTTTCTTTTTTTCTTTTTTTAAGTTTCTTTATTTATTTTGACACACA
This sequence comes from Prionailurus bengalensis, assembly GCF_016509475.1. NCBI lineage: Eukaryota > Metazoa > Chordata > Mammalia > Carnivora > Felidae > Prionailurus > Prionailurus bengalensis. The sequence continues at coordinate 182,189,516 of NC_057345.1, read as the reverse complement.
CACGCACAGAGAGAGAGAGAGAGAGAGAAAGAGAGAGAGAGAGAGAGAGAGAGAGAGAGAATGAGCAAAGGAGGGCATGGAGAGAAGTGGAGAGATAGAGAGAAGGGGATCTGAAGCAGGCTCTGGGCCAACATCAGAGAGCTCAACACAGGGCTCGAACTCACGAACCCCAAGATCATGATCTGAGCCAAAGTCGGATGCTTAACCAACTGAGCCACCTAGGCACCCCTTCACTCTGTTTCTTCTGTTTCTTATTAAGGGAGATGTTTTGCTTTGTGTTAGAATGTGGCTATATATTATTTATTTTTTAAAGTTTTATTATTTGAACAAGGGTATATACATTGATATTTTTAGGTGCACCACATAGTGTTTTGACAATTCTGTACATTGTGCAATGCTCACCATGAGTATAGTTACCGTCTGTCACCATAGAATGCTATTACAATATTATTAACCATATTCCCTATCCTGTACTTTTCATCTCTGTGACTTATTTCATTTATTTATAATTGGAAGTTTGTACCCTTTAATCTCCTTTACCTATTTTTCCCATCCTCCAATCTCCCCTTCCTTTGGCAACTACCAGGCTGTTCTCTGCATTTGTGAGTCTATTTGTTTTTTGTTTACTTATTCGTTTATTTGCTTTGTTTTGCTTTGTTTTGTTGTTTTATTTATTTATTTTTTTATTTATGAATCTTTTTTTTTATATATGAAATTTATTGACAAATTGGTTTCCATACAACACCCAGTGCTCATCCCAAAAGGTGCCCTCCTCAATACCCATCACCCACCCTCTCCTCCCTCCCACCCCCCATCAACCCTCAGTTTGTTCTCAGTTTTCAACAGTCTCTTATGCTTTGGCTCTCTCCCACTCTAAACTCTTTTTTTTTTTTCCTTCCCCTCCCCCATAGGTTCCTGTTAAGTTTCTCAGGATCCACATAAGAGTGAAACCATATGGTATCTGTCTTTCTCTGTATGGCTTATTTCACTTAGCATCACACTCTCCAGTTCCATCCACGTTGCTACAAAAGGCCATATTTCATTTTTTCTCATTGCCACGTAATATTCCATTGTGTATATAAACCACAATTTCTTTATCCATTCATCAGTTGATGGACATTTAGGCTCTTTCCATAATTTGGCTATTGTTGAGAGTGCTGCTATGAACATTGGGGTACAAGTGCCCCTATGCATCAGTACTCCTGTATCCTTTGGATAAATTCCTATGTTTCGTTGTTTTAGATGCCACATATAAATGAAATCATGTGGTATTTTTCTTTCTCTGATTATTTCACTTAGCATGATATCCTCTAGGCCCTTCTATGTTGTTTCAAAGACCAAGATCTCATTCCTTTTTTCATGGCTAAGTGATATTCCATCGTATATATAGACTGCATCTCCTTTATCCATTCATCTATTGATGCTCGCTTATGTTACTTCCATATCTTGCCTGTTGTAAATAATGCTGCAATGAACATAGGGTTGCACATGTCTTTTTGAATCAGTTTTCATTTTCTGTAGTGGAATTACTAGAACATATGGTACTTCTATTTCTAATTTTTTGAGGAACCCCCATACTCTCTTCCACAGTAGTCGTATCAATTTACAATCCTAAACTGTGCACAGGGCTTTTCTTTACTCCACACACTTGAAAACACTGGTTATTTCTTGTCTTTTGGATACTAGCCATTCTGACTGGTGTGACGTGATACTTCACTGTGGTTTTGATATGCATTTCTCTGATGATTAGTGATGTTGAGCATCTTAATATTTAAAATATTTTATTTGTAATTTATTTTTATTTGTACCAGATAAAAGTGCTTATAAATTGTGTGCTGTATCGATAAACGATTCATCAGCTGTTTCATTGCCTGTATCAACTGAACTGTTTTTTTCCTTCAGCTTTACTGAGACTTTCTTGATAAATAACAATGGTATATCCGAAAGATGTATTTTGACTGGAGAGTTATTTCAAAATAATGGTAAACATACATTTTCTGTGTCTTTAGGTTTACTGCTTCCTGGCTGCCCAGTATAGCTTGGATAAGATGATAAGCTTTGAAGTCTGATATAGATTCGAGTACCAGTGGTTCCACTTAGGAGTGATCTGACATTCAACAAATTAATTAGACCTTTTCAACCTTCAGTTCCCTCACATGTAAAGTGAGAATAACAAAGTTACCCATATCATAAGATTCATGGAGTTAAATAACAAATATATAGCGCTTACCATGGTGCCTCGTATGTAGCAAACACTAGATACTACTGCTATTGCTGTAGTTGTCGTTCTCAAACTGAGACCTAAATGCCTTCATTTCTTCTTTCTTTATTCACTTATCTAGCTAGCTAGCTATCATCTATTTAAATCAACAATTGTGTTTTTTAATTTCCCATCCACTGTTTTGTGTTTTTTGGTTATTGGTTTGGTCATTTTAATCTGGTTGTGAAATTGGTATATGCAAAACTTCACTTTATAGTTCAAAGTTTTTTTTTTTCCTTTTAAAGGAAGGACTACTAATTTAATGCACAATAATTTTTGAAAACACAAAAGGAATATTTATTTATAAACCAAATTATGCTTGGTCATAGGGGACATGGATCTTAGAAATAAATATTGATGCATACATGTCACGCTCTTAGTATTACATAGAGAACCCTGGTTTAGGGAGGAGTACATACCCAAGGCCATATTCACAATCAGACTTGGTAAATACTCATTTAATAAATACTATTGCTGTAGTTTTCCATAAGACTTTTATTTTATTCTGGTGAGTAATAGATGAAACATACAATTAATGAAGATAAATTATATTCCCATCAATAGAATAATCCAAGTTTAAATCTCATTTTACAATTTTGAATCTATATAAAACATAAAAATTATAGAATTACAGAGATATTTGGTTAATCAAATGCAGAGTTAGTGCGGGATTTACATTTGCATTATGATTTTATTATAAAATAGTATACTTATAATTAAATGCCATAACACCATTTATGAAGGACAAATTTTAATGCCTAAGACTCTAATAATATCCTGTTATTATAGGATCATATGCAATGCAGTAGAATCTTGTTGTTAAGCAAAAAGTCTGTAAAGTAAAACACACACACACACACACACACACACACACACACACAGTCTTTTACATTGAGTCAATTGTGTTTTCCAAATAAGGACTAGAAAGGGAATCTACTGATATTATATTTTATTTCCCATCTCAAAAGCATTCACCATTTGCTGAGTTTTTCCTCTTAAACTAAATTCTGTCATTATTCTGCACAAATAATGATATGCTTTTTTACTTCATGAGAGTTCATTCAGAGGGAAGATAATGCTTTTTTCTTAAAAACAGTAAAATTATATCACTCTATGCTTTATTTATAAATCATACAAACTATTTTTTGCACTTAGATTTGTAAAAGTGGACAGAAATTCTTTAAAATATATATATTTTGTAAGTTCTGCATGTTTTGATTGTGTATACTTGTGGCTATTTAAAACTTGATTTTAATAGCTGTATTTTTTTAATGGTAAGATAAAGTCAAATTAATCTTAGTTTTAGTGAAACTATGACCTTTGAGTTTACAGACAACATCTGGAGGAAACAGCTGGGTAACTGATCAGGTGTTTTTTCAAGTAGAAGTGCAATGTGGTGTTCCTGTGGTACTGTTTAGAGATTTTCAATTCTCACATCATGTAACACACAGTGGTGCTATTAATTAGAAACTGATGGAAAGCCAGAAATAAATCCTTATGTCAAGTAGAATGTCTTACATGGAGGAGATTCGAAAGTCATGCAACTTTCTGAAATTGAAATGTTCAGGGTAACAGCAAGGAGAACAGACTCCCTGCTACCAAGTCAATGTTTTCCAAAAGCTAAATGTTAATTTCTCTAATGCCTAGTTTGTCTTTTAAATGCATAACATCAAAATGGACTTTCCTGTTTAAAAAAAAAAGTGTTCCAAAAAGAAACTATTAAATTGCTCGAGTTCCATTGTATGTGCCTTATAAAATAAATTCAAATATTATGCATTTCCTACTACTGCAGACTTAATAGCTACAAAATTAATGTTGTCCCCTTTCACTACAGTGCATTTGCTTTTTCTCGATGTAGTATATTACTACAGTATATATACAGTAGTATATTACTACATCATAATTCAGAAATAAGTCATAAACTTCAATATCATCTTTGGCTGGTAGACTGGACTTTTCCTAAAATGTCTAACAGGATCTGTGGTCTTAACGCCTGCCCTAACACATTGGATAGTTACTAGTGCCAGTTTCTTATCTACTTCATCTGTGACACATCTGGCTGTGTCAAGCTTGATTTACCATTAAAAATGTACAGGTCATTGCTACTCAGTGTGTAGTATGTGAAGCAGTAGCCTGGACACCACCTGAAAGCCTGTTAAGAATGCAGGATCTTAGGTCCTACCCTGGACTTACTGAATCAGAATCTGTATTATCTCAGGGTATCTGGATGATTTGTCTGCACATTAAAGCTTGGGAAGCCTTGGAGCATTGGTGATCTGCCATGGCTGTACATTAATGTGCTTATAGAGTTTGCGTAGATAGCATCACCTGAACCCCATCACTGAAAGAAAATACTTGGATGAGGTTTGGGGGGGTGGAGGATGGGGTAAGCATCTACATTTTTTAAAAGATCCCAGGGGATTTTGACGCAAAGAGAAATTTAATTCTGATAACATCAGCATTATCTAAGTATGCCTGTGTAAATTCACGTTCCTGGATCTTTCTCCAGAGATATGTTTGGAAGTCCCCAAACTATCATCCTGCAGTCCACAATAAACCAATGGCCTTATTAAAGCTGTTATAAAATTTTCTGACCTTTCACAGAATTACCTAAAACAATTACAATGTTTTCTAGATGTATATGGAATAAAAATAATATAGGTAGGTAAGAATGTCTTCAGACATATTTAATTAAGGTTAGGTGCCATATATATATATATATATATATATATATATATATATATATTTTTTTTTTTTTTTTTTTTTTTTTTTTTTTTTTACAATTCTTTCAACTTTGACTTCACCGGCATCAATTCACCCTTGGGTAGAAAAATGCCTTTAATACTTACAGAGGTCACTCATTTTCTCATATCACACTCACTAGAGGTTTTTGTTTGTTTGTTTTTGTAAGAAGAGTAAAGAAACTTTCCCAGAAAGTCTTAATGAATATATCCTTCATACTTGTTTGTAAGCTAACCGTTGCAACCAGGTCATTTGCTACTTAGCTTAAGCCCACGGGGGATTTCAGGACTGCTACAACACATGGGAAAGGTGAAATCTACCAAAGGAAAACCAGGGTACCTGGATGAAGAGAAAAGAACTCTATCCTGGAGAAGAAGCCAGCGGATATTTATTCTAGAGGTGTTTTGTTAAATGTACTTTGAAGAATTAGACTTGGTAAATAGCTATGTATTTTCAAAATACAATACTTTGGATTCAATAAAAAGTTTGCATAACAGAAATACGCACTCTGGAAAAAAATTACAAACTTTTTAATTTGTAATAATAAATAATCTTTTTCTCCAGTTTTTTGAGAAATAATTAAAATGCTTTACTATTTAAATTTAAGGCATACAGCAAGATGGTTTGACTTACATACATATATTATGACATGTTTGATTACCACAGTAGGTTCAGCTAACATCCATCTTCTCATATAGATAATATAAAAAGAAAAGAAAGAAGAAAAGAATAAAGGGAAAAAATTCTCCTTGTGATAAGAACTCTTAGGAATTACACTCTTAACAGCTTTTCTACATATCATACAGCACTATTAGCTATAGTCATCGTGCTGTACATTACATCCCTAGTAATTAATTGTCTTATAACTGGAAGTTTGTTCCTTTAAAAATTTTTTTTAGGGGCGCCTGGGTGGCCCAGTCGGTTAAGCGTCCAACTTCAGCCAGGTCACGATCTCGCGGTCCGTGAGTTCGAGCCCCGCGTCAGGCTCTGGGCTGATGGCTCAGAGCCTGGAGCCTGTTTCCGATTCTGTGTCTCCCTCTCTCTCTGCCCCTCCCCCGTTCATGCTCTGTCTCTCTCTGTCCCAAAAATAAATAAACGTTGAAAAAAAAATTAAAAAAAAAAAATAAATAAATAATATTTTTTTAATCTTTATTTATTTTTGAGACAGAGACAGAATGCAAGCGGGGAAGAAACAGAGAGAGAGGGAGACACAGAATCCAAAGTAGGCTCCAGGCTCTGAGCTGTTAGCACAGAGCCCCACGTGGGGCTCAAACTCAGGAACTGAGAGATCATGACCTGAGCCAAAGTCAGAAGCTTAACTGACTGAGCCATCCAGGTGCCCCAGATCAGTTGGAAGTTTGTTCCTTTTGACCACCTTCCTCCAATTCCTTCTTCCCCTAACCCTGACCTCTAGTAAATAGAAGTCTGATATCTTTTTCTCTAGATTTTTTGTTTGGTTTGGTTTGATTTGATTTCACATGTAAGTGTTAAAGTATTTGTCTTTAAATGTTTAATTTATTTCACTTAACTTTCAAGGTCCATCCATGTCATTACAAATGGCAGAAATTCCTCATTTTTTATGACTGAATAATATTGCATCACACACACACACAAATCCCACACTTCTTTATCTATTCATCCATCGATTGACACTTAGGTTATTTCTGTCTTGGCTCTTGTACATAATACTACTATAAACGTGAGGGAACACACATCTTTTTGAGTTAGCATTTTCCATTATATGTGGACATATTCACAGAAGAGGAGTTGCTGGATCATTTGGAAGTTCTAATTTTGAATTTTTGAAGATCCTTTATACTGTTTTCTATAGGTGCGAATACCAATTTGCTTGCCCACCAGCAGTGCGTAAGGGTTCTTTTTCTCTGCATCCATGTATAAACATTGCTATCATTTGTCTTTTTTATCAAGGCCATTCTAACAGGCATGAGGTGATATCTCATTGTGCTTTTAATTTGCATTTTCTTTTTTTTTTTAATTTTTTTCAACGTTTATTTATTTTTGAGACAGAGAGAGACAGAGCATGAACGGGAGAGGGGCAGAGAGAGAGGGAGACACAGAATCGGAAGCAGGCTCCAGGCTCTGAGCCGTCAGCACAGAGCCTGACGCGGGGCTTGAACTCACGGACCGTGAGATCGTGACCTGAGCTGAAGTCGGCCGCTTAACCGACTGAGCCACCCAGGCGCCCCTTAATTTGCATTTTCTTAATGACTAATTACACTCAGCATTGTTTCATGTGCTTGTTGGTCTTTTGTATATCTTCTTTTGAAGATATATCTGTTCAGGTCCTTTGTTCATTTTTTTAATTGGGTTATTTGAGGTTTTTTGGTTTTTTGTGGTTTTTTTTTTTTTTTTTGCTATGTTTGAGTTGTGTGAGTTCTTTATATATTTTGGATATTAACCCCTTATCAGATATGTGGTTTGCAAATATCTTTTTCCCAATCCATAGGTTATCTTTTCACTTCGTTGCTGGTTTCTTTCACTGTGCAGAAGCTTTTTAGTTTGATGCAGTTTCACTTTTTTAGTTTTCATTTTGTTGCTTGGGCCTCAAGTGCCATGTTTGAAAACGTATTACCAAGACCCATGTGAAGGAGATTTGTTCTTATAATCTTGTTTAAGAGTTTCATGGTTTCAGGGCTTACATTGCATGTAAGTCTTTAATCCATTACTAGTCAACTTTTGTAAGTGGTGTAAGATATGGGCCCAGTTTCATTCCTCTACATGTGGATATTGAATTATCCCAGTGCTATGTATTGAAGAGACTGTCTTTTCTCCAGTGAGTATTTTGGCTCCCTGGTCAAATAGTGGTTGACCATATATGTTTAGGTTTCTTTTGGAAGTCTTGATTCTATTCCATCGGTCTATCCCTATGTGTTTTTATGCTGGTACCAGACCGTTTTCATGACCACAACTTTATATAATATAATTTGAAATCAGGAAGTGTGGTACCTCCTGTTGCTTTGTTCTCTCTCAGGATTTCTGTAACTATTCGGGGTCTTTTGTGGTTTTATATAAAATTTAGGGTTTTTTTTCCATCCCTATAAAATATGCCATTAGAATCTTTTTTTTAAAATTTTTTTTTTATTTTTATTTTTGAGAGAGAGAGAGAGAGAGAGACAGAGTATGAACAGGGAAGGGGCAGAGACAGAGGGAGACACAGAATTTGAAGCAGGCTCCAGGCTCTGAGCTGTCATCACAGAGCCCCATGCAGGGTTTGAACCCACAAATGATGGGAATATGACCTGAGCTGAAGTCAGACACTCAACCGACTGAGCCACCCAGGCGCCCCTATGCTATTAGAATCTTGATAGAGACTGCAGTCAGTCTCTAGATGGCTTTTATAATATTGCTATTTTAACAATATTAATTCTTCCAATCCCAAATTGGGATGCCTTCCCATTTACTGGTGTGTCTTCTGTTTCTTTTACCAGTATCTTATAGTATTCAGAGTAGAGAACTTGAAGCTCCTTAGTTAAATTTATTCTAAGTGTTTTTGATGCTAATATAAATGGGATTGAAATCTTTCTTTTTCAGAAAATTTGCTGTTGGTGTATAGAAATGCTATTAACTTTTAAAAAATATTAATGTTTATTCTTGAGAAAGAGAGAGAGAGCGAGTGAGCATGAGTGGGGGAGGGACAGAGCAAGACAGGGACACAGAATCTGAAGCAGGCTCCGGGCTGTGAGCTGTCAGCACAGAGCCCCGACACAGGGCTTGAACTCATGAGCTGTAAGATCATGACCTGAGCCTAAGTCGGACGCATAACTGACTGAGTCATCCAGGCACTCCCTAACTTTTCTATATTAATGTTGTATCCTGCAACTTGACTGAACTCATTGATTAGACTAACAGGTTTTTTTGTTTGAGTCTTTAAGATTTTCTATATGTAAATCATGTTGTATGGAAAAGATAAATTTTTATATGGAAAAGATAAATTTTAACTTTTTCCTTTCCAATTCTGATACTATTTATTTATTTATTTATTTATTTATTTATCTTGCCTGATTGTTCTAGCTAGGACTCCCAGCACTATGGCGAATAGCAGTGGTGAGAGTCGGCACCCTTGTCTTGTTCCTGATCTTAAAGAAAACTTTAACATCTTTCACAACTGAGTATGATATTAATTGTGGGCTCATCATGTATGGCCTTTATTATCTTGAGATATGTTTCTTCCATGACTACTCTGTTGAATTTTTATCATGAGTGGGGGTTAAATTTGTTGAATGAGTTTTCTGCATCTACTGAGGTGATAATATGATTATTTTCTTTTATTCTATTAATAAAATGTATCTCACTGATTGATTTCCATATGTTGAACCATTCTTGCATCCCAGATATTAATCCCACTCAATTATGGTGAATGATCCCTTTAGTGTGCTGTTGAATTTGGTTTGCTAGTATTTTGCTGATAATTTTTGCATTCATATTCATCAGGGACACTGGCCTATAGTTTTCTTTTCTAGTGTTCTTATTTGGTTTTGGTGTCAGGATGATGCTGGTATCATAAAATGAGTTTGGGGGTGTTCCCTCCTTTTCAATTTTTTAAATAATTTTGAGAAGGATTGGTGTTAATTTTTCTTTAAATGTTTGGTAAAAATCATCAGTGAAGCCGTTTTGTTTTGGGCTTTTTTTTTATTGTTGTTGAGAGGGTTTAATTACTAGTTATTGGTCTATATAGATTTTCTATTTCTTCCTGATTCAGGCTTGGGGAGTTGTATATTTCTAAGACATTTTTTTTTCATTTTTTTTAGCTTGTACAGTTTGTTTGCATATAGTTATTCATAGCAGCCTCACGATCCTTTGAATTTCTTTGGTGTCAGTTATAATGTCCTTTTTCATTTATAACTTTGTTGGTTTGGATTCTTTCTCTTTTTTCTTAGTTAGTTTAGCTAAAGGTTTGTCAATTTTATCTTTTCAAAAAACCAACTTTTAGTTTAGTTACTTTTTTCTATTTTTTTGTTTTCTGTATGTTATTTATTTTTTTTTTAAATTAATGTTTATTTATTTTTGAAAGACAGAGCCAAAGCTCATGGGGGAAGGGCAGAGAGAGAGAGAGAGAGAGAGAGAGAGAGACAAAATCTAAAGCAGGCTCCAGGCTCCAAGCTGTCAGGACAGAGCCTGACATGGGGCTCAAACACATGAACTGTAAGATCATAACCTGAAAGTTGGATGCTTAACCAACTGAGTCACCCAGGCACCCCTATATTATTTATTTCTGCTCTAACCTTTATTATTTCCTTTCTTTTGCTAACTTTAGACTCAGTTTGTGCTTTTTTTTTTCTAATTTCTTAAGGCATATCGTTAGGTTGTTTATTTGGGATCTTTTTTTGCTTATTGATGTTGGTGTTTATTGCTATGAACTTCGCTCATAGACCTGCTTTTTCTCGCATCCCATAAATTCTGGTGTGTTGTGTTTCCTGTTCCAACTCAGAAACCTTTTTTTTTTCCATCTTTAATTTCCTCTTAATCCATGGGCTGTTCAGAAGAGTGTTACTTTCATTTTTCAACTCTAGAATTTTTGTTTCTTACATTTTCCTTGTCAAACTATTTTTTTTCCTTTCATGTCCTAGTCTTTTATTTGTTAAACGATAATCTTTTATAATAAATGCCAAAGAAAAGCAACAAGCAAAAGCAGGGGATTTGCATAGTATATGGGAAATGACTAAGCCATGGCAGACCAGATGTTCCTGTTTTGTTTTATGGGGCCAGGAGTCTGCAATATGGTGTGCTCATCTTCTCCCCCACAATGGTGTCAAACAGCTTAGATGGGAGGCTGAATGCAATGACTTGTCCTAATTTTTGCTATTCAGCCATTTTTCTTGATCTTCTCTCTGACTCCATGCATTCCAGACCGTTCAATGGATTTGTAATAAACTTCGAGGATGAAGGGAAATTTCTGGCTCATTGTTTGCCTAAAATCTTGGATTGTGTTCATCTTATTAAACAAAAAAATATGCTCCAAAAACACCCACAAGTTCAACTACTAAAACTCCTTTAAAGATCTTCTTTTCCAGTGGTTCCATAGCACGGGCCATCATATAACCAACAGGCAGGTGCGTGGTGGGAATGGAGAATTGTTTATTGTTTACAATGTTGTACCTGAGGTGCTTACATGCGGGAAAACTATTTGTTTGATTCATGCATTGTTTTCCTAATTTTGTTAGTTGCCTATCTATGTTTCCTTATAGTTCACTGAACTGCCTTAAGAGGATTATCTAAATTCTTTGTCTGAAAGTTCATAGATTTTCATTTTTGTTAGGTCTGTTATTAGACCTCTATTAGTTTCTTTGGTGGTGTCATATCTACCTGATTTTTAGTGATCCTTGATTCTTTACGTTGGTATTTGTGCATTGGAGTAGTTCGGCTCCTCTTCCAGACTTTACAGGTTTGCTATGGAGAGACAGTTCTTCTTCACCAGTCAGCTCAGTTCGGGTTTCTTGGTGTGACTGCTGGTATTGTCTTTGTACAAGTGGGAATGCTATTATGGTTTATTTTGGGAGGAGGCAACTGTTTGAGTTCTGAAGATAGTGATGAGGTGGGGGCATCCCACTGGTTGAGAACAGTAGCTAAGACTGCTGACTTGGTTCCCTACCCATGTGAGTCTGTAGGATGGCTCTGCAGTTCCTTGAATTCTTTGGTCAGACTTACTAGATGATTGACACTAAATACTGTGTTAGGTAATAGATAGGGATATGAATTAGCTTCAGTGCCCTGGCCTACTATCCTACAGGCCCAGGGCCTGTACAGCACAACATGTGGGAGCTTGAATCAGGTGTCAGTGTGTACTGAATTCCCTGGTCAGGTGAGGCCCCTGGCTTTGCTCTGCAGACAAGGAAAGCCATGGTCTGTGGTCTCAGTTCAAGTGCCACTGTACTTTGGGCTATTGAATTGACTATCCAGTGTCCTGTGTTAGATTTCCTGGTCAGAAAAGCTGAATACTGTATTCTGTGATAAGAAGGGATTAAATTAGATTTCCTGCTTGGACACAGTGAGAGAAGCAGCTCTAAAACTTTACTAGCTCTTCTTAGTTTGTTGTCTTAAGTCAACAAGCACCTCAAGTGTTTTGGCTAAATAGGGCCACCGACCTTGCCCTGGGGGCGATTGGCTCTGTTTTGCTGACTCTTGGCTCAAGTGCCACTGAGCTGCTCAGCTTCCAGGAGTTGTCACAGGCCTTCTAATCAGATAGAGTGAGAAGACTTTCACCACACAGGGCGGGGCTATGTCTCAGCCCCCTTGCCTGGGAATCAGGGGGAGATGATACTCCAGGCTACTCTTAGTTTTCCAAACAGGCTCTCCAAGTGAGGAGGACTAGGAGCTACCCTCAGCCTAGGCACTGAATTAATCCCCCTGCCTGTGCATAGTCAGGAGCCTCCATGTCAAGTACTAGCTTTGCTTTGGAGCAAATCAGTTCTGTCTGCCCACCTCTTGGCTCAAGGGCCACTGAGTTGTATAACTTCCAGGAGTTGTCACCTGCTCACCAGGTGAAATGGGCGAAAGACACTTTCTACAATGAGTGGTGCCGTGACTTAGCACCTTGCCTGGATGTGAGCAAACCAGACTCTTGGGCTGGCACAACTCTGTATTTGAGAATACAAATGAGGCAGATCTGTACTCTGCCAAGTTCCCTGGTCAGAGTATGCCCCAAATTGGTCCTGTTGGTGGGTGAAGCCACTGTTGGAATTACTACTGAGGCCCTATAGGTATAAACTTGGTCTGCCAAGATCCTAGTGCTGGTTTTTGGAAGCACTCCTATCCCCCGCACCTACCAGTAGTCAGATTCCCAATGGGTGGGAACTGAAGATTTCCTGGCAATCACCACGGTGTAAGATCAGAGTAAGAGCCCCCCAAAAATGACCCACAAAGTGTACCCCAAGATGACCCACAAAAGGCTGGTTGTCACCTATGTTCTCTTTTCCCAAGGGAGGAGCTGAAGGCTCAGGAGATCTGTGTGGGTGGAGTTCTGCTGGCCTGGAGGATGGGGAATGTGCTCAATGTTTAGCTGATTCTTTTACCCTTCTAATGTGGTCTGTCATGTCTCTCAGATTGAGGGGGTACTTCAAGCTCAACCCCATATTCTAGGATTCTTTCAATGGTATCCTCTTTTGAATAGATGTTACTTGTTCTTCTTGTGAGGGGGGAGCAAAGTTGGGAATGACCTATGTTGCCATTTTGGTGATGTCACTCCCTAAATAATACAGGAAAATAAAATGTCTTGACTAAAGTCCTGAATGTAGTATCTATCTTTAATTGGTACATAGCCAAGTAAAAAAAATATTTGTTTCTCAAATTTTTTTTCATTTTTATGCAATGAAAAACTGTTTTTGCTTGTTTCAGTATATATTTAAATTCTAGTCACAGACTCAATTTCACCATATGAAATTTTATAGTACGAATTCCATGTTACATTTGAGATTATCAATCATGTTTCAATGTAATCCACATTGCATAGAAGACTTTTATTATGAACATTATCGTTGTAGTATAGTAAAGTGCATTGTTAATGAAGCATGGAAAAGGAATAATTTCAACTAATAGGCATATACGTCAAATTTCAATTAGGACTATGTTGGAATCCAAAAAGAGATATGAGCATGTAAATTTAAACCTTTGACCTTCACCATAAAGAACAAGGTCTGAGAGAGAAATTAAACTATTTTGATGTAGCATACAAATTTGAATAAATTAATGTGTCCTGAACTCTGTCATGACTCTTAGACTGCATATGATTTTTTAAAATTTTATATACTTGCAGCTTATGACTTTGAACTGTTTGCTTCTATTCCACATATTAAAATATTAAGGAATAAAACAATAATGACAACACTTAGCAAGAGTTTATTGTGTGACTACTTTATTAGACGATATACTAATATTTAGATGACTTGTCCTGAATTAGTGACCAGTGAAACATGTCAGACTCACAGATTTTTTTCCCCTTAAGGAAACAACAATAATTCTATGGTATTATTAAATATTCAGTGAATTTTCAAGTTTCTGTTCAAGTTTCAGTGAATTTTCAATATATATATATATATATATATATATATAAGTTTCATATATATATATATATATATATATATATGGGGGGAGAGAGAGAGAAAGACTTGTGGTTGGTTTATTTGAATCATAATCCAAATAAAATTCATACATTGAATTTAGTTGACTTCTCCTTTAATTCTACTTTAATCTATTGGTTGCCTTTTCCATGCCTTTTCTATGGATGAACTGAGCTTTTTCCCATTAAACTTCCCTACATTATAAATTGTTTTGATTGTATACTTGTAATACATTTTAAAAATTGTCACTCTGCCCATGCATTTTTACTAATTAATCTGGAAGCTTCTTCTGACTCAAGTTTGATTGTTTTTAAGAACATTTTATGAGTATTTCAAGGTTATAGATGATTTCCAAAATGAGTGTTTTACTCAACATCTAAAGTGAATCGCTTTAAAATGTGACAATATATTCACACAATCATATATATACACACATATTTGGGGAATCATCTTCCTTAATGAAGACGCACACGTATTATTTGATAGCTCAGTGACGTCTTTCAGTGATAGTCTTCCATTTAAAAAAGCCTTGAAAATTTTCACTTTATACGCTTTCTATATTCTGCTTTATCAAAAGCATCTTCACCACACCCCCTTATGTTTAGGAAGACATTTACTTTTTGCTTAAAAGTAGATTTTCTGCCCCCATCCTTGGTCTTAAAACCTAATCTTTCTATTCTCGAGTCATTTTTCAGACTTATACATATAAAAGGCAATTTATTACATACGAAATGAGATAAAGGGCATAAAATTTAGGAATTGAGATGGATGACATGTTGTATATTGCTCCAAGCTGAGGTCACCAAGGTCAAACAGAAGTAAGATTAAATGGTTCTGCCCTGGATTCTCAAAGCGTTTCCCAAAAAATATGCAGGAATGAGACACAGAGAAATTTTAATTCAAATGTCAACTGAGACTTAGTAATTTATCTGAAATGCTGAGATACAGAAAAAGATCAACAAAGTTAAAGTAATGCAGCATACTACAGGCAATTGATAGAACTATGTCATACCTAAACAGCACTTACCTATTAATGGTGACAGCTGTATTTGCCTGGTTAGAATTAAAAACAATATGTTATTTACAGTGTGTAGTTTTATCTAGAAGTGTGATACAGAGCAGGCTTGTGCAACATTTTAAAAACACAGAAAAATAAGAGCTATTGTATAGTACAATAATATTTTGGAAGCTGTATCTTTATAATTGCTGTGAACAAAGAGTGAAATGTATTGTTGAAGGATGAAAGATTTATTATTTTACCATGACCTTAGGGTCCTTTCACTAAATTTCTTCTATTTTAAAGACAAAGACAAAGCCCAAAGAACCTATGGTTTGCGTAAGCTCAGTAAACAAGTTAAATGAAGGACTGAAACTTGAAACTTGAACCTAGGTTTAATGGTGCACTGCTATTGTATGTGGGTTTATTGTTGTTTGTTTTTTGATAGCACTTGAGTCACTGATTTGATTTTCATTTTCTGGAAAGTGTTCGCCTCTATATATAATATTTCCATTAATTTAGTGTATAGTCTAGTTTTATAAACACCAATTAATACATCAAGTTTATGATATATACGTAAAACCAAACTTTTTAAAGGACAATTTTTGTGCTTTTCATTCTTTAAATACAGCCATTTATTTCACATACTAAAACAAATTGATGTTTTATTCTCACTTTTAGGTGAAAATCTCCCTACATACTTTACTTAGGTTTTCACACTTGGGAATGACAGGGATAATACAGTACAGATCTTCCTGTACTTACTATGGAGTTACATCATGACAAACTCATCATGAATTGAAAATATCCTAAGTTAAAAATGCATTTAGTTTGCCTAACCCACCAAATGTCACAGCTTAGCCTAGACTACCTCATTAGCCTACAGTTGGACAAAATCATCTAACACAAGGTCTGTTTTATAAGGTGTTAAATATCTTATGATATAATTTACTGAATACTGTATTTAAAGTGAAAACAAAAAAGGGGCTCCTGGGTGACTCAGTCAGTTGAGTGACCAACTTCGGCTCAGAACATGATCTCACAGTTTGTGGGTTCAAGCCCCTTGTTGGGCTCTGTGCTGACAGCTCAGAGCCTGGAGCCTGCTTCGGATTCTTTGTCTCCCTCTCTCTCTGTTCCTCTCAACTTGTGCTCTCTCTGTCTCTCTGTCTCTCTCTCTTTCTCTCTCTCAAAAATAAATAAACATTAAAAAATGTTTTAAGTGAAAACAAAATGGTTATACGGTTATAGAATAGTTTTAAGTGTGTTGGTTGCTTGCCTTTGTGATGGTGTGGCTGCTCATATCACTAGTCCAGGAAAAAATCAAAATTCAAAATTTGAAGCATAATTTCCACTGAACGTGTTGCTTTCACACCATCGTAAAGTCAAAAAATCATTAAGTTGGGGACTGTCTGTAATTGCCATGCTAGTAACAGATTATTTATCCGCCCTGAGAAATTATTAATACTTGGTATTTCAACCTTAACATTTTCAAATAAGTTTTCTAGTAACTACATTCCATATTGCTTACTAAGTGATAGTATGAATTTGCACACCAGGGTCCTTGTCTGTTTCTGATTGGTTTATGTAAAAATTTTATGTTTACATGCAAAAAAAAGAAAGACAAAGAAAAATAGAATGATAAATTGTGTAGTATTTGGTTTCTTTGATTTTATAGTTTATTCTATTGTCTTATGTCTTACAAAGACATCTTACTGATTTACTTTAGCAATACAGAAAATATTGACATACTTCATAATTCACTGAAAGGGCAATTTGATTTTAAATCATGCAGGCATAGGTTTCAAAATGCATGGAGTAGGTGAACTTAAGGGAATCCGATCATCAATATGGTGATTTTGTTTAAACTATTATATAACTTGAACCGATGTCTCATTTTAACTTTAGAATATGATGACTATTTCATCAAATTAATGATTTTCAGTGACTGGAAATGCATATCATAAATCCAAGGTAATTGATAACTTCTATAGAAAGGAAATTTTTAATGATGCAGGTCACACCATTATGGCAATTTCCTGCACTCTATTATGTGACCTTTAGGACTATTAAATGTTTGTATCTTTCAGTTGTTTCTCTAATCTTACATACCATTTAAGTTGATTTCAGGAAAGGCATGTCCAATAATAAGTGAAATTTAAAATCCAAAATTAAAAGCTATGTTTCAAAATGGGAACTAAATTTATAAGGTAAGTTCATTGGTATAAAAAAAGAGATACCATATTCCATTATTCAGATGATTATGCTTATTAGTGCAAAAGTCACTTGATGTGTGTGATAAGAAGGTTTCTAGCAGATGTCTCTTTGATGTAAGATATAAAACAGCACATACCTCATTAAACAACACATCAAAAGCATAAAAATGCAACCATTAATCTATATTTCATAATTTCCCCATAATAACTCTAAGTAAAACTCATTGAACACAAATGAAAGAGCTGTAGAAGAAGGTGATATTAAAATTCACATATGGTTCAGTCCTTGTTCTTTTGAATTCTATCAAACATCTGTTGGTCCAAATTGAATATAAAGAATGAAAAACAATTTAATATATGAGTTATAACTTAGGAACTTTTCCAGTAGGAAAGATGACCACTTTCATGAGTTCATCAAAAATGTACATGTTATCAAAGAATGTTAGACTTGGTTGAGGTACTAAGTACCATCAAACTCAATTCTTATACTTTTAGGTCAGCAAATTGAGGCACATAGGGATTACCTAACTTGCTTTAGCTCACCCAATTAATCATACTAGAATCTTGATTAGAACTGAAGTTTTTAGACAAACATTTCAGAGCTCTTTGTAGTACTCTACCATGCTCTTAGAAGTATACTTTCTATCTCAGAGAATCTTAATTTCTTAGATTGCAAAATGACTTACTTAGAGTTGTGTGTTATTTGGCAGCATAAACAGAGGCCCAAGGCAGGTGTAATATATGACGTATAGAAGGAAGGGTCATTAATGTGGAGAGCCTCTTTATTCACTTACTGTCTACTTATTATTCCTCAGTTATGTCAGATATAATTTCCATAAACACATAAATATATCAATCTATCAATCTATCTATAGCTCACTTCAACATTTACCTGATTCTAAGTCCTGTTTCCTGAAATCCTGAGACCCATTTTTGTCCCTTTCATGGCCACAGTGACCCTTCTTAAGTCATTCACCCAACAATTATCACACCAGTGTAAGCTTGACAGCCTATTTTCTTGCCTCATCCAGTGTCTGTGCCTTGAGTGTGGGAATTGTATCCAATTCATTATTGTATTTCCAACATCTAGAATTGTGTCTGCCTTATTGTAGACACACACACATACACACACACACACACACACACACACACACACACAAACACAAAAGAAATAATTGACCAAAAGAAATAATTAAGCCAAATTTTAGAAAGAAATCCCTGATTACTTCTTTTCTTTTACCAATTTTCTGTGAAGTGTGTCTCGTTTTCTAGAAAGGATAACAAGTTCCAAGATTTTAATAGGGGTTAGCCTATTTATTGTGTTATAGTGGAATAGATTGCTTTTATGTACTATGGAGATGAGCTCATTCTCTAGAAAACCCTACTTGATCATGAATAATTGTCCCATCTTTCGCTGTAAACTGTAATGTAGTTTTTGGTTTCTTTTGTCCTGCTAGATCATTAATGACTATTTGGAATTTATTTGTGGCAAACTTCAGTGAAGAAATAACCAATGAACTGTAGTTTTGTTTGCTAAAAGAGTGCCCAAAGAAATATCTTTATTTATTGAAAATGTGCAGGCTTCAATTATCTATAAATATAGTTGCTATCATGAAATTTAAATATTCATATAATATCAACATCTAACCAAAAAATTACGAGAAAGAAAGATACCAACAAAATAAATTATCTACGTTTTACATTTACCTTCAGGGTCTTGAAATCATGCTAACATATATAAACTGTAATATAACTTTACATGAAATAGAAACTCAAATACTTTTCAAAAAGTTTATCAAAAGCTCTTATTCTAATTCTTATAAAGAACTGTTTTATTGCAAACATATTGATATGTATTATATAGTGTCTTTGTCATATAGCATCCTCATACAATTGATTTCTATAGGGAATACTCTGAAAAATGCAATTTTACTTACTTTTCTCCTCCCCAGCTTTATTACCTGAATTAAAGCCATTGCCAGCCTTCTATATTTGGCTGAGATGAGTAGGAACTATTACTCAACATTTAATTGCAGATATTTAGATTTTAAAATAGTCATTATAATTTTGGACACATTTTAATATAACTATCATAAAGTGAATGTGTTATCTAGAAAATAAACACAATTAGAACAAATAAATTATTAATAATTTTATTTACATTTGAGTAGATTCTTCCTCTGTTGCATTTTGTCCATTATTCCATACTACACGGAAGTAAAGTTTTAAAAAACCGAAACTTCACAGAGACTTTAGGGGTATTTTGCATACATTACTCATCAAATTCTGTGTCCAAGGAGTTTGGTACTACTTTTATCTTCCTTTTACAGATGTTAAAATTGAAGCACAGAGGGATGACTGGGTGGCTCAGTGGGTTGAGCGTCCCATGATCTTGTGGTTTTTGAGTTCGAGCCCCATGTCGGGCTCTGTACTGACAGCTCAGAGCCTGGATCCCGCTTCGGATTCTGTGTCTCCCCCTCTCTCTGCCCCTCCCATGCTCATGCTCTGTTTCTCTGTCTCTTGATAATAAATAAACGTTAAAAAAATTTAATAAAAAAAAGTGAAGCACAGAGAGGTTAAATAACCAACCCAAGGTTACACAGTTTATAAATAGAGGATCCAGATTTCAAACCCAGGCTATTTCTCTTGACACTTTTGACCACATAACTAGTCTGCTTTTCTGAAGAAAAAAATATTTTCAGCTCTACTCATACAGATAGAACTTTAGTTGTTCTGAAATAATTTCATGGTTATTGTTGTTTTGGTCCTTTTAAATGTGCTTTAAAACCAAAATCAAATAAGTAAATCTGACTTTCTTATAGCAAAAATGGAATCATAATTATGCTTCTAATACTCAACTCTAA
This sequence comes from Prionailurus bengalensis, assembly GCF_016509475.1. Classification (NCBI taxonomy): domain Eukaryota; kingdom Metazoa; phylum Chordata; class Mammalia; order Carnivora; family Felidae; genus Prionailurus; species Prionailurus bengalensis. The sequence continues at coordinate 182,169,366 of NC_057345.1, read as the reverse complement.
TATAAGAGTACCATGTTTACTAAGTTAAAGTAACTCTTTCCAGAAGAAATGATTTAGATTCTTGGGTTCACTGAGGCAAATAACCCCTCTGAAATTTTAATCCACAACCAGTGGCATTTTTTAATTCCCTTTTGACCAATTTAAGTGTGGAAAGAAATTTTGATAGTTTTAGTTTTTAAAAGTGGTTCATTTTAACATCCAACAGGATAATCTGCCTCAAAAAGTCATCTTTATTTACTTGTTTTTTAATGTTTATTTATTTTTGAGAGAGAGAGACAGAGATAGAGACAGAGCATGAGCAGGGAAGGGGCAGAGAGGGAGGCACAGAATCTAAAGCAGACTCCAGGCTTTGAGCTGTCAGCATAGAGTCTGACACAGGGCTAGAACTCACAGACCACGAGATCATGACCTGAGCAGAAGTCGGACACTTAACTGACTGAGCCACCCAGGCGCCCCTAAACTTAGTTTATAGTTGACTTATCTTTATCAAAAGGTAGAGTCTTGTTATCAAGATTTGGGGCCGTTGCCTAAAGGTGTTGAAATTCAAAACACAAATCATCCACCTTAAAACTTCATTTAATAAAATAACAATTTTTTTTAAAGTTATAGTTTTCCTTGGATTTGTCTGCGGTTTAATGGTGAAGCCAAGAGTAGACATATACTGAAGTATATGTGATATGTTTGTATTTGGGATGGAGTAATATTTGGGGAGGTAAACAATAAAAAAAGAGAAGGTGTGGTCCAAGGATTATAAATTCAAATACCTACAAGGGACAGGCAGGAACAGAAAAGAGGGAAAAGGAATCAGATAGGGGCTGTAGCAAACCAATGAAATGTACCCATTTGAATGAAGTAGCTCCAACAAATTGCTGACCTGTAGGGAAGTGGATTCATTGTAGCCAAATCTCACAGTTCCAGAGAGATACAACATCCAGATTTGTATGAAAACGTCTCCCTGTTCACACCCAGGTAACTAATCCAAACATTTTCATATTCTTCTTAAACCAATCAAAATATAACAGCTGAACAGACCTAGCCCCCAGAATAGTTTTTGCTTTCTTGAGAGATTCATGATAACACATTGCAGAAGGAAGATGATGACTTATAAAATGTGAGCACCATTAGATGTGAATTCTAAATAAAGGAGTCACCAAGATTTTTGAGCAAGGAGAGGACTGCATATTGAAAGCTGAAAGGAAATGAGAGTTTGCACCTCCATGTGAAGGTTTATTCCGAAGTAGTCCTCCTGACTAGTAGTTTGTTTTCAATGATATTAACAAATTTTTCTTAAAATCTTTTGGTATATGTTTTTTCAAATTCTTTAGGAAAAGCTTACTTATTACACATTAAAATGCACCTTATTACTTTATAATAAATAACTTGATTCGTTATCATTTTCAGTACAGTGAAAATACGAGTTATCGAACACATACCATTTAGCAAACTCTACTTGAAACTGAGATCATAATGATGAAAAATTACACCATTTTGTTGGATCTAAGTATAGAGTAGGAAACTGAAAGGAGATAATAATTTTTAAAATGTATGTCCTCTGGTAAGTGTGGTATTAGTATGATATGCAAGGGATACAAATGATTGAGAGAAGAGAGTGAATTGTTCTGGAGAAGTGATTAAGGCTCACAGAAGCAACAATGTAATCATATTGTTTGAGTAGGACTGTATAGGATGAATAGGAGTTTTCTAAATAGACAATAGAGATAACATTCAGGAATTCCGATATCCTTGTGTAATTATAGTTCATACTCCCTAATTTGAGTTTAGTATTCTTAGTTGCTTATCATCCCTATTAAATTAAAAATTCCTTCTGTGAAGATAAACATTTTAATTTCAGAACTAATGGATAAACCCCTGAATATTGTTGAACAAAGGAAAAGAGCAAACTCAAACTAGCTCAAGGATTCAACCAACCAGTTTTTTTTCAGAGTTGTTTTAAGTTATTACTCTTTACTTGCTTGTACTGACTATTTGCATGTATAATACAAAGAGCCTTGGTCCCATATGCTTATTTGTATGCTAGGCCCAAGGCCTCTTGATACACTTTACCATCTTCTTTGAGCATTATGGATTTTAGAAGTCTTACGTTATCTGCATTTAGTCCTATACCGGGTCCTGCTCCTTGACATCCTCAGTTGTTTTGATCAAAGAATCCTCTACCTACCAACCTTATCTCCAAGAAATCAGTACTCACATATTAGAGATGGTTTCTCATGAGATAGGTATTCAGAAGGGATAAAAAAAAAAACTGGTTTACAAAAGGTTTATAAGTTGATAGCATGAATATAGTTATGTTGGAGCCATACATCACAAATTAAATCACGTTATTACAGCCTTGCTTAGAATTACTACATTTCTTAGTAACAAGACCAAATGATTTTCAAGATTAAAGGTTTATGTCTTTCTTTTTCATTTTCACCTTACTCTGTTTAAGAAATTTCTTTGTTCATGTAATTAAATACAGTATTTCTCTATTCTAGGGGAATATAATTAAAGGTTTCCTTTTGAAGGATTATAGCAGCTATACAACAAACGTAAGAAAAACAAAAAGATACCCTCTTTCAGAATGAGATACAGTATTATTTATTTCTAATATGAAATTTGGGTTTAGAAAAGAATTAAGAGGTAGACTGAAGTTTATAGGATTGCTACCTTTCTAATACTACTGACATCTTCAACATGATTTCACTATCTTAAGATAGTCTAGAATTAATTAAATTGTGTTTCTTAAGATAGGTGAGCAAAATAGTGAACGTAAAATATCAGTCTAATATGAAAACATTATGGGGCGCATGGGTGATTCAGTCGGTCAAGTGTCCGACTTCGGCTCAGGTCATGATCTCATGGTTTGTGAGTTTGAGCCCCACATCAGGCTCTGTGCTGACAGCTCAGAGCCTGGAACCTGCTTCAGATTCTCTATCTCCTTCTCTCTCTGCCCCTCCTCTACTTGCTGTCTGCCTCTCTCTCTCTCTCTCTCTCTCAAAAATAAATAAATGTAAAATAAAATTTTTTTCAATATGAGAACATCAGTATTTCAATTATTACCAAGACTTTCCCAATAAGGTTATGTAGACGTCACTCCACTAGGCACTCCTTGGGTACTTAAGAGGTGGAAGGAAACCTATATGTATTGGTAACTTTCTACAAGCCACAAGTGGGCTGTACAATTTACATGAGTTACTTTATCTCACCATGGGTGGGTTTCATTGTTTGCATTTTGCCTGTGGGAAAACTGAAGCTAAGAGAATTTAATTTCTGTCTATCTCAACCATTAAGCAGCAGGGCCAGGTTTAAATCCAAGTGTCTTCCGACTCAGGAGTTTATTTGTTGAAGACATGATGTCCACTTCTAATGCATATTCAAATAAATTCTGTAGAGATTAGCATGTTCACAAAAAGAAGGAGAAAAATGCAAAGTAGTATGTTAAATAAATGACCTGTGGGAATTCAGTAATTAACGCTGGATATATCAGTAGAATGGTAAGAAAGTTAGACTTGTGTGACATCTTGAAGGAAAGAAAAACAAAAGTGAATTAAACAGTGATCAGAGTAGAACAAGAGTGATAGAACTGCTAGTGAATAGAATGTGAAAATGGACAAAAGAAGTAGTATGCATGGGTTTTCATAAAACTTTGAGAGAGACATTAACCTGGAATGGGAAGAAGTTACTTTGGGGAGTAAAGGGAGAAAAAGTGGAATAACAAAGTGTAGATGTGCAATAGTGATTAGACTGTACTTGAGCTTCAGCAATCCATTTGAATTGTGAACGGAGAGAAAATAACATGAATGGTAATACTTCTGTAGAAGACATGCATTTGATTACTTTTCTAATTTCTAAACATAAGCTAACAAAATACAAACACACACAGACTTACACACACACACACAAGAGCTAGTTGATTTTCCCGAAGTGGAAAGAAAGGAAGACACATGTACATTCATCACCCTTTATACCTGTAATAGAGATTGGATGGGAGGGTAGGGTGTAAACCAACAAGATATATGTGTATATATCTAGAAAAATATAAACATATACATTATATAATTATATATAAGTAAATATTTGAGAGACTGAGGAAGGAAATGGTGGTCATTTGTGGTCTCCTCTTGCTTTCCAAACACACTACTACCACTGCAAAATAATCATAAAACAACAATAAAGATGTATTTTCACTTTTGAGTGCACTAGCCCAAGAAAAACAGTGCCTTCCTACCACTCCATGAAATTAAGGACTCTCTTCTTTAGTATTTTATGGTAAGAGTCACCACTTTGAATCATGTACTCAAGATACTTTTTTATATAATGCTAGTTAGTTTTGAAATGATTCATTCTAATTTACTGCAGACATCTAAAGTTTTAAGGAAAAAATATACTTGAAACTTGTATCAGATTTATGTATACACCTGTAATTGTAGCCAACTTATGAAAGCATGATATCAATGCCCTGAAATTTTGAGAATTCCTTCATTTTCTAAGACCAAATGGCATAAAGAAGTGAAACAGATTCATTTTTGAGCAAAATCTCCAACTGCAAATATTCTCAGTTTTGACATATTTTTGAGAATCACTGACTCCTCCACTCTTTCCAGCATGCAAACATTTAGTACATTTTACCCCACTTGCTTCAATCTGTTAAAAATAAAACAATTTCAACAATGCAGCTAAGAATGACCAAGCCATGATTATATAGCCATATTCTAGGAAAGCCATTATTTCTTTTTTTTTTCTTTTTAATGATTTCAGGGATAGCATTTAGTGATTCATCACTCACATGTAACACCCAGTGCTCTCCCAACAAGTGCCCTCCTTAATGCCCATCACCTATTTAGCCCCCCCCCACCCAACACCCCCCCCCCACCCAACACCCTTCCAGCAACCCTCAGTTTGTTCTCTGTATTTAAGAGTCTCTTATGGTTTGTCTCCTTCTCTGTTTTTATCTTATTTTTTCTTCCCTTTCCTTACGTTCATCAGATTTGTTTCTTAAATTCTGCATTTGAGTGAAATCATATGGTATTTGTCTTTCTCTGGCTTATTTCACTTAGCATAATACCCTCTAGTTCCATCCACATTGTTGCAAATGGCAGGATTTCATTCTTTTTGATATCTGAGTAATATTCCATTGTTTATATTTATGACATCTTCATCCATTCATCAATTGATGAACAGGTGGGCTCTTTCCATACTTTGGCTATTGTATATAGTGCTTCGGTAAACATTGGAGCGCATGTGCCCCTTCGAATTAGCATTTTTGTATCCTTTGGAAAAATACTTAGTAGTGTATGCTGGGCCATAGGGTAGTTCTATTTTTAATTTTTTGAGGAACCTCCATACTGTTCCAGAGTGGCTACACAAGTTTTCTTTCCTACCAGAAATGCAAAAAGGTTCCTCTTTCTCTGCATTCTTGCCGATATTTGTTGTTGCCAGAGTTGTTAATTTTAGCCATCCTGACAGGTGTGAGGTGGTAGCTCATCATGTTTGATTTGTATTTCCGTTATGTTGAGTGATGTTGAGTATCTTTTCATGTGTCTCTTAGCCATCTGGATGTCTTCTTTGGAAAAGGGTCTATTCATGTCTTTTGCCCATTTCTTCAGTGGATTATTTTGTTCCTGGGTGTTGAGTTTGATAAGTTCTTTATAGATCTTGGATACTAACCCTTTATCTGATATGACATTTGCAAATATCTTTTCCCACTCCATCAATTACCTTTTACTTTTGCTGATTGTTTCCTTCTCTATGCAGAAGCTTTTTATCTTGATGAGGTCCCAATAGTTCATTTTTGCTTTTGTTTCCCTTGTGTCTGGAGATGTGTCAAGTAAGAAGTCAAAGAGGTTGTTGTCTGTTTTCTCCTCTAGGATTTTGATGGCTTCCTGTTTCATGTTTAGGTCTTTCATCCATTTTGAGTCTTTTTGTATATTGTGTAAGAAAGTGATCCAGGTTCATTTTTCTGCATGTCGCTGTCCAGTTTTCCCAACACCATTAACCATTGTTTCTTAAATCTGATTATTTTTCCATAATCTTATCTAGAATTGTGACTGTTCCAAATAACATTTTAAACCTGAGATTGGGTAGAATTTAAAAAGCCTGTATATCTAGTATTCTTTTTTTTTTTTTATGTTGAGTACATTTGTGTTTACTTCCCTTGATTTAAGACTAAACCAGAGGAAGAAAGTAGGATCATATACATATTAGGTTCATTTATTTGAGTAAAAAACAAAACAAAACACATGGTGATAGGCTACCAGTCGTCTGTAGGTGACAATAACAGTTTGTGTGGAAAATGATTCTACGGTAAGTAATATTTATTCTTAAAATAAACTACAAAAATGAGGCATACGTGCCCATAGGGAACTATTTTCTACACACTAAACCAAGCATTATTACCTCATTAATCTTAATTTCTTTCTTACTTAAGAAATCTCTGTGTTTCTTTTAAAGGCTGTAATGTTTTCTACCTCAATATGTTGTGTATACTTTGAGATTGAAAGGCAATAAGTGCATAGCTAACTTTGACACTTAGTAGGGAATATGCTGTCATTTTCTTTTGCCTCAAACACAGGAGAGAAACAGAAATATTTATCCCATCTGGATAATAAGCAAGATTGCCACTATAAAAAGGTAATACTATAAAATTCATTGTTAGAAGGACATGGTAATAATAAGAAGTCATATTATGGTCCACTTTATGGCCATAATGTGATCATGGTAATAATATTGGAAACATCACAGCTACTAATATGGTTTCTGCTCATATGCTTATTCTGAAATTTTATGGAATCATATTTTCTTATATATACATTTATCTTACCCACTAATTTTAATCTGCTTTCCTACTCTGAGAATGGATTTAGCATAGTATTTTCCTACATTAATTTGCCTTGTTTCGTGGCTTTATTTCCTACTTTTTTTGGTAAACATCTCCAAATCCATTACATTTGATCCTTGCTATGAGCTAATGGACAAGTGATTACAAGGCATTCAAATAGGACAGTCAGTGCAGGACCTCTTTTCTTTATCACATTGTCTCTGTTTCCTCTACACTAGATGGCAGAACCATTCAGCATTTATCATTCCCACTCTATTCCCCAGACAGGGGCATTAGGAGGATGAATGTATCTTCCCCTTTGGATCAAATATGCAAAAGCAGTAAAGCTGTAAATTAAAAGGAAAAGAAAATCCCACTCGTAAATACATCTTTTGGGCTCATACAAATAGCCAGCCAGCATTTCAAGGCTCACAAACCTGAGCACATGGTTCCCTTTGTTCCTAGCAGGGCAGACTTGCTCAAATGAGAAGGAAAGTGTTAGGTGACTTGGATTTGATTAAACTAAAATTGCCAAGTAACTTTCAATGAGTCTCTGTTTTCCAGTACATTTTGGTAGGGCTGTCTGAAAGACTGACACAGATTTGTCATAAGCAGTGAAGAAACCAGAGACAAGAAATTCAACTTTTAAGCTTCTATTCCATATCAAAGAATTTAGGGAGAAGGAGGAAGAAAGCCATTTTTTGAGGTCAATTTTTTAAAGGTGCAAGAAGCTATACGAAGACTAATTTTAGATGGAGAGCACAGCCACATCCCGTGATATAGCTCTTGTAGGAGGAAATGAACAGTTTTGTTGTGGCTATTTTACTTTTTCTTAAACCACAGGCTTTGCTTCTTCTAACTTTGAGTCTGTGGCCTATTTCAAAAGCCAGGAGAGGATTTAGAGAGGTGTGAATTGCGTGTTAGTTCTATTCACTTATTTTAACCAAAGTACCTTCCATGGTCTGCCAGGGGAGGGAATGGGCTGCTTTTTCACTGGAACCTGGTCAGCATGGGAATCAGATTCAAAAGAACACATATCAAAATCTGACATGATCAAGTAAAAAAGAAAAGCCGGGCACACAATAAACATTATTCATCTGTCCAACAGTGCTGTAAGGTAGACAGATCTTTTGTCTCTGTTTTTTTTTTTTCATCTGATAAGTGATGAAAATGAGGATCAAATGATGTGCTTAATGTTATATAACTTGAAAGTGTATAGCAGGAATTCAGACTTCTGTCTGTAGGATTCTAAAATATGTTCACTCCAATACGCCTAAAAATCAAGGATCTGCTTGGAAAAACTTTATTCATATAGAAAGGAAATGGTACTTATCAATTATTTTGTACTATGCACCAGCTCTGGGCTAGGTGCTGGGAATAGATAGGCAAAGAAGGTGGAGTGCCTGCCCTCAAAGATTCAAGTAATAAGCTCAAAGAGTTGATCCTTGTGACCAGCCTTCAGAATGGACTTATTATTTCTTCTTTACCTTATTCTAGACTTACAGAAAATGTGGTTTGGAGATGCTCAAAAACTGAACCAAAGTCACATGGTATAAAACCAAAAATGATGATTGAATTTTTTTCATTTAATTTTAACACCATGACAAATGAGAAACTCACTTGAACAGACATGTGAGGCATAAAAATGGTAATTAGCCATTTCTATATGATTTATCATACAATTTACACCCTCCATGTATTTTTTTTAATTTTTTAACGTTTATTCATTTTCAAGAGACAGAGACAGAGCATGAGCAGGTAAGGGACAGAGAGAGGGAGACACAGAATCCGAAGCAGGCTCCAGGCTCTATGCTGTCAGCACAGAGCCCAAAGCGGGTCTCAAACTCACAACTGGGAGATCATGACCTTAGCTGAAGTCAGATGCTCAACTGACTGAGCCACCCAGGCACCCCAACACCCTCCATGTATTTTTCATATACTATTTTGCAATATCCTGTAACCCTCTTACGAGATCTTCTTTATTTTCTCCTACTCCCTTATTCCTCCATTTTCTTATTGTTGGTGTGATTTTAATTAAAAACAAGAAAAAAGCTATTTATCTCCACATGACTAAATATTTTCTTGGTCAAGGAATTTTGTGAACTGATTTTAAAAGCATCTGAAGTTGGAAAGGTTCTAAATAGAAATTACAATCATGTGATGAGTTGTTTTCAATTGGGAAATAGTTTTTTGTTTGTTTGTTTTAACCTATTCCAATTTTCAAGTATCTAGCTGCTAATGAATTATAGAAAAAAAATAAACAGAGAGGAGAGGGGTGGGGGGATGGGTGAAACAGGTAAAGGGGATTAAGGAGTGCATTTGTTGTGGTGAGCACGGAGTAATGTATGGAACTGTTGAATCACTATATTGTACACCCGAAACCAAGATAACTCTGCATTTTAACTATACTGGAATTAAAAAGACATATGTATATAATAAAAAATGTATGTCATAGAAGTTTAAGAAAGCATTTTGGAATGAACTATGCTTTGACACTTTATTTTTTATGTTTATTTTTATTTTTATTTTTTTTCCAATATATGAAATTTATTGTCAAATTGGCTTCCATGACACTTTATATTTAGAGTTTGATAAACTAAACACTACAATTTGAAACCTAGATACTTATAAATAATCCTTTACTGTTTTTTCTATTATTCTGAAAAATACATATATAAAATATACCATTAGCTATTAGCACACTTTACTTTTGAAAAATATATGTATTAAATTTACTTTCATAAAGAAATATTTAAATATGCTTCAAAACATGGGTTCATTTTTTAATATTTTTTTGTTTTTAAAAGGTTTCACTAGGTAAACATGTTTATTGTAGAAAAATTAGAAAATATAGATAAGTTTAAGGAAAAAACGAAAAGGAGCTTAAAACCACACATTTTCTTTTAATAAACATTTAAATATTTCACCCACATATTTCTATTTCCTATTTTCTGTATACCTTTAGTATCTATCTATATAAAAATTATACTTTAAATTTTTAATGTACTTTATATACATTTTATGTACTTGTACATGTCTGTGTGTGCACTTAATGTTTTAAATCTTTATGTAATAAATGTGGTCATTGAAGGGCACTTGGATGGCTCAGTCATTTAGGCTTCTGACTTCTATCTTGATTGTGGCTCTGGTCAAAATCTCATGGTTCCTGGGTTTGAGCCATGCATCAGGCTCTGCACTGACACCACAGAGACTGCATCACGTTCTCTCTCTCCCTCTCTTTGCCTCTCTCTCTCTCTCTTTCTTCTCAAAATAAGTAAATAAACTTAAAATAATTTTTTTAATAAAAAAATATCACTTTCCTACTTGAGGGGTTTAGGATGATGCCAACTAGTGACATAGGCAATAATTGTCTTTCCTTTTTATGTGCCGCATTAGAAAACGATCAAGAAACAAAATTATATTTTCTACATAAGTCATAAATAGAAATTCTTTGTGGTTATTTAAAAATTCTAGTGGAGTGTGCACCTTTATAAGCTAGAATATTCATCTGTCAGATGGCATATAGATATATATCTCTTTTGATGTCATTAAAAGATAGCTTGTATAGATAATGTGATTCTAATTCTGCTAATAGCTAACTTTGTTGAACTGAGCTTATTTTCTTCTGTACAAAGAGGAATTTATATGAACACTGGAGTCTTTCTTACAGCTCCAAAATAGTACAAATTTGTGACTTAATACATTCTTTGAACACACATTTTAAGTGTGTTCAATAACAAAAATGTTCACTTCAAGACAATTTTTGTAGTTATTTCTGTTAGTCAATTGTTGCAAATTTTAATGTAACTATAATGAAGAAATTTCTCATATATAAAAATGTCTGACATATTTCTGTCTAAATTTTAATTTACTTAATTTCTCAAACTATTCTCAGTCATAAGTTCTACTTGAAATGCTAAATGTAGTCAATATCAATAAAAAGTGGTATATGTGAAAAAGATTGGGGCAATTTAAGTTGGCCAAGTGACAGTATTTGTATGCTTTTTGAAATATGCACAAATGAATAATTTGCTTTCAAAAATTTCCATTATTCACTCTTGACTGTATTTTTATATTAACAAATATCACATTTATTTTAAAATATTATTACATAAAATACTTAGTTCTTTCTCTCCCCCAAACAAATGCTATATTACATGATGAAGAAAAGGGTAAAAGAATTCTAAGTTAATGAATTATTAAAGTACTTAGATATATAACAGATACCCTGATTCCCATTTGCCTTTTTTAGACCTTTGCCTCTGGGGGTATAATGACTTGAAAGCATTTGCTGAGAAAAAGGGTATATTGACGGTAAGCTCAGAAAGAGATGTACATATTTCATAAAAATTTGGCCTTTCTGCAAGTTTATTAGAACATGTTGAAGATAGTATAGAAGAAACATAAAGACCAAAAAAAAAGCATTTCTGAAAAGTAAATCAAATTATACAAAATGATAAAGACGTCTCTCTGAATATTTTTAATTATAAGACCATGCAGAAATGTGTGTGAACTGATACATACTCATTTAGAATATTGTTTAGAATAAAGATAGGTATACCTTTAATATTTCTAGTTAATTATCTTCAAGATGGTGTATAACATCTGTGGTTGAAAATGATATATGGTCTTCTACTTTTTTATATAATATTGTTTTCAAGAAATGCCAAATCTAAACTTTTAAATATATATTCACACATTAAGGTTCTTATTCTTTCCTTTCCTTTTTCAAGTTTACTTTTAATTTTAACAGCACAAGCAAATGCATAAATTCTTTGGACACACAACCCTTGTTACCATTCAACTTTATCTGAGGTATAAATGCATAGGACTTTGGAAAGGTTAGCTCATTTCTAGAGATTTGAGAACAGGCATAAACAAAAAGGCAGAGAGAAAAATATAAAGACAGTCCTTTGTTCTAGGGTTCTTACCCAGGGTGGTGTTTATATCCACATAATCCATATCCACATAATGCATAATCCACAGAAATCTTCTTACATAGAGGATATTACTGGAAAATGGTTTGTTTCTACATGGATTGTTTCGCTTCTCCATTCATCCAACCCTCTCTTTCATTTAATTTCTGTTTCTCCTTAAGTATAGCCTCTACCTCATTAAGCTTTAGCTTCCCGCTTCTGAGCTTCCCGCATAGATCTTGTCTCTCTAGAGTTTCTATTATTTTCTTGCTTTTATCTTGTAGCTTTTTATTTTCAAGCTTTTCCCTCATACTTTACATAGGTCAATTACCTCTTTACTCATTCTTAATATCTTGTGTTATCCCTCATTATTCTGAAATTTTACCTTATCTTTAATGGATTTTTAATTATCTTATTTATATAATATATTCTAGTATGTACCTTTTAATCTTTGAACTAAGATGCTTAATTTTTAATACCGTTTATTTTGGAATAGTTTTGGATTTAGAGGATTGTGAAACTAGTACAAAGAATTTGCAAAGACTTTGTGCCTTATTTTCCCTGTTTTTTTTTAATTTTTTAAAAATATTTTTATTTATTTTTGAAGGAGAGACAGAGCATGAGTGGGGGAGGAGCAGAGAGAAGGGGAGACGTAGACTTTGAAGTAGGCTCCAGGCTCTAAAGTGTCAGCACGGAGCCCGATGGGGGGCTCATACTCACGAACTATGAGATCATGACCTGAGCCAAAGTCAGACACTTCACCAACTGAGCCACCCATGCGCCCCTGTTTACTCTATTATTGACAGCTTCCACTAGAATGGTACAGTTGTCACAATTAATGAAGTAGTATTGACACATAGTTATTAACTAAAGTCCTTTCTTTATTCAGAATTCATTAGTTTTTATCTAATATCCTTTTTCTATTCCAAGAACACATTCAGGATAATACTTTGTCGTGTCTCCTTAGGCTCCTCTTGACTGTGACACTTAGATGATGCTTGATTTTGATAACCTTAGCAGTTGTATTACTGGTGGGATAGTTTGTAGAACGTCCTTCAACTGGGATTTATCTGATATTCTTCTTATTATTAGACTTTGTTAAATGTTTTTGGGAGGAAGCCACGCAGGTAAATTGCTATCCTTATCACATCATATCAAGGGTACATGATGTCAACACTGTTTATCACTACTGATGTTGACCTTGATCACCTGGCTGAGGTAGTGGTTTTTAAGTTTCTTCACTGTACAGCTACTCTTCCCCTAGCCCCATCCTGTACTGTGCACTTCAGAAGGAAGTCGCTATGCCAGTCCACACCTAAGACATGGAGAATTTTTCTTTCCGTTCTTGAATATCTACATAAATTATTTGAAATTTAACTACATAGGATATTTATCTTTTTTCTTAAACATATTTTTATTCAATAATTTGCATTAATATGGATATTTATTAATATGGATATCAATATTGGATATTTATTTTTTTATCCTTTGTATTATAATCCAATGCCACTTTTCTGTTGCTCAAATTGTTTCAGATATGGGCTTTAATAGTTCTTTCAGTTGATTCCTGTGTCCCTTATGATACACTTCCAATACTGTTTTTTGTTGGTGTTTCCGTTTGTTTGTTTTATTACTTGGCTCCTTTCTGGCACTGTTCGATGCTTCAAGAACATCTTGCATGTTTCCTGCCAGAGCCCTATAAAGGGTCATTTTCCCAAGGAACCTTGAATCCTTTTATTGAGAACATTAGAAATAAAATCTAGATATTGGGTATAGTTGTTTCCAATGGTCTGTCATTACTTCTAGGTTGTCTGAGTTGAGAAAGTAAATATATATACTTGTTTGTGTATGTGTGTGTGTGTGTGTGTGTGTGTGTATACATCTATATCTATACACATATATATAGATGTATAGATCTATACATACAAATCTATTAGAGCATGATTGCTGGATCATATGGTAAGACTATGTTTAGCTTTGTAAAAAACTGTCAAGCTATCTTATTGCACTTAGGTTTGTCTACTGGTACAATGTTGAATAGTTGAATAGGAGGGACGCAACAAGAGATCCTTGTCTTTTCCACTTTCCAAGGATCTTAGTGGGAAAGCATTAAATCTCTGCCCATTTAAGTATGCCCATTAAGTTTGTTTGTTAGCCTGGCTAGTGTTTTATGAATTTTATATGTCTCTGCGAAGGACCAGCTTTAGTGCTTGCTCTTACTTCCATTTTTCACAAACTTCTACTAGCTTTTTATTATCTTTAATTTTCTACCTTTCACTCTTTTCTTCTTGTGTCTTTTGATTATATAATGAAAGCTAAGGGATGTTTCACAAGATTATTGTTACTGATGATAATCCATATTTTACAAAGCAGATCCATGAAATGTGTTCCATCAACCCAGCAGTAAAATTCAATTTCTATATTTTTTCAGCACAGCAAACTTCACATTGTGATTTTATGCATAAAATTTTATTCCTGGCCTTTACTTTTGGCTATTTTTTTCTTTTACTCTATGTTCTACATTTCATTCAAATTATATTTTATTTGGCTGTATTTTATGTGAGAAAAAAAACATACGCACAATAAATCAATGCATACATAGATAAATGCTAGAACAATGCATACATAGATAAATGCTAACTGTCGCTGACCCACTCCATATCCTTTTGGTCTTCTGAGCACATATACAGTTGTAGTAGACAGTTCTGCATATCAAGTTTTTGTATATTACTTTTTCTTTTCTGTTCAGGCTATATGACCCAGTAGATACAATGCTTTGAAGTCTCTTGAAATCTTTCAATAAAATAGTCACATGCACTGCTTAGACCCCCTGAGACATAATAGATCCTTCATGTTCTGGAGGAAGGCAGTGTCTTCTGCAGCAGAAAATCACTCTTTGTCAAAAGTAACTTCTAAACCTACATTGGACTTTAGTAGAGCTTATTTGACCAATCATGGGACAATAAGGCTAGGTAAGTGGTCCTAATTATCAAGGCATGGGTATTATTAGATCTACTAAGTCACAAAGTTGGGCAGGCATGGCACTGATCCCACATACCATGGCAATGGGTTATTTGGAAACTGATTGGATTAAGTCCAGAGATACAATGAAGTTTTATGAACAGGTCACCTTTTTTCTGTTCCAACAGAACAGAAAGGTTCATATCTATGTCTTTGTGAGTAAGGGAAAATATTTCCCATAGCTATGTTTTGGGAAAAGATTAGAATCTGGCTCACAGATGGGTCAGCTCTATATATTGATGCAAGTTGAAAATGGACTGCCAATGAACCATAGCTACATTCATGTATAGCCATAAGGATAGTTGGGGAATCTTCCCAACAGGCTAAACTGTGAGTAGTACACGTGTTTGTCCCCTTAATATCACGAGAGAAGTTATTAGACATAAGGGTATACTCAGATCTTGAGAAGTGGTAAATTGGTTTGTTGGTCAGAAGTCTGGAAGGAGTAGGAAAGATCAGAAACTAAGACATCTGGAGGTGTATTGATGGATGGATAGTGGTTAGTGGGCACACATGCAGATTCTTTTTGTTGTTGTTTTAATATATTAAAAACTTAATCAAAAGAGACACTTCATGACTAGGTTAACAAGATGACTCAGATAGGTCAGACAAACTCTGTCCTCATCATCCCAGTACTTGTACAATGGGGCCATGAATGGAGTAGACATGGTGATAGCCAAGTAGAGTCTAAGCATGATCCCAATAACATGCAGCCCCTTTTACTGAGACTGGTTTATCTACTGCCATTGCTCAATGCCTGATGGAAGTTGAGTTTTTAATATGGTATCACTCAGTAGCAAGTTGATTGCCTAAGTTCCTCTCACATGGAGGGAACAATGATATGTCACCCCCGGGATTTGAATTGTATTCTAGCTGTGTGTTTGTTATCTGTGCCCTTGGTGCCTTTTTGGCATCTCTATCCTAGGACTTTCAGAGTTTCTGATTTACTTACGTGGGTTCCTGCTAGAATTGTATTGGATCAAGGGATGCTTCTATTTTTTTATATTAAATATAATTTAGTGTCAAATTGGTTTCCATACAACACCCAGTGCTCATCCCAATAGGTGCCCTCCTCAATGCCCATCACCCACTTTCCTGTCTCCCCTACCCCCCCATCAACCCTCAGTTTGTTCTCCGTATCCAAGAGTCTCTTATAGTTTGCCTCCCTCCCTCTCTGTAACTTTTTTTTTCCACCTTCCCCTCCCCCATGGTTCTCTGTTAAGTTTCTCAGGATCCACATGTGAATGAAAACATATGGTATATGTCTTTTTCTGCCTGATTTACTTCACTTAGCATAATACCCTCCAGTTCCATCCACATTGCTACAAATGGCCACATTTCATTCTTTCTCATTGCCAAGTAGTATTCCATTGTATATATAAACCACATCGTCTTTATCCATTTGTCAGTTGATGGACATTTGGGCTCTTTCCATAATTTGGCTATTGTCAAAAGTGCTGCTATAAACATTGGGGTACAAGTGCCCCTATGCATCAGCACTCCTGTATCCCTTAGGTAAATTCCTAGCAGTGCTATTGCTGGGTCATAGGGTAGACCTTTTTTTTTTTTTTTTTTTTTTTTTTTTAGGAACCTCCACACTGTTTTCCAGAGAGGCTGCACCATTTTGCATTCCCACCAACAATGCAAGAGGGTTCCATTTCTCCACGTCTTCTCCAGCATCTATAGTCTCCTGATTTGTTCATTTTAGCCACTCTGACCGGCGTGAGGTGGTATCTCAGTGTGGTTTTGATTTGTATTTCCCTGATGAAGAGTGACGTTGAGCATCATCTCATGTGTCTGTTGGCCATCTGAATGCCTTCTTTCGAAAGAAGACATGTCTTCTGCCCATTTCTTCACTGGATCATTTATTTTTTCAGGTGTGGAGTTTGGTGAGTTCTTTACAGATTTTGGATACTAGCCCTTTATCTGATATGCCATTTGCAAATATCTTTTCCCATTCCATCGGTTGCCTTTTAGTTTTGTTGATTGTTTCCTTTGCAGTGCAGAAGGCTTTTATCTTGATGAGGTCCCAATAGTTCATTTTTGCTTTTAATCTCTTGCCTTTGGGGATGTGTCAAGTAAGAAATTGCTGTGGCTGAGGTCAGAGAGGTTTTTTCCTGCTTTCTCCTCTAGGGTTTTGATGGTTTCCTGTCTCACATTCAGGTCCTTCATCCATTTTGAGTTTATTTTTGTGAATGTGTAAGAAAGTGGTCCAGGTTCATTCTTCTGCGTGTTGCTGTCCAGTTCTCCCAGCACCATTTGTTAAAGAGATTGTCTTGGATAGAAGGAACATACTTAAACATCATAAAAGGCATTTACAAAAAGCCCACAGCTAATATCATCCTCAATGGGGAAAAATGAGAAATTTCCCCCTGAGATCATGAACACGACAGGGATATCCACTCATACTGCTGTTGTTTAACATAGTGTTGGATGTCCTAGCTTCAGCAATCAGACAGCAGATGAAATCAAAGGCATCAAAATTGGCAAAGATGAAGTCAAACTTTCACTTTTTGCAGATGACATGATACTCTATGTGGAAAACTCGACAGACTCCACCAAAAGTCTGCTAGAATTGATAAATAAATTCAGCATAGTTGCAGCATACAAAATTAATGTACAGAAATTGGTTGCATTTTTACATACCAAGAATGAAGCAACAGAAAGAGAAATAAAGAATCTGATCCCATTCACAATTACACCAAGAAGCATAAAATACCTAGGAATAAACCTAACCAAAGAAAGTTTATGAAGGAAATTGAAGGAGATACAAAGAAATGGAAAAACATTTCATGCTTATGGATTGGAAGAATATTGTTAAAATGTCAATACTACCCAAAGCATTCTACACATTCAATGCAATCCCAATCAAAATTGCACCAGCATTCTTCTCAAAGCTAGAAAAAGCGATCCTAAAATTTGCATGGAACCAGAAAAGATCCTGCATAGCCAAAGTAATATTGAAAAAAAAAAACAACAACAACAAAGTGGGAGGCATCACAATCCCGGACTTTAGCCTCTACTACAAAGTTGTAGTCATCAAGACAGTATGGTATTGGCACAAAACAGACACATAGACCAATAGAATAGAATAGAGACCCCAGAATTGGACCCACAAAGGTGTGGCCAACTAATCTTTGACAAAGCAGGTAAGAGTATCTGGTAGAGACAAGGGATGCTTTTATTATTTTTTTTAATATTTTTTTTATTTAAAAAAAATTTTTTTTTTCAACGTTTATTTATTTTTGGGACAGAGAGAGACAGAGAATGAACGGGGGAGGGGCAGAGAGAGAGGAAGACACAGAATCGGAAACAGGCTCCAGGCTCTCAGCCATCAGCCCAGAGCCCGATGCGGGGCTCGAACTCATGGACTGCGAGATCGTGACCTGGCTGAAGTCGGACGCTTAACCGACTGTGCCACCCAGGCGCAAGGGATGCTTTTAAATCAAAGAGTTTGAAAATGAGCACATGACTGTAGGATCTTTGGATTCTATCATGTATCACTGAATAGCTGCTCTCCTGAAAGAATGGAAATTTCTTTTTTTAAACACACCTAAGGCACTATCTTGAGAATGACACTTTGCAAGGTCGGTGTCCTATTATTTAAGATATCTTATATACTTTGAACCATTAACTGTTGTATATGCTATGTTTCTGACAGATTAGGTGAGTCTAGGAAAGAAGAGGTAGAAAGAGAAGTAGAACTTCTCCTTGCTTAGCCAAGTCCCCCTCTTGGGAACTACGTAATTTGTTAGTTCTTATCCCCAGAATTTGGGGTTTAAAGGATTAAAATTCTGGTCTTCAAGGGGGCACGATTCCATCAGGGCCTCAGTAAAATTCTGATGAACTTAGAGCTATAATTTTCACCTTGTAATTTTGGGTTCTTCATTCTAATAGACAAACAGGCAAAAAAGGAGTTACTATAGTAGGGTAGGAAAATAATCATCCTGAGAAGCTAGAGTTCTTGTGACATACTGGGGTCCAAAAAGAATATGCCTGAAACTCAAGAGATTTATGAAGGGAATTCTTGGTGCTCCCATATGTGTTAATAAAGATATATAAGCTATTGTATCAGCTATATCCTAGTAAGGGTAAAGTATTTAGGGACTCACACCTCCCTGATAATTTTTTTTAAATGTTTATTTATTTTTGAAAGAGAGAGAGAGAGAGAGAGAGCGCATGAGTGGTGTAGGGGCAGAGAGAGAGGGAGACTCAGAATCTGAAGCAGACTCCAGGCTCTGAGCTGTCAGCACAGAGCCCAATACAGGCTCCAACCCGCTGACCGCGAGATCATGGCCTGAGCTGAAGTTGGACGCTTAACCAGATGAGCCATCCAGGAGCCCCTCACTGATAATGTTTTGATGACACTCCCCAGAAAGAGATGTAGACCTGTGGAAATGTTAGCTGAAGGTAAGGGGAAATCTAGAAAGGGCGGTGGAAAAGAAAAGTAATGAATGTTAACTGTGGCTTTGAGATTGTGGCTTTTAACACTAAATCCCCCCATTTTAAGGCTTTTTTACATACTGTGCTTGGTCACTACCCTTAAGTGTAAGTAACAGACTGACTCATTGTGGGGCACAGCAAGTTTTGACTAGTATATAAAGAGTTGACAGTGACACATTTATGATTCATTAGAGTAGGGATGCATATATGTGGTTCCTTCTACAATGTAATTTTCATCTTCAGAACTTCTCAGTATTCTCCAATAAATAGGATGCAAGCATATGAAACTGTAGCATTTGCCTGTCAAAAAGGAATCATTTATTAGCTAAGACAGGAAAAAGGTATAATTTTGTACATGTTTCTTTGCAAATACCCATAAATATACCTTCTTTAATTTTCATTTGGGAAATATTTTTGAATGAATATTCTAGAAATCCCATGGCAGAATACTTTTGCACAAAGTAATGGCCTCTGTTATGTATCATGAATAGTATTACATAATGAGCTAAATAAATAATGGAAAAAAAAAAAACACAAGCTGATGGTGACTCAAATAGAATGATTTATGACCCAAACCAGTGAATGCTTTTTAGCTTGAAATTGAGTGATTCCCTGTTAAATAAGCATAATAAGTTTCTGCTATATATTATATCTGACTAGTCAAAATATAAATCTGATTATTGCTTATGATTTGCTTGGCTTACCTTTAATCTATTAATTAAACATTGTCTAATCTGTGAAATATAGGACACTTTTGGCAGCTGTGTCCCACAGGATTTAATTCCTGAAATGACTAAATTCCAATCTACTAGCCATCCAATTAATTGTGTTAAGCACTAATCAGACTCTCTGCAGATTTCTCTGGTTTCATCCCATTTCTGGAAACTGAAATAGTAATGCAGATATTTATGTATGTATACAGAAACTATGCACTTAATTTCTGCAAAGGCTGATCAAGTGAGGAAAAATGCTCAAATTTTTGAAGATTACACCTGGATTTATTTTAAATTCTTAGTCTTTTTAAAACTTTAACTCTAAGTGTACTTACTGTACATTTCTCTGGCAGTATGAATCCTTTAGCAATTATGACTTTTTAAATTATTTTGATATTATTCCATTTAGCATATTATTTTTGACTAAGAACCCTGATGTTTGTTTATATGTTAAATATTAGCAAATCTAAATTTCTTTATTCACTTTTTGGTGAAAATAAATGTAAATATAAGTTTTAGTATCCTTTTAGTAATCTACTTAGTTTATATAGAAATTGCTTATAAAATAGAAGATAATTATATTATTTCCATAAATAAAACTTGAAAAATAAAAACTGTAAGTGAAAGGTTCCATTACAAAACTTATATTTATTATTAAATGGTTCAATACAAGAAAATGTCTAAAGCCATAATATATATGAATGTGCCTATAAGAAACCTGGGCCTTTTAATAAACAATTTCTTGCTCCTAGAACTCAGTTTTTCTATTTTCAGTAATTTTGACTGACATTATCTGCACAAGTTGACAAATTAGTCACCCTACATAAATACTAAGCTGACCTGAATTCTGAAGTTAGAAGTGATAAGATTTGGAGATAGCTTAGAAGATATGGGAAAAACTTTTAGCATTTAAGGAGATTTGTACTCATGGAATCTGCATAGGAGAAAGAGGTTTATATTGACATAAAAGTAAATTCTCTTGGATTAAATATATTAATAAAAATGAAAAATACCTGAACAGAATTTTCTTTTTATTTTCAGTTTATTAAAGACTATACTTTCAGGGATCATTTCTATTGTTTATTTTGAGTTTATTATAATCTGAATCAAGTGGAGAAGAGTGTGGCAAAACATCCATCTCTTATGTGCTATAAATTAGAAAACTAAGAAAAATAAGTAAGCCTAAGGTTTTGACATTTACTCAATTTTATACCTACATTGAGGTTTTAGTTGGAGTGTCCAGACGTATGTGGGTCAGAAGGTGGAAGTCAAAAGAATTGGTACATGGATGACCCTAGAGGCATCTAGCATAAAGAGGAAGATCTAAAACCCAACTAAAGTTTTGTATGCCATCAATATTTATATACAAGAGGAAGGCAGACATGATATATTCTGTGATTCAGAGTCATAATTCTTGAGATGGAGCCCCCTGATGGTGCCTAATGTTAAACTCAGAGTACCTCCGATTCAGCTGCCATTCTCTACTCCATTTTCTTATCCTCTCATCTGTTGCCTCTTAAGAATTATCCTACAAGGGAAAAATAGTGTTGGACCTACCTAAAAGAGCTTCTTTCTCCTCAGGATACAGGCTCATCAAGTCCTGCCTTCCTTGGTATCTCTCTGATGGCTTCAAATAAATTTGCTTATTTGTTGGTCTATATTTTGCTCAGATTTTGTTTTTGCTTGATATTGTGAAAAGGATAATTTGCAAAACTTTCTCTATAATTCCCTGATATTTAATCTGAAATCCCTCTATCACACTTTTACATTTGTTTCTAAATAGATTCTGAAATGGGCAGAGAAGTGTCATTTTTAGGATCCCCTCAAATGGAACTTGGAAAAGTAGAGATGGAAAGGCATGGAATGAGCTGAAGAAAGAAAATAGATTGAGAAAAAATAGACAGGTATGGGCAAGATGGAGCATTTAGTCAGGTGTGAAAAACTAAGTTCTTGACACTGTGGTGAGATATAAAAGCTTTACATAGTAGAATCACTTGTATTCATTTTCAGGTAAACTTCACAGTCTGAAATACCTGTAATATAATAGCTTTTGATGCTACATTAAAAAATACACTTTCTATATAAATAAGATTAATTTTCTATGTAAAATTTGAATTTGTTACATACATTAAATATCTTAAATATTTAGAATATTTTGTGTTTGTATGGTACCAAAATCATGTTAAAGCTCAAACACCAAAGGAAGAGAAAAAACTGGAAACTTCTTAAGAGCAATGATGTTCATCTCCCAACAAGGTTAGTGTTGAGATTCTTGATGTAGTTCTTACTTTGGTCTCTGTTGGCCTCACAAAAATCATAATATCCTACAACCCTTGTGTAAGATATGCCAAATGAATATTAATCCATGCTCTTAAATTTAGAATAGTTTGCTATTAATTTAATTGGCTATTCAAATAATACTTCTCATAGCATTTATATTATTGATTCAATAATTTAGCAGAAATATTATCTGTGTGAGTCACTGGACATTTGTTATAGTTGTTGCTGCTGAAAATGCAGGAAAAAACCCATACACAATCCTAGGTGTGCATGTTCCGAGTCAAAATTTTGCATATGCCTGACCAAGGTTGTTGCAGGGAGTATGGCCAGAGTCTCAAAAGATGAGTCCGCAAAGTGCAGTTAAGTGAAGGTCCTCATAATCCAGTTGGATGAGGCCTTGACTCCAGGATGAAGATTCTTTTTATTAGGATAATTGCTAAAGACTATGTGCATAAAGTCAGCTAAGCAAGTGTGTTCATCAATCTGATTGTTTAGCTTTTCAAGGTTGAATTTTGAGTTAATTGGTTTCTATAACCAATAGGAGGTTATAGAGGATAACCTCTATCCTCTATAGAGGATAGAAGGAGGATCCGCCCTGGACAATGTTAATGGCTCTAGGGGTTCCTTACTGCCACAGCCATGTTCAGCTGTATAAACATGTCCTAAGGCCTTGCACCTTCTCCAGCCCTTCCCTTTTGAAGTCTTTTCCTTTGATGCTTCTCTCCTGCATCTCCCACACAAGGTGAACCTTAAGGAAGCTGTCATGAATGTGGTTTATTTAGTCTCCTAAAAAATATCTCAAAGTATTTAAAAAAACCATCAATTTATGGATCCTGAAACACTTAAGTCTGAGAGAGAATAGTGTTACTTTCCAAGTAGTATACAATTTGGAGAAGAAAAGGTCAAACACCCAGCTAAGTGATTTACTTACCTAAGGCCAACTAATGTATTAATGTTGGAGAAGAAAAGACTACCTTGATCTGTTTCCTGTGCTGTATTCACTTGAGCTGATTCTATGGAAATAGCAGGACAGGAAAATGAAGAAAAAAAGCAAGTTTTCATTTCAAGGTCCAATGACACTTTTTCCAGAAGCGCCAGGCTGCCCTTTTTCAGACGTGTAGTTAAACCATTTAAAGTTAATCCAGAGCCTAGGAGTAGCCATTGTTTAAGAATATGGACCATCTAGCAGAAGTGATAGTAACCAGGAGAAAAGAGAAGAGAGGAGAGGAAGGGAGGGGAGGGGAGGGGAGAGGAGAGGAGAGGAGAGGAGAGGAGAGGAGAGGAGAGAGGAGAGGAGAGGAGAGGAGAGGAGAGGAGAGAAGTTAACATTAATTAAGCAAAATGTTTCACACATTTTTCAGCTCTGAATTGATATTCAATATTATTATAAGGTTATGTCACTTTAGAACTAGGTGTGTGATTAAACAGGGTCAAGATCAGCCTTCTTATTTTGTAAAATATTGCATCTGGTATTTCAAGAAAGGTTTATGAAACTTCCTTATTTACTTAGCATGTGGTATAGAAAGTTCTGTTTTTAAAGAGCTTTCCAAAAAACATATTGTTTTGGTACTGATATATAAAAATAGCAATATGTCTCATATTCCCTTGCTTATTGGCTATATTATCTCTCTTGTGTCTGGTTATGTCCCTGCAAATCTGAGCATTTGAGAAATACTGTTCTATTTCCTTGTAGATATTATGTTGAAAAACTGACATCATGAAGCCCAGCAAAATTAATTATATGATTGTAAATTCACATAGGATAGAGCTACCAGTTCTCACTACTCCAGATGCCTTCTCTGGGACACCAAGGACTTTTTTTGTCCCCAACTTCCAACTTAAAGTTAATACCATTTTAGAGGCTGAGGTTATTGAAGGCAATATCCAGATAATTGAGGATTTCACCATTGAACTAAATCACCAACATGGTTTGGAGACTATCTTGTTTAATGTTTATTTATTTTTGAGAGAGAGGGAGATAGAGAATGAGTGGGAGAGGGGCAGAGACAGAGGGAGACACAGAATCCAAAGCAGGCTCCAGGCTCTGAGCTGTCAGCACAGAGCCCGATGAGGGGCTTAAAATCAGGAGCAAACCATGAGATCATGACCTGAGCCAAAGTCAGAAGCTTAACTGATAGCCACCCAGGAACCCCAGGAGGATATGTCCTTTAAATGGAGGACAACTCCAAATCTTCCTTTGTATAAACCTACAATGTGGATTTCATATCCTTTGTGTTAAACATCAAAATTGATATAAGGCAAAACTAAAGATTTACCCAACCATTTCTTTCATCATTCACAGCTATATATTTAAAATGCAACTATACGAGCGTGCCTAGGTGACTTATTTGGTTAAGTATCTGACTCTTGATTTTGGTTCAGGTCATGATCTCATGGTTTGTGGGTTCAAGCCCTGCATCTGCATTGGGCTTTGTGCTGACAGCATGGATCCTACTTAGGATTCTGTCTCCTTCCTCTCTCTTCACCCCTCCTCTGCTTGTGCTCTTTCTCTCTCTCTCAAAGTAAATATATAAACATTAAAAAATACTGCTAAAAATAAAATACAATTATACATATATACATACATAAATATATATTGTTATAGCTATATATTATACATGCAAATATATAAAATCGATCTATCATCTATCAATCTATCAATCAATCTATCTATGTATCTGTAATTTCTCTGTACCTGTTGAATTGAATCACTTAGGAGTGTATAACAGAAGGCAATCCTCAAGTAAGAGTCATTTGGAACAAACCAGCACAAACATGGTGAGATAAGACATTGTAAGATAAAGATTAAAGCAGAAAGTCGAAGACAAGGATACATATTTAAGTCACTGTGGAG
This sequence comes from Prionailurus bengalensis, assembly GCF_016509475.1. Lineage (NCBI taxonomy): Eukaryota > Metazoa > Chordata > Mammalia > Carnivora > Felidae > Prionailurus > Prionailurus bengalensis. The sequence continues at coordinate 182,144,322 of NC_057345.1, read as the reverse complement.
AAAAAGAAAAGTGTAGGAAGACTTTGATCAATGATAGTGATGAAAAATGAGTAACTTCAATCAAAAACACCCAAAGCACTTTATAAGCCTGGAAAAATAAATTACTGAAGCCTGAGCAATTCGAATCTGAAGGCATGAAAGTATTAATAGATATAAATGAAAAAGCAGCATTGGTCAATCCAGTTATTTTCTGATGATGCAAACATTTTATCTTCACTCTACATTTGAAATGGTGATCAAAAAGTACTTTAATCAATATCAATAAAAAAGCAGAATTGGTAAATCTATTTATTTTCTAGTGCCACAGTAATTTCATTTTTATTCCTCATTTCCAGTGATCAAAAATACATTGAGCATGAGATTAATTTTACTGAGGAGCAGGGTTGTATACATCTGTTTCTCATTTGAAGCTCTTGAAAGCACTTGCATAATTTTCAGAAGTTTTACTGTCTCAGAAGAAGTAAAATTATTTTAAGTAATACAATTCTTTATTATTTTTAAAGTACTATTATTGGAGGTTTAAAAACATCTGTATAAATAAATATATGGAGGGCTGATAATTTCAAACATTTATTAGATGTAAGGAACTTTTCTAAGGGCTTTGTTGTTTCATCCTATGGACAACCCTAATGAAGTAGGCAATGTTATATTGTGCCAATTTTATAGATTAAAATCATAGGCTCCTAATATATTATTTGTCAAAGGACCCATAGCTAGTAAGTAGTGAAGTCAAGATGTACACGTAAGGAGTCTTTCTCTAGGGTTCAAGCTCATATCTATTCTATTTCTATCTATCTATCCATCTATCCATCCTTCCATTCATCCATGTATCATGTATCTACCCCACCCTTATCCACATCTCTGTCTTTCTTTCTTCATGTAAACCGACTTAAGTGGAGAGCAGTGGTAAAACAGTTTGCTGAAATTCTCATAACCTGAATTTAGAACTAGGTCTTTATGGATCTCCTCTCCCAATGTGAAAGAAAGAAATGACAATCTGTCATTTCTCTAATTCATTATGCACTGGAAACTGCAGAAGAGGAACTCAAGTTAAAGTTTAGAACCATATGTAATACGGAAATCAATAGGGAAAATAGAATTAAAATAATCAGATATTACAGGAAGAGAGGTACTGACTTGAGCTAATTTCTTCAGTTTTTAAATGTAAAACAAACTGATCAGGATTATGATTAGCCAAATTTTATTTTTAATAGCCATTACATGTACGATCCCATCTAGGCCAGGGTTTCTCAACCATGACATTATTGACATTTTCACACCAATAACTATTCTTCCCCAATGTGACATCCAAAAATGTCTTCAGACATTGCTGAGTATTACATGAAGAGGCAAAATTGCCTCTGAGAACCAATGATCTAAAATACTGGAACGGTTGGGGTGCCTGGGTGGCTCAGTTGGTTGAGCATCCAACTTTGGCTCAGGTCATTATCTTGCAGCCTGTGAGTTCGAGCCCCGTGTCAGGCTCTGTGCTGACAGCTCAGAGCCTAGAGCCTACTTCAGATTCTGTGTCTCCTTCTCTCTCTGCCCCTCCTCCACTCATGCTCTGTCTCTCTCTCTCTCTCTCTCTCTCTCTCTCTCTCTCTTTCTCTCTCTGTCAAAAATAAATAAACATTATTTTTTTTTAAATACTGGAATGGAATGCCCATATTTGACATCAGTCTGGTGACGTTTGTTTGCTAACATCTGGGAGATTTGTAATTACTCAGCCTTTTGACAGAAACTCTTTAAGTCTGACATAGTCACCCATTTACAAAAAGATCACTTGTTGTGACAGTAACACCTTTTTAAATGATACAATTTGTTTTGCCCACATAATTGAGAGTTAACTGGCTGTGGTAATTGGTCCAATTGGACATGAATATGTCCTCAGAAAAAGAAAAATTAAAGTGCTTTCATGTCTGGGAAAATTCCCTCTGAGTATGAGAGTGATGAATAATACATACAAGATAAAACATGGTCTGACTCTGGTTCACAGACCTGAGATCCAAAATGAGGCAGAGCCCTATTACAGACTTGCTAATCATCAAACTCAAATCATTTAAGCTTTAGGCCTTAAATAGACCAAAACATTAACTATTAGGCATTAATGACATGAAAGTTAACAGCCTGGGAGCTAACAAAAAGTAACAAAATAATCCATTAAAAAAGAGGGCAGTGAATATGAAAGGCATGTTGCCTATGAGTTATTTTTCAGAATTAATTTATATTGTGTGGCAACTTAGATCTTTAGGAACAGTCTTTAAAATGAGACAAACATTATAATATTTTGTTATTAAATTCTATGTAAGACTAAACAGATGTGGTTCCTAACCTATAAAACCCTGCAGTTTTTAAGATCTTGGTATTTGTAGTAGACATTTGAAATCTTTTTAAAAATAATATGCTATATTCAAATCAGTTATCATCTCTGTACCCAGATGATATGATGGTAAGTAATCTTAGAAAATTAAGGAATAAAAGTACATTTTATTTTATTTTTAAAAGTTATTTATTTATTTATTTATTTATTTATTTATTTAGAGGGGGGGGGGGGAGAATATCCTAAGCAGGTTCCACACTGTCAGCACAGAGCCCTACACAAAACTTGACCATGCAAACCATGAGATCATGACGTGAGCCGAGAACATGACCTGAGGTGAGATCAAGAATGGGTCTCTTAACTGACTGAGCCACTCAGGAGCCCCAAGCACATTTGATTTTAAAAACTCAATCCAAACAATAATTTTTGAATAGAATTTAACTGTGAATTGTAAAAATAGCTTCTAAGTTATGCCTCTGTTACTGTTAAGGTATGTGACTTTGAATGACTCACCAAGTACTTTTCTGTAAATCAGTGATAATACTTGTCCCACTATTTCATAAGGTTATTTTGGAAATCATACTAGATGTATAAGAAATCACATTGCCAACTATAAAACTAATTCATCTCTTTAGGACATTTAATTCTTACAGAATCTATCCAAAACAGTTTATTTGCCCTATGAAAGTGAATTAAAAGTAATTATTGGTGATCATTCACATCTCAAGGACAGTAGAATTTCCAAATCAAGATGCAGGAAGGTAATAAAGTTCCATTTATGCTTTTGCATAAGGATTGATGTGTGTCATTTTATAATGAAAGAATAGATGTATATGTAGCCATGTTTGATGAAGTCAGTCCGGTGAACGTCTTGTGAATGTTTTCACATCTTTAGTAGATGTTTTGTTTGCATATTACATAATTTTATTGAGATTCATTACTATAATTAAAAATTTTTGATATGCAACTTTTTATAAAATGTGATGGAATGGTAAGTGAGGGGCTTCAGTCTTTTTGGATTTGTTTTATTTTCTTTTTCCAGACTTGAAATCTTTTACTCAAATAATATTGTTTTTTATATGTCAATTATTTGCCTATTATGCTAGGGATTTAAGATCTCTGAGAAAGTTCCACTTTATCATTTTGAACAATTTCTTCCCCGTTTTGCATAGAGTCTTTCAATGCCAACAGTTGTTGATGTCTCTAGAAACAGATGGTTTGTGGGAGGATTGTTGAGTGAGATATTCTGCATCGTGGTCCCAAGACTGCACAGTTGCTGTTGGAAAGGTTACAGAAATGACAACTGGTATAAGAGAAGTTACAAACCAGAGAGTGAAAATAGCCAGACAACTGTATGGAGACTATCCAAATTAAAAGACTTTTTGATGAAATCTTGACATTTCTTACAGAAGAAAATGCAGCAATTGCAAGGAGTTTGGACGGTATTAAGGTGGTTGACATATTGGCAATGCTTTTCTTATCTATTCTTTAGCAAGTTTCACAGTTCAACTTGAGAATGATGAATATGTGGGAGACTCTTACTATAGCAGGATTTTTTAATGTCCTTGGGTTAGAGATAATAGATTTGTTCATTCCTATTTGCACATCATGTCCCTAGTTAAACTAAACGTATTTTTCTTTCATTCCAAAAATTTAATGTTAAGGAAACATTAAATTATTCTCTACCACTTATTTAATGGAGACATTCTTTATCAGAGAAAATAATAAGACTTGGAAAATGAGATAATAGTGTGAACCTTGAGTTAATGTAGCTATTCCAAATATGGGGGGAATTTAGGTTTGAGTTAGGAACATATATAGGGCACATTTCTGTGATTTCCAATGTTCGGTAGCATCTCTCATGAATGTGTTGTAAGTAAGTCTCTTTCAAATGTCAGCATAGTACATGTTAGCCTAGAAGTGTCGGTGGATATGGATTGATTTTTTTCACCTTTTTTTCTCATTTACCTCCTAGTCTTGCTTTCATCAATTAAAGCACAGTGAACTAAATTGTTAGCAAACTGCCTTCAAATATCTGAGTATTTCAGAGTAGACGAATTTTTTCTTCTACTGATCACTATTTGTAAACATGCTATTTGATTAGATTATTAAATATGTGTTATTTGCATTGTATGATACCAAGTGAATTATACTCACTTAGATGTCAATGGGCAGGAAAAAATACTACTAGTGGATTTTCTGGATCTACACATTTACTTAAGAACAATAACTGAGGGCTCATACAGGTGCTATCAGTAGCAACATAGCCTACCAGCATTAGGTAGCCCTAATCACCATTTCCACTTCACTCCCTCCTTTATTCTCTTTTTTATAGCACCTCTCCTTTTTTTCTTTTCTTTTCCTTCTGATGAGGACTTTTAAGATTTACTCTCAGCAACTTTCACATATGCAATACATTATCATTACAAGTCACCAAGCTATGTATTACATCTGCATGATTTATTTATTTTATAACTGGAAGTTTGTATCTCTTGATACCCTTCAGTCATTTTTCCCCGCTCCCATCTTGCTTCTGGCAACCAGCAGTCTTTTTTCTGTATGAGCTTGTTTTGTTTCTTTGTTTGTTTTAGCTGCCACATATAAGTGAGATCATGTGGTATTTATCTTTTTCTGTCTGACCTACTTAACATAATACCCTCAAGGTATGTCTAGGTTGTCACAATGGCAAGATTTCGTCCTGTTTTGTGGCTGAATAGTATTGTACTGTGTGTGTCTGTATGTGTGCCTGTGTGTACCATGTCTCCTTTATCCATACATTCATTCATGGACCCTTATCCTTTTCCTTCTAATAACCCCAAAAGACAGGGCTAACACCATGATGCATATTGAAAGTTGAAACATACAGATTCGACATACAAAAGAACTAAAAACAACAACAACAAAAATTCCCAAAAGCAAAAAAAAAAAAAAAATCCATAATGGGTCCCTGGTCGTGTACAGCCTGGGGACATGTTGGAGGACTGGTAGTCTGTAAACATCAACTGTGTCAATCAAGTGCAAGATGGCTTTTAAACACCTGTCTGGTCATCAATTGATTGGTTTCCTTCAGGGAATTATAAATGGGAATTTCTGCGCCACCGTCCCTGCTTTACCCCCAATGAAATTAAACAGGCAGGCTAACGCGATATATGTTACAATATGTGTCGACAGAAATTATGCTTGAGTTTCTCATGAGATTTTAGTTTGGGTCATTTTATTTCACAACAGACTTTCAAAACTTTCTTCTCCACATATATCTACATTAATTTAAGGACAGATACACAAAATCATAATGAAGTACAAAGAGGCAAGTGAGAGACAGGATTTTATTTTGTTTTTAAATAATTAGACTTTATTTATTAGAACACTTTAGGTTTCGACAAAAATGGAATAGAAAGTACAGAGTTTCCATTTATAGCCTCTCCTTACTCTGCCACATCCCCTCACTACCCCCATCTAATTTCCTCTATTATTGACATCTTGCATTGGTGCGGTACCTTTGTTATAGTTGATGAATTATTATTCTGATATATTACTACCAAAGTCTATTGTTTGCATTAGGGTTCACTCTTTGTGTTGTACATATTTAGGGATTTTGCCAAATGTATAAAGTTATATATCTCCCATTATGTTATTCTACAGAAGAGTTTCACTGCACTAAAAATCCATTGTCCTCCATCTATTCATCCCTTCTCCATGACCCCCAGCTCCTGGCAACCACAGATAATTTTATTGCCTCAACAATTTTTCCTTTCCAGAGAAAAGATTCTAATTCAAATACCTTTTTATGTTAAATGGTTCTTTTTCCTGAAGGATATTTCAGTTTTGAATAGAAATGGCACATAGTTCAAAAAGTATATGATGAGTGCATTTGGGAGGACCAGCTGTGTTAGCATTTGCTTAGGAGTTAAATGTAGGAATTTGTGTGGCTAATTTATTTAAAAAATAGAAAATATGGACTAATGATGATAATATCAACTTAAACTTAATTGTAGCAATTTAAAAATCTCTGCCTTCGGCAAATGCTTATATTTTGTTGGTTTTTATGACTGATTCTTTAGTAATCCAGATACAACCTACAGAGGCAAAGGCTGTTTCTAACCTAAATGTCATAATTGCTACATTTAGTTTATGGTGGGTCCATTTGGAAAATCAATAGTGATCAGAGAAGAGAAGATTGTGGCCAAAGAGATAAGTGGCAGATGGTCACAATATAGTTCCTGAATGACCATGCAAAGTGACAAACAGCCATCAGCAGAAGGGTTCTGAGATGGAGATCAAGCAGCGTGATGCAGTTTTAAACTCACAATTGCTTGCTTCTTTTGTCAAGTAACTTCTAATAATTCTCTGAAGAATTTTAAAACCTCTGAATATTATACCCAGGGAAGGAAGCCATTTTTTGCAATGGCAGAGCTTCCAAGAATGCTATTTTGGTGAGCTAAGCTCTATTTCCTTACCGTACAGGACAAGGTAATGTTCATTACAACTGTATCGTAGTGATCCGTTTGGCATAGTCTTAAATCCAGTCTAATTCGAAAGCAAATTTAAATTTCATAAAACCCGACAGTAATGCTGAAGATATATTTTTTCTTTTATTGATAATGGTTTTATCATACTTAAATTGATTTTTTTTTATTTTTATACATAATGTTTAAAGATTTGTCACCATTTTTTCCCCAAAGATAAAAATATTTATTGTGTTAGAAAATGAATTAGGTATTTGCTTGGGACTCTACAAGTTTTGCATGTTAACTATTTTAAATTTATTTTGCCTTATACTGCAGGTGATATGTATTCATTCATTTTAGTAGTATTCATCATTAAAGTAGTTCTCAATTTTGTTAAATAATAGTACTGTGGTGCCTGGGTGGCTCAATCAGTTAAAGCCTCGGACTTCGACTCAGGACATGATCTCACAGGTCATGGTTTGAGACCCTGTTGGGCTCTCTGCTGGCAGCACAGAGCCCACTTGGGATTCTCTGCCTCCCTCTCTCTATGCTCCTCCCCTGCTCGTGTGTGCTCTCTCTCTTTCAAAACTAAACATTAAAAAAAAGTGCTCAACTCCTTATGATCTCAAATCCATTTGTTTAGCAGAAAATATTAAGTATCAAAAGAAATATCTGAAATACCCAGTCAAAATTAAGAATTTTACATACTTTTTTAGATGTAAATTTGAAAAACAAGACAGGAGTGCTGATTCGTAGGGGCACATGTACCCCGATGTTTATAGCAGCACTATCAACAATAGCCCAATTATTGAAAGAGCCAAAATGTCCATCAACTGATGAATGGATAAAGAAGATGTGGTATATGTATAAATGTGTGTGTGTCTATGTGTGTGTGTGTGTGTGTAATGGGATGATACTTGGCAATGAAGAAGAATGGAATCTTGCCATTTGCAACAACCTGGATGGAAGTAGATGATATTATGCCAAGTGAAATAAGTCAGTCAGAGAAAGGTATCATATGTTTTCACTCATGTGTAGAAGTTGAGAAACTTAACAAAAGACCATGAGGGAAGGGAAAGAAAAAAATTAGTTACAGAGAGGGAGGAAAACCATAAGGGACTTTTAAATACAGAGAACAAAATGAGGGTGGAAGGGGGTGGGGGGCTAGGGGGGTGAGGAAAATGGGTGATGGGCTTTGAGGAGGGCATTTGTTGGGATAAGCACTGGATGCTGTATGTAAGTGATGAATCATAGGAATCTACTCCTGAAGGCAAGAGCACACTGTATACACTGTATGTTACTTAACTTCGCAGTAAACTATATTTTAAAAAATGGGCAGAGACATAAATAGACATTTTTCCAAAGAAGACATATAGATGACCAATAGACACATGAAACGATGTCCAACATCACTCATCATCAGGGAAATGCAAATTAAAACTACAGTAGTTTTGTATTAACAGAATAGCTAAAACTAACAACACAAGAAAGAACAGGTGTTGGCAAGGATGTGGAGAAAGGAGAACCCTCTCACACTGTTGGTGGGAATGCAAACTGATGCAGCCAACTCTGGAAAACAGTATGGATGTTCCTCAAAAAGTTATAAATATAACTACTCCATCATCCAGCAATTGCACTACAGTATACTTAAGAATACAAAAATACTTATTCAAAGAGACACATACATACCATTGTTTATAGCAACATTATCTATAATAGCCAAATTATGGAAACAGCTCAAGTGTCCATTGACTATCCATGAATGGATAGAGAAGAAATTGTGTGTGTATGTGTGCATATGTATATATATATATATATATATATATATATATATGGAATGAATATATATATATATATGGAATGAATATATATGGAATGAATATATATATATGGAATGAATATATATACACATATATATGTATATATATATATGGAATAATATTCATCCATAAAAAGGAATGAAATCTTGCTATTTACAAAGACATGGAGGAAGATAGAGAATAATATGTTAAGTGAAATAAGTCAGTCATAAAAAGGCAAATATCTTATGATCTCATTTATATGTAGAATTTAAGAAACAAAAAAGGAAAGAGAGAAGAGAGAGAGAGAGGCAAACCAAAAAACAGACTCTTAACTATAAAGAGCAAACCAGTGGTTACCAGAGGGGAGGTGGGTGGGGTGGATGGGTGAAATAAGCAATGGGGATTAAGGAGGGCACTTGTGATGAGCACAGGGTGATGTATGTAAGTGATGAATCACTAAATTCTACACCTGAAACTAGTATTACACCTGTATGTTAACTCATGAATTTAATTAAAAACTTTAAAAACAAAAACAAAAACAAGATACATATATCCAATCTATTAGCATTTGAAAAAATTAAATATGCCATTTTTGAGACAACCACAATGTAATTCCCACAATATAATATGATAGAAAATCCACATAAAAAAGTGAATCGGGGTTCCTGGGGCTCCTCTCACCTGCCTACATGCCACCCACCACCTGTGACTATGCAGCTGGCCTCTGCTGCCAGCAGAACCCTTCCAAAGGCCTTCGCTGCGCATGCCAGGATGCCTCTCCCTGCTCTGGCCTTTGCCAAAGAAAGTTAACTTTGCAGAGGAAAAGAAGGAAACGTGGACATGAAGAGGAGAATCTAGCTGGAGCTGAGGAACCAAACCTGGGCAGTTGTTTGTGAACTTGTCTTGAACAATTGCAAATCAAATGATAGGAGAATTGAGGTCTTAACTGATGAAAGTGTCAACTTAGAGTTCCTTGGTTTAATAATTGGAGGCTTGGTTTTAATTTCAAATCTCCCCAAACTACTGAAATTGAAATAGCTCTTGACCATGACCAAGATGATCAGCAGGTCCGTGACTCAGATGCCAAAGTGGATGGTGTGGGTGAAGAAGAGGAGGAAGAAGCAGGAGAATATGTGGAGGATGAGGATGGTGAAGAGGAGGAGTTAGATGATGAAGAGGATGAATAGGAAGAAGTCAGGGAGGAAGAAGAATTTGGACATGCTGGAGAAGTTGTTGGATGAAGATGATGAGGATGAAGATGAAGATAAGATGAGGAAGAAAGTGGGAAAGGTGAGAAGAGGAGGGAAGAAACAAGATGGTGAAGGACAAGATGGTTAAGACCCCAAATAACCTCTGAAAAACCCCAAAACAAATGAACAAGTATTCATTATTGGTTGAACTGCTCACATGGATTTGGTAGCTGTTTTAAGAAAAAGGTAGCTGTGATAACAAACCCAGGACACCCACCCACCCAAAGAGGCAAAGAATAGTTTTTGTGACATTACACCTTCCTCCATTTAGTCCCTCTTGGAAGTTGACCACTGAACCTGGGGTCTTCATTCCAACAAAATTGTAAGCATTGTTAGCTTTGTGTTAAGACTCTTGCTGTAGCATGGATAGTGGTGATTGGTGAGTCATCTGTGGCTAGCAGTTACGCCAAGACTGTAACAGCATTTTTACTTTCCGTACAACAAAGAAACTTTGAAAATAAAATCCTAACATTTTTGGGGAAAAAAGGTAATTATAATTGACACTGAGCTGAATGGAGTTCAGCTAGAGTTGGAACATCATTAGCTTAAGCCAATGTTATGTACATTTCTTCTCTGAAACTGAAGCTCCTTAAGATACTCGATGAAAAATAAATTTCTGTGTATCTGTATCTTTGTAAATTTATGTATATAAAATGCATGTATTTACATATATATCTGTGTGTTTTAAATATTAATATATTTACGTATGAAAGTATGCAGTGATTCTCCCTTATAGATTAACAGGAGATATTAGAATATTAACCACTTCAATGATGATTATGTCTGAACAAAGATTCTCTTAACAAATGTCAATAGTATGGATATAGGGATAGAAAGAGCAGACATAGGCAGTATTTGAATACATCAAATAATATTTGCTCATCCAAATGTTGAAGAAGTAGGTTACTATCTATAATCAAGATATAGAGAGAGAATGAACGTTGTGTCTGGGACATAAGATATTTCTAGCCCATAGGCCTCAGCAGTGGGAACACAGTTCCAAATGGTGACTTCTGAGTGAGGGTCTTATCAGGCATTTTGAAATGAATATAACTGTTTTTATATATGTCTTGGATAAAGTGGCATGTAGTTTTGCCTGGGTATATGTTATAGGCCATTTTGCACGAGTCCCACCAATTTCAGAATTGTATGAAACACAGTATTACTAAGGTATGGTACCTGGTATAATCAGGTATAAACATTTTTATCTGTCATTCTCAGTGATAATAAAGATCGGTTCAAATATGTTCCTAAAACACTTTCTTATTCACTCATTCCATTATTGTTCACTGGTTCCAGTTATTCCATTAGTCTTCAATCATTCATTGTCTACCTTTGCATTTATGGACATATTGGTAATATAAATTTGGACATTCTTTTTTTTTTTTTAATTTTTTTTTTCAACGTTTATTTATTTTTGGGACAGAGAGAGACAGAGCATGAATGGGGGAGGGGCAGAGAGAGAGGGAGACACAGAATCGGAAACAGGTTCCAGGCTCTGAGCCATCAGCCCAGAGCCCGACACGGGGCTCGAACTCACAGACCGCGAGATGGTGACCTGGCTGAAGTCGGACGCTTAACCGACTGCGCCACCCAGGCGCCCCTAAATTTGGACATTCTAACCACCAGTGACATGAACTTGAATTTCAATTTTTCATTCTTGCCTGATGAGTGAGGGTATTATATACCACTCATTTGGGTAATTCTGTATCTCAAGTTGCCTTTCTTTTATGCCAACTGTCCATGCCATCTTTTTGGCTGATTTGCATATTTTTCCAAACACACTACTGTGGGACCCACCTAAAGGTCCTGGGAACCTCGCCCTGATTCAGCACGTTCTAGTTTGCACCTTTGTGCAAACTGAGTGCTTAGCAGCTCTACCTCAGCTTTGCCAGCAGAGAAGTGATCCGACACATTTTTCACGGCAACCTACCAATAGCTTCAATTGCTTTGCTTGTGTTACAAGTTTGAGAAGCACTGCTTTAGCAGTGATGCTGAAAAGAGAACTTAATTTTAGTTTAGGGCTTTGCTGTTCACTGTGTGCAAACAACAGAAACAAAGAAAAATCTACTTTTGTACTTTTTCTGTCCTAGATCTTTGGGAGCTCTTTATCACGAGGTGTTTCCCACATGTGAAAATGAAGTATTAATACACACCCTTTAGAGTTTGGTTGGAGATTAAGAAAATGACTCGTAAGATATGAATGTCTGCCACTGTTCCTAGCACATAGCAGATGTTTGTTAAACATAAATCTGCTCTTGAGATCTTTAAAATCTACCTGAGGAGTGTGATAATTTCTGATACTGAAATCATTATGACTTAAGCTGTTATCGTTATAACAGCTTTTTGCACATGCCAATGGCTCTCAGTCCTTGTGCCTGAACATTAGCCACCAATGATAAAAATAATACCAAAAGGAAACTTCTTTATGAGCATTCAATAGATGTATCCTAAACAATTGAAACACATCATGGCATTTGATAATTATAGCAACATTGACAGGTGGGAACTGTTACACTCATTTGCACTGTATGAATAAGAAAGTTAGACTTTGGTAGTTAAAGGGTACTCTAAGTTCCTATGCCAATAAGTGTTAGCATTTCTTGAACCTGTATTGTCTGATTCCAAATTCCATGCCCACATCCATAAGCACTGTGGTAGGGCCACTAGCCAAGAATTAATGGCTTTTCAGGGAAAGAGGAGCAGTATATCAGAGCAGCCTAGGAAAAATAAAACTTTCAAAATTAAAATGTCAAGTCAGGTTTGTTTAGAGGAAAATTAGCTTAGGATTTCAAAGCATTACTTTAAGAATGCCAAATGAAAGGGATTCTCACTTATCTTTTACTTCATTTTTAAACTTTATTATATAATGTTCTCACAGGCATTATCCATTACTTGTAATTCTGCATTCTTTTTTATATCCTAGAGTTTAAATGCCCCCTTTAGAACTTATGTCAGTAATAAAAACATCCTTGGTTGCTTTTACATCTCTGGCTTTAGTGACTTAAGACATTTTTTTTTTTGTATACTACAGGAAGCCCCGTATTTTTTTAATTTTTTTAATGTTTATTCATTTTTGAGAGAGAGAGAGAGACAGAGCACGAAAGACACAGAATACAAAGTAGGCTCCAGGCCCCAAGCTGTCAGCACAGAGCCTGATGCAGGGCTGGAACCCACTTACCATGAGATCATGGCCTGAGTTGAAGTCAGATGCTTAACTACTGAGCCACCCAGACACCCCTGAAGCCCCATATTTTTACAGTTTGATAAAAATATCTATCTTCTCTATCTATCCAACTGTTTTTGTGTCTGTCTGTCTATCTATCTATCTATCTATCTATCTACCTATCTATCTACCTATCTATATGTTTTTATTCTTCTACCAAACATAAATGATAGAAATTATTCATTTAGTTGGTTTTTGGGATCTGACAGGCCTGGCTTCAAGTTCTGATTTCCACACCATCTAACTCTGTGAACTTTGGAAGATGTATTAATTCTATTGTTGCAAAGCAAATTGCTACAAATTTAACAGTTTTAAAAAAACATATATATTATATACATATATATTATATGAGGTGTTCAGACACAGCCTATCTTGGTCCCCTGTTCAGGTCTCAAGGATGCTGTAGGGTTGGGGATTCATTCCATCTGTGCTCAGGATCTTTTATTAGCTCACATGCTTACTGGCAAAATTCATTTCCTTGCTGGGTAGATTTCATTGGTGCTTACTTTTTCAAGGAGAGCAGGCAAATCTCTCTGACCTTAAGGAAAGCCTTATTTTAGGCTTGACTCTTAAATCTGTGTTTTCTGATTTGTATGTAGATATAATGACATACACCTCTTAGTGTTACTTGTGAGTATCAAATGAGAGAATAATATAGCATTATAAATATTCAAATGTTATTTATTTTTTAATTAAAATCTAGCTTTTTCCTTCATCATCAGAGTAATCTGTGTCACCTTCCATTCTAGGTTATGGTTAATGCATAATTGACTTATATTTCTCAATTTCTAGGCAAACTTCATTAGACATTTGGTTTTATATATTTTACATATAAGGAACTTAGAAAATGTGGCTGCAGGTATAGGTAGGAGTGCAGGTTTTCTATGGAAGTAGAAACATTGTTAGCGTCATTGTTTCTATTTTCTCAATTTAGTGGTGAAGACTATGGTGAGATAAGATATTTGAAAATGCTTTGTTAACCATGAATCGTATTGCAAGTATGAGGAACACATTTTGATGCAGGCTAATAAAGACTTAGTTTAGGGTGAAGATAGGGGAAAAATAGAGGAGGAGAACAAAAGAGAATATTATAAAGAAAAGTCAGATTTGGAACAACTGAATACCTGTGTCATAATATTTATGAAGAAGGGCACTGAGGTAGACAGGGCTTCAAGAGATTGTCACAAAATTTTTCTGCATTGTTTTCTATCAGCTGGATGCAAGAGATCATCCAGAGGACAGATCTCTGGTTCAGTGAAGAACAATTTTGAATGTTCCCATTTGTTGTGTAAGTCTCAGGACAATCAATCCTATTGCCCTAGGGATCCGTAGTGATAGACCTTTTATGATTTGTGATGGTCTTTTTAGTTATTTTTGTATTGGTGCAAAGGAACTTCCTTGGAAGGAGATAGAATCTGCCTAGTACCTTATGAGGCTCAGTGTTTTTATGATCTCTCTGACAAACAGAGATGATCCTAACTTCAGTTGGCTGACTGTAAGTATACCCAGTTCTGTGATAGGGAACTCGTCGTGAAGGAAAGGGGAATCTGCATGGTGTCCTCAGCTTAATATCAAGGTCTGATAGGCAGCACTGGAGAGCTGGGTTTGTCCCAGACTGTGCCTGACATCTGAGTGTTCCTCTTGGCTGGTTTAGACATCCTCACTGTGAGGCCATATCTAGGAGCAATGGCAGGATGTTAAACTATCCACTGGATTATTCTTACTTTAACTCCCATCAAAGAAGATTCAGACAAACAAGAGAGTAGGATCACATTATTCAGTAACTACTGTGCCTCCCAGGGGATATGGCTTAGTAAGAGCTTTATTGAGGAATAGATACATATCAAGAGGAGTAGTACTAGTATTAAATGTGACCTCTGTGGCAGTAAAAACAACTAAACATTGGTGTATGCATTTGGATTATTAAGGTTCTCAAAGCAGATCTCTTCCTGGTGTTTGGAAACAAAACTGGCTTTGGGTTGATTAAAACTTCAACACTATTTGTTAATTTTAGGTCTCAAGAATGGGAAACTAGATGTGCTGCTAATATGGGCAGGTTGTGGCTCAAGTGATTAATTTGAATTAAAAAGCTGATGGAGAAGGAAAACCAGATGTGCCTATAAAAGTATTTCAAGGTCTTATTTAAATCAGTGCCACCATTCAGCCATTTAACAATCATTTAGCAAACATTTTTTTATAACTCCTATGTGTCTGCAACTTACTATTATTCATCAGAAGGTCAAAAAAACTTCTTTGCAACACCACCAGACCGTATGAGAAAGTAACAGACCTGTATTTATTTCAGAGTCACCTTGCAACTAATAATGAACAGAAAGTAGAACTCTATTCTCAGTATATTTTCAAGGTAAACCAAGCAGTCACCCATGATTATTTTTCACATCCAATCTTTTAGGGAGTATGAACTTGCTTTGTTCCAGTTTGTGCTTTTTCAAAGCAAAAGCTCGGCATTAAAAATACACGACTGAGAGAAATGTGCATTGAAAAGGAAAAAAAACAAAAAACAAAAAACCCAGAAATGTCAGGTGGAGAACCTGGAAACAAGAACAAATATCATGGGAGTTATTTGAATCATAGTGTATCCTCAAAAGCCAAATGATAGGTTTAGTTATTTCTGGTTTCTTAATTATTTGGGTGTTGCTTCTAAACCAAGGGTAATTGAGTCTATTCTAGAAACAAAACTTCCAAAAATTCAGTGTAAGATAAGATGTATTATTGTCAAGTTACCACGTATTTAATCTAGTCAGGAAGTTTTAAAGTTCTGTGTGGAAATGTTCATCACTTAACTTTTCTTGACCTCAGTTTTCTCAGATGTAATTGTAGAGTAGGATTAGTTCACCTGTCAACCCCCTTCTGGATGCAATATTATGCCTGATGTTTAAATATACACAAAAGGGATAATGTAAGGTACATAATCCCTGTTTTCTAGGAACATAGCAGACAAATCTCCTAAAATATTAGAAACATTATAATTTAATATTAAAAGACTGGAAAGTAAATCCAGGTACAAAGGCAGAAATCTGAAGTCATTTAGTTGGTAGAAAGCCTACTGGGAGGGAATCAGCAATTTTCTTTGCCATGTATTTGCTATTTCAGAAAAAAACCTTAAAGTTGTAATTGATTTTTACTCAATTTGGTATAAAGCTACGCAGAGTCAACATACAATTAAATTTCATGGGGGTTTTACTCTGCCATTTAAAAAAATTTTAATGTTTATTTATTTTGAGGGAGAGAGAGACACAGTGTGTGAGCAGGGAAGGGTCAGGGAAAGAGGGAGACACAGAATCCAAAGAAGTCTCTAGGCTCTGAGCTGTCAGCAAGAGTCTGATGCAGGGCTCGAACTCACGAACTGCGAGATCACGACCTGAACCGAAGCAGATGCTTAACTGACTGAGCCACCAGGCGCCCCAACTCTGCCATTTTTAATAAATATCTTTTTTCACTGTTACATGAGAAATGCATCGTTAGTCACTACTTTCCTGTCTTTGAATAATGTGGCCACCAATGAATATTTTCGAGAAGATTACACCTTTTGTGATCCACTGAAATATGTTGCATCCCATTACTTGTGGTTTCCGTATTTGGGAATTAGCCTGCTTGCTGAAATTTATTTGCGGGGAACCTTGGTGTCTCAGCCGGGAAAAGGTTCCACTCCTGCTTTCAGCTACGATCATGATCTCACAGTTTGTGGTTTCAAGCCCCACATCAAGCTCTGCACTGACAGTGTGGAGCCCGCTTAGGATTCTCTCTCTCTTCCCCTCTCTCTGCCCTTCCCCTGCTCACATTCTGTCTCTCTCTCTCAAAATAAATAATAAACTTTAAAACAGAAAGTGACATGAAATTAATTTGCAACCCCAAAGTCAATACTCATAATACTTTTGAGGTCATTTGTAGACATATGTGGACATGTGCAAGTCAATGAAAACGTTGAGTTGCCTCACATGTACATTCCCAGTTGAGGTCAGACAAGCATGACTTCTTGTTTTAGCTTTTATACTATAAATGAGTTTCTTTCTGGTGGTTTTTTAGTGTGATGTTTAAACCTTTTTGTGCTTTTTCTCGATAATTCGCTGTTTAAGATATCCTCCAAGCGTAGTGCCGAAGTCCTGACTCGTATTCCTAAGCGTAAGAAGACTGTGTTGTGCCTGCAGAGAAAGTTCATGTGTTCTGTAAGCTTCATTTATACATGCATTACTGGTGTTGATAGCTATGAGTTCAACGTGAATGAATCAACACTACACATGTAATAAGAAATATACCTAAAACAAGGTTATATATTGATCGATGAGCAAAATATTGTGACCAGAGGATCACAAAACCTAACCCTATGGATGTCCTAGGAGCAATGGTCAGTATTTGCTAATTCAACGTTCATGGCGATTTTATAGAATGATTCAACTGTGCTAGGATGAAAAGATAGTTTAACAACTAGACAATTGGAGGTGATAGATAAATATCCACATATTTGTGAAGAGGCAGTGGGTAGGAGTAGTTTCACTTTGTTATAAAATCTCTAACGGCTTCTCTTAGGAATCACAGTAACCAAAATCAGACTCAAAGTTTTATGATTCATTTTGGACATTAGGATGTATGTTGCCTAAGAAGTCATTATGCTGATTGGCATGTGTACAGAAAAATCCTGCTCTCGTGGCACAGTGCAGTTTTGTATTTTATCTATATCTAACAGTGATGGCTCTGATGCAACAGCTAATTCCAAAATGCCTGAAAAGTATTTATTCACTTACTTCTCCAACAGTTATCCAGCACTTAGCACAAGTCACACATATTGTTCTACTCATGTAGGAAAACATCCCCACAGTCTGTTTGCTATAAGCAAACAGAAGATTGCAGTTAACTTGAGGGTCATTTGGTGTATGAGAAAGGAAGCCATCTGAGAGATAGGTTATTTCCTTTTGTTATTGAAATGTCATCAACATATAGCATTATATTAGTTTCAGACATACAACATTATGATATTTGGATAGAGAGATAAGTTTCTGAATAATGAGGAAGTCTTTTTCATAATTTTTAATCTAAATAATAAACTCATACCCACCTAAAATCAGTGAAACTTTGGTAGCACTGGGTTCAAGTTATTCTTAAAGTGATATTCATAGTCACTTTCAAGTAGAAGACATAGATGGAGAATCACACCTCCAAAATGTACAGTATTTCATAAATTTATGAATTTGCACATTGGAATAGAAATAGCTAGGGCTGCCTGGGTGGCTCAGTCAGCTAAGTACCTGACTTTGGCTCAGGTCGCCATCTCATAGTTTGTTGGTTTGAGTCCTGCATCAGCCTCTGTGCTGACAGCTCAGAGCCTGGAACCTGCTTTTGATTCTCTGTCTCCCTCTCCCTCTGCTCCTCCCCCACTTGTGCTCTGTCTCTCTCTCTTTCAAAAATAAGCATTAATTTTTTTTTAAAGAAATAGCTAAAGCAATAAGAATATCATTCAGTTAAAAACTTGAATGTAGAGCATTTGATAACCTTTAGAATGATATGTTTCTCCTAACAGCATACCATCTCCCGTAAAGTGACGTTACCTTTTTGACAGAGGCAGACATGGCTGCATATAGGGCAAAGAAACAGATTAGGTATGTTAAATTTGGGAAAAATTAGTGGATCTGATAAAAATAATGAAAATAGTTTGTAGCCTACTTCTTGCTCATAGTTACCAATAATGCAATAAGAAAATATTGGTATTTAATACTATATCCACCTTTTATTTATGAACAGATATTTTGACAATTGGTTGGTAATTTTGTTTAGTTTAACCATACAGTAATCTGTTTTGAATTTGGCATGTAAAATAACTGAGTCTTCTTAGATAATAACTTTTGGCTTTATTTTTTTTAATGTATACATATTTATTTTGAAAGAGAGAGAGAGCATGCGAGCAGTGGAGGGGCAGAGAAGGAGAGAGAGAATCTCAGCACAGAGCCTGACAAGGGGCTTGATCTCAAACCCTGAAATCATGACCTGAGCCCAAATAACGAGTCAGATGCTCAACCGACTGAGCCACCCAGGCACCCCATTTCTTGCCTTTACAAATTTTCCTTAATAAGTTTAAGTCTTGCATCAAGCCTTGATCCTTGACCTCTTCTGGGCACTCTATCAATTTCACTAATGCCATTTCCTCACTTCCTATTGATATGCCAGTCCTAGCCAGATCTTTGTCTTTTCTGAATTCTAAACATATATATCCAAAAGTTGGCCTGACATTTCCACTTGGATGTTTCAAAGGACTCTCAGAAGCAAATGTGTCCAAAAAAATTTGCTTCTAAATATGTCCTTTTACTGTATTCACTGTTTCAGTGAAAGGCACACACATTTGTCTAATTACAGAAGGAGGAAATCTTCTCCCGCACTTCACATCCAATCTAAATACACTGTTGTTGATTTTAAGTTGTATGTTCTTCTCTCTCCATTGCTAATACCATAGTTCATACTGTTCAATAGCTTACAATCTGGTCTTCTCACATCTACTCTCCCTGTCCAAATGGTTCTCTCAGACAATATGAATTCCAAAAACTGTTGGAATAAACAGTTTTCAAAATTTACTTTTTGAAATCCATCCCCATTGCTCTATCCCATATATTTATATCATATTTATGTTTTTTTCCAACTTTTCATATTCTCAAATAAATAATGATTTTTGCTAACTCAGAGCCTTTATACTTTCCGTTGCCTTGAGAAGCTCTTCCCACTCCCACCCCCTTTCTTTACCTTCTTATTGCTTGTTCATCCTTCAGATCTCAGCTGAAATATCAGTTCCTGATAGAATACTCACTAACAATGCCTTCCTTCAATTGTATTAATTGTTTCTAGAACATTTGCTCATGGCATTTAGTGTTTTTCCTTCATTGCATTTCTTATTGCAATTGGAAGCTTAGACATTGGATTTATTTTCTATTTCTCACTATTTTGAGGACGTATTTTTGGAATTAAGTGATTAGTTACAGATTTTGGTGTATTTTAAAAACAACTGAATGTCTCTCTTCTTTTGGCAAGCCCTATCAGCAATCTGGAAACAGCATGGGGCTACTTGTCCACTCAGCAGCAGAGATTATTCTAAGACAGGATGTTGGCTGGACCCTCTGTAAGGTCTATTTTCCAAGATAATGTTTCCTTTTTTTTTTTTTTTTTTACTTTTTTAACGTTTATTTATTTTTGAGAGAGAGAGACAGAGTGTGAGCTGGGGAGGGGCAAGAGAGAGAAGGCGACCCAATCCAAAGCAGGCTCCATGCTCTGAGCTGTCAGCACAGAGCCCGACGCGGGGTTGGAACTCACAAACTGCGAGATCATGACCTGAGCCGAAGTCGGATGCTTAACCAACTGAGACACCCAGGAGCTCCTTTAATGTGTCTTTTTCTAAAAGTGTGGCTCGAATCTTAACACTTCTGTCATTTTACTCAAACCCAAAATGTAAATTACATGTTTATTTGTTATCTCTCACCAAAAACAAAGTAAGACAAAACAAAATAAAACAAACCTGCAGTCAATAGAGCTATCAGTGAAAACATATATATATATAAATAAAAAATATGTTATGTATATGTTATATATATAAATATATATATATATGTTATGTATATGTTATATATATATAATATATAAATGTTATGTATATGTTATATATATATAAATATATATAAATATATATATATAAATATATATATAATATATATATATATTATATATATATTTGGTCTTGGGACACTATGGATTTTATTCATGGATATTTTCAATCATTTCTCTCCGAAGAAGCAAAGAACAAGAATAATGAGACAGAAGTACTATATCCAACAAAATGGAAATGTATATACTGTTGATAAAAGAAACAAAACAAAACAGAAGACAAATAAGCAGCAAAATAACACAGCTGGCCTCCCTGAATTTAGTTTCAGGGACCTATTCAGAGAATGTCATCATTCCCTTTTCGTTTATTTTGAATAATTATTTTTGATATTCGGTACTTCTGGCTTACAGAGTATCCCTCAATGTTCACAAGGGCTCATTAGGTAGTTTTCAAATGAAATTTACATCAAAATTACCTAAGTAGCATTTTAGAATCCAGATACGAAAGCTAAGTTTTCTTAATTGGAATTTCCAATTCATACACGTATGATAAATACAACAGAAAATTTTTTTGCCACAAGTCATGAAGGGGAATCACCATGCCAGATGTTGCATCCATTGGGATGCTTTAGCTATTAAATGTTTTCTGCCTGAAATTTCTTTGTGCTTTTAAATATACTTAAGAAATCATTTTTAGACTCACTGACTTTCTTAATTTTCTTCCTAAAAATATATAAATTGATGTATAAAAGTAGATTTTATTTTATACCTTTCATTATAATACATTAGATCTATAGTAACTAACGTATGTGGGATAAAGAGTAGCCATTTATGTTAAGATTGAACTAAAATGCACACAATGTTAGAGTGTACAAGGTGTGGGTAAAGAGAAATTTAGCTGAATTTAAAGGTGGTTGTGCACTGTTACCAGGTACTCAAGACAGTGCTAGCATTACAGACAAAAGTCTTATCCTATCTGAAAATATTTTAACATGTCTTTATTTTGTAATGTTTATTGATTGATTTTTTTTTTTTTTTTGAGAGAGAGAGACAGCATGCAAGCAAGGGAGGGGAAAAGAGAGACAGAGACACAGAATCCAAAGCAGGCTCCAGGCTCTGAGCTGTCAGCACAGAGCCTGACACAGGGCTTGAATTTAGGAACCGTGAGATCATGTCCTGAGCTGAAGTCGGACACTTAAACCACTAAGCCACCCAGGTACTCCTAAAATGTCTTTAAAAATGGACAGTTACTTAGTATTTTAATACTCTGGTAGCCATTTTCTAGTAGGGTATAATTTCTGGTAAACAAACCAAATTCAAAGGTATTTGGTTCAAATGATCAACATTCTATGTTAGAAAGTGGATGAGTTACTAGACCAGCTGTCCAGAGCATACAGACCCTGGACAACAGACAGGTACTTGTATAAATCAGAATGTTGTTGACTGAATAAAACTAAAGCCAATTAACTGTGCCTTAAACATAAAGGGTATGTACTATTTTACATGATTCATAAACTTAACAAAGTCATAAATGACAGTTTATTTCCTTCCATCTTTCTGTTCTGCCATTCTTACCATGTTAGTTTTAGTTACTCAGGATCAAAAGATGCTTCGGTAACTCTGAAGATCCCACATTCTGACAGTAATTAGCAAAGACAGTTAAAGAGGAAGCTGCCCGAAAATCTTTTCTGTGTGTATCATTGGCCAGAACTATTCCATATGCCTGAACTTGATAAGAGTTATAAAACCAACTACCTTAGCTTAGACCATTCACATTTCATTCTCTGGGGATAATAATATTCATCCTTGAGGGACATGTCTATTCAGAGGAGAGTGAACAAACCGAGCTTTTGTTAGCATAGATGAGGAGTGAGATGACTATTGAGTAGGTGACAATGGATTATCTGATATCAATTAGCATAGCTAAGAACAAGACATTTGAACAAGATTTTGTATTCAGGAAACTTGTAACTAGACAGCATTCAAAGACTGGGGGATAACAAGTGAGCTGACACTGATAGTTTTGATTAAGGTTCAAATATCATGGGAATTTTATATACAGTTCAGCTAAAAGGCGAGTTTTTCTTTTGGCAAAAGCAGCACAAAATTTGTAGGCCAGTCTTGTCATACACTCTAGGTCTGTAGTTCTCTCTTGTCCAGTAAGAGAGCAGACACAGGATTGAAATGTGAGAGAGGCTAATGTCCTGGAGGAGACAAGAGCCCCGAGTAAGGGTCCTTCCTCCGTTTTTATTAGGATCAGGAGGCTTACAAGCATAATGGACCTGCACAAAGAGACAATGAAATTGTGAACATTAACTCAAGGGCGTGAGGGAAAGGGGGGTTTGAAGATATGAGGTGTTAAGGATTTGGGTCAATACAAAACAAAGTCCTGGTGCCAGGTAGATGGTTGTTTACAGCAGACATGAGGCCCCACCTCTGTTCACCTAAACTTGCCTAGGGGATAAGAAAGACAGAGCAAGCTACCTCTGGGTCAACAAAGCACCTTTCTTTTGCTAATTAACTCCACTCTGGGCAACTTTGCCCTGCTGTGGTCTAAAGTCCTATTTTCCTGTTTTTGTCCTTCCTTCCAGGGAAAGCAGCTTTCTGCTATTGTCCTAAGTTTGGGGGTGCTTCCGCCCTGAACACCTTAATTTTGTTTACCTAATCTTGGATGTTTTCATCCTGAGATTTCCTATTCCAATACCTTTGTCCTATACTGGGGGACTTTGCCCTGTTTACCTAATCTTGTTTACCTAATCTTGGATGCATTCATCCTGTGGCCTTCTTTTTCTTTATGACTTGTTAAGCCATCTGTGGAAACTCAGGGAATTCCTAAGCCTATTCCCCACAAGTCTCAGAAATTGCATGTGAGGAGATGGGACTAAATGACTTGTTCTGGTCCTGGCTTAAATTCCTCATTAGAGTTTATTGCAGTATTGCACACACTATGGATGATCAATAAATTTTCTGGACTAATTGGGTTGTACCTATATTGTTTCTTATAACACTGAGTAAGAGCATATATTGGTTCCTATAATAGCAAGTTAGAATTTCATTATAAGTATCACAAGTAAAAGCATTATATTGCTTTCTTGTACTAAAGTGAAAAAAATGGATTTCGTTATTTATTGTGTCCCGGTGACATTACATTTAATTATTAACAACTCAGCCTTGTATTTTGGAAAACAATAATATAACCAAGAATTATCCTTGTAAAGGAGGAAGTCAGGGAACTCAACAGGGGTTGGGGACATGACTTGAAGAGCTCAGTTTATGATATTAAAAACATTGCCTTTGGAAGAATTTTCCTTCATAATATTAAACTTCAACATTTATGTACTGTATTAATTGCATATAAAAATTGCAAAATAATCGATAGGAAGCAAGTTCAGTAAGATTGCTTAGAGTATACAAAGGCACTCAATAATTTTCACACGCAAAAAAAAAACCACACAAGAGTGTGGATTTAAAGTCTAATAGGCTCAGGTTTACTTAATGAAATGTTAATATTCCTCCTCATACCGAAAAGGTATATCGAGAAGGAAGCTGTGATCCTTTTACAATGGATGTAGAGATTATAGGAAAGCACAAGGGGATAAGAAAGGTGAGCCAGTTTAAATGACCTTTATTTAAGCTCCATTGAAACAAATGAATAAGAGGATTTATC
The DNA here is from genome assembly GCF_016509475.1 of Prionailurus bengalensis. Lineage (NCBI taxonomy): Eukaryota > Metazoa > Chordata > Mammalia > Carnivora > Felidae > Prionailurus > Prionailurus bengalensis. Next base: position 182,120,010 of record NC_057345.1, on the reverse strand, counting down.
TAGCAGACTATAAAATAGATTTGGGGAAAAAAAATCCAAATACCAAATGAATACACTTTCATCAAAGGAAGCTTAGAAATGTGTAATTATATAGAAAAGTATTTACTCTGGATTTTTAAGTTAAAAAAAACTGTATTCATTGAAAATGTTATACATGATTCTATTATGCATAAATTAAAATATTAATAAATTACATTTTGTTTAAGGTATTGTTACATATTTTAGAAAATACCCATACTCAAATATGTTTACATGTTTACATTCCAGAGACAATTTCTTAAAAAATTATATGTTTAGATTAACTGCCAGAAAATTCACCACTAAGTTATTCTACGTGATCTCTGATATATCAAAATAGATGATTCAGTCTAAATGTTCAGATGTAGTAACACTAGCAAGAGAACAATCATTTTTCTTCTTTTGTTAGCATTTATGACATAGGTCAGAACATCCCTCATTGAATAATTTATCAGTATACTAGTGAATAATCTGAGTTTTCTTTTCCAAATAATGTTTTTTAATGACCATTTGATGAAGAGAGTCTCCTTTTAGAAAAAATTGGGGCAGAAATTAAGAAAGTGCTCTGAGAGTAATTGGGGAAAATGTGTTTAAATATATAGAAGACCTCAAAATCAGTATTTGTTTATTTTTTTTTTAAACGTTTATTTATTTTTGAGACAGAGAGAGACAGAGCATGAACGGGGGAGGGTCAGAGAGAGGGAGACACAGAATCTGAAACAGGCTCCAGGCTCTGAGTCATCAGCACAGAGCCTGATGCGGGGCTTGAACTCACGAAACACAAGATCATGACCTGAGCCGAAGTCGGACGCTCAACCGACTGAGCCACCCAGGCGCCCCTCAGTATTTGTTTCTAAAAAAATGCTTCTCTTTTAGATTGTGAACTCCTCAAGTAAAAGATGCTATTGCTATTTATATATATATTTTAATATTTATTTAATATGTTTACTCCATATGGTGATTAATATAAAATTGACAATAGTTCCTAAATGATTTGTACTCTTATTCCTTTTGTAAACATTATGGCTTATATTTTCACTTAAATTCCTTCTCTTACACATTTACTGAAGGTATCTTATAAAATATCTTATATTTTTGAGACAATATGATATGTGGGATTAACTTATTATATCATATTATTAGCTGTAGTTGAATCTGTAGACTCTGCTGTTTACTTTGATAGCCACTAGCCACATGCGACTTTTTCTATTTTTAATAAAATTAGTTAAAATTAAATAAAATAAAAAATTCAGTTTAGCTGTACTAGCCACATATCAAGTATTCAATAGCCACATGTAGTTAGTGGCTACCACAGCAATGATAGAACAATTCTGTCATTGCAGAAATTTCAGCTCAAGAGCACTGCAGTAGTTTATGCTGTGTATTGGGAACATGTGGGCCAATAGCAAATTTGTTGTTTTTGCTTTACAAATAATATATGGCAATATCTCTACAAGTTGACTACTGATAATTTTAGGTACTCTATGTAGAGCTTTATGGGTCTCAGCCATATCTAGTAAAAATCCCAATAGATCATGATGCCCAACCATGTTTGTGATAATTGATATATCAGAACTTTACTAGGGAAAGTAGTGTGCTAAGTAGAGGGGAGAATGCAAGTCATTGGAAAATTATTGTTCTCATTGTTAAAATAAAAATGTAATCATACTCTTTAAAAATTAATACGTCCAGGCCATGTGTTAGAAGCAGATCTCTAGTCTGGTCCAACATAGTAATTGCTGAATACTATATTGGGGAAGAGTCAAGAATAGGGAGAATATGTCTTTTTTTTTTTTTTCTCTTTGAAGTTCTGGAACAATTTTATTTTTATTGATTTATTTTTATATAAATTATTTTCACGTTAGCTAACATACAGCATATACAGTGTGCTCTTGGCTTCGGGAGTAGATTCCCATGATTCATCACTTACATAAAACACCCAGTGCTCATCCCAACAAGTGCCCTCCTCAAAGCCCATCAACCATATTCCCTGCCCCTCCCCACTCAGTCTTTCCACTCTCAGATTGTTCTCTGTATATAGAGTCTCTTAATGCATCCCTCTCTGTAACTTATTTTTCTTTCCCTTCCCCCATGGTCTTCTGTTAAGTTTCTCAACTTCCACATGTGAGTGAAAACATATGATATCTGTCTTTCCTTTGACTGACTTATTTCACTTAGCATAATACCCTCTAATTCCATCCACATTGTTGCAAATGGCAAGATTTCATTTTTTTCATTGCCGAAGAGTATTTCATTGTATATATTTACCACATCTTTGGGGTGCATGGGTGGCTCAGTTAGTTAGGCATCCAACTTGAGCCCAGATCAGATCTCATGGCTTGTGAGTTCTAGCCCCACGTTGGGCTCTGTGCTGACAGCTCAGAGGCTGGAGCCTGCCTCAGATGTCTCCCTCTCTCTCTTTCCCTCCCCAACTCACACTCGGTCTCTCTCTCTCTTTCTAAAATAAAAACATTAAAAAAAATTCTAAATATACCACATGTTCTTTATCCATTCATCAGTTGATGGACATTTGGGCTCTTTCCATAATTTGGCTATTGTTGATAGCACTGCTATAAACATTGGGATGCATATGCCCCTATGAATCAGCATCTTTGTATCTATTGGATAAATTCCTAATAATGCTATTTCTGGGTCATAGGGTAGTTCTATTTTTAATTTTTTGAGGAACCTCCACACTGTTTTCCAGAGTGGCTGCACCGGTTTGCATTCCCACCAACAATGCAAGAGGGTTTCCCTTTCTCCACATCCCAGCCAACATCTGTTGTTTCCTCAGTTGTTAATTTTAGCCACTCTGACCATGTGAGGTGGTATATGAATGTAGCTTTGATTTGTATTTCCCTGATGATGAGTGATGTTGAGCATATTTCCATGTATCTGTTTGCCATTTGGATGTCTTCTTTGGAAAAATGTCTCTTCATGTCTTCTGCCCATTTCTTCACTGGATTATTTGGTTTTTGGGTGTTGAGTTTAGTAAGTTCTTTATAGATTGTGGATACTAACCCAATATGCCATTTACAAATATTTTCTCCAATTTCTTTGGTTGCCTTTTAGTTTTGTTGATTGTTTCCTTTGCTGTGAAGAAGGCTTTAACCTTGATGAGGTCCCAATAGTTCATTTTGCTTTTATTTCCCTTGCCTTCAGAGACATGTCAAGGAAGAAGTTGCTATGGCCGAGATCAAAGAGGTTGTTGCCTGTTTTCTCTTCTAGCATTTTGATGGTTTCCATCTCAGTTTTAGGTCTTTCATCCATTTTGAATTTATTTTTGTGTATGGTGTAAGGGAGTGGCCACTATCATTCTTCTGCATGTTGCTGTCCAGTTCTCCCAGCACCATTTGCTAAAGAGACTGTCTTTTTTCCATTGGATACTCTTTCCCGCTTTGTTGAAGATTAGTTGGCCATATATTTGTGGGTCCATTTCTGGGTTCTCTTTTCTATTCTGTTGGTCTTTTTTGTCTGTTCTTGTGCCAGTACAATACTGTCTTGATGATTACAGCTTTGTAGTACAGGCTCAAGTCCAGGATTGTGATGCCTCCAGCTTTGGTTTTCTTTTTCAACATTACTTTGGCTATTCAGAGTCTATTGTGGTTCCATACAAATTTTAGGATTGTGTGCTCTAGGTCTGAGAAGAATTCTGGTGCTATTTTGATTGGGATTGCATTGAATGTGTAGATTGCTTTTCACATTCATTTCACAAAATGGTTCACATTTTAGGCTGGGTTTGGAAGTATGAGTAAGTGTTCAGCAGAAAGAATGGGGATAGATATGTTAAGCAGTATATAGCATGAAAAAAGTCACAGAATTGCAAATGCTTATGCATTTGTAAAACAGAAAGTTAATCTGAGTGAAACAAGTAGGGGGGAGGGAGAGGTAGGGGAGAGAATGAAGGGAGAAAAGACTGGAGAAACCAGTTTCCTTTAAATTTTGTCATCATAGGTTTGTTTCATAGTGTCTACATACCCTTAGTTGAATAAATGAAATTGACTTTCCAGACAGACAGAACTGAAGACTTGACCCAGGCTGGTTAAGTGTAGCTGCACCAATGGGACAACACACTGTGAGACAGCTTGAATCTGTCAGATTGCTTCACACCTGTTTAAACTACATTTGTCATGGAATGATGATCATTATGAATAAAACTCTCTTCATTTTCAAGACAGCCCAGAATTATGATCAAATAGTATTGTGTTTTTGGCAGAATATTCCGCTAGAAGAATATATAAGGGTTCCTTACTAGGTATATATTTTAAGTGGATGATTAATCTTTCCATAATGTTTTTCATCATTGTTGCTAAATGTGAACTCTGTATGGTTTCATATATTTTGGGGGAATTCTCAGTGATGTTATCACTGGGAGAAGTAGACATGTTGAAGAAACTGTCCATTATTTCATGACATGTGAAATGGGGTGAAAAACATAGGTAAAAACTGGATCACATTTACAGTTACTTCTAGAAAAAACACTAAGATTATACTCCTGTGAAAAATAGATGTTTGCAAATATCTTGTTTTTCTATAAATAGTAACTGCAATTTGCTGGAAAGATCTCGTCAACTAAATAGAAAATAGATTAGTTCACTGTCAAGGAATTTAACTAAAATGACAGATAAATATCTGGGAAAAATGTGAATTCGATTCAAAAAGAATGAAGTAAGACATACAAAAGAATCCTACAAAGAATAGCTTCTAAAATAACAACAGTGTAAAGTAAATGCAAGGAAAGAGAGTTGGGTAGAACAGGTTTAGGGATTTAAGTGAGTTATTTCCAAAAAGAATACTCTGCAAGCAAGAAGAGTGGGGAAAAATATTCAGAAATAGACATTCATGAAAATAACACTGGGTTATCTCATATATTTCACATTTCTAAAGAAAAGAATCTTAAAAATAACAATGAATCCTGCCAAGTAAGAATATAGCCAGGTATGTTGACATATAGCTCACACAAATACAATAAATCTGGGAATATTTCTACGTTTATTTCCTTCATTGAAGAGTTCTCAAGGAGGAATCATCTGATTAGAAAATGCATAAATTTTAAATTGTCTAGATTTATTTTAGACTAATTATTTTCTTTCTTTAGTAGTTATTACTGTGCTATTAGAAATCTAGAGAGTTATTCTTTGTCAGGGATATAAAACAAATTTTCTTTTAAATTCAGATGAATGATGATTAGGAGCTGGATTAAGAGTAAGAAGAGTAATATGAGAAATATAAAAGAAGAAAAATAGGGCATATATGAAAATTCTCAGTAGTAAGAGGACTGAACTTGTTCATTCTTGGGCCTGGGTATGATATGGGAGCTATAAATTAATGTGATTTTGGACACAGATACCTGCGGATTTCAGAGTAGTAGTTTTCTCTTAATTCTCACTTGACACCGTGACTTAGTTAAATAAGAATATAGTAGAGAGAGTCTATTTGAAGGATAAATTTTGAGACTTTATTTAAAAAGTTTTAGTGTACCAATACATCTTTGCAAATCAACAAATACTAAAGTATGTAATGAAACTCCCACTCAAAGCAACTGTGTCCTTTGGAGAGGCTACAGATAATCATAGTCAGTGGGCATCCTTATATAACTACGCACATTTTTACATATACCTTTTTATCTATATTTGGTTCTGAAAGGAAATATGTATACATATTTTCCATAAAATATTATTCATATATTTCTGAACTTTGTTTCTTTCATTTCACATACCTTTGAGATCTTTCTATGACAGCATATGTAGATATGCTTTATAATTTTAAAATCTTCATTGTCATCTGTGGTAGACTAAATTATTGATCTCAATTTTTAACTCTCCTCTAATAGTATTTTACATCCACATCCTTGCTCTGGCCTCATGGTGGATGAAATGGACTCTCCAGTCTCTTGACTGTGGGCTTGACCCATCAACTTGCTTTGGCCAATGGCATGGTAGTGCATAGGATAAAAGCAGAGTCTTGCAAAGCATTTTTGTGGTAGTGCTTACTCCAATATTTTATTACCATTTTGACAATAAGAGAAAACCTCAGGGAGCCACTGCTTCTTCTGCCTGATCCCAATGTGACACACGTGAAGTAGACCCACAGTTGAAGTGTTTCCGCTTATCAACACCAAATCTTCTAATGCAGGCAAACTCAGGTCTGTTAGGGTGAAATAAATGCTTGTTTTTGCATTTCTTTTTTTTTTTTTTTTAATTTTTTTTTTGACGTTTATTTATTTTTGAGACAGGGAGAGACAGCATGAACGGGGGAGGGTCAGAGAGAGAGGGAGACACAGAATCTGAAACAGGCTCCAGGCTCTGAGCTGTCAGCACAGAGCCCGACGCGGGGCTCGAACTCACGGACCTCGAGATCATGACCTGAGCCGAAGTCGGATGCCTAACCGACTGAGCCACCCAGGTGCCCCTGTTTTTGCATTTCACATAGAACTTTGTGTTTGCTCTAATGTAATAACAAATAATATATATTCCTTAATACATGGTAGTATATTTTATCATTCTATTGTTAGGCATATATATTGTCTACCATTAATCATAAACCATAATGCGAGTAACACATATATAGTTGTACACGTGGGGACTTGTATTTATTTGTTAAGGATTTTTATTTTCAATTAGTAGAACTTCCTGTGGCTCCCATAAGTAGAAAGGAATTTGTGAGAAGTTTACTGAAGGCCAATACCATACTCACTTGACGATTACAACTTAAATACAAGTAATAGAGGTTAAAGTCTGGAATTGTGATGCCTCCAGCTTTGGTTTTCTTTTTCAACATTACTTTGGCTACCTGGGGTCTTTTGTGGTTCCATACAAGTTTTAGAATTACTTGTTCTAGCTCTTTGAAGAATGCTCGCACTATTTTGATTGGGATTGCATTGAATGTGTAGATTGCTGTGGACAGTACTGACATTTTAACAATATTTGTTCTTCCAATCCATGAACATAGGATGTCTTTCCATTTCTTTGTGTCTTTCAATTTGTTTCATAAGATTTCTGTAGTTTTCAGTGTACAAAGCTATAATCATCAAGACAGTATGGTACTACAAAAACAGACACATAGACAAATGGAATAGAATAGAGAACCCAGAAATGGACCCACAAATATGTGGCCAACTAATCTTCAACAAAGCAGGAAAGAGTATCCAATGGGAATAAAGACATTCTCTTTAGCAAATGGTGCTGGGAAAACTGGACAGCAACATGCAGAAGAATGAAACTGGACCACTTTCTTACACCATACACAAAAATAAATTCAAAATGGATGAAAGACCTAAATGTGAGATGGAAACCATCAAAATGCTAGAAGAGAAAACAGGCAACAACCTCTTTGATCTGAGCCACAGGTCCAAACTACATCAAAACTACGATGAGGTACCACTTTACACCGGTCACAACTGAGGAAACAACAGATGTTGGCAGGGATGTGGAGAAAGGGAAACCCCTCTTGTACTGTTGGTGGGAATGCAAACTTGTGCAGCCTCTCTGGAAAACAGTGTGGATGTTCCTCAAAAAATTAAAAATAGAACTACCCCACGACCCAGGAATAGCATTACTAGGAATTTACCCGAAGGACACAGGTGTGCTGATTCATAGGGGCACTTGTACCCCAATATTTATAGCAGTGCTTTCAACAATAGCCAAATTATGGTAAGAGCCCAAATGTCCATCAAATGATGAATGGGTTGAGAAGATGTGATATATATATATATATATATATATATATATATACACACACACATATATATATATATACACATATATATATATACACATATATATATATGAAGTAATTATACTATATTTGTATAATTAATCTGATTATATATAACGGAATACTGTGCATCAGTGAAAAAGAATGAAATCTTGCCATTTGCAACAATGTGGATTGAACTGGAGGGTATTATGCTAAACAAACTAAGTAAGAGAAAGACAGTTATCACATGATATCACTTATAGGTGGAATTTGAGAAGCTTAACATATTTTCATAGGGGAAGGGAAGGAAAAATAAGATAAAAACAGAGAGGGAGAGCAAACTGAAGGTTGATGGGGTGGGCATAATGGGTGACAGGCATTAAGGAGGACATTTGTTGGTATGAGCACTGGGTGTTATATGTAAGTGATGAATCACTGGATTCTACCCCTAAAGGCAAGACTACACTGTATGTTAACTGAGAATAAAAAAAAAAAGTGTGTTGAAGGCTCATGAAGTCAATCAGCTGCTTGGAGGGAAAGCATCAATTAATACAGTTCCAGAACAAGAACTAGAACAAAAAATATATTGGAAAGAAAACTTTGGCAAGACCAATAAATCTCTGACACCCCTCCATTTTTCCCTGTGCTAAAGATTCATTTCCTGTAGGGAACATCTGATTGACTTATCTTGGATAGAGACTGTCTCAAAGTGTAAGAAATCACAATGTAGTCAGGGGAATTGGAAAATGGTCAGCCATTTCTTTCTTTTTTACCTTCTACCCTCCAAACAAAACAAAACAAAACAAAACAAATAAAAAACCCAGCAACAACAAAGTATCATTGTAGTTGCTTTGTTCTATGTCTACACTGGTAAAATGAAACTGTGTTTCCAGAACCCCTTTCCTTGTGCAAGACTTTTAAAAATGAAGCAAAGATCCATGTATCAGATGCCTAATATCTTTTTTATGTTATTGCTTATCTGTTAGCATACCTAATGTATTTGAGAAAGAGTCTAGACCAACCAGCTACCACCAGATCTACTAATTCAACCTCTGCAAACCTGGGCTAAGTGTGCTGCGGCTCTGTGGCAAAGGATGCCAGCTTCTTTTTCAGGTTAATTATGGCATGTTATGGTGGTAAAGGAGAGACACAGATGCTAGTTTTTCACCCTATGTTTCAGCTGATTTCAGCTGTGTCATAGAAGGTCCCAGTTTATGTAAGGTTTAGTAAGTTTCAGTTGACATATATAGGGTCTTTGCTCTTCTGGCAACCATCTCTTCTGATTGTTGGTCAGATTGATCTGTAGTGACATCAGGATTAATACTAGACTCAGAGCCAATAGCCCCACAAACTCGTCTATCAGCTCCCACAATTACATAAAATCTGATTCCTACAATAATTGTTTCATTCTTTGTCATTTATAGCAGTTATACTTCTCTGATTGAATCCCTGCTGGTATACCAAAAACTGCAATAAAATTCTTGAGAGCATTTATTAAAATGGAATTGATAAGTGAAAAGTTTAGTTTTATTTTTACAGATACCGCCAAAATATCTTCCCAAAATGCTGTAACCAAATACAAAATTAAAACCTTTATTAGTAGAGTTTTGGGGAAAAAATGGTAGAATTTCATTCACTACCACTATTATGCACTGATATGGATAAGTAATTATTGCTGGTTAGTTAGTTTTCTAGAGTTCCCTGATTCCTATCAGTATAAGTTTTTAACTTTTTCTACATTGAGGAATAAGGAATTAAAAAAAAAAGACAATATTTTATTGTCTTCAATTAGAGTTTATTATTGCTTTTAAAAGAAAATTTCTTTAAAAAGATTTTCCCTATTACAAAGGTATAAAATATTCCCAGCAGCCTGAATAATATTTTGACATGTAATTTAGGTCATTTATTTCTTTGCTGATGACTTTCTAATCATGCTTAAAATATCAACAAACTCTTTATCATGCCATAGAGAGGTCTGCATTATATCAACCCTACTTATTCATCTTATTCCAGGCCTTCCTCAGTTGTACATTGACTTTCTCTTGGTCTTTTAGCATTCTAAGTTATTTTCTTACTCATTTTTATTGGTGTAAAATGATCCAGAGTATTTGTCTTTATATCTTAATTGTTATTGTACCTAAAATGTGTCCAATTTAAAAAATTCCTGAGATTTTCTTGTAGTTTCTCTTGCTAAGTCTACTGTTGGCATTATTTGATCCCTGTTCAGGGACATTTGGTTTCTACTTCAATTGATAGGTTTAGATATGAAAATAAGGAGAGGAATAATGGTTTCTGTTATAACTGCTGCCATCATTGTTCAGCTCACCCACTGTTGAACATTCTGGTTTTATAAGCCAGAAAATATCCTCATTGGCTGTCAATATATTTTGCCCCTGGGAAACAACCATACATGAGCTATTGCCATTCATGTTACCTTAAAAAAAACAGTTAAAAAAGAGAATTGAATCTCCAATTATTTTAACTACTGTTGGCCCTCATGTCTTTCAAGTGGTAGACCCGTTCATGCCAGTGCTTTTCTTTTGTCTTGTACCTCATCACAGAGCAGCCTGATGGGACTGTTAAGATAAGAGGTAAGGATGAGTGCAAGGAGTGCATTATGGAAATTGTTCCAAAAACCGGATGAGGATGTACTGAGGTGAGTCAAGCAAGGGAGGGAAAGTCACCAAAGTTGCCATTCGTGATCAGAATGTGCAATGAGGTTAATCTTTATGGAAGAGCTCTAGAAATCTGTTTGTAGAACACATTTCAAACTTGTCCCACCAATGAGCAAGGAAGCTGGGGTATTAATCCATTAACTCTTGTGTCCTCATTTTTTGAGAGTGATTCCTGAGAATGTGGACTCACCAACTATTCTGGCCTGTTCTAAGCCCCACTTGAAGTGGCTTCTAGGGCCACAGAAGCACAAGTACTTAGGAAACTATGGGTTTAGGTAGGAATGGTCTCTCAAGCAGCAGGTGCCATCTGAGATAAAATATGGAGATAGAGTCATCATCATAAAATATAATCATGATGCAAATTAGTAACATTCAGAACTTTAATTCATTTTTGTTTAGTGTCTTAGATCATGTGATTAAAACCTGGGGCTTTTACTAGTCAATTCACTTTTAGGTTTTGTATTGTATTTTACATGTGAATATATGACTAAAATAGCTAGTATTTTTCTACCAACCTAACAGTTTTATTTAAAATATGTATCTATATGTTCATATATATGTGTATTTATATATATATATATACATATATATATGTATATATATATATATATATATATATATATGTGAATAATATATATTAGAGAGAGAGCACAGATGGGGCAGAGGGAGAGAGAGAGAATCTGAAGCAGGTTCCACGTCTAGTGCAGAGCTCAACGTGGGGCTTGATCTCACAACCACGAGATCATGACCTGGGCAGAAATCAAGAGTCAATCCCTGAACTGACTGAGCCACCCATGTGTCCTAAAATATATTTTATGGGTTGTAAGATTTTAGTGAATATTTCAAATACAACCTTAATCAAAGGTAGAACATAAACATAGGTAACAAAGAACATATAAAAGTTATAAACACTTATAGTTTTGTTTTTATTCAAATAAATTAAGTTAGAATCATTGATTTACTTGGATTTTCCTATGTATTTATAACAGCAATATAATTCTGAATCCCATGGTCTCGTATTTGAAGGAGTTTGCTATTGCTAGTTTTCAAATTTTAAATAAATTGTTTAGATGAATATACTGAAATAACTTAGTTCATTCCAAAATTGCTTTTTTCCCATTATTTTTTCATATAGTTTGCTTAAACTTTAATTTTTGCTGAATATTTTGTTTGGTTTTGCAGCAGCACAGAAATTATCACAAAATGCCATGAAGTTTCTAGTAAAGCTAGAGAGAATTGTTTGCCTTATTTGTTATTAAGCATTAAAATTGATGTAAACTGAAGATAGAAAAGAAATGCATTATGCAAAAAGATTATTTGATCAGGGAATTTGAATGTAATAAAAAGCAAAAACATCTTATTTTATGTATTGATAACAAGTGGAAAAAAGTTTAAATATATGTATTTTTCAAAATGAATTCTATTGCTTAGATAACAAATCATTCCAAGAGCATGTGATAGTATTGGAATTATTTGAATAACTAAAATTGATGTTCTCATAGATTGAGAAATATGATAACATGACTGGTCACAAGAAGTAAAATATGTGCATTGTTTCAACTTTAGAAAATGAATACTATATTAATATAATGATTTCGTATTGTCTAGCAAATTGATGGATCTTGCTCATAAACTTGTGGTTGGTACATTATTGTGCATGTGGCTTATTTGAAGCATGGAATTAAATTATATACACATTTCTCTAATTGTGTTTCAGAATGAAGGTCCACCGGGTAAACAAATATAAAATTCATCACCTACAATAGATTGTAAATTGCTATTAAAGAGTAGGAAAGTTACTGTTTAAAAATCTGATCCTAAATTCACTTCAGACATCTAGAGCCAGGTATTTTCTGAACATTTCCTCTCCCTTATACTCTCTTTGCATTTTTATCTGTATATGAATTTTATTTGTAATTATATAAATAATGGTAATATTCATTTGCCCAAAAGGAAGAGGCTCTTCAAAGAGTTCCTGTGCAATGACGTCTTGAATGTGTCCATACTACCTCTCATTTCCCAATTCTCATCCATCTATCTTTCTGAGGTGGAAATCTTCCTATATCTAGCAGATTGGTGGGACTTGTAGAGTTTGAGTCAGTTTATGGTCTACAGAGTTCTGAATAGAGGGTGCTGGCCTGCAACATTTTCTTCTTTTGTCTAGAGAAGTGCCTACCTAGGGACCAGCAGTAGGGAGCTTTGGGTCCAGGCTAAAAATGTTGGATTCTCCAGAAAGCTTGACTGAGGAAATTCATGGACTCTGAGAGTACAGGTTTTAGCTGGTTTGAGATTGCTGCTGTCACCAGGCTTCTCATCACATAACACCCTTAGGTTTGCTCTACTGGTCCTGTGTCTTATATATAAATAGAACCATGGCTGCAAAATGGAAAAGAGTAAGTTACCAAAAAGTTGTGGATATCCAGAATCACAGTGTGAGATACTTAATGGATCCTCTCCCTAGCAAAACAACTTATTTAAATAGTGAAAATTATTTTTGCAAAATTCAAAGTATATTTTAAAAATTAAAAAAATGAATTTAAATTCAAAACTTTTAAGACTGTCTCAAGGGCGCATAGTAAATGGAGAAATATTTATTCAAGAAAATCGACTAACTTTTCATTAAGAACAGGTGGCATCTGTGGCATTTGAACCATAATTCTCCCCTTCCTCCCCTCTCTACCCCAGCTAAGTGTGATGACACCTTTACTCTGGGTGCATGTGGTCAAGAAAACAAGACTTCCTCTTCCCCCAGGTTTCAGGCTATTGCTATGATTTTACCCCAAGAGAGGCAAGCCACTGACATTACTCATACCAACTCATTCTGTGTTGTGGTAACTTTATTCTAGACAGGCATGGATGTGAGGAGGACTGGAGCATCCAGCCCCATTCACAGAATGTCTATGTCTAGCCAGGTGCAGCTATTTAAAAATATCTGGTCCCAATTGCTCCCATCCCAGGTTGTTTGTAGATCACAGATTTTATGTCAGGAGGGCCAAATTGAGAACAGTGTTATCATTCCCACCCCTCAAACTGTTGATAGAGAAATGGTGTTACACAAGAAGAAGTGGCTGCTGTTCCCGCCCTCAGCTTCAGTGCAGTGGCTCAGAGTCTTGGACTAGAGAAAGAAGCAGAATATAAAGACAGATAAGTCCATAGCTTGCCCAAAATGGGGGCTGGATTTATTTGGGACAGAACATGCAGAAACTTATTCTTAAACGTTACATTGAAAACAAGAAACAACTGACTGTTGAATAATGAAGAAGGATTGGTAGCTCGATATTATTAGCAACAAGAATAATGGTAGATCAGAGAGAACTTTAACAGAGAGAATCAGGAAAAGAGACAGATAAGAATAATGCCCCTCCATTTAGAGGAAAGTTTGGAGACTGGCAACACGCTGCATTTGCGAAACGGGTTCAACTCTAATTGAATCAGACTATGGAGCCATTGATAACTCCAGGGCATTGTCAAACACTGTAGAGAGACGATATACCTATTAGTAGAAGCTAGCGTTTGGGTTCCATAAGATGGAAGACCAGCCAGAAGCTTAGCAGGAAAATCAAAGAAAGCTAGTCAGAAAGAATCTGGCAAATTATAGCCATTCTGGTTGGTCAACAAGTATGCTCACACACCCAAGGTGGTGCTGTCTGAGGAACAACATTGGAGGCTGTGGGAGAAATAGAGTTCATTAAACCAATCTAGTGAGGTCACTACTTAGCAATAAGCTCTAGAGTGGAGGAGTTTGTATCCAGAGATGCTCTAAATATCCAGAGATTATCTAAAGTACCTGAATTCAAGGAATAAAAGTGTAAGACATAAAGAAACATGGAATTTTCCATGAGGAAGCTCAGACACTAGGCTGACAAGTAAAGGACTTTAAAACAATTAACTAAGTGCCTACAATGGTGCCAAAACTGTTTTTGAAGGTTGCTCACTCAGAAGAAGAGCGTTACATTCCCAAAACTCTTAAAAGTTGAGAAAAGAATGAACTTTTAGCCGAGTTCTATAAGTTGGCCCTGCTAATGTCATAAAATTACAGAAAAATACATAAAACAGTGGGATACAGTCAGAGTCAAACCCCAAACAGACATCTATGAGTGTAACAGGCTGAAAATCTGTAGCAGCAGATGTGTTTGTATATTTGTCCTGTATTTTATTTCACCACATATGGTTCCATATTACCACTGAACATGATTATAGTATTTGTACTCATGTTGTTAGAGTTAAGGCAGCAATGCCATTTATAAACATTTTTCCACCCAGGTGTTCCAATTATATTTAGCTTTATATATTTTTATGACTTTAATTCTGTCATCAAGTTAGGTCACTGAAAGCAGGGGAAGATTTCCGTTTTATGTCTTTTGATAGATTCAGCATCAAAGAGTTTATTAAGTCATGTATCTCTATATGCTGTCAGTTTTGTTGAAAGATTTTTAGAATAGTCAAAACTTTACCTACATACATACAGTTGGCCACATACCATAAGAATCCTAATATCTACAGGCCCCAATTTCACATTCTTTTCTCCCCCCCTTGCCCTTGGCCTTCATCTCTACTTTTCAGAGAAAAATTAGCTTTGAAAACAGAAGAATCCAGAATCAGAGATGCCTGATGGCTCAGCCAGTTGTGTTCAGTTGTTGATTTCAGCTCAGATCATGATCTCACAGTTTGTGGGATTGAGCCCCATGTGGGGCTCTAAACTGACAGTGTGGAACCTGCTGGGGATTCCCACTCTGCCCCTCCCTAGGACCCTTCTTGCATGCACAACTGCTCTCCCTCTCAAAATAAATAAATAACCTTAAAACAAAAGAGGGGCACCTGGGTGGCTCAGTCAGTTGAGCGTACGACTTCGGCTCATGTCATGATCTTACGGTTTGTGGGTTGGAGCCCCACATTGGGTTCTGTGCTGACAGCTCAGAGCCTGGATCCTGCTTAAGATTCTGTGTCTCCCTCTCTCACTGGCTCTCCCCTGCTCATACTCTGTCTCCCTGTCTCTCAAAAAATAAATAAATGTTAAATTTTTTTAAACAAACAGATTGTGGGGATCATAGTCCCCTCTTTTTGTTAAAAAAAAAAAAGAGAAGTATCCAGCATCAACAATCAATAGAATTGATTCTTGTCTGCTTGTACAGACAGGTAGTAAGGGATTGAAAAAATGGTATAATTTATTTTTATCCCTGTAAGATGATAATGATAGTACCCAAGAAGGCGCTGTGTTCTGGAACTATTCAATCTTACTGGATAGGTTTTAGTTGGAAAACTTCTTTAGAGAGGCCATTTGTTTCAATCATATCCCCTTGGCCTGTTGTAACTTGAAATAAGCACTGCATCCTCTTGAAATGAATGAGAACTTTTGAAGAGTTCAACCTTGGACATGAACTCTCTGTAAGCCTACTGTTCTATAATAAATTAACAGGTTGGTTTATAATGGGGACAGATCAAAACAGTATTTCTTGATTCTGGCTCATCCTCTTAGCTAAGTAAAGCAACCAAAAACTTTGTAGTCTATGCTTTATGTGGCTTGTATTAGCCATCATAATGAAATCATTTCATCTTATTAAAGACAGGAGATTGAGTCTTGCACCTGATATTCTATAATAAGCAGTGTGGATTGAGGAGATCTCGGTAAATAGCTCATACCTTTATTCTTCAGACTGTTTCCTCTCTTACCCTGCCTTATTGTCTTAGTGTCTGGAAAGCACATTCCAAGAAAATCCACTTGAAAATAAACAAATTCCTACAAATTTCTTTAGAGACTTATTTTAAACTTTAACTGCCAATAAATAGCTATAATTAGAACTCTCAGGGATTTTAGGTATTATTCTGATTCAAACACTATTTCATAGATGAGGAAGCAATTATTACAACATTTTATAAAATATTTGCAATGGCTTAAGATTTTAGACTAATATATGAGATCTATATCTTTTACTGTACATTTTTTAAGTGCTCCACAGAGGTCATATTTGACTCAGATTCCCTGAAAGAGATATGGTTTTTCTATGTGAATATTATGTATGTATTATGAGCCAGTTATAATATGAAGTTCATCAGAATTAATAATGGAAGATAATTGACTATGATTCCCACAATCTGTTTGTTTAAATGTTTCTATCAAATGTGTATATTTAGTATTGTTGTCCTATATTCTTAGAATTGAACACACTGCATTATGTTGAACAATTAATTATTACATGAAAGCATGTCATCTTATACCATTGTATGTTGATAAGGGCCCAAAACAAGAGGACATAAGGCATGTACAAAATTTTGTACTATTAAATATGTAAGGTAGAAACTTATACATAGGAATAAACACAAAATAATGATCATGGGCTATTCCAACACAATTGTTTTAGATGTTAAAGTAGAATAAATAAATAAAGAATATAAATGCTTGGTCATAGAGTTGTAAAGTTTGAATAGATATAGTTAACTTCACGTACTTAGTATAACAACGTGCAATTTATGTATAAAACAGATTATTGATTTGACTAAAAAAAAATTAAAAATATCTTAAAAGTAAACAAATGCAATACAATCTTGAATTTTGTATAATTCTTAAACTTTAATTTTTTTTTTTAACATTTATTCATTCTTTGAGAGACAGAGTGCTAGTGGGCGAGGGGCAGAGAGAGAGGGAGACACAGAATCTGAAGCAGGCCCCAGGCTCTAAACTGATAACACAAGAGCCCTACGCAGGCTTAAACTCACAAACTGTGAGATCATGACCTGAGCCGTAGTCCAACACTTAACTGACTGAGCTACCCAGGCGCCCCTAATTCTCAAACTTTAAAACCAGTATTTGTAATATACAGATATGTATGCCTAAACCATGTATTTTTAAATTTTTAAATATTTGTGAACTTTGTAAAAGTGGTATCTAATTATACATATTTTCTTAGGACTTCTGTTATTTCATTCATAATTATGTTTCTCAAAACCCAATTGAGAAATGTTAAAATGTTAAATGTCTTAAATTTTATAAACACAGAAATAAATATTAGGAAACATACAGAAAACGTATATAACAAATAGGTAAACAACTTAATAAATTCAAAAGTTATTTCTTTTTTTTAAATTTTTTTTAATTTAATGCTTATTTATTTTTGAGACAGAGCATGAACGGGGGAGGGTCAGAGAGAGGGGGAGACACAGAATCCGAAGCAGGCTCCAGGCTCTGAGCTGTCAGCACAGAGCCCGACGCGGGGCTCGAACTCACGGACTGTGAGATCGTGACCTGAGCCGAAGTCAGACGCTTAACCGACTGAGCCACCCAGGTGCCCCTCAAAAGTTATTTCTTAGAAAATCTAATAAAATAGACAAAATTCTTTAAAATATATGATGAAGAAGGGGCCAATGTGAGAAAGACAAAAAGAGTGAGAAAAGCAGATAGAGAAATGAAACATAATATCAATGACCATTAATATAGAGAATTGTGTTAATCCTACGGAAATATTGTGTATAACTCCTACCCTAGTCATAACTAATGCATCAAATACCATATGAATGGAAGGCAGCATAGTGGCCACCCTCCCCTTACTCTTTACCAAAAAATGCTCTTTCAACACTTCGCAATTAAGGAAAATTCTTATAGATAATCTTCATTAAAGTTAGTAAAATCTCTTTGAATTCTTAAAGTTCAAAGAATAAATGTTCAATTTTATCCATTGCTTTTATGCACTGTTGATATCATTGATTTTTGTCTTCGATCTGTTAAGAGGATGAATTATACTTACTGGTTTTCGGATATTAAAGTCAACCTTGCATTCTTGGAATAAACTCCATGTACTTAAGAGGTATTAGTTTTCTATATATAGCAGAATTTGATTTCCTAAACTTGTTTGGACTCTGCAACTATACTTCTGAGTGAGATTGTCCAATAACTATTATTTCCCTTCCTGACCTGAAGATGTTAGAATTATGATGGTTTTATTCTGTAAGCTGAGATGGACTCCTTTTTATATCACCTGGAATAGTTTGTAAACTTGGAAGTCCGTTTCTTTCATTTTGGTTACAACTCACTTAAAATCATCTGAACTTGGATATTTCTTTTGGGAGAGATTTTAAATTACCCTTTCAGTATATTTTAGAATTATTCAGGTATTACATTTCTTCTGGAATAAATTCTTTATGTTCTATTTTTCTGTGAATTTTACCATTTCTCCAAGTTTTAAAATTGGTCACATAATGTTACTCATAATAAAATTTTATCTTAGCACCAGTGGCATCTATAGCCAAGTGTTTTTTTTTTTTTTTACCTTACTAACCAGTTGCCATTTTGCTTTTTTTGTCATTGGATTTTCTAAAATTTTATCATTTTATTGATCATTTTTAGTGAACTTACTTTTCATTTTGTTGATCATCTCCGTAGTATTTTTTTCCTTTGAGTAATTTCTTCTATCTTTGTTATTCAATATTTTTGGTTTTATTTTGCTGTTTATTTTTTATAGTCAAGATAGATGTTTATTAGGTTTAAATATTTCTTCCCTTTGAATATAAGCCATTAAAAAGGACATAAATTGCTCCATTTAAGTACTGTTCATCTGTACCATCAAAGTTTTTCATATGTATTATTGTTTATTGGTAACTACTAAATATTTGCTAATTTGGGGGCATCTGGGTGACTCAGTTGGTGAAGCATCCCACTTAGATTCAGGTCATGATCTTGCAGTTTGACTTTGATCCCTACATCAGGCTCTGAGCTGTCAGCTTGCTTCCGATTCTGTGTCTCCCTCTGTCTCCACCCCTCTGCTGTTTGTGTTCCGTCTCTGTCTCTCAAAAATAAATAAACGTTAAAAAATATATTTGCTAATTTTCATTATAATATATACCTCCTCCCTTAATTTATTTGGAATTAAGGAACTTAATAATTGTATGGAGCTTTCCTACTTTTTTTTGTAATGTTTATTTATTTTTGAGAGAGAGAGAAAGAGGCAGAGAGAGAGGGAGACACAGAATCCAAAGCAGGCTCCAGGCTCTGAGCTGTCAGCACAGAGCCAGTCTCAGGGTTCAAACCCACGAACAGAACCCTGAGATGACCTGAGCTGAAGTCAGACGCTTAACTGACTGAGCCACCCAAGTGCCTCCCTGCTTCTTTTTTATTACTTATTCCAAATAATACTATTGTGGTAAAGGACTATAATCTGTATGATAATACTTTTTTTTTGAAATTTGTTATGCCTTATTTTGTGGTGCAGTATGATTATTTTTCACAAATATTCTATTTTTTAATTATGCATATTCTGAAGTTATCATGTTCAGCATTTTACATGTGTTCATCATTCTGTATTTTATATATATGCCCATTAGAAGCAGTCAGTTAATTGTATTTTGCAAATCTCCCAGATTATTTTGCCTTCTTGACAATAAGTAACACAAAGTCTTTGGATGGATATTCTTGTCTGATACTGACATACTACTCTTTGGATGTCATTTAGAATACCTGGAACAAGGTTTGAGTGGCAGACCATTCAACCAGATGTCCATAAACATCGTTTCTCTCAATCAAGGTTTTAAGAATTATTAAATGATAATTAGTCTGCTACTATTCTTCCCAAGAGAAATATACCAAAAAATGACAGAAAATTATGTATTCAACTTTAACATTAAGTAGGAAGAGATAAATACAAAAAGATCTGGATTAGAAATCAGTAGATATAAGAATTTGGGACTTGATTATTACATTACAACAATTGTTAATAAATGTTTGTAACAGTAAGTTATTAACACAATAGTGCTATATAATGAACCATCTCTAAATTCAGTGTCATTATTTATTCCCACCTCATTAAACTGTGGATCAGCTGGGGTTGGTAAATACAGGTTGTGCTTAGCCAGGTTTGATTCTAAGCTTCAGGTTATTCCAGATCCACTCCGTGTGACTCATCTTCTCTGACCCAATGTACTAGCTGTGACAGAATTGTAGGACGGTTCAGCAGAAACTTACAATGTGTCAAAGCATAGGCTTGAAATGAACACATCTGCCCACATCTCATTGGCTAAAGTGACATGGTCAAGTCCAATAACACCAAGGACAGAAAGCATATTCCGCCTGTAGTTGGAGGAATCGTATAATGATGTAGCATAGGGCTTGGAGACAGGAAAGGGGTAAAGAATTGGGAACAGTAATTTGTCATAATATTCTTTGTATCACCAGACTTTGACACCCATTAAAACTTAAATCTTGGTTTTGTTTGAGAAGGAAAAGGCGTTTGGTGTAGTGCTATAAATGCTGTAAATGTAGCTTCCAATAGTTATGAACTAAGTAGTGTTTATCTGTCTAGAAAACAGGATAAGACAATCTGACAGCTTTCAAATGTCAAAAGCACTTTTAGTCTATGTTTGTAAATGACAGAAATAGTAAAATTTCAAAAGTTAATTTCACATTTAAAATCATTTTTAAAAAACATATACTTAGTCAATTTTACCCCAATGTAAACTTTTTAGAGTTTTATTGGAAAATGAGGTTTTGCTTAAAATTAAATGAATCATTTTAAATATAAAAGTATATAATAAAAGTCTCTGATTAGAAATTATCTTTTTAAGACAAGCAACTTCATGCCCATATGGAGCTTACCCTGGGGATAAAAGGGGGACATACACAATAAACAGGTAAACAAATACATAACAAGATAAATTTAGGCTAGTGACAAGTGTGAGCACAGTATGTGGTAGGAAACAACAGTGTGGGCTTCATTAAACACGGTGGTTGGGGGAGACTTCTCTGAGGAGGTGATGTCAGACTGGGACCTGACTGGCACAAAGGGGCCAATCATATAACACTCTGAAGGAACAGTGTTCTAGGCACAGGGAACAGCAAGTGCAAAGGCCCTAAGGCTGGAATGCACTTCGAGAGAACGAGGCACTGAAAGAAGGCCAGGAAAAAAAAATGAAATTATCTTTTTAAAATTCTTGGAGAGTAAATAGCTCTCTAAAATGTACTGATAATTGGCGATGATGTTTGCTGTGTGCAAGGTTGTGGTGAACAGAAGCACATGATTAGAGAAAATTCATTGTAGAACAGTGTGACATCACTGGGATAAATTGTGAATGACAACAAATTCAGTATATTTCTTAAATAAGGAATTAAATCTAAAGTGCATGCACTTAAGGCTATCTCTGATGTCAAAGGTATACATAGGGAGGGATCAGAAACAATCCAGTTGTTATGACTAAGCTTCATGATGCTTACACGTTGTGGCAATATTTAATGTCATTCCAAGTTCTCTTTCTGCGCTCTTTTTATGTATATCTTGCACCTGACTCCTTTCTCTTGCGTGTAATTTTCTTCTTATAGAAACACATTTTTTCGTAGTTCTTTGATTTGGGCTCTATTTGCTACCTTTTCTATTTGTCTGGTGATGTTAATATTGTGCCCCTCTTCTTAGAAAGAGCTTAGGTGGTCATTAAAATTATAGGCTGTCATGTATTTATTTCCCCTTAGCACTTAAAGATACTATTCTATTGCTTCTGGCCTATTGTTGCTCATTATAAGATATTTGTATTTATCAATAATTGTTTTTATATAGATAGTGTGTATTTTATATGATTGCTATTTTAAAAAAAGGTTTATTGAGACATAATTTATATACAGTAGAATTAATTATTTTTTAGAGTTCAGATTGACACGTTTTGATGAACATATATGGCTATGTGAATGTTGCCACAATCAAAATAGAGAATATAGCTGTTAAACCTAAAAGTTTCTTTGTGCCTATTGTGGTCAGTTCTCTTCCTCCATTCTATTTTCCTACCCCAAGCATTATTTGATTTTTATTCTCTAGTTTGTATTTTCCAGTGTGTCATATAAATGGAATCATTAATGTATAGCTTTTTTGGCGCAGCTTCTTTCATTTAGCACAAAGCATTTGAAATCCATTCATGCCTTTGCAAGTATTAACAGTTCATTTATTTTTCCTTATGAGTAGTACTCCATTGTATGGATAAACCACTGTATGTTTATCCATCCTCTGGATGATGGACATTTGAATTGTTTACGTCACTGGCAAATATGAATACACCTACTATAAACATTCAGATCAAAGCCTTTGTGTAGGTGTATATTTTTATGTTTCCTGGGTAGATACCAGAAAGTGGGATTTCTGACTTGTATAAGTAAATGTTTAACTAGATAAAATACTTCCAAATATTTTTCAAGTGGTTTTATAATTTTTCATTACCACCAGAAGTATCGAAGAGCTCCATTTGCTTTTAATCCTCTCTAGTGCTTTGTAGAGTCAGAAATTGTGTGTGTGTGTGTGTGTGTGTGCGCGCGCGTGTGTGTGTGTGTGCGTGTGTGTGTGTGTGCGTGTTGCCATTTAATAAGTAAGAAGTACCAAGCTATTGTGGTTTAACTTTGCATTTCCCTGAAATTTAATGATTCTGAACATCTTTTTATGGGTTTATTTGCCAACATATAGTTTCTGTGATAAAGTGTCCATTCAGATCTTTTGCCCATTACTTAATTGGATTGTTTATCTTTTATTGTTAAGTTGTAAAAGTGCTTTATATATTTTTAATGCAATTTATTTATCATGTAAGTGTTATGCAAATATTTCATCCAAGTCTATGATTTGTCTTTTCATTTTCTTAGTAGTATCTTTAGAAGAATAGATTTTAGTTTTAATGAAGTTCAATTTATCAATTTTTTTTTTTTTTTTTTTTGTGGTTTGGTCTTTTTGTATCCTTTCTAGGAAGTGTTTGTCTACTTATAGGTCACAAAATGTTCTGCTATAATTTCCTCTAGTAGCTTTATAGTTGTAGCTTATAAATTTAGCTTTTTTGTTTCAAGTTCATTTCTGTATATGATGTTAAAGGATAACGGGATTTTGTTTGGTATTTTGTTTGTTTGTTTTTAATGAATGCCCAAGTGTTCAAGCACTAGCACTATTTGGACTTTCTTCTTCATTGAATTCCTTTGACATCTTTATAAAAAATAAATTTGTGAGATATATGTGTGTGTATGTATATATATATATTATGTGTGTATATATATATGCATATATGTCTATTTCTAGATTCCCTAGTCCATTGACTTTTATATCTATTTTTATTTTAATTGCAAACTGTATTGAGTGTTGTGATTTTACAGTAAGACTTGTAATCAGATTGTGTACACTCTAACTTTGTTCTGCTTTCTCAGAATTAATAGCTTATTTTAGAAACTTGTAGAAGAATTAAATCTGAATTCTGAACACAAGCTCCCTAAATCACTGATTTATGTGTACCTGTTTTCTCTGGGCTTCAAATTTGAGATTCTATTATAAAGAATGTATGTGGTGAGAGTGACAGAGATATACAGAGGAGACTTTCTTTTATATCTCCATTCTCTCCTCCATTGAATGAAGAGTACCTGAGGCCAAATTGGATGAAATAGCTGAGCATCAACACAAGCTCATCAAAACCTTTTGAAGAAATTTTATAGAATGAATGTGTAGAATCTTAGAATCAAAGCTGCCTGATCTCATCCACTTCCATTTTTACTCAATGCAAATATCCTTTCTTTAACATTTTGATTGATGTTTTCAAGCCTTTACCTAAAGCATTTAATGTTTTGTAATACAGCTTCTTCCACTTATATTGTTCAATTCTAATTTTTGAAAAGACCCACCTAATTTTAGCTAGAATCTGCCTTCTTGAAATTACCAACCGCTTGTCCTGCGGCACCGCATTGATCAACAAGTCTGATAAACTGTTTCTACACTACACCTCTTCAAATATTTTTAAATGGCTGTCAAATCCCCACTAAGCTTCTTTTCAACCTCTCGCAACTTTCTTGAATTTCATTGTTTGCCAGCGTTTCCTATTCCTTCTCACTCTTCTGATGTTCTTCCGTTTGCCCGAATGAAATGTTTAGAAGTGAACCACATATTCCAGCTGGAGTCAGATCAATGCAAAGTACTTCTAGGACTCTGGCAAAAATCTCACTTCTTCATTGTAATTGGGTAGATGTCTCAGCAAATAAGATTCATGAAATAAAAGCACCCTTAATAGAAAGCTTTTCCCAAAGCAACTCTGCAACTTGCCTGTGTTGTTATCCTGGGCTTTTTGCAGCCTTTTGAAACATTTGGATTTGACCATAGTTTATTAAACGTTTATTTTCCTGATTCTTTGGGACAATCCAACTTAAATTCTACCTCCTTCAGAAAGGAATGTCTGACTCCATTCTCTTATTCAAAATTCAGCAAAATTTTACAATTGTATTTATTTCTCTATTCCAAGACTATTTGCAAATCACCTCTATTTTTTTTAATTATCCCTAAATACAGAGTATTAGTACACTTTATTTTCTTCCTACTTATTCATTTATTTGTTTATGTATTCATACTTTATTTATAAGATCATTCATCCTTATAATCTTTGATGCCTGATATAGTTTAGGCACAATATTAGACACTAAAACAGTGAAGTCAGAATGGCAGAAAGGAAAGTCAAAGGTTCATCAAACCTTGTTCTAATGGAGGACAGTTCCAACTAATGGAGGACAGTTCCAAGGCATATCACAGAGTGGAAATTTGCATTGTAACATTATTATGTCCCTCTGTTACAGATTTCTGCACAATGTTCTGGCCACAGATGATTCTGGAAATAAGATATACTATATATGAACACATATATTTAACTTAATTTAATATATACACTTCAGTATTTTATTTCTGCATTAATCGTATCTACCAACTTAAATTTTTCTAGTGTTTATTAGATTTCGAACTGACATCTAACATATCTAACACAACAATCAGTGGTTATATTCTTGAGCCATGCCTAGAACTTCTTGAATTGGACTTAAAATGTTCCAAGAATACAAATCCTCAGGATGGGGACAGAATACGCCAAGGGGTGTGGGGACTGAGAAGAGAGGTAACTTTTGCTGTCCTTCACACGTGGCACGGTGGAGAGGGGAAGGCTCCCAGGATGTTGCAGAAGGTCAGCAGTTTGTGATGGACAGCTATATGAAGGTCCTAAGAAGGTGGACCTGAAGAGGCAAGTTCAGAGCATCTCACTTGAGCCCTCTACGTAAGTCCAAGTTGTGAGAGTTAAAGCTGCCTCAGACCTTAGTATGGACCTTACAAGCAAGGATCATTCACCTCTCCTTGATGCTTGTAAAACCCTGAAATGTATATATACTTATGTGGAGAAGGAATAAAAGAGATATCCTAGTCTTCACTGGAAGTAAAAGAACTAATACATTTTAAATTTTAATCTAAGTGAGTCACTTAGATTTGGGTTAAGTTTAACCCTCTGGCAAATTTGGGGTTGGTGTGGAGAAATAAATGTATCCAGTTATAGGAAAATGAAGTCACAGTTGTGAAAACCTGAGTTAATAGCCCCTGAAATTTGTCACAGCTAATAATAAGGTAGTTCTTAAAAGAATTATAGCATGAACATATTGTCCTTGGCAAGCAGCTCAATCCCCTGTACTATTTTGTTTCATTTAAATAGAAAGTCACTTTATGTTTTTAGAAAAACGCTCAGAAAAGTTTCAAATAAAGAGCTCTTCACAAGCAAATATACTCATTCTTTACTAAACCCACACAGTCATAAGCAGACACTGAGAAGTTCATTTTAAAATATTCTGAACTGCTTAAAATGCAATTCTTTATTTCTTCTTATTGACATTTCGAATTGTTAAGCTTAGACTTCTCCAAAGTTAAAGTAATCAACTGCTTGTTTCTTCTGTTTATAACTATGTACACACTTGCACCAACTAATAACCTTTGTGTTGGAATGAAAGATTAAACATTCATTTAATTTAGCTTAGGTTCCGTTTGTTTTCAATTAAGAAGAGAAAATCCTTTCAAGTACAATAGGTTATTTATATTTGTTTTGCTTCATTTATAAAACCAAATAAGGCTTTTGTGTTTATAGTCATTAATGTTGTTGAAAAGAAATTGTATTAAATGAATGGGTTGCAGAGAAAATGAAAATATTTTAAGAGGTAAAAAAATTAAATTAATCTAGATGATATATTTGTCCTCCAATTGTAATCTAAAGTTGGTAGGCGTGAGAGCAAGAGCTTAGAAAAAACTATATAATTAATTAATTTTTTTCATTTAATTCCTATATTAGGCATATATCTTGGTTAAATTCTATGTCAACCTCCAAAGCATGCATATATATATATATATATATGTATAGATATATGTATAGATATATGTATAGATATATACACACACACATTAATACCTGTAGATCTAGAAAGACTTTATTTTCTTGCCAGATATTATTTCAAAAGTATGCATATAAAAATTATAGTGCCTTAAACATCAGTGTGATAGGCAGAATAATTCATATCCCTGCCCAAGATATCAATATCCAAATCCCTACAGCTAGAAACTGAATGTTACTTCACACGACAAAAGAGATTTTGCAGATGTGATAAAGGTTAAGGACCTTGAGAGTGAAAGATTATTCTGGATTTTCTGAGTGCGCCTACTAATCACAAGAGTCCTTTAAAACAGAGAACTTTCCCTGGAAGTAGTCAGAAGAGATGTGACCACAGGAAGAAAAGTCAGAACGAATTGACTTTGCTGGCCTAGATATGGAGTAAGGGTGTGAGGGGCCAGGAAATGCAGGCAGCCTCTAGAAACTAAAAAAGGCAAGGAAATGGATTCTCCCCTAGAGCTTACCGATACTCAGTTTTAGTCCAGTGAGCCCTTTGTCAGACTTCCAACCTTTAGAACTAGAACAATAAATGTGTGTTGTTGTAAATCACTAAATTGTGGCTTCAATTCACTAAATTGTGGTCATTTATTACAAAAGCAAAAAGAAAACTAATACAATGTACCATTTTTCAGGGAGAAATTCTCACTTTTAAAATTGGGACAGATTTTTATTTTTATTTTGTATTCTTTTTTAAATGTTTATTTATTTTGAGAGAGAGAGAGAGAGAGAGCGCAAACACATAGCAAGAGCACAAGTAGGGGGAGGGGCAGAGAAAGAGGAGAGGGAGAATCTCAAGCAGGCTCCCCACTGTCAGCACAGAGCCCTACACCGGGCTCCATTTCATGAACTGTGTGATCATGACCTGAGCCAAAATCAAGAGTTGGACGCTTAACCGACTGAGCCACCCAGGTGCCCTGGGATAGACGTTTAGAAGATGTTTTCATTCTTTCGCAATATTTTGATGAAAATTTTAAAGTGAGAGGAGTAAATGTTGTATGAAGGTATACTTCTTTTATTTATTTATTTTTTACAAACCAATACATTTTTCTACTGTGTTTCTGAAAATCAAGCATTTATGTATTCAACGCAAATAGTCATTAGCATTGGTAATTAAAATCTCTTAAATTCTACTATGTTTAGCATATCACATACACTATTAAACTTCTCTGTAAGGAGATTTTTCATAGACAGTCTTAACCCTAGTACTCCTTTGGATATTGATCAACTCATTTAGATGGAAAATTTCTCAGGAGATTAAGAAATGTATATTATAATTGTGGTATCATAACTTCCACAAACTATGCCAATATCAGGCTCTGTATATTTCTGATTTTGTCTCTATTACAGACAATTCTGGCAAAACAGTTGGTGACATTCTTTTTCTTTTATTTAGAGAAACTTTGATAGCATGGAAAAATACCACTTTTGCCTCAGCTCTGCTTTCTCTACATTTTGAGTTTGAGGTTGTGAATAAAATCATATTCCTGAATAAACTTCACAGACAATAAGTTATTTTCTGCAACATTTCATATACTTTACTCAAATCATAGTTGGAAAAGTGAAATCAATGAGTGAAACACTGTCAAAGCAGGAATGAATGAAAATTATAATTGGATCTATTTTTTTAATCAATAACTTATATTCAAGTGGATAAAATCTTATACATGGTCCAAAGGTGACTGCCATTGACTTTATTAATGTGAAAGAGGCATATAAAAAGTACACTATTTGCAAAAACACCAATTATTTAAAAGATAATTAAGGACAGTTTTTTATAGCACTGAGGCACCAACATTTTTGCAACCTAATTTTCATGCTAGGGAGGCAAGTTGTTTAAGTCATTTTCACATAGTGTGTAAACTATGATGATTTATGATTTAAATTCAACATAATGAAACAAATTGAAATTTAAAGAAAATGTGGAAAATGTATTCCCATGAATGTTTACCTATATTCACTTATAGATAATATAGGTACATAGGTATATAATTTATAATTACAAAGAACTATAATTTGTATATGTGCTGCCTTTGTTAAGTTACTAGTATCATCTACCTTTTATAATTTGTTTTCCATTTTTATATAATGAATAATTTTATTACATGATCTTTAATTAATACTAAGATATCTATGCTAAGCTCATTAAACACCTCCCACATTTTTTCATGGCCCATTGATAGTTTTAATAAGAGAGTGTGATAAATATTTGTAAACTATAAAATAATTTTCCAAGTAAGATTTTTTTCTTTAAACCAGAATTTCCCCCCTTTTTACTTTAGATATCTGTGCATTTTTACCCATGACATATATAATTATTAAAGAGAATAGATGTCATCTTAAGTAAAAGTCAACCTGCCCAGTGATGAGACACATCTAGATCACATGACCTGTCAATTCCAGTTTGTTCTGCCCCTCCATCTTCCCTATTATTATTGATTCCCTACCATAACAATTACCTAGATCATGAAGTCAGTCAGTCTATATGATTATGTATTCTACCCCAATTACTCCTACATCCCTAGAGAACATAAGAAGACTTATTTCTGGGAAAAATTTCCTTCCTATGTGATTTTATTAGAAATGTTCCCTTGGCTAAAACTTTGTAAGTCGTTGACCCTAGTTCAGTGCTTTCCAGAGGGAAGTGTGGGCACCCCAGGAGGCACTCATAATGTGGAACCAAAATGCTAGATTTTACTTATGTTGTTTCATTTGTTTTCAATCTCAATTTCTGTGCATGTATTCCTGATATAAACACATGTATTTAGAAGTAAAATAAGAGAGCATATGCTGAAAAGTTTTGGCCGATAGGATTATGGGGTCAATAAATTTGAAGAAGATTGCCTTGACTGGCTATATTGAGGAGAAAGTCTGACTCTATTAATTCATTTCTGACATTGTGTTCTCAGAAGCTGAACACAATTTCTGCTCTCCTTACTTAAATTCACCGTATACCTACAGCTGCTCTAAACTTTATTCCAAATACCTAGTTCTACCCTGGTTCTTTAATTTAGAGATTCCTTAGATCTAGGGCTGGCAGATTTGTTTTTAGTAAAAAGAGCCAGGTAGTGAGTATTTTACCAGTCGTATGTTCATTGTCACAACTACTCCACATTGTAAACTCTGGTGATGTTTTAGCATGAAACAGCCATAGAAGATATGCAAACAAATGGCATGGCATGATCCATTTACTGTCAGATCAGGTTTGGCCAATAGGCCATAGTTTTCTGACTAGCATCTATACTTCTGATCAAAAGTTGTTCTAAGAATGCTCACCTTTTCTCTGATGCTATTGCTAGATTTTTTTTTCCCCCAACTATTTCCTGTGTGTTAATAGTTTGGTCCATTCTGCTGTCCTAAAACATGTACATTTATTATGCTCTAAATTGTCTTTAAAAAATGAAAAATGCAAAAGTTTTATCCTGTTGGGATGGAAACACTGTATCTGGGTAAAGATGATGATTACCAAGGAAAGGTAAAAATTTTATACCTTATTGTCTCCTATATACCCAGAAGAGGTTGCAAACTTTAACAATGACTAGGTGTCTAAAGGGAGTGGGGTGCAGCTTGTTTTGGAGATTGTCACATTGGAAAAATGATTGCCTACACTTCAGTCATTCCATATTTCACTCCTCTACTTAAAACCTTCCCTGTACCTAGTATCCCCAAAACTTATTAATCTCTTCCTGTGAGGATGTCAAAACCACATCTATTAATTGTCTCAATATAGAGTGAAACTTTCTAAGCATTACTGAGTCCTTAGAGGCCATACCTGAAAAGATAATAGCCAATGATTTCTGTTTCATCAATATTTTATTGACACAAGACTTTTCCTTAGGAAAAGTGTATTTAATTGACCAAATTTAATTCTGACATTGTCCAAATTTTCAACCCTGAAGAGCTAATGAGGAAGATGAATAGTTATATTTTTAAATAAAGAATTTTTGTCTAACAAGAAATATAAAATTGATACTGAAATTTATATATACATTTCTATATGCAGCTCTGTTTTACAGTATAAGCAATTCTCTAATGGATAAAAAATAATTTTCACCTTAAAAATAGCACTTGAGGGGCACCTACGTGGCTCAGCAAGAGACCAACTCTTGATCTTGGCTCAGGTCATGATCTTGCAGTTTGTGAGTTCAAGCCCCACATTGGGCTCTATGCTGACAGCGCAGAGTCTGCTTGGGATTCTCTCTCTATTTCTCTCTCTCTCTCTCTGCCCCTCCGTCTCTCTCTGTCCCCACACACGCTCACTCTCTCTCTCTCTCTCTCTCTCTCTCTCTCTCACAATGAATAAACATTTTAAAAAATAGCACATAAGGAATAAAAACATATTTCTTGAATTAAAATAATATTCAAAGAGCACAGGGTATGGAGAATTGTCTTCCAAATTTTTCTGTATATAGATAGATAGATAGGTAGATAGATAGATAGATAGATAGATAGATAGATAGATATAGATATAGATATATATTTAATGGCATTACTGTAAAATGACTTCTTTTAAGATACTTTTCTAAAGTGACAGAGAGAGAGAGAAAGGAAAAAGATAAATCTGATCAAGTTGCTTTTGAACATTTTGATACAATAGTTAAATAATGTCCATATTAACATATTTTATTTTTTTTAATTTTTTTTAACGTTTATTTTTGAGACAGAGAGAGACAGAGCATGAAGGGGGGAGGGGCAGAGAGAGAAGGAGACACAGAATCTGAAACAGGCTCCAGGCTCTGAGCAGTCAGCACAGAGCCCTACGCGGGGCTCAAACTCACGGACCGTGAGATCATGACCTGAGCCGAAGTCGGACGCTTAACCAACCAAGCCACCCAGGCGCCCCAACATATTTTAAATAAGTAATTGCTTATTTTCTGCTAGCTGTTTTGTTCTTTTTTTTTTCTTAAAAAATTCAAAGTTCAAGTTACTTTTAGGCTGTAAGAACAAGACATGGCTCAAACAATTTAATAAAAGCAAAACAACCAAAAACAAAATAAACAAAAAGACTTGGGACCGAGTCAAGTGTCTTTAAGAGAAAAACAAAAACAAAAACAAAAACAAAACTCTGCAGTTTGTAGTAAAAAAATACTAAGTTCCAGAAAACAGGGTATAAACCTCTCCTCGGGTAAAAGACAATATAAAATTTCATTTATTTTTCCCTGAAAACCTTTATTCCAATATTTGGATTAAAAAATACATTGTAAACTGTCAAAAAATGATTTAAAAACACATTATAAAAAACATATGATGCTGCCGGACAAGCAGTCAGAGCACCAGAAGAATGTGGCCGTCAGTGAAAGTAGTGTTTAAATTCCATGAATAGGCTAATTCATCGTTTTACTTAAACGTATTTTACAGATGAGTGTCTTGTGATTTGAGGTGTTAAGGGACTTTCTCAGGCTTTCACAATTATCAAATACTGCCACCACTTTTTGTATTAGGTCTGTTTAATTGCAGAACTTACACAACCACAGTGTTGTCAAGTCTTTTCTGATGTGATTCAGTAGTCTGGTATGAAGCTGTGTTCCTAATAGGACTGCAGCAGCAGGCGTGGGGAAGAGGAAATGCATAGATGCAAGGGGAATGAGAATGGACTAATCAACATCCATTATTAATGAGAGTAGGGGGAGCGTTGGATGGTGTGTCCGTGAATGTTACCAAATGTTATAAATTAGATACATGGAAGAAAAGTAGTGACTGATGACAGAAATAACAGAGTCTAGAAGAGAATTTATGTGGATATAATTATGAGTTTGTTATCATTTACGTTGAGTTCAGAATGACAATGGATCTCCAGGTCATAACAGATGGTCGTTCAATTGAAAATGCAGTCCAGCAGATTTGTGAGTTTTGTCTATTAAGTGAAGCTATCATATTTAATAAACTATGTGATAAGGAGTACAATAATAAGCTGTATTCTTAACGCTACTGGAGGATACCTACAGTTCAAGACAAGGGAAGCAGAGCTTAATAAAATTTAACTTCCAGTCATCTGATTCTTTCTTCTTCTTCTTCTTCTTCTTCTTCTTCTTCTTCTTCTTCTTCTTCTTCTTCTTTTTTTCCTTCCCTACCTTCTAATATAGCTAATTTTTCTTTTTGGCCAGCATTTTGTCCTCTTTACCTCTCATGAAACTCTTTTGAACTGAAAACTTTCTTCAAAGCATATGACTCCATCTCTGACTGCAACCTGAATGTACTTATGTAAATTATTGTCTATCTTAGCCCCATGTCACTGGATAACTGCCAGTTCCACCCTTTGCATTATAAAGAACTACCATACATCTGATGCCCCTCCACTAAAAGCAGCTCTTAATTTAAGTTTTCTCTTCTCATCTTTGATTTCTTTGTGAGTTCAGCTTTTTTTCTAATGTAGATTTGGTGCACATTTCATCATACAGTATTCAATTTTAATACATTCATTTAATGTGAAAAGGTTACTATTTTATATTCAGTCATCTATGAAATGTAATTATTCTGGCTATGTACCCCTCCAACAGCAAAATTGCAAGTTAGTATGATAAACTGTGGTATGATCTTGGAACAGAGAGAAGATAAAATCAAGTGAAATATATTTGCATAAAGAAATCTCAAGGATAACTTTTGTTGTCTCAAACAAAGCATACAACCTTGGTCATCTGTATTAATTTTCTCCTTTAACTGACTTATCCAGGCATCTGTAGTTTGAAATAGTGTCTGATGAAATAGTGTCCATCCTGCAAATAATTATTTTCTGGTAAAAAAAAAATGATGAACTGTCTTTCTCCATGGTATAAACGCGGGGAATCTGAAAATGCAATACACTGCAACTATGTGAAATGGATTAGAGGAATATCTATGAAACGCTGTCTTTTGAAACACTTTTCTGAAATGATGTTATGGATATAAATATATACATGCATATACATCCACACACTATCGTGTGATGCTGACCTACAGTTACGGTGTCCAGACATGAATTTTCTGTGGGTATACTGACTGCTGGAAGTATTATAGAGAAAACTATAATATTTCATTTATTTACTTTTCCTGAGAATCGATTGTCAGATTTTGCTTTCGATTCTGCCCCCATCCCGCTAAGGATTCCCGAGGGAAGCTCTTCTAGAGACTGCCCCTGAACATGATTTGGTCAACTTTTGATCACATTTGTGTCTAAGAAAAAAAGGAAATCTTAGATTAAATTTAATGTCAAAATCCATACTAAAATACTAAGTCTTGAAACAGGTTCTTAGAGAGGAGAAAGAGAAAAAAGTATATGTATCAGCTATCTCGTTACCCTTGCATATAACTCATTGTTCAGAGTTTATGTACTGGATGCTAACTCTCATATACTTTCAGTGTGTATCCTGGGGAAACTAAATCCTATTTGGCAGCAGCAGAAATCTCCATGACATAAGTCACAGAGCACAGGGCAGAGGGCAAGAATGTAAAAGCCAGCAGCACCCTGCCTACCTGTGGCTCACAGTTGTATAACCTTCTCAGTCTAGCAGAGTGCATGCATGTGGGCATCAAGCATATCACATGGCATGTCATACTTCGTAAGTGACAGGGAAGCATTCAGTTAACAAGTGGGTGGTATAAAGTGTGAGGTCAGGCACTATTGAGTTATTCCATGACCATGGGTACAGATGTCATACTGGATACTGCTGGACAAGCAGCGCAACAGCAATGTGGCCTTTCATAAAAATGATGTTGAAGCTCAAACTTTCTTCAAAGAAATAGAAATATTCTCTCTGTGGCCTACAGGAATGTGGTTGATAGCAGAGTATATAAGTAGCAAAAATTAGAACCCATGGCTAAGTGCATCTAAGAAAGTACATGAGCTGGGTTCACTCTGGCAACATGAAGGATGAGTGGGAAGGGTGTTGCAAGAGACTTGTGTGAAAGATGAAGAGCCAAACTCTAGAAAATGACTTAACACAAATAGATGAGGGTGGTTTTAAGAAACATTTTTTTTTTAGGTAGACTCCACTTAACTAATGTGGAGAGATGAGTGAAAAGAGAGAGTCAGATGAGCTATAATTCCTTTGCTTGAATGACTGCATGGGATGAATTCGATTAAGGGAGAGGAAGGGTATGAAATACCTGGTTTTAAACATAATGCATTTGAAATTTGGGAGGAATAAGTTTAGGAATTCTCTGAGCTTGCACCAATGGGTTAACAAGGTTTAGGACTAAAACATCTGAGTTTAGGTAAACAGGGAGAAAGCACCCCTAGCATAGTACAAAAGCAGAAAGCTGCTTTCACAGGAAGGTCCTGAATAGGTAAACAGGGCTATAGACCACTTTAGCAGAGTGAAATTGCCAGGAGGGGAACTAATTAGCAAAAGAAAGGTGCCTTGTAGACCTGGAGGTAGCTCACTCTGTCTTAGCCCTTAGGCAAGCTAAGATAAGCAGACACAGTACCTGGTTCCTGCTGTAAACAGCAATCTGCTGGTCCCTGGATTTTGTTTTGTGTTGACCCAAACCCCTAACACTGCATATCTTTGAAACCCATATCTTTGAAATCTTTACACTTATGAGTAAGTGTTCACAATTTCATTGTCTCTTTCTGCACATCCATCACGTTTGTTAGCCTTCTGATCCTAATAAATACAAAGCAAGGACCCTTACTCCGGGCTTTTGTCTCCTCCTGGGCATTAGCCTTTCCTGCATTTAATTCTGTGTCCGCTCTCTTGCTGGACAAAAGAGAACTCAAGACTCAAAGTCTGCGACAGAGATTTACATGGTGTTTATAGTGGAAGAAGGAGGAAAAAGATGGAGTTGTATTTTGAAATGAAAATAAAGGAAGAAAGATTTTAGATTTTGTTATATATATGTTTTAAAGACATTGACATACAATATAATCTAAATGCTGTTAGGAAGTTAAAAAATGATCCCTGAGGAAAGAGGTGGTTAATGCATGGCTCTGGGCTCCCTTTGGAGGCAGCAAGTTTGGGTCTGAAAGTCAAAGTCAGCCTTTGTCATGTACATATCATTTTCTTAATTTTTTTAAGCTTCAAGGGAAAGCCATATTTAAGTTAGAGCAAGAAGGTGAGCATATGTTCTGGGAAGAGACTGAAGATATGGATGATTTTACTGATGACTAACAGTAAACACCCTTTAGAAGCCAATAAGGGTGTGAATTAAGATCACAAAAGATCATGGGTATGAGCCATTTTAGATTTTAAGAGATGGCCTGGAAGATCTGAGTTTCCTATGGGTATAAAATTATGACCTACACTGCATGTTAACGAATTGGAATTTAATAAAACCTTATATATATTTTATATACATATATAATATACATATTATATATACATGTAGTATATATATTTTATATATATATATAACCTATCATAAAAAATATAAACATCATGAGTTTAACTTTGATAGTCTGAAGGCTATGGTTTTAGTGAGGTTGTACATATACTGATGATAGAGGACTGATGAGCTTATAACCCTAAGAACTCCAAAATCTGTGGCCCCCTCTTCTTCTGTCTCTTGGATTCAAAACTCAGAATTTGTATCCACTGTGCAATATTTCTATTATATATTTTCCTATTGGTGACACTCATCTTTTAGGGATCCAGGGTAAGTTGCCTTTTGTTCTCTCTCATGAACTTTTAAGCTGAATCTACCTATGGGAGGTGTAGGCGTTAGATAGTATAACCATAACTGTAATTTGATTTATTAACATCTTGGCAAGCTCATGGTAAATACTTAGGTAGGAATTTTTTTTGTTGTTTTTTTGTTTGTTTGTTTGTTTGTTTACTAAACTGTGTGACTTGGGCCCACCTGAATGTCTTTGC
Organism: Prionailurus bengalensis; assembly: GCF_016509475.1. NCBI lineage: Eukaryota > Metazoa > Chordata > Mammalia > Carnivora > Felidae > Prionailurus > Prionailurus bengalensis. The sequence continues at coordinate 182,083,667 of NC_057345.1, read as the reverse complement.
CAACCAGCATCAGGAAAAGGAAGAGCACATCTTCTGTGGATTCTAATCTGAAGGAGTGTAACCCCACCCAACACTAATCATGGATTACTGGAAGGCTGCCATTCTGAACAGTAAAGAGCTGGAGAGGAATATACACTGACAATCTGAATTGTCAGCAGGAATGTTCTCTACCAAGGAAGAAGCAGAAATGCTTAAAGAATGGGATGGCAGTTCCAACAGCCCTACATCATTCATTTTCATGGTTCTAGCTTGATATACTAACATCATCAAATCTAAATATCCAATCTGGCATTTCTCTTGACATAGAGATCATTATATGCAGCCATCTACAAGGATATTCTGATGTAGAGGTACAAAGGGGCTCTCAGATTTAGCACGGCCATAATGTAATAAACCATCTTTCTACCAAAACTGTGATTCCTCCTATCATACACATTTTATTAAATGAAAACACTAATTTCCTGCTTTCTCAAGCCCACAAACCTTCTGCCTCCCCCCAACTCCCCACATAAGCTCTGTCACAACCCCTGTAGGCTCTGCTTCATGAGCATGTTGTGATATTTTGCACTATTCTCCAATTCTACTGCCACTATCAATCCCATTCTTCAGTCCTTCAATAGAATCCTAACTGGCATCTCTTTTATTTTTATTTTATTAAGTGCTTAATTTTCCTTCCCTTCCCTTTCCTTTCTTTTCCTGTCCTTTTGACTCTTGAGTCTATTTTCCACCTAGCTGTTAAATCAAATTTCCTAAAATACCAACCTGGCTTAACATTTCTGTTTTCCAGTGTCTTCAGTGACCTCTCATTGTTTTCCTAATAAATTACAAAAGTGTCATCATTGCACACATGCCTCTTCATTGTTCAACTTGCTTATGTTTCCCCCTTCATGAATTATTTATTCAATCAACACATATTTACTGGGCACCTATCATGTGCCAGAGACTATTTCAGACCCTTATATATATCAGGGAATAAATCACACAAAAGACCCCTGATACTGTGTAATTCTATAGGTTCCAGATAGGTACCAATTCTATGTGCTAACTTAACATCACTTCTTCTATTACTTGGTTGGTTGTTTTTTGTTTTATTTTATTTTATTATTTTATTATGCATGTTGTATTTATTTAATAATTTGCTATCCTTAAAAAAAGTAAAACCTGAAGTAATTGACTCAATTGTTCTTTTTTATTTTTATTTTTTCTTGTAGCCCTGCTACCTACAATTGTATTTGACACAGAATAATTCTTAAATGCAGTGGAATGAAAATTTATCGGCTTTTATCATTTGTTTCTTTTAATAACTAGTCATGTGACTGCAGTTATGCCCTCTTACCCCTCTAAGCCATATCTTATTAAAAATGATAGTGTAATTTGGACCAGAAACTATTCCTATATATGTAAAAGTCTAGGATGATGTTCCATAGAGATAAAACATAATTTAGCTACTAGACAACTGTTTCCAACCTTGTCTTTGATACATCTACTGTATAAAAATAATTATAAAATATATGACTTGAGATAATAGTCCCCTCTTTGTGTTCAATAAGATAGTTTTAAAAATCAGGAAAGATACTACATAGTTAATTATAAATTTCAAACTGGAAAATATCTTTATTCACTTTCAAAATGTGTCATTAGCTTTTCCAATTCTTTAGCCTTGTTCCCATCTTTACTTTTATTGTTAGGAAATAGAATTTACTGGACAAGGAAAGTTACATCAAGGTTGGTGTCCCAAGTTAGAAATTTGCTACTGAGGTGAGAGTCCATGTTATAGACCTCCCTATCTTCTTTCTCTAGAAATACATAATTAATGATTTCATTAATGTGATAAAAATACCTAGCCTCATAAAAATGAATTTCATAAGTTTAAAACCCTTACATCCCTTCCTAAACTTGCAATAATATATTAAATCACACTTCTTATCAGTATTATGAATTAAATACAAAAGTAGAGCAACCATTTTCTGAAACTGTCACAGATAATTTTGAACTCTGCAGCAATGGTTTTATTGCCAATATATTCATTAAAGCTTTTATGCAAAGGGATAGTCCTTCTTTGGAAGCATCCTCCTTAGCCTCAAAATGTACTATAAAATGTCGGTGTGCCTTTCTATTTCTTTACATTTAAATTGGTAATGTAAAATGCAACTTAAGGCATGAATGAAAATAGGGCAAAATTATAGTCATAATTGGTCATCTTCGCCTCACTTTAGCACTACCCTATATATTCATACTTGCTTTTGAAAAATGAGTGGCTTTAAAACGTCTCTTGAACAATTAGGCCATTGAGTTAATATTTAATATTTTATAAGGGCAAGAATATAGTCATTATCTCTTTTTCTTGAATTTATCCTTCCCCTATATTTCATTGGGAGATCAGAAAACAAGCTTTCAAATCCCCTAATAATTTTGACATGATGTGCCAAAGCCCCATATTCAAGTTTATTTCTCACTAACCAAAAATATAGTTAAATGTGTTCTAAGTCTTCCTTTTAAATTATAACCATATATTTCATTTTCAGTCACCTACCTATTTTTAAATTAAATTCATTGTATATTTTGTAGGGCAAAATTAAATTAATAGTATTTGTGATAAAGCACCTGAAACATGCTAGACTATTTACTTTTTTTTTTATCATTTCTTTCAAATTCTGCTTGAAAAACATGTGATTGATACTAAGGGATTAATAATAGGTACTATTTCAAATTATATTATATTGGGTAATAGATGAGAATCAAGAGATAAACCTGCTAACAATAGTTTTTAACTGTGGTAAAAATTACTCTGTCCTAACTACCCCATGTCAGTCAATATGATTAACAAAATAAACTGGCCAACACTAAATCCTATAGTCAGTGACATGCATAATATGTATATATTCCCAAAACTAGTATAAATTCTCCCAAGTGTACTAAAAAAAAAAAAATGGCATTTTTACTGAATATGTTTTTGCAGTACAGAAGTGTGAATTTCTGATTGTCAATTTTGCCAGCCTTTATAAAGTAATTGTGAAACTTACAAAACAATGATCATGGTTTACCATTTTTATCTGTTGCATTCCATCTGTGATTTTGGCAGGAAGTTCTTGGTTTTTGCCTTTCTAATCTTGATTGTTAAGTTTCTCAAGTTACATGTGCTATTCCACATCTATCCAATAATTTTTTTCTTAAGTTGTCTAGAATCAGTTTTGTTTACCTGTAAACAAAGATCTGTAACTTAACACAGCTATAGTCTATTTTTTTTCCTTTCCTTTCCTTTTCTTTCCTTTCCTTTCCTTTCCTTTCCTTTCCTTTCCTTTCCTTTCCTTTCCTTTCCTTCCCTTCCCTTCCCTTCCCTTCCCTTCCCTTCCTTTCCCTTCCCTTCCCTTCCCTTCCTTCCCCTTCCCTTCCCTTCCTCTCTCTCTCTCTCTCTCTCTCTATCAAATATATTTTTATGTATTCTAATTAAGATGATACACATGGACACAACTCTAAAGCCCACACGGCAAGCACACAAATCTTATTTCATACAAAAGCCACAAGAAACACTATATTTCATGTGAATCAGAGGTATAAGAGATTCTGAGAGGCTTCTATTTGTGGTATCCCATGATTGTCTGTTGGCTTCTAACTCACCAAATATACACTGCTTTGTGATGCTTGAGTTGGGACCCTAGAAAGCACATTTATTCTCCGGTAGCTGTTTCCCTGTCAGTCTCTGCCAACGGGGCCTTAGGGAGACTACTGGACTGAAGGAAGAAGGGGCTCGCTCCTTCCCATGTTTCCTGTGGTCTGCTCTGCTCCTTCTGCTCCCAGGCATGGTGTGCTTCTTCAGCCCAGCAAGAGCAGTTTCTTCCTGGAGTGACAGTTGAATTCAGTTTCAGTTTTTCTGTCACTTGGCAGACCAGCCTGTCTGCAAACCCCTCTCTATCCCAGGGTGCCAAAACCAGTGGCCACCACTCCTCCTCCCTACCCAGAAAGTGCTCTGGGTTCCAGCTCCGTGATGCCCCAGCTCTGAGATCCAAGATACATCAGTAACAGCCAAGCGAACACTCTCCCCAAAGGCTAAGGTTTCAGGCCCAAAGAGTCTCCCTCACATGTTTCCATATTTTAATGATTCCCTCCTCCTGTATTTATTCCTCTAGTTCTAAGTATAATAGCTGCTTTCTCCTACTGTTACCTCTCTGATATTTTAGTGTCCTCTCATTGACTTTCCAATTATTTTGTTAACAATCTTACATGTACTTAACAATTATTTAAAATTTGCTCTGTTCAAGAGGAGTGTTCTATGTCTCCTGATTGGACCTTGAATGATACTAAAATTAAGGAGTTCCAGAGAAGTTCAAAGAAATAGACTCTCAAAGATGGGGTTTTATTAATAATTTTGCCATCTCCTTGAGCTTGAATGTAGTGCTGGTCCTCTTCAACAATGGAAGATGGAATGCTAGTAATCCATTTTACTTGTTGGCATCGCAATTAATCATATTATCACCTGTAGTTGATTCTGAAAAAAATGTCTACTGAAGTAAGTGTCTTGGCAGCCAAGTTGTTGCTACAGTGGACCATTTGGACAGTAATTACAGTTACAAATACTGTTGTGCGGAGTGAGTTCTTCTGAGTGCAGTGTAGTGCTTAAAGGAAGAAGGCGACAGGCTGGTGTCTTTAAATTCTCATCTCTGTGATAGTAAAATAATAAGAAAATGTCTAAGGCAGCCATTAAAAATTGTTTATTTCTTATAGCTGCAAGGTCAGTAGTGCTGAAAATCAAACACGGAATTAAACTGTGTAGGTTACATAATTAGAATATAAGTTTTCATAGCATCACCACGTCTCTCTTGTAAGAAGGTTAACGTGATGATAGGAAGTAGTGGAAGCCTGAAATAAGGCTCAGGGATATCTGGTTGGATTCAGACACAGCTAACAATCATGTAATCTGACCGTTTGTCATCCAATTTCTGAGGAGACTAGCCTTTCTGTGCTTGATTCTATGTACTAGACCTTTTATTTACATGAGGCCAGTAACGAGGGTGTGAGTTTGCTGTGCTCCAGGGGGATAAGTACAGAGTCTGACCAGGAGGAAATCACTTATTCATCAAAAGAATTACACATTTTTTGTAAATTATATCAACAAAAATCAGGAAAACATGCATGAGGATAGATTGTATGGGTATTAAGCCAAAGAGGATGGAATTTAACAAAGGCTCTGCCTAAATTTATTGATATAGGTATATTCATCAGAGATTCTAGATTTGGTGTGTTAACTTGTAAAACTGGAAGGACTCCTTACTTTATTTAGTTGGTTGACTCAAACTTACAATCAACCCTGGAGTAAGCTAATGAGGTTGAGGTACATGAACTTCCCTGGCGTAATGTAGAAAAAGAATCAAGTCCTCTGGATATAGGGATTTTGGAATAAGTTTGTTACATGTAACCTGCATACCCACCTCGCCTACCACATATGCCTAGAGGTCCTACAGCCCATTCTCTTCAATAAAACATTGAGAAATACATTAGTGACAGTCTCTTTGAAGAGTTCTGTATGGCTTTCCCATGTAGGTCTGTTGTAATGAGGGAGTTGCCATTGAGATAGGCTCCCTGACTGATGAGATCCCAGAAGAGCCGACCACAAGCAGAACTTAAATACTGTTTCCGTCAGATTTCACTGACAAGAAGAAACCATCCTAGTAATTTGAAAGGTAAATATAACAGAAAAAGCTATTAACTAGTAAAAAGGGATTAACTACCAAGGGGTGAAAAGAATGCCAAGGAACACAGAAATGGCAGATATAGGGAGCAGGCTAAGCTGGCAAGCAGGGTGGCTGCACTTTTGGGGTGATACTGAGACACGCTGGAAAGCTGCTGGCAGTGGTGTCACTGAAACTGGCTGGCAAGCTGCCCTCTGAGGTACCTGTTGGGCTTCCTAGGAAGTCATTCATTCTGGCACTTAGGAGGACATCCCCTGGGAAACTGTTCGTGTGGGTCAAGACGTAATGCTGGCTCAGCTAGATAATGGGATAGTGCCTCTAGTGGTCCTTTTAAATGCTTATGGAGAAAAATACAGTAGCTAGACCAAATCGTTCAATAACAGGGACCGTGTTGATTTGGTCCAGTAAATATACTACATATAGGAAAACAGCTGCACTTGGATTCACCATCTGATTATGTTTGTAGTTGTCCCTAGTTAGTTATCTAAGATCCATGGCCAGACTGGTAAGGTCAATGGGGATGTGACATTAGTCTCTTGGTAGGCAGGTAGACTGTGGGTGCTTCCATTAAGCCTTGGCCACATGGGTTGGGGAGCCAGTGTGGGTGATACTCCATTGTGTTAAGTAAGGTCTTAAGTCTTAAGGCGTAGAGATTTTTTTTTTTTTTATTCTGTTACATGGAGCAATCAATAATTCTGTTATGTGGAGCAAGGTTCCCATCTTTTAAATTCCTAGGCTCACCATGATTAAGTAGCCATCATCAAATATCCCTATAGGCCAGGCATTCCCATCATCGCTACACATCTGCTACCTTTTTGGATAATGCTCTCATATTGCCTTTGGCAGTAATGTATTGAAGCTTTGTTATTCTAGGATTGCACCATCCTCACTGACATCAGTGAACCCACCTCGGTGAAAACATCCCTCACAGTCACATCTGGCCTATTGACGAGAGAAACCCATAGACCATTTCAAGGATGCAGGAATCCCCTTAGTAACGTATTTCTCAACACCTTAATGAAGGTGGTGTTTTGGATCTTCTAGGAGAATGTAGTTTAGAAATAGATGTGTAGGTTGCATGTGATGAATGCATCACAACAGTCCCAATCTTGAAACATTTGGATTCCTTCTTCCATATCATGCTGGGAAACTTGTGACATATTGACTCATTAAACACTGGTTTCCACTGAGTTCAAGTTTCAGTCTTCAAACCAAGTGAAGTGTTAAAAGCAATTGCAAATGGGGCGCCTGAGTGGCTCAGTTGGTTAAGCATCCAACTTTGGCTCAGGTCATGATCTTGTGGTCCGTGAGTTTGAGCCCCACGTCGGGCTCTGTACTGACAGCTCAGAGTCCAGAGCCCGTTTCAGATTCTGTGTCTCCCTCTCTCGCTGACCCTCCCCCATTCATGCTCTGTCTTTCTCTGTCTCAAAAATAAGTAAACATTAAAAAAAATTTTAATAAAAAAAATAAAAGCAATTGCAATTGTCCAAGCTAATACATTAAATCAGTGATCTCTAGTAAGTGCACCCAGATTAATACATTTGGCTTGATCTAGTATTATATACACCGACTTCTTTGCACTAACAATCTTAGAATCTCTTCTCCCATATATTCCTATATATAGAAGAGAGGGAGGGGCAGAGAGAGAGGGAGACAGAGGATCTGAAACAGGCTCATGCTGACAACAGAGAGCCAACTCCAGGCTCGAACTCACAAATGGCGAGATCATAATCTGAGCCAAAGTTAGACGCTTAACTGACTGAGCCCCAGGTGCCCGATATCTTGTAATTCTTTTAACGTATAACCTGTTTTCCTTGCAGGTCATGGTGTATACTTGACCCCTAGGCACAACCTGAGACTTACCCTAGTTAAGGGTTTATTGGCACCAAGGGGTAGTTGTGGTGGTTCTTGAGGAGGATGGGCTTACTCCTATAAAGTATCTTCCCTGGGTTATGATATTTCAAGCATTTTCACAAAACATAGGTTAGTATTCTTGGATGTAGGAGGGCAACCTACCTCAACTAGGAATGGAGGCTGAAGAGTATTTTGGGGATATGAGACCTTCAGTTACATTTAGCTTCAAATAGTTTCATTAGGTCCAAAAAGTTTTAGGGTCACATTCTTTCCCATTTAGTGTCCTAATTGTCATATAAGAAACAGGATGAGACTCTGACTTCAGACCATTCAATTTAAATTTGCATTTCATTTTAATATCAGCCCTGTGGCTATAAACAAACAAACAAACAAACAAATAATTCTTTCACGGTTGTCACAAAACTCCCTGGTTCTCAGATGGCATCCTGAGCTGAGCATTCAATTAAGTGAGCTTGTCATTTTTTTTTTTTTATTTAAAAGAACCCAGTGCACTCAAGAGACTCCATTCACACCATAGGCATTGTTGTCACCTCACTGTCACAACAGTCAAATGCAGCAGTTACTTTGGATCGCATGGTAGTTGCTTCAGTAGGCAATCCATCAAAATCAAACACAGGTAATAGATTGATGAATTGTGATGCTATTGCATGCCATGAATTATTACCATCCTATTTCCCACTTACTGAGAACTCAATATTCCATGTAAGACTAATGACAAAAGTGGCCAATCTCAAAATTTCATCTTTGTACACATATTTCCTTGGACCATTCCTGATATCAGTTCTGCATTAGTCAAGGTCTAGTCAGTAAACAAAAATTATGCAATAATTTGAGTAGGGGGAACTGGTAATCCCTAGTAGGGGTTAACCACTAGGGGATAAAAGGACTTCTGGGAACGCAGAAAGAGCAGATATAGAGATCAGCCATTACCTCAGAGGCTGAAGCAGAATAGCAAAGGAAGAAACAAATTTGCAAGAGAGCCCCTCTGTGGTTGAAATTCAGACCTCATTGAAGGAAGTATGGCTGTGGGCCACTGGACCGTGGAGGAATTTACTGAGATCATGTAGGTTGAGGCTGGCAAAGAGGATATTGCCTGCTGGCATGGGGAAAGAACTTACTAAGAAACTGGCCAGGGGAACTTTGCTTGAGACTTTGTTGAGAAGCTTTCACACAGGTTCTGCCAAAACTCACAGAAAATTATCCCATTACCATGCCTGTAAAACTCATTGGAAAGACATCAAGGATACCAGCAGAATGCACTGAGGAACCACTTTCAAGGTCACTACGGACACTTGCTGGGAACTTACAGGATGTTGCAAGTTCCGCTGGATGCCATGTGTCACAGGAACAAGCAGGAGGAGCTCACTGGAACTAGGAAGAGAAGGATATTCATCCTGCAGTGTCCCTATTGCGCCCACTACTAATTAAGCTTATGAGCTTAACATTTTGCCAACTGACAAAGTGTTTACAGGATCCAGCTCCAGTTTAGCAAATCAGGGCAAATATGGATGCAAGAATTATTTGACAGGAAATAAACTAATTACTGTCGATTCATTAAATAAAGAACCTCAAATAACTGAGGTCCTGGCTGAACCAAAGAAAACATGGAATGGGCAATGGAAGAGTAAGTTAGAAATAGCAAATATGACTTCACAACCAGCTACCAAATTGAAGACTACTATAACTGTATATATTGTTGTTGTTGTTGCTTGTTTTTGGCTTGGTGCCTGTGTGTTTGTGTAAGTATGTATGCATGTATGTATATATGTATACTTACGCACATTAGTTTTTCTTTTTCCACTTTCCTCTTAAAATATTTTCTTAAAGGTTAACAATACATTTTAATCTTAAAGTGTCAGGAGATACTGTGGCTGACACTCTGAAAACATCCTTTACACCCAAAATGATTAATAATCTATCCTTCTACAGAGGTTGATTCAGGGAGATACTTAGAAGGGAATTTTATTGTTCGATGAAGAAAATAACTCTGTTTGGAATCCTCTGGAAAAAGTGTCTTTCCTCATAATCAAGCTACAAGAAGAGATGGTAGTTGTTTAAAATATGAAAACTGGAATTGCCAGTTATGTTGCTACCAGTCTGAGAAAGAAGTCAACACCTAAGACAGAACAACAAAGAGACACAACCATGAAAAAGTGGGCAATGTGGAATCCATCTAAGTAATTATCTCAGCTGACCTGTATCCCACAAGAGCAACCCATGCAACCCAAGCAATAGTCATGCTGCTGACTACACAGAATTTAGTGATGCCTCGTGCCTTTAACTCTTCTCAGCGTTCTGAAGTATGAGGGAGAGGGCATCCCCTTAGTGAGAATTTCCTTCCATGAGGAATATTGTGCACAACACGGTTGTCCACCTACAATTCCCTTCCTCATCTGTACTTTGTCTTAGTGACTTTTTAAAGCATGCCAAAGCTTTAAAGTTATAGGAATAATCCAATATTAGAACCAGAGAGTATGATTTAGAGGTATTTTACTCTGAATAGACCCAGAATGAAATAGCCAATACTGGCCACAAGCTGTAGCAAAGGAAGTCACTGCTTGTGCTGTTTTTTATTAATTTTTACTTATTTATTATTTTTTTAATTGTGTGCTTATTTATTTCGAGAGAGAGAGAGAAAGAGAGAGGGGGAAAGAATCCCAACCAGGCCTTGTGCTGTCAGCACGGAGCCTCACGTGGGGCTTGATCTCACCAACTGTGAGATCATGACTTGAGCAGAAGTCAAGAGTTGGTCACTTAACCAGTTGAGCCACCCAGGTGTCCCTGTGCTGCTTTTAAAGTAGTATTCATTATTGACTTTATTTTTTGAATTCCATTTCTTTCTTGAATGACTTAAAGTTGATTTTGGTATCCATAAAGACAGCATCACATAATGGTGCAGATGACAGACTGTGGATCCAGAATGCCCAAATTTGAAGCAAAAAATTTATTTTTTGAGGAACCTCCACACTGTTTTCCAGAGAGGCTGCACCAGTTTACATTCCCACCAACAGTGCAAGAGGGTTCCTGTTTCTCCACATCGTTGCCAGCATCTATGGTCTCCTGAGTTGTTCATTTTAGCCACTCTAACTGGTGTGAGGTGGTATCTGAGTGTGGTTTTGATTTGTATTTCCCTGATGAGGAGTGACGTATTTGTATTTGTATTTCTATTTCCCTGATGAGCAGCATCTTTTCACATGCCTGTTGGCCATCTGCATGTCTTCTTTAAAGAAGTGTCTATTCATGTCTTCTGCCCATTTCTTCACTGGATTATTTATTTTTTCAGGTGTGGAGTTTGGTGAGTTCTTTACAGATTTTGGATACTAGCCCTTTATCTGATATGCCATTTGCAAATATCTTTTCCCATTCCATCGGTTGCCTTTTAGTTTTGTTGATTGTTCCCTTTGCAGTGCAGAAGGTTTTTATCTTGATGAGGTCCCAATAGTTCATTTTTGCTTTTAATTCCCTTGCCTTTGGAGATGTATCAAGTAAGAAATTGCTGCGGCTGAGGTCAGAGAGGTCTTTTCCTGCTTTCTCCTCTAGGGTTTTGATGGTTTTCTCACATTTAGGTCCTTCATCCATTTTGAGTTTATTTTTGTGAATGGTACAAGAAAGTGATCTAGTTTCATTCTTCTGCATGTTGCTGTCCAGTTCTCCCAGCACCATTTGTTAAAGAGACTGTCTTTTTCCATTGGATATTCTTTCCTGCTTTGTCAAAGATTAGTTGGCCATACATTTGTGGGTCCAGTTCTGGATTCTCTATTCTATTCCATTGGTCTATGTGTCTGTTTTTGTGCCAATACCATGCTGTCTTGATGATTACAGCTTTGTAGTAGTGGCTAAAGTCTGGGATTGTGATGCCTCCCGCTTTGGTTTTCGTCTTCAATATTACTTGGCTATTCGGGGTCTTTTGTGGTTCCATATAAATTTTAGGATTGCTTTTTCTAGCTTCGAGAAGAATGCTAGTGCTATTTTTGATTGGTATTGCATTGAATGTGTAGACTGCTTTGGGTGGTATTGACAACTTAACAATATTTATTCTTCCAATCTATGAGCATGGAATGTTTTTCCATTTCTTTGTATCTTCTTCAATTTCCTTCATAAGCTTTCCATAGTTTTCACCATACAGATCTTTTCCATCTTTGGTTAGATTTATTCCTAAGTATTTTATGCTTCTTGGTACAATTGCGAATGGGATAAGTTTCTTTATTTGTCTTTCTGTTGCTTCATTATTAGTGTATAAGAATGCAACTGATTTCTGTACATTAGTTTGTATCCTGTGACTTTGCTGAATTCATGTATTAGTGCTAGCAGACTTTCAGTGGAGTCTGTCAGGTTTTCCATGTATAATATCATGTCATCAGGAAAAAGTGAAAGCTTGACTTCATCTTTGCCAATTTTGATGCCTTTGATTTCCTTTTGTTGTTTGATTGCTGATGCTAGAACTATAAGTACTGATTTTTCAATGGAATTACCTTAATTCAGATTCAGTCCAGTCATGAAAAAAAATTGTGGAGTCAAAAGTGTGGTTCAGGGGAGGAACATTTGTTTGTTTGTTTTTCATACAATGTAGCAGAAACCATTGTTGTGATATCCACTGTGCCTTCTGGGCTAGAGTCATGTCTTTCTTCACAGTTCTATTCTCTCCTTTTGAATATGAGCAGGTCTGCCAAACTCAGTAAAGCCCAATGTTTGGGAAAATATTTCCGCAGTTGTTTACCTATTGTTCTTTTTATTCTTCCTCTGTTGCCTTGCATTTTTCCTGACTGGTTACTGCCAAACAGCATATTTACAATGATACTGATTCAGTTTATCTCTTGATCTTCAGTATGAGGAAGGGCTCAGATTGTGGTTCTCTCATTTACTGATATATCTTTAACAATAAGGGAATTCTAATTTTCCCTATTTTGGACATATTTGTGTACTTTGGGTCAATAACGTAGGTTTAAATCTACATATGTGTGTGTATATATATATGTATGTATGTAGCTAGCTATCCACCCTCTCTACAATCAATCCATATATCACTCTATATAGTGACCAAAATCTTCCATTTGTAGTTTTAATTGTGATAGTCTCTTATTCTTCTGTTCCTTCTTTCCTCTCCCTCCATTTTTCCTGTTGGGGAATGTCATCAAAAAGATGTGACTGCCGGTTGACCTGTGAACTAGACTGGGCTCTCAGAGGCTCCTCACCTCCTCTCCCATCCTCAGAATGTGGATTCCACTTGGCTTCTTCCTCACAGAGATTGCTCCAAGGACACAGCCTTGAGATAATGATGTGGTATTGAGAATGCCTATGATATGTAAATGACTGAATTCAGTTAAGACTTTTGCACAAACTTTTCAGATTGGTGGACAGATGTCAGGATGTATTTGCCTTGCTGCCACCCAAGGCAAGCCTCATATGTAAGTTCCCTTATTTATTCATATTTATTTATTTTTGAGAGGGAGAGAGAGAGACAGAGCGTGAGTGGCGGAGGGGCAGAGAGAGAGGGAGACACAGAATCCGAAGCAGGCTCCAGGCTGCGAGCTGTCCGCAGAAAGCTGGAAGCAGGGCTCGAACTCATGAACTCTGAGATCATGACCTGTGCCGAAGTCAGTCCCTCAACTGACTGAGCCACTCAGGCACCCCATGTAAATTCCCTTATTTATTAAAACTGCCACCTGCCAACCGGGAGTGACCTGCCTCTTTCTTTAGTCTTTCTCAACCCTCTGTGTTTGGGGCCCAGTTTCAGGTTACAATGGGGAAGCACTGAGAAGGTTATGAACCAGTACCTCCTTCCCTCCCTCTCTCTATTTCTTTCTGCTGCTCTTTTTCTTTCTTTCTTCTTGCTACAGTGGGAGAATGTCATGAGTTGAATTGTGTCCATCCCCCCAAAGAGCGTATATGTTGAAGCACCTCGGAATGTGACCTTGTTTGGAAATATGGTTGTTACAGATGTAGTTAAGATGAGGTCATAGATGGGGTTTGTTGGGATGGGGTCCTTGATATAATATTCTATTCTATTCTATATGATATAATACTCTATTCTAAAAAGAATGCCATATGCAGATAGAGATGCAGGGAGCAGGCCATGTGGAGGCAGTGAATTGAAGTGATGTTTCCAAATCCAAGAAATGCTGAAGATTGCTGGTAAACCACCGGAAGCAAGGAAGGATTCCCCTATAGATTTCAGAGGAGGCCTGATCCTCCTGCTACTTGGTGTCAGACTTGTAGCCTCCAGAACTGGGAGACAAATTTCTGTTGTGTTAGACACCTGCTTTGTGGAACTTTGTTATGGTAGCCGTGGGCAACTAATATAGAGGGAGAGTAAAAATGTGTTCTCTGTCACCTCTACTGGCTCCCAGGTTGTTAAAACTTAAAAATTTATAGTGTGTTTTTTTATGATAGTATCAATATTTTTGCTCACTTTGCAATATTATCTCTATTAGAAATGTGCCTGCTTAAATAGGAGATAGTTATAAAACAACTTTGAAAGCATGCATCTTTTTAACCAGCATCATTTATAGTAACAAATATTTTTACTCAGAAGTTTTCTGTCATGCCTTCAAATTCACAAAAGGAATATGAAGAATTAACAAGGTAGAGTTTTAGCCTAATACCCTGAAATTCGCGAAGCTGCGCACAGGCCAATCAGATTTTTGCAAAACTGTTGGTAACTGCCAAGATTTTCCACCTTTACGGAAGTTGAGGGAGAGACATAATTAGCACTTCATGCTTTAAGAACCAAGCTGGGTCCTCTGTTGACATTGTGCTAGGAAATTGATAAACACAGCAACTTTAGAAATTAATTTTTATAAAAACCTGAGTGTGTGTATACATTTTGAGCAGGCAGCCTGGTGTTAGCATTAATCTATCAGGACAGCTGTGCAACGTCGTTTCAATTCGACTCCAAACCCTGACTTTAGCACTTATTTTTTGAAGTTGTTTCAAAAAGATTTTCAAATTAAACAGATGTGATGTGAAATCAACTTATTTTAACAATTCCAACTTCTTAGCATATGAGCATCACACCTACTGAAATCTAAATCTCAGCTACCTCTTACCAGTTTATAGCCCTGAAGTGTAAGAATTTAGCATTATTCATCATTACGTACATATTCATAATTCCTCACAGGTCAATTTTCTTTTTTGGTTGTGTTATATATTATTTATACGTATATAAAATACGTATTTGTATATATTTATGACACTACCACAATACAGTATAACAATATAATAATATATAATATAATATATAATATATAGTATAATAAATATAGTATATATATTTTATATCATATATATATTAAATCTGCTCCTTTTGTTTTTCTGCTTGAAAATGATGCTCAGAAAGCAATGCCAAGTAGAAGCAAAAAAAATGTCTTGAGTGGTGCTGGGTCTTTTACTTAAAACTCAAAGTATTTATGAAGGTTCCAAGTGTCCAGTTACTTTGACTAAAATGTTCCTTCTCTTGTTATTTTTTTCTCAGTGTTGATGCAGATGTGTCACATTACAAACCCATAATTGATCTGTGGATCCATTTAAAAATCTTAAAAATCTTGGACCACTCTTTAGAGTGCCTCTAACTGAAGACCCTTTCTTATGATAGGTTAACCAAATCTAGATTTACTGACTCTGAAAATGGACAATTCATTTTCAGTTTGATATTTGCCAAACTGCTCCTTTTAAGACCCATTGTATTTCATCTGGTGTACAAATGCTGTTTTTTTTCTTGAACTGATCCGTTTTTTGGTTTTTTTTTGGTTTATAATCCACATTATATAAAAATAACTGATTTAATTATTTATTACTTTATTTCATTTATATTAATATTATATGTCAAGTAAGTTCTTTTTTTCATATTTTCACATCAATAAGGAAAATTTACTGACCCTCTGCTATAGGATAAATTCTGCTATGTTTTTTTCCCTCCTTTGATCCACTACTGAAGAGAACTTTGAATTTTTAATTATTTTCCTTCAAATCCCTGTTATCAGCTGTATTAAATTTAAATTAATTATTAAAATATTTCTATTTTGCCATCATTTATATTTTGTATTGAATTATTTTTTAATTTTCCCAAGACAGACAAATATGGGTCTACATATGATGTCCTCCATTTGGATAATACTTGGTAATCCTCCCTCCCCCATACAGCTGCCACATTCTGAGATAGGAGTACGCTGCTATTCTCCAACTAGGCAATGAAACATATGATCATGTATACCTCAAATTTCCCAAAGTTCACAATTGCTGTAGTGCACTATTGCCATAAGCTGTAACCCTCAAAAGGACATTATCTCCCAGGACCAATATGGCAGTATGAGTTTAGAACATAGTACAAGGATTAGTTTCAGTTAGAAATCTGAGACTGATTGCTACAATATACAAGGACTCCAGATTCTGATTTCTTACTCAGTAAGAACCCTTAGAACTTGAGTGAAATACTTCAGATTCTTTAAAGGCTTCCAGACCTTCAGAATTGACTTGCTTTCTTTGAAAGGAAATGTATTTTATTTAGGGTTTATATGCTTTATCATTCATGTTTTTGACCAGTTATTTATTTCTCAGATCCTTTTAAATATTTTTCTTTCAATATCTCACTTTATCACACTGTATAATTTTCTTGAGTGGCCAGATTCACTCCCATGTTTAGATTGGGTCTTCCTGAGGACTGTGAAGGAGAATCTGTTCCACATCTTTTTCCTAATTTCTGACAGCCTCAGGCATTCGTAGGCTTGTGGATGGCATTCTCCCTGTGCCTTTACATTGTCTTCTTTCTGTCCCCATCCATCTCTCTGTCCAAACTTCCCCCTTTTATAAGGACACCAGTCAAATTAGATTAGGGCCCATTCTAATGACCTCACTGTAATTTGATTAAAGATGCTGTTTCCAAATAAGGTCACATCATGATGCACTCAGAGTTAGAACTTGAACATATATTTTGTGGGTAGTGGAACACAGTTTAGCTCATAGCAACTTGTCTCTTCAGATTTGGGACTGGTAGTTAGCTTCATGATCTAAAGTCCAAGAATAGTTATTGATTTTCACTTTTTCCAACTTTCTCTCGTAAGAATGGGAATGATGACTTGTAAGTTATCAAGGTTTTTTCCATGTTGCAGCACCCCATAGCTTTTTAGCATTTATATTCTGACAATATCCAAGTTCATTTTTTTTTTAATTTTTTTTTCAACGTTTATATATTTTTGGGACAGACAGAGACAGAGCATGAACGGGGGAGGGGCAGAGAGAGAGGGAGACACAGAATCGGAAACAGGCTCCAGGTTCTGAGCCATCAGCCCAGAGCCTGACGCGGGGCTCGAACTCCCGGACCGCGAGATCGTGACCTGGCTGAAGTCAGACGCTTAACCGACTGCGCCACCCAGGCGCCCCTCCAAGTTCATTTTAGATAGTACCCCTGATTTCTGAATTATCTAACTGCTTATTTTGGTCATTGAAACCTTACTTACAGATTTCTAAAAGAATTAACATATTCCACATATATCTTATCATTTTCCCTCAACTCACACTCATTTATTTTCCTTAATTTTCCAGAAAGAAAGAAAGAAAGAAAGAAAGAAAGAAAGAAAGAAAGAAAGAAAGAAGGAGGGAGGGAGGAAGGGAGGGAGGAGAAAGAAAGAAAGAAGGAAAGAAAGAAAGAAAGAGAAAGAAAGAAAGAAAGAAAGAAAGAAAGAAAGAAAGAAAGAAAGAAAGAAAAAGAAAAAAGAAAGAAAAAGGAAGGAGGGAAGGAGTGAAGGAGAGAAAGAAGAAAGATTCAACTATTAAGCTAGATTTCAAGACAGAAACCTATAAAGCACTTTTATACATCTTTCTTCTCTTATCCTTAAGGTAAATTAGGTGCAGGTACAGAGATGAATAAAGCAAAGGAAATAGTATAGAATAATACAATGGAAAAGTATTTTGGAAATAATGGACATTTAACTATTTTTTATTCTTACCATGCTCACAAAGGATTCAAGTGAAATAATGCCAGTTAACCATGTTGGGACCAAGTTACAGTGATCTAGTACTGGGGTCAACAAACGATGACCCTAGGGTAAATCTTGCTCACTGCTTATTTTTGTAAATAAAACTGTATTTTAACATAGCCACCCTCATACTTTTACTGTCATATTGTCTATGACTGCTTTCATGTTACAACAGCAAGTTGAGCAGTTGTGACATTAGGCTCTATGGCTTTTGATACCTACAATGTTTACTCCCTGTCCCTTACAAAAACACTTTGCCAACTCTTAGTCTAACTATATCATATTAAATTGTTAGAATTGTTTTGTTAGTTTTATTTCCTTCTTTTAACCTAGTAAGGAATGTCATTATTTTAAAAGGTAGGCAGGGGAGGATTTCCACGATCATATTACGGTTTTGACAAAAATTGTGATGATAAGAAAAACTGAAGCAGTGGAGAGAGATGTGAAAAGAAAACAATGAGAAAAGTAATGCAAACACCCAGTGGGTTAATGAAGTGGGTGGGCTGTAATTCAGAGGTCAGAGAGTAATAGAGGTGTTTGGTTTGTTTGTTTTTGTTTTTTACTAAAGGAAAGAATTTTAGCAACTTATACATATTTTTAAATAATAAAAACATATAATACTCTTTAATATTTAAAATTATATGTAGACAATTTATTCTTGCAGAATACTTTGCTTGATTTTTTTTCCAGACTCTCAAATGTGTAGCCTGCTTGTGGTTGTAACTGACAAATGGGTGTAGTTCTAAATATCAACATATAGGTTGATATTTTCCTTTACACTAATGAGTAAGAAGAAAGTGAGGTGTTGATGCATGTCAGAACTTTTCTTGTTTGTTAATGACATAAGCCACTTCTTGGCTGGCCCTACTAATAATTCTTGAAACACAGAAGGATGTTTCCTCAATTCTTTGTATGATTCATAATATAACAATTATAGACATGACACACTTTTAAGTTTAACCTGAAATATTAACATTTCTCCATCATATCTCTAAGTCTAGACAATCAATAAAATAATAAGTCAAGCCAATTTACAGTCTGTTGATCTCCATGAAAAAATAGTCCATCATGGCTGATTTTCAGCTACCAACATGATGCCAATGAATACAGGTTGGAAGAGATATGCCATAGCATACCATTGTAATGTATTTCCACCATCAAGATATAAAAGATAAAATAACATCAAGACCATAGAAAATAGAAAATGTAATAAAATAATTAGGACATGATAATTTTATTACTTTTGCTTTTAGTATAATTTAATTTTAAATTTATATAATTAAATTTTTAACAATGGCTGTGTTTAAAAACTGTCCCTCAAAATGCCTGAAAAATTTGAAATCCACTCCTGTAAGGCAGAGCAAGGGGTCTTAGGCACTACACTGGAAAAACCTGGATATAGTGTTGAAGACCTGGATATTTGTGCTAAATTCTTATTTCATGTACCAGAATTTTTTAAATGCTTCAAGTTGTTGCTAAGAATTCAGAGTCCTAAGTTGGGCCTAATTTACATAGATCTGAACCAGTTGGCAAGTCATTTAATCTCCTGCATCTTTCTTCATGAAAATAATTCGCTGGGTTCAATGATTGTTCTTGTCTTTATCTCCTTTTCTTTTTCTGGTTGCCGCCTTTCATTTAGCTTGCTCTACATAAATATAAGTAGATATAAAATAATGCATTTTGAAGGAATTTGATTTGGTTAATATGTTTTTTTTTAATTTTTTAAAAGTTTTAGTTTTTGAGAGACAGAGAGAGACAGACCATGAGCAGGGGAGGGGCAGAGAGAGGGGGAGACACAGAATCTGAAGCAGGCTCCAGGCTCTGAGCTGTCAGCACAGAGCCCGACGAGGGGCTCAAACCCATGAAAGTGAGATCATGACCTGAGCTGAAGTTGGACGTTCAACAGACTCAGCCACCCAGGCGCCCCAGATTTGGTTAATATGTTACTGGATGAATGTTTTTGGATGAAAATATATATCCCATTTAACACAATCCTGGTTATGGATTTAAAGTTAGTTCTGCTAATGTTTCATATTAGTGATTTAAAAGACAATAAATCCACATTTCATTTCTTTCTTAACCCAGTAGGATATGGGTATATATGATCTCTGAATTGGCTCAAATCTTAGCTTTTTCTTTTGTTCAATAAAATTTGTGGGGCAAGCCATCCTTTATCCTTCCTTATTGGATAAAATCAAGGAAGTGTAGAATTCACAACTCTCTGAACTAAAACAGTAAAATGAATATCCCCCAAGTGATTGTTTTTGCAGCAAAAATGAACACCAGACTTGCGAGAAGAAAGACAAAATATAAAATACTCTCAAAATGTCTTTTCATTTGTATTTTGTGTGCATAAGAAATGATCTACTCTTGTATTTGAAGTTAGGAGAAAAGTTTTTTGAGATTTCTATTATCTCCCTCCCTTCCCAAAGGAGTACATTAATATTAATGTATGGTTCATTAGTATTTTTATGTCATGAATTCTGGTGCTTCTCATGCTACTTGACAACATTAGAAAAAAATCACTACTGTATTTTTTGTTGTTGTTTAGATAATTACTTTGTAAGACATAAAAAGTTAATTTATTTCAGCTGCAGACAGTAACAGATGTAATGAATATATGACAACTGTCTCTACAATACTGAGTTGTTGTTTTTTTATGCTTTGAGGAATTGTAAAATTTTCTGGTTGAATCTGTCTAACTCCACAAATTAATGTCATGATTTAAGTGAATTTGGCATAGCACTTATTATATAAATCAGGAATGGAAATGGAAGCTGTCTTGAAACTAAATTTTAATGATACTTAAATTATCATTTGTTTATTGGCTCATTTTGTTTCTTTTCCTTTTTGTTATCTGGTTTTTGCTTGATTTTCTTGCTTCTACAGAGATGTTGAATACACAAATTATTATACGAGAAACTATTCTTAGTATGCCCTTCTCATTAGACAAAAATTTAGCAATTTAAAAGGAGGAAAAAATTTTCTTTTGACCCTTGAATTCTATTTAAGGATAATTTTCTAATATGATGGTATGAAATTTGCTTAGGGAATGAGAGAAATTTTATTTAAAAAATATCAAAGGTATATATTTAGAAGGGGGTTCCTTTAAAAATGTTGTTGATTATGATTAGTCTCATAAGATATATATTTCTGTGAAATGTTATCACCTGTGTTTAAAAATATTTTTTAAAACAAGTAATATATTTAGTTCTTTAGTCAATGATATGTTAAAAATATAATTATGACATCAATTATAAATTACAAATCAATTATAAACAATAAATTTTAACAACCTCAGACTATGGTCTCAGGTAATAAAATAAAATTTATAACTAAACTCCAGATACATGTTTTATTATAGATAAATTTTACATGATGGCAGAGACTATATAAAATATAAAGGTAATATATTAAGGTAAGGGTCTTAATACAATATATTTTATATTAAGGTAATATATTAAGGTATTAAAATATACCTTATATTTTAAGGTAAAATATATTAAGGTAAAAGTCTGTGAAGAAATTGGAATGAAAATACAGTTTCAAGAACAACCAAGGCGGGGCACCTGGGTGGCTCTGTCCGTTGAGCATCCAACTTTGGCTCAGATCATGGCTTGCAGTCTGTGAGTTTGAGTCCTACGTTGGGCTCCGTGCTGACAGCTCGGAGCCTGAAACCTGCTTCAGAATCTGTGTCTCCCTCTCTTTCTGCCCCTCCACCTCTCGGGCTCTGTCTCTCTCTGTCTCAAAAATAAGTAAACATTAAAAATATTTTTTTGAAAGGACAACAAAGGCAAGAGTAAAATTTCTGTAAGTTCAAGATTTTTCTCATGAAATTTAAAAATGAGTCATAGTGGGGGGGGGGGTCTGAATGGCTCAGTCGGTTAAGTATCAGACACTTGATTTTGGCTCAGGGCATGATCTTGCAGTTCATGGGCTCAAGCCCTGCATAGGGCTCCAAGCTGACTGTGCAGAGCCTGCTTGGAATTCTTTCTCTTCCTCTCTCTGCCCTTCCCCTGCTCATGTTCTCTCTCTCTCTCAAAATAAATAAATGAATAATTTAAAAAATGAGTAATGATAATATTATTGTTAATTATTAGAATAAAATGATGACATAACAGTTTTTAACTGATCTGTGACATACATTATATTAGTTTTAAATTTACAGTGTATTGATGCAATGTATGTATATATTGTGAAATGATCACCACAATAAGTCTAATTAACGTATTACCACACAGTTTACGAATCATTTTTTCTTGGTGTGAACTTTAAAATCTACTCTCTTTGCATCTTTCAAATAAAGTTACATTAACTATAGTCATCATACTATATATTTATTTATATCACTTGAAGTTTTACTTTTTGACTATCTTTGCCCATTTCACTCGCCCTCCAACACCCCTGCCTCTGGAGACCACTATTCTGTTATGAGTTCTGTTTTGTTTTGTTTTTAGATTCTACATATAAGAGAGATTTTGCAATATTTTCCTTTCTCTATCTGACTTATTTCAGTTAGAATAATGTCTTTCAGGTCCAAAAATGGCAGAATTTCCTTCCTTTTTTATGGTTACAAGAAATCTTCTGCCAAACTGATTCAAGTTGTTGGCAGAATTCAGTTCCTTGAGGTTGTATGATTTAAGTCACCACTCTCTTGTTGACTGTGCATGGCTCCCTGATGATAGAGTTTTCCACAGTTCCTTACTACATGGCTTCTTATGTTCTCACATCACACTTACTTCAAAGTCAACAGGAGGGGCGCCTGGGTGGCTCAGTCAGTTAAGCATCCCACTTGGGCTCAGGTCATGATCTCACACTCCGTGAGTTTGTGCCCCGTGTTGGGTTCTGTGCTGACAAGTCAGAACATGGAGCCTCTTCAGATTCTGAGTCTCCATCTCTCTCTGCTCCTTACCCACTTGTGCTCTGTCTCTGTCTCTCAAAAATAAACATTTAAAAAAAAAGCCAACAGGAGAATCTCTCTCTTCAGGAAGAGCCCACCACTTCTTTTAAGAACTTTTACCAGATTAAGACGGGTCCACACAGAGTAATCTTGATTTTGTCAACACAAAAATCAACTCATGTGGGATATTAATTACGCCTTCAAAATTCCCTCACCTTTGTCCTAGATGTTAACCCAATTGCAGGAGAGACTGTCCACCATGTTCATACACCTAAACTCAAGGAGAGGGATTCTACAGAGAGTGGACACCAGATGCAGAATCTTGGAGACCATCTTAGAATTCTGTCTCTGTAGGTACATTTAAAAACAATTATAATTGTAGTTCTTCCATAGAACTCATATCACAAGACAGTATTTTAAGTGATAAAACTCCTACTGAAAGCTTAACAATCAATGTAACTCAATGGAAAGACAAGTAAATTGAGAATGAAGAAACAGACTGTATTCTAATCCAATTCTTCTATTATAAATGTACTACCTTCAACAAATTTCCTATTTTTCTTATTTCTTAATTCTTTATTTATATATTACCCACTTCTGAAAAGTATTTTAGGTGGTGTGCATACAGTAAATACAGCAAAGCAATATATGAAGAAGAAAAAAAGCAATCAAACATAGAAAACACATTTGATGATACTCGTACCAGAAAATATAAACTATGCAGTGACTTCTTATTCACCCTAAACGGATTTGCTAGTGAGGCATGTGAGGAGAAATCTGGAATGATAAGGGTGGATAAGAGTTTTAGCACTGCAGGACTGAATTTTTGAATAGGCAGCCAGCAATACCAAATACAAGTCTGAAAAAAAAAAAAACAGGTTAATTCAGTTTGGTTATGTCCTAGGTTAGAAGTGAGAAAGTCTGCAACATTTTGTGGAAACTATTGATACTGAGTCAGGCAATGGAAACTACTGTTGCAAATGGTCTATACAGTCTTGAACAGAACATCATCTTATCAAGTTGTAACACGAAGATCAAGTTCTATTCCTACAGATAGATGTAGGTGGCTAGTATAGGCAAAAGTAAGAATTTCTGTCTCAAAAGATTATAAAAAAGTCTAATCATAGAGTGAAGTGATTTATGAGATGGAGAATTACTAGGAAGATGACAAAGGGAGGAGAAGCTTGATGAGCACAATGTATCTTAGAATAATTTAAGGCATGCCTGATTCTGGGCTTAGAGCCTCAAGGCCAACAAAAAAAATAGTTAATGGATACTTTGGGTGCATAAAGGCATTGCTTTGGGTCTTTTGCAGACTACTGCACATATTACAAAAAGGAATTGTTAGATGCAATAAAGCATCTGATAGCTTCAATATTACAAGTGGTTCAATGTCCATGGACATAGTACTCATCAGAGAATCCCTGGGGGGAGATGAATGCCAAACTAAATTGTAATTTTGCTCAAAGGGATTCAGAATGGAATTATTTCACAATCACTTGATAAGAGTATCTTGAGACCCTCAGAATCATGTTGTTGGGCAATGACTGTGTGTATGTCAAGGCTGATTTCTACTACCATGGTAGAAAATCAAATACTATAAAATAGGAATTATTAAGGAAATTACTGATGTGTCTATGGGCTACTTAGAATTGGGAAAGCTCGGGGCGCCTGGGTGGCGCAGTCGGTTAAGCATCCGACTTCAGCCAGGTCACGATCTCGCGGTCCGTGAGTTCGAGCCACGCGTCAGGCTCTGGGCTGATGGCTCAGAGCCTGGAGCCTGTTTCCGATTCTGTGTCTTCCTCTCTCTCTGCCCCTCCCCCGTTCATGCTCTGTCTCTCTCTGTCCCAAAAATAAATAAACGTTGAAAAAAAAATTTAAAAAAAATAAAAAAAAAAGAATTGGGAAAACTCAGGTTACATTAAAATATCTTCTGAAATTTCATTGATAGCTTTGCTCATTTTATCTTTCTATCCATCTATCATCTATCATTTATCTGTATATTTTCAGCTGCAAATAACAATTCCCAAGGAAAAGAGGCTTCAAGAAATGAGTTTACTTGTCCAATTTGGTAGTTTGGAGATTAGCATTTTCTGACATGCAAAACTAGTTTGGTGGTTCTTTATCAATAATGTTGTTATAGACCAGATGATTATATCCCACCAAAATTATATGTTGAAACCTTTTTCCCAATGTGATGATATTTGGAGGTGGGGCCTTTGGGAGGTGATAAAAGATTAGTGCTCTTATTAAAGGGACCCCAGAGGCTCCTTCACCCTTTCTGCTACATGAGGACAAATAAGAAGATAGTCATCTATGAACCAGGAAGCAGACTCTCACCAGACACCAAAATTTGCCAGTGCCTTGATCTTTGAATTCCCAGCCTCCAGAACTGTGAGAAATTTTCTGTTGTTTCTAAGTCACTCAGTCTATGGTATTTTTGTTATAGCAGCCCAAATAGACAGATGTAGTTCATATCTTATGGATTTTCTTGCCTATCTCATTATGTTTACAAGATGCTCCAAAGAGTGTTCACATCTTGTATCCAAATGTACAAAATGGCATGGATTCAAGAAAAGGAAACTTGAAAAGTTGTCTCTCATCAAGGAGTGAAAAAAATCTTTCGCCAGAACCACATCCCTTTTCAGCACACTGTCCTGAAGTCTATCAACTAGACAGCCATATGTTGGGGACCAGGTCCACATTTTCTGGAATAAAGTAATCTCAGCTCAATACTTGAAGAACATGAATGTGTTGAAACAAAAGGTGGAGAAGTAATAGAGTTAAAGTAGTCAGACTGTCTGCCACATAAAAATATGTGTCTGCCTCACAAAACATTTGAAGAAAATTAAAAAAAAATCAGTCTATAAAAATAGTAAATAGTTTGTCAGGGGTGCCTGGGTGGGGCAGTCCATTAAGTCTGACTTTGGCTCAGGTCATAATCTCGTGGTATGTGAGTTCAAGCCCTGCATCAGGCTCTGTGCTGACAACTCAGAGCCTGGAGCCTGCTTCAGATTCTGTGTCTCCCTCTCTCTCTGGCCCTCCCTCCCTCCCTCTCTCTTTCTCTCAAAAATAAATAAACATTAAATTAAAAAAAAAAAGTTTGTCAGTTTGTATTTCATGAGGTTCTGGTAATTAGTGTACTGTTTGCTATGTCAGACATACCCAATTTGTTTCTTTTTCATTGAAACAAGACCAACTTCTTCTCACCCACCAAACCACCCCCCCCCCCCCAATCAGAAGAATGATTACTGTTCCTTGGAAATATCTTTAACTTCAAAGATGTATCTACTTCCAGATGCTAGAAAAATGGGCATCATTTCCTGGACCCACTGATTGTTCTGGGCAAATTCCTAGAGACTCTCTTCCAGAGTCTGTTCACTGGCTGAGAGTTTGTGTGACACCATTTCTGACGCATCAGGGCCATCGCAGTATGAATTTTATAGCATGCCCTGTGGGGAGCTGACTATCCACCCAGAGATTTTTCCACTTCATTAGTGACTCCCTCAAACATTAGCCTCCAGACAGAGTTCATTTGATTCTGGGGAATTCAGCTGTAATTTCTACAGAGCCCAAAAGCTGGCATTTGTCTTTGAGTCTCATGCAGTTATCTAAGATGTGGACCTGGCCAGAGAGTTCCTCAGCTGACTTTCCCAACCACACCTCATAATTCTCTGAAATATATTCCACTATTGGGATCATCAGTTCTCTGATGTAATCCAGAAGAGATGTAATCTGCCCCATCTGGCTCATACTCCCCTTGCCCCTTTACTTAATCCTTAGAGTTTCAGAACAGTGCTTCTCTATGGAGTTCTACTGAGATGCCCAATTGCACGAGGAGCTGGTGTTGGCATGGTCACTCCTCCCTCTGCTCCTGTCCTGGCTTTGTTGTCCCAAAAGAACAAAGAGAGCTGCTGTCACTCATGCATCTAATATATGGTCTTATTTGTTGAAGGGCCTCATGCAGCTCACAAATCTGGTATTTCCTAGTGTCCTCTGAGACCATTCTTAGTGTGAAGTCATTAGAGACTATTTTTTCTTTCTGTTACATATTGCAAAAACAAAGCATTCTCATGCAACCAGTAAATTTTGGGAGTGTTCCTGCTCCACAAAGTGTTGCAGTTTACTTTGGAAACACATCCTTTTTTTCAGGACAGTGATGACTTTGCAGTTGCTGTTGTTTCATGTCATGGCTTTGATATTGCATGGTCATCTTGCCAGTGTTTCTTGACTGCTGCCAAGGTTTTTCTGAGAACCAGGTACTTATACCTGACTGGCTTATACTTATTTCATTCATGCTGGTAGCAAAATTATACATACAGATTCTTAAAACATCTCTATGTTGTTATTGTTGTTTTTTCTTTGAGCTTTTCATCCTGGGGAGGCCCCAGGACAACCTCGATTTCAGATATCTTCTGTGATACAGTTCTGTTTTTGAATCACTGCGTCAGAGTCAAAGCAAACAATGAAAAGGCCTTTAGCAGGGTGCCCTGCACCAGGCTCCCCCTCCATCCACTTTTCCTCTATAGTTACCCTATTAAGATGAGAGTTGGGGATATTTCCATGGGAACACATGGACTCTGAACTTCTTTAGTACTATTGAAACCTATGTAGTTGAATCCTTTGCAGATGATTCAGATCTTTCATCCTTTTCTGCTGGGTCTTGTTCAATAATTTTACTGATATGGAAGATTTTTTCCCTCTTAGCTACGATAGGATACAAAAGCTGTCAGGTTGTGCCGTGCCTATTCGAGTGATGTTAAGTTATCAGACACAGGCCCCAAGGATAAGGTGCTTTTTGATCATTGATGATCTTAATATAGAGCCCTAGGGAATTTCATATAACTTTCTCTCTTCTCTGAGCCATAGATTAACCCAAACTCAAATACTTTCTCTCTCAAACGTTAACGCAGTATGTTCTGAAAACACCCACAGCTTTTCATATGTGTGACTATGTGACTTCGGTTATGATCTTTAGAACTGACTTCATCACCTATCATTATATTAGTTAGTTTTACAATTTTTAAATAAACTTACTTGAGACAATTTTAGATTTCTAGAACACTTAGAAAGATATTACAAAAAGTTCCTGTATACCCTTCACTGCCTTCCCCTCATGTTAACATCTTTTATAGCCATGGTATATTTGTCAAAATTAAGAAATTAAAGCTCATATGATACTACTAGCTAAACTATGGACTCTATTCTGATTTCCCCAGTTTTTCCACTCATGTCCTTCTTCTGTTCCAGGGTCCATTCCAAGCTACTACATTGTATGCAGTCATGTCTCCTTAGTCTTCCTCTAATCTCTGACAGCTCCTCAGCCTTTCCTTGTTTTTGAAGACCTTCCAGCTTTGACAAGTACCTTAAATTTGAGTTTGTCTGATGTTGTATCATGATTAGCCTGGGGCTATGAGTTTTTGTAAAGAATACCACGAAGATGGACTGCCCTTTCTCATTGTGTCATATCATGGGGGATGATATCAACATGATCTATCACTGATGGTATTAACTTTAATAATTTGGCTAAGTTGTTTTCTGCCACTCTCTTAACTGTAAAGTTACATGCTTCTGTATATTCCATACAGTTTTTTGGAAGTGAGTCATTCAGTCCACCCCATTCTCAAGGGAAGAGGATTAAGCTCCATTTTCTGAAAGAGAGGTTATCTTTTTCTCTTTTCTTTCCCCCCGCCTTTTCTTTTCTGATCTATCTTTCTATCTATCTATCCATCCATCTATTATATCTCTATCATTTGTCATCTAGAATTATTTTTCCCTGTCTATATCCTACCATCAGAGACCTTAATACTAGTATGAAAATGTGGTATTACCATCTTCCCTATTTCTTTGGTTCATATTATAAAGATTGGCACAAACTGTCAGTATTCATCTATATCACACAGCACAGTTCAGATACTAATTTGATGGTTGGAATGAGGATACATTTCTGGTGATTTCCCAGTTGTGATCAGCACCCTGCTCTTTCAACAGTCTTTGGTGGGATTTCAAAAGGGTCAGTGCTGGTCCATTAGGCTTTATCAGCTTGGCCATAAAGATAGTGCTCCTAATTATCCTGGTCTTGGTACCCCTCAGTGATGCTGAAACTCAAACACCATAAAGAGTACACTCCAGGTAACTGAAAGCTCGTGGCTTACCTGACATGTTGCCCCAGTTGAGTCTATAGTCAGCTGGTTGCTACACTACTCTGAAGAGTATTGCTGCAACTGTTAGAGTTTTATTGTCTTACTTTCAGAATCCATTGAATGCTAATATATCAACTTGGAACCACCTATCTCATATCCAAGTCTGTAGACCACTATGATATACTGCCAACTCACCAACAGTCTGGTGACTTCCTCTGGATGAATTCCGGCTTCTTGGATTTTCATCATGATTTGGGAAAGTTTCACCTCCCCTTTGCAATATTTTGATAAGAAAAATCCAAACCAAAAAAGGCCATCTTCTAATATTTTAGAGACTTTTCATTTCCTTTTCTTTTCATTTTTATATTAATTAATTGATATAATTTAGAGTATCTAAAACCAATTAAATCTTGGCTCATCTTACTTTCCTGTGATTGGGTATTGAAAAAAAAAGGATAACAGTCAAGGAAAAGAGGCCAGCGATCTTGTATTTTCAGTATTTTCCTTTACATCTGATAGCCAAAACTTCAATTTTACATTTATAAATTATTCTTGTCTCACTTTCTGTGAACATTTTTGGTCATGTATCTTTTCTATTCTTTTTTTTTTCTATTACTTATTGGTAAGACTATCTAATTTAATTATTGTATAAAATGTATGTTTTACAATATCTTCTCCTTGCTTATGCTTTTGTTTTTAATTTTATATTTACTTACTAATTACTTATTTAGAATTTTATGTGGACAGAAATCCTTTTATGTAATTGATACTTTTTGTACTTTTCTTTATATATTATGTTTTTATTTAAGAATATTTCCTTGGCAAAAATGGCCTGTAACATTTGTACTTCAACGCCTGGCTTCCTTTACCACTGAAGCTATACAAAGTAAAATGGCAAATCACATTTGAAATGAATATAACAGGCAAATACTTTTTATCCAGAATATGTAAAGTATACTAATCAATCAGTTAAAAAAAAAGACAACTAGAGATATGGGTAAAAAACCTAAAACATGATTTCATAACAAAATAAATTGAAATGGCTAATAAAGATGAAAATGTGCTCAGTCTCATAAGTGCTAATCAGGTAAATGCTAATTAAAACTACAAGGAGATACCAAGAAACACAGTCAGGTTTGGAGAAATCATAAAATCTGAGCAAGTTTTGGGAGAATGTGGAACAATGTGTAATTGGAACAAGTACATTGGGAAAAGTTTGGACAGTATCTAACAGAGCGAAAGATAAAGATAAACTATAACTCCACAATCCCACGCG